>NC_136057.1:230000-856106 GCF_964261635.1 Lissotriton helveticus
TAAAGACACACAAGGAAGAGATACAAACAGAAAAAAAAAAAAATTGCAAATGTACAAGTAGTAAAGTCAGTCAAGGAAGCGATACAAATGGATAAACTCTAAGCGTCACGTAGGGATGGTAGAGAGTTTATTTATTTATTTATTAAGCTTGTAGAGCGCGACAGCTACCCAAAAAGGGTTTCCCGGCGCTAGATAAGACAGTGTGCCTGAGGACCGAAATTGCCGAAGTACTGGAAACTTTATTGATTGAACAGCCAGATCTTGATGGCTCTGCGAAATCGGACATAGCTGGTTTCTGTCCGGATGTTCAGGGGGAGAGAATTCCATAGTTTAGGGCCTAGCAGAGAAAAGGACCTACCACCCATTCTAGAGAGTCTGAATTTAGGCACGCTGAAATAGCCTTGGGATAAAGATCGGAGGCAGCGTGCAGGAGTGTAGGTGTGAACAAGGGATTGCAGGTAGCGGGGGGCAGTACCCCATTTTATTTTATACATGTAGCTCAGGGATTTAAACTTAACCCGACTCACCACCCTGAGCCAATGTAAATCACGGAGGTGTCCGGAAATGTGATCAGTTCTGCGACTTTTACATAGCAGTCTCACAGCAGCACTTTGTACTAGCTGTAAGCATCTTGTTACTGCCTTGGTTGCCCCCAGGTAAAGGACATTGCCGTAGTCCAGCCGAGAAGTTATAAGGGCATTAACCACAGATTTCTGGGTGTCGCAGGGCAGCATCCAGATTATTTTCTTCAGCCATCGCAGGATGGTAAAGCAGATGGCCGTCACCTCGTTTACCTGATGCTGCATAGTTAAACCGTTTTCAATGGTAAACCCCAAGTTACGAACGTGGTCAGATGACAGAGGGAGGGGACCCATATCTGATGGCCAGTGCTTGGTGCTCCAAAGATCTTGGTTTTGACCCAGAATTAAGACTTCGGTTTTGCCTCCGTTCAATTTGAGCAAATTTTCGTTCAACCAGATAGAAATTTTCTTTAGGCCTGACTGTAAGAGGGAAGTGGAAACTTGATCTGAGTTAGAAAGGGAAAATGCGATCTGAGAGTCGTCTGCATCGATGAACAGAGTGAGACCTTCTTGTTCAGCAATGTGAGCCAGTGGTGTTACATAAAGGTTGAACAGAAGGGGGCTAAGTTCTGAGCCCTGGGGCACTCCATAGGGAGAATTATGAATTTTGGAGGTAGCTGTGTTTGAGAAAATTTGGAATGTGCGGTGAGTAAGAAAAGATAACAGCCAGCCCAAAGAAGGGCCGTAGATGCCCATCGAGGAAAGTGACTTTATAAGTATGGAGTGAGAGATAGTATCAAACGCTGCGCTGAGACCAAGCAGAATCAGCACAGCTGTGTCTCCTCTTTCCAAAAGATGGCGTAAGTTGTTTCGGTGGAGAACCCAGGGCGGAAACCCGATTGGGAAGAGTGAAGAATGTCATTGGCCTCGATGAACTGGGCAAGATGGAAATGAATATGCCTCTCCAAGATTTTGGAGAAAGCAGGCAGAAGGGAGATGGGCGGAAATTAGAGAGGATTATAGGGTCTGCTGTGGGCTTTTTCAAAAGAGGAGTCACCATGGCATGTTTCCAACTTGCCGGGACAGTTGCGTTATTTAAAGAGAGATTGAGGGTTATGCAGATCCTAGCAAGCTGGGGCATGTCAAGTGATTTGAGTATCGGAATGGAAAGTGCGTCGGCTGGAGAGCCCGATTTCAGTTTACCTAGAATCTCAGTCAGGACTTCTAAGCTAATGTCCGGCCAAGAATTTAAGGCATCATGAGTATGAAATAGAAGGGCAGGAGTAAGGCAATTTGAGCTATTAGAACAGGTAACCTGAGACTGCTGGGGTCTGTTACAGTGTTGTTTAGATACATCCTGATAGATATTTTCTATCTTCTTTGTGAAAAATTGCACAAGTTCTTCACATTGGGTGCTACTCAGGGAGGGAGGTTTGGCAATAGTTTGGGAGCCTGCTAGTTTTTTAACTAGACCAAAGAGAGTTTTGGATTTGTTCGTGGCCTCCGCAATAGTCCTAGCGACATAGCTGGCCCTAGCCGTGGTGCATGCCTTGTGATATAGAGTACAATGGTCTACTGCATATACTAGTGATTAGAGTTATCTCTATATACATATATATATACACATAGTAGATTTGGGTGGGAGTAGGGAGGGTGGGAGGATACAAGGGTATGGAGAAAAGGCAAATCAGAAACATTTGCGGATCGTCAAGGGGGAAATGAGGGAGAAGGGTAAAGGCCGAGGGAACGGACAAGATGGCGGGCCAGGGTCAGGAGAAAAAAGCGGCCGAGAGCAGCAGCAAAATGGTGGGCAGGACAAAAGAAAAAAGTAAAGAAGTCCATGAGAGTAACCCGGCGGGGGGTACGTAGTTAAAGAAAATCAAAGTCAGGAAAGGAGTGCCGAGGCGTGTGGGCTCGGGTCCACTGAACGCCGAAGACCATCAGCCTGTCGTGGCTCCCGTGCCCCTATACCTGGGAGAAGTTCCCTGGGGTCCCAAAAGTCGATGAAGAAGCGAGGCAAAAAAATCCAAGAAGATAGCCTGCATAGGGAGGCAGCAGGGCAGCAGGCAGCCAGTGGGGGCACATCAGCAAAGACGTCTCGCTGTCCCGGGAGGAGGGGTGAACACGCCTCAAAGCCATTCCACATCATCTGGAGCCATATGGAGGAGCCAGAGCAACGCAGAAGCTGGATGGGCACAGGAGGAGGGCAAGCTCTTCAGACGATGCTTTGGCAGCAGCCGATTGCGGGCTTGTAAGTCCATCCGGGGAGTCGTTGGCGCCGAGGTCCCAAAGGTACCACCATTTTGGGGTCAGGCAAGCGAGCAGCTGGGCAGAGCAGACTCAAGCGTATCTCTGAGGAGAGCAGCGAGGGCGCACCTGTTCGTCACGGTGGAGCCCGGCTCACCTCTAGTGCTGATATAAAATGGGAGGCCAAGGTCTTCAGGTGGCATCCTCCGCTGGCACCAAAGGATCTGGTGATTAAGGCCGCCCGGCAGCCACCATTTTGCCTCACGAGTACGAGAGCCTTCCGAGGTCGTGCCAGGGATGATCCCGCGTCTAATGGAGCAGGTAGGCGCTCTCCAGCGGTGCGCTACACCTTCCGCTTCTGAAAGGTGCTGGATTCAGCCCCCGTGACTCTGGGGGACTGCCAAATTAGGCTCCCGCATAGCGCAGGAACCGGGAGCAGAGACGGATTATGATCGCTCGGCTCCCAACCTCTGAGCTCGGTCTTGGCAGACAGTACTGGGCACTCCACAGTAACAAGACACTTACGAATCAAAGCCAGTGCTCTGAGAGCGGCGCAGTCCCTTCCAGAGAATCCACTGGCAAGACTGGTAACCAAAAGCAGCCGACAAACATGCTAAGCCAACCCCACTTTCTTGCCTCTACATCCATCATTCTCTCTCTCCTGCTCGCCTCTCTCCTCCCTTTCTGATCTTGAGCTCTCTCCCCATCCCTCTCTGTTTATTGATCCTCCATGTTCCCGCTGCTACTAATCTCGGTGAGCTGTGAAAAGAGTTAGCAGGTTACTGCTTGCAGCACTCCTGATGCACTGATGTGATCACTGTATGTAATCCTACATTCTGTGGCTACTAACATATTCTTGTCTCATGTTGTCCCAGATACAACTCTAATACAGGATGATTTTCATTGAACAAAAGTAGCTCTCATTACTGAAAAGTTTGGAGATTCCTGGTCCAGGGACTCGTGTCCAGAATGTTCGTGGCTGGGCGTTTGGGGTGATTACAGTTAGGAACGTACATTAGGCATTATTATGTACGTACGAGGCTTGGCGTACAGACGTGAAATAAGGACGCTCCTGCTTTCCTCACTTTGCGTCTCTCGCGTTCCGCATCTTGATTTCAACACTTATCCGTGGCGATGAGGGACGGGATGTTTGACACGCGCTGGGAGGACACAGCACGGTGTGTGGCGCTGTGGTGAAGTTAGCTGCGCTGGACCTTGTGCGCCGTCTCTCTAAATCTATGCACATTAATCGTTGTTACCTGCAGTAGGCGGTCCAGCACAGTGAGTGCTCGGTGTGACGTGTTGTTCTGCTGTGGCTAGTGGGTGGAACTGCCTTGGAAGGAGTGTCTCACATGCGACCTGCCTCATTGGAGGGGCCGTGAAAACTCCTCTTCATGTAAGGAGCAAGACACCTGGCGTTTCAGGCCTAGTTTCAGTTTTTGGCGACTACATAAGTTCCAGCACCGGCGGCAGCCATTTTATAATGTCTATGAACAAATCAACTTTACCTCAGAAATGAAAGATTTTCACATTGCTTCAAAGGGATTTTAGGGACATATAGATTTATGAACTAAGGCAGAAGCTTTTTGTATCCATCTATTTTCCTGTGATAGGAGACTAGTAACTTGTGAACATGCAGTTACACCCTCCTTTAAAATGTTTACCAACAAAAGGTGTACCACCTATACCCTAGAAAAGATGGGAGGAGGAGTGTTTAATGCTAATGTTAACGTTATTGACATTTATAAAGCGCGCTGCTACCCAAGGGTGTCCTGGCGCATTAACATATTTAATGGCAATTGATGGAACTTGAAAGCCAGCTATGAGGAAAAAAAGTATCCTTTTGCATTCTCAAGTATCCGAAGGACAGGAAGTCTTCAGATCTTTGCCAAAAATTGAGACTGAAAATTAGATTGAGGCCCTGAATGAATTTGATGAAGCTCTGTTGAAGATGGATGCTCGTTTTCAGCCCACCATCAGTACCACACTTGAGAGTTATCACTTTTACACGAGGAGACAGAAAGAAGGAGAATCTTTTGACAAATCTTTTAACTGAACTGAGAAGTCTATATTCAACACTTGTAATTTTGGCAAAACAACTAATAAAATGATACGTGATCAGCTCCTTGTTAACACTAATAATAAAAATATCCAAGAAAGTTTCGGGATCATGGGCAATCCCACCATTGAACTGGGTAAAGGAAGTATATGAATCTTAACTTGGCAAGAAGGAAAATAAAATTTGTGCAGATACAGGAAAATTTGAGAAGAATGAGAGTCGTAAAGGTGGATGTAAGGACAGCAAGACGCACTGTTTTAGATGTGGTGAGCCTAACCATTTTACGTCTTCCTGGAATTGTCAGACACTTAGCAAAATGTGCAACTATTGCAATAGAAAAGGTCTTTTTTCAAAGATGTGCAGGGATGCTAAAATACAACAAAGTGATCATGCTGTGCAGGTATTTGATGACACATCTTTGCGAGATTTGGAATTGGACAATGGTGATATGGGAGAGAGAAACATAGTACTAATGGTGCATGGAGAAAGCAAGGAAGACTATGAAGAGCCTATTAATCCACCTATGTGCAAGTTGCAATTGTTGGAGAGAGAGTTGTTGATTACTGTGAACTCTGGTTCCCCATTCACTATAATATCTTAAGCATATTTTGAAAAAAAGTTTGAAAACAGAAAACCACATTTGGTAAAAAACTGATGTTATAGCTGTCACTTTTGATGGACAACATATTAAATCTACAGGTTATTTTGAAGCCATGACAACGTTCATAAGAAGAAAACCCAGTTGAAGATTTATCTGGCAAAGAAAGGGGCAAATGTGTTTGGAGGCTAGATCCCAATGCTGTGGTGATTGAACTGGTAGTACAAGATATGCTGGCCAAAGAAAAAAATATTTTCTAATTTCCTGAAGTATTTAGTGAGAAATTGAGAAAGTTGCAAGGGTACAAACACAAAATAAAATTGAAAAATTGAGCTGATCACATTCAACAAAAAGTGAGAATGGTACCACTTAGCATGAGAAAAGAATTGAGAGATCTGCTGGATCAAATGCTGAGAGATGATTTCATCAAAGAGATAGAAACGTCAGAATGGATTTCTCCCATAGGTTTGGCAAAAAAATGTAATGGCAAACTCCAATTATGCATGGACTTGAGGGTGCTTAATGAGAATACCATTATGGATAAGATAAATGATCTAATGTCTATATTCCATGGTGCTACTGTGTCTATGATCAAATAGGTTTGGCCAAGAAGTCAAGACATTTAACAAGTTTTATCACGCCTTGTGGGGTGTACCAGTTCAAAAGATTGCCTTTTGGACTGGCATCGGCATCTTCTGTTTTTCAGAGAGCTATGCAACATATGTTCAGGGATGTGGAGAGTCAAGTAAAATGTTTTCAGGACGATATTCTTGTATTTGCCAAATCGGAAGAGGAGTACTTTAAACTGTTGCAAGAGGTTTGCAAGAGACTGTCCGAGTGAGGTCTTGTGTTATGTGTTGAAAATGTTTAATTGTTTAAGTCCCAGGTGGATTACCTGGGTCATACAATGATGTTGTACCTTTGGAGAGTCTCATGGATGCTATCAAACATGCATCTGCACCTGATGACAAAGAGAAATTGATGTCCTTCATTGGGCTGTGTGAATACTATGGTCAGTTTGTAGAGGATTTTGCCACTATGATGGATCCATTGAGGACTTTTTGTGCAATAACTGTGAATATGTGTGGGGCCCTGATCGGCAGAGTGCGTTTGAGTGTATCAAACAACAAATAGTGAATGCTCCTGCACTTCAGCCTTTTGTGGAAGGAAAGAAATGTTTGATATCAGTATATGCTAGTGCTTTTGGATTTGGTGCTGTGTTGACTCAAGGAGTTGGTTAGTCTGAGTGGGTGATAGCGTATGCTTCCAAGACATTAAATGAAGCGGAATATAAGGATTCCGTTATTGAGCGCCAATCATTAGCTTGGGTGTGGGCCACTAACCATTTTAGACATTTGGAGGCAGAATTACGAGAAAGTGACACATCTGTAAAGATGCATCACTTTCCCTGCACCACCCTGAATAAAAAGGGCACCAATGTGCAAGGATTGACAGGTGTATCAGAAATTCTGACGCATCTGTTGACGCAAGCACGACGCAACTCCAGCAATGCAGGGCGAGGCCTATCCTCATTGTGCTGCGTCACGCCTTAGGGATCGGCAAAATGAAAGAAAGGATAATGAGCAGTTATTGGTGTCTGTCTATGGATATCAAATTTAGTGCAAAGTGAGGGAATGTGTAGAGTGGTGTCAGTTAGGAAGTTGCAGATTCCACCATAGTGTGAAGAGAGATTCTTATTGGTCCATGGGATGAGATTGCTGTGGACATTGTAGGGCATTTTTGTTTGGAGCACTTTTATCTGAGAGCATCACTAGACATTTACTCTAGATCACCTGAAGTAGCCTCCACAGGAGAGATCACCCCTGGTGCAGTCATCAAGGTTTTAGAAGTGTTTCATAGGAGAGCAACCACTACATTTTGAATGACAACAGTGTTCAAGTGACTTCAATTGAAATTAAAACATTTAAAAAAATCATTTATTGTGGGCCAATGATATGATATAATATAATGCAAAAACTAATGGGGTGGTAGAGAGAATCAACAAAATATTAAAAGGGAGCATGCACATGCTAAGACACTGTGGGAAGAAGTGGAAAGAGTGGCAGCCTATCGGTTCACACTGTATGCCACAATTGAGGAGACTCTTTTCATACTTTTTCACAGAAGAAAACTAAGCACTATGATTTGCTCACCTTGAACATTGATTTATGGTAAGGGTGTAGAAGATCACCACCAACAAAATGGCAGAATTTGAGATGCAGGTTCGAAAAATTAGAGAACAAAGCAGCAGAATAGAAAGATTAAGGTGAGGCACATATTAAGGTTGCTGTTGGGACTTTTCTTGTTGTTGTAACCCCACTTGCATAACATCAAGGGGTTATCAGATTCAATAAATACTTAGAGTTAGGAAATTAGATAGAGGTGCTGCCAAACTTCGATATTGTCCAATGTAGAATCACATTTGTATTTATGAAGGTAAAAAGTAACTACTCACTTCCAGAAGGGACGGTATGTTCTCTAGATATTTCAACCTTCTCAGTATTCTGCCTTGGAAAGTTTTGATTCAAGGGTCAGGATTTTGTTTGTTGAGTAATGTACTGATGTGAGGGGAGAAAGGTGGAGCCTTTTCCATGGGAAAACACTTTACCTGTGAACTAAATTGAGGAATGGACATCATTAGCACCATACTTACACATGTTTGTTTCAGGTGTCCTCTGTTTCAAGACACCTCAGGGAGATCCCCTAATTTTGAAATGAAACTGTGCAAGTCTTGAGGACTGTATCCCTATGAGATGTGTCAGGGTACAGTTGCATAGCAACATATATGAAGTAATATTCTATTGATATTTGCATGAATAAAAATTCTGTATGATTAAAAGTCAACCCACTGTTGTCACCTGGTGATATTTTCACTGGCACTCAAACATGTGAATTCATAATTCGGCGGGTCTCCTAAGTTCATAACTTTTTCAAACGTTACCTTATTTTCAGTGAAGCAGCAGATGCTGCAAAAATGCAAAATAAATGTGCTATTACATGAGGCAAGGGCTTTTAGTTGTCTTTACACGTTTTGAGTCTAGGCTTGCTCTTGAAATCCAGAAAGAGGGGAACAGTTCCTCTTGACTCTGTTAAAATCAATGAGGAGTAAATTATCTTCCACTGCCCCGGGATTTGACTGTCAGACTCAAGTAGGGATTTATAGTCTGTGGGCTTCTTGTGATGGACCGGAAGGTAAAACTGATGGACGTGCTGCAGCATCTCCATAAAACATTAGGAATTGTATAAGGAGAATGAACTAGAAAGGGGATCTTTTTACTCCTCTGGCGGTATTTGTTGTGTGTGCAATGACATACTGCCAAATATCTTAAACAATAAGAGAGTCTCCCAGAAACCAGAAAGGACCGGGTATCAATAGTATAAACAAGAACATTTCCTTTCTGTGTTGTTAGACTTCTAGTTGGTGACCAAAAGGCCTACACATGAACCATGATTTATCTTGAAATTGTGACACAAATAATTGATAATACGCTGGATTAAATGATGTACTTCAACCTTACTGGTAACTGAGGCAGCAGACTTGTTCAGACGATTTGCGCAGATTGAAAGACGCAGCACTGAATCAAAATAATACCATAAACACGAGCCTCCCTGTTTTTCCATTAGGATCAGTGCCCTCTGAGATAGCAACCGTAATTGGAATTGTTAGATAGATTCATTTTGTATGTACCAGAGCACATGATCTTGATTATTACACATAATGAATGCTTAACCAGTTTATGTTTTTAATTGAAAAGAAATCGATGGTTTTAAGGTGAATAAAATCTGTAGAGTAAAATGAAATCACTAGTGTCGTGCAGTATTAATCATCCAGGGTTGTAGAAAGTCAATTACTTGTGTCACAATTTCAAGATAAATCATGGTTCATGTGTAGGCCTTTTGGTCACCAACTAGAAGTCTAACAACACAGAAAGGAAATGTTCTTGTTTATACTGCCAAATATCCTATACCTTTTATGAGGTGATGCAATGGACCAGCAATGCAACTCTAAAAATTCCTTTAGCACCACAGGGTGGGTGCAACCCGCTGTAGTTAGGTTTCTATATGGAGGAATGATGAGAGGATCTAAAAAGGACAGGTTATTGTGGCCAACAGAGCTAGCGAAATGAAGATGTGAATTGAAAGTGTTAATCAATTCTATGGAACAGTTTGTAAAATGTACATTATCCCTCCACATAATCAAAATATTGTCTATTCATATCTATATATATAAAAACGAATGTATGTCTGTCTGTCTGTCTGTGTGTCTGTCTGTTTGTCCTTCATGCATTACTACACCATTCATCCGATAGCCATGAAACTTTGGGAAGTTGTTGAGTACACTCCCGCGAAGGTTTCTGGCATAATTTGTTTTAAAATATTTGCCCCCCAGGGCCCTCATATTCTTTCAAATTGTACGCACCAGACGGAAAAACAACAAATTGTGTATCCACAAGCACTGTAATAAATAAATAGAATTAAAACACCATTCATCCGATGCCATGAAACTTTGGGAAGTTGGTGAGTACACTTCTGCGAAGGCTTCTGGCATAAAATGTTTTTACATATCGCCCCCCCAGGGCAATCATAATCTTTTGAATACTGATGTACGCACAAGACGGAAAAACAAAAAATCGTGTTTCCACAAGCACTCGAATAAATAAAAAGAATTAAAACAGAATTCATCCGATCGCCAGGAAACTTTGGGAAGTTGTTGAGTACACTCCCGCGAAGGTTTCTGGCATACATTTTTTTTAAATATCAGCCCCCCACGGCCCTCATAATCTTTCGAATACTGATGTACGCACCAGACGGAAAACCAAAATATCGTGTATCCACAAGCCCTCGAATAAATAAATAGAATTAAAACGACACTTTGAAATGTTTTCCATATTAAAATGAATATGTTTCAATAAAAATGACACAATGTAAATTGAATGTTATTATAACCAGTTTCCTTGAATTGCCTTTCTTCGGAGATCGCAGCAACGCACGACGGGTAAGCTCATTTCGGAACACTTTGGATTTCAGCTTTGTGATTATACACTCTTCCCAGAAATGCAGCACCGCTACTGCCCATGGAAGTCCCCTCTAAGTGTTAGAATAAAATATCTTTGAATTGAAATACATTTTCTTTTATGCACAACTAAGCATATTCAATCATCCAGGTATCGTGTACCTCCAGTCACTATCCCTCGGGAGGTCCATATTTGTTTGAGGGATAGCCTCCCGAAGGTTCCTGGTTCATTAGATCCTTTACATCCTGCCTCAGAGGCATTCTGGAAGGGGAGGGGGTCAAAAGCAAGTTCTTCAAGTACCATAGGTATATCTTCAATGTGTTTCAAGAAAGATAGTATAACTTGTAAACAAATTGTACAACAAACTAAAGCAGCCAAAGCATTCAAAGCTGGGGCTGTCTGCTATTCGGCTAGCATCCTGGGATCTCTTGAGTCTGGTTATATGACGTTATTTTGTGGACTGAAAATTACTCAAACACATCTTTATGTTTATTTTTTAAATAAAATTCCTTTATTTAAAATATTTGTGTGACAATTATTGACATATATTGTCATGTGTGTATTCATAAGTAATACATTATTTTATGGTTATTGATCAAATATGATTTTTCTTTTTTGTCAGTCCAATAGATAAGTGCTATATGTGGTGATGTGATGACAAATCCACTAATAAAGCCAATAGGCTCACCTTTTATATTTTGTGTTCTGATCCTTCAACAAACCCAGCAGGTCTGGGTTATTTATAATGATATGCTTTACATTGTTACTCTATGTAAGAAAAAAACATCAGAAAGTGACAGAAAAAAACAAAGGTTAAAGTGACTTTATAATTTGGTATGTAATAAGTCACATTACATTAAAAAAAGGAAGCAATTCACTGTAAAAATTAAATGTTAAATAAATGTTAAATGTTAAATGTTAAAGGTACCACATTAAACTAAATAAAAACTGAAATTCATAATGCACACCCTCATCAAGCACTGGTTATGACCTCACGTATTACATCACTCATGACGTTGTGTATGACATCATTCATAACATCACTTATGACAATGTCCATGGCGGGGACACTACTTATTGTTACTACAGTTAACTGGTGCAATTCAGTGCTTTTTTGACTTTAGAATGCTATTTTTAAGTGACATTTTCACCTAACTATATTGTTACATTAACCTTTGTTGTTTTCATTTAATATCTATCTATCTATCTATCTATCTATCTATCTATCTATCTATCTATCTATCTATCTATCTATCTATCTATCTATCTATCTATCTATCTATCTATCTATCTATCTATCTATCTATCTATCTATCTATCTATCTATCTATCTATCTATCTATCTATCTATCTATCTATCTATCTATCTATCTATCTATCTATCTATCTATCTATCTTTCTATCTATCTATCTATCTATCTATCTACCTACCTTCCTACCTATCTATCTATCTATCTATCTATCTATCTATCTATCTATCTATCTATCTATCTATCTATCTATCTATCTATCTATCTATCTATCTATCTATCTATCTATCTATCTATCTATCTATCTATCTATCTATCTATCTATCTATCTATCTATCTATCTATCTATCTATCTATCTATCTATCTATCTATGTAATTATGCCAGTGTATTGTTATTGTTGTTAGAATTGGTAATGCTATTTCTATACCCATGCCTATACCTATTACAATTGTTTAAGTTTGTGTTAATGGAGTTCTATCATTAATAATATAATATTCCTCTTCAGACACCAGTCCAGAAGACTATGGACAGGGTCAACAAAACCCTGGCATCTGAATTCATCCTGTTGGGCTTGTCATCCATTCCTGGGGTGGAGGGTCTTGTTTTCATAATTTTCCTTCTGATCTACGTCACTACCCTGGCTGGGAACATCCTCATCATCACCGTAATACACCGAGATGTCAATCTTCACACCGCTATGTACTACTTCATCTCCAACCTGTCCTTCCTAGACTGCTGATCCTCTACTGTCATTGTCCCTAAGATGCTGGTAGATCTTCTAGCTGAGAAGAAGACCATCTACTTCTCGAGCTGCTTGATCCAGCTCTACTTCTTTGCTAGCCTGGTATCTATTGAGTGCCTCCTACTGGCGACTATGGCATATGACCGCTACATTGCCATCTGTCACCCTCTGCAATACAGCAGCATCATGGACCAGAGTGCCTGCTCATGTTTGGCTGCTGGCTTGTGGGTGGGTGGACACATTTACTCTTCTGTCCATGTCATTTTGATGAGCAGGCTCTCGTTTTGCAGCTCCAAAGAGATCCAGCACTTTTTCTGTGACATACCTCCTCTGCTGAAGCTTTCATGCTCCGACACATCCATCAACATCCTGGTCATCTTTACACTTGGTGGGTTCTTAGGTTTTGGGGCACTTCTCACAAAGTTTGTGTCTTACGCGTACATTATCAGCACCATCCTGAGCATCAAGTCTTCTGAGGGCCGATCCAAAGCCTTCTCCACCTGTGCCTCTCACCTGATAGTGGTTATGATCTTCTATGCATCTCTACTCTTCACCTATTTTCGGCCCACAACCAATAACTCATTCTACGTCGATAGGTTTGTGTCAGTGGTTTACACCATCTTGACTCCCATGGTGAACCCAATGATCTATAGTCTCCGAAATACTGAGATGAAGAAGGCGGTCAAGAAAACTATTGTTAGAATCCAGAGTGCGATAATGCAAACATGGATATAGATGGTTGAGTGTCAGAAGGCGCGGTGAATCACTTCGGCCAATGTCCTTGCCATTTGTGTCAATGTAGACTTTACATGGTCACCAAACACTATTAGTCTGCTGATGAAGAAAAATATCCATGTACAGAGATCTCATGTCGCCCCTCTTGTACAACACTGCACTGCTTTGTAGCTAAGTTAGCTCTTGGTAAATATCATACTATATATATATCCATTGGCTCCAGGTCTGTCTATGGCACCAAGCGATGCTTGTTTTCTCTGACGGTATTTAATCATATTGATAATTCTCCTCTAAAGCACTCAGTTTGATGGCAGTTCTGTAAATTTATCACCCTTTCACTGAGGAAGATCTTCTATATGTAACTTCTGATCACACTTAGACAAGCCCTGTCCCACAACCTCCTATTTTGGAGCCCCATCTCTTCCACTTGAGATGAGACCTGTCCTACTTTATCGGCAATCCCAGAGATCTCCGAGGATGAATTTACCAGACTGAGTGGTAGAATTAAATCTGGCTCACCCTCTGATCCTCTGAGACCTTCCCAATTCATTGAGTCGCTCCCGATTTTTCGGCAGCCGCTGTGTCAAATACTTAACTCTTCCTTCTCCATGGCTACTGTTCCCGGTGCCTGGAAACTGGTCTGGGTGTCACCTATCATTAAGAAGCCCACGCTAGACCCCCTAAAACCAGAGAATTTCAGACCCATATCTCTTCTCCAGTGGGTGGCCAAGATTGCTGAAGTCCATGTTAATAACATCTTATCTCAATTTCTGAGCTCCAATAATATTCTGAACCCATCGCAGAATGGATTACGACCAGGCCATAGCATGGAAACGGCTCTGCTAGCTACCACAGAACATCTTCGGTCAATCCTTGATGCCGGTCAAAGTGCAGTGCTGCTGATCCTGTTAGATCTTAGCGCTGCCTTCGATACGGTGTCACATGGCATCCTTCTCCACCGATTAGAGGTAGCAGGGGTTATCGGAACAGCCCTAGAATGGTTTAGGTCATTCTTAACAGAAAGATCTTTCCGTGTGTTCGCCCCCCCGTTCCTCTCCCAATCCCACTCCATCGGTCAGGGGGTCCCACAGGCTCAGCATTGAGCCCGTCGCTATTTAATCTATATGTCCAGCCTCTAGCTGCTGTCGCTAAACAGTGGGATCTTACGTTGGTCTCCTATGCTGACGACACGCAGCTTGTTGTCACCTTAGCTGAGGGGCCATCTACAACGGCTACTAGATTCAGAGACGGGATGACGGCAGTAGCTCAGTGGATGGCCAATAACTGTCTGCAATTAAATGCAAGTAAAACAGAGGTTCTACCGGTGGGAAAAAATGTTGCGCTATGGAATGAACACTGGTGGCCGTCGCTCCTAGGAGTTATGCCCATGCCTAAGACAGTGGTACAGAATCTCCGGGTCCGGATGGACTCGACTCTTAGTTTCCAGACCCATACAAAGAGGGTTTCTGCTACCTGTGTGGGACTGTTAAGGGGTCTTTAACCTCTCCTGAAATTTTTTGACCCAGCAGTACGACAATTAAATGTGCAGACAACTATACTATCTCGCTTGGACTATGCCAGATCCCTGCTCTTAGGGGCCAATAAAGCAGAAATACTTCGGCTGCAACGAGTACAAAACACCGCAGCTAAAATACTGGTGGGTCTCCCCCGCTTCTGCCATGTGGGGGCCACTATTCAAGGGCTGCACTGGCTTCCGATGGAGGAGGGGATCCAGTTTAAAGCTCTATGTATATCCTTTAAGATCTTAAAACCTGCTAGCCTGACGCTCTTGGGAGACCTTCTGACCCCGTATGTCCCCCCCGACAGCTGCGTTCACTGGGGCAGCACCTGGTGATTGTTCAGCGGGTCAAACTTTGCCGGGCAGGAGGGTGTTCGTTTCGCTGTCTGGCCGCCAAATTATGGAATGCGTTGCCTGTATGTATTTGTGGGATGGACGGCCTGCTCGCTGTCAGGAAAGCCATTAAAACCTTCCTCTTCGCCTCAGTGTAGTCTATTGGTTTTGTGACGTCTGTGACGACCTTCGCGGCTGTGTGTGCTATTAGATCATTGCAGCGCCGGGATGCCCCTTTGCTGGGGCAGCTGTGCGCTATAGAAAAACGCCTAACATAACATAACATAACTAGATTCAAGGGAGAGTAGTCACAGAGTGAAGGAACTGGCCCTTCGACTGATCCGGAGCTCCTGCCCCAAGCACCTTGAGAACCTCATGGGTGAGTAGCGCGCTTTATAGACCCCTATTTGATTGATTGAAGGAAAGTTGGCTGGAGAGTTTAGACGGTTGGATCTTAAAGTAACATGCTAGATAAAAGTTAAAACTCTGAGCAGAGAGATAAAAGGTATTATTAAAGATTCACCATCATAGGAGAAATGCTTTAAATTGGTGGTTCTTCTGTCCCATCAAACCAGGAGTTTCCGGCTTCATTCACTGTATTTTCACCAAATTCAGCCAGCGCTATTTACGGTGAAGGGAATTTCAAAGATTATTCCAACATGGATCCACCATGCACCCTAGAAGAGAAAAGAAATAGTGGCCCTGTGCATTTGGGTCATTGTTTTTTCTGAAAAAACTCAGTTTTTGCGAGTTTGTTTAGGAAAAATGAAAAAAAGTCTGGAATTTTACATAAAAAAGTGTGCATTTGGCATTCTCCCCCGCCTTCAGTTCATCAGCTGCACCAACAAGCACTCTAAAGGCATCAAGATCCATGAAACACTGGTGAGGACCTCTACCTTTGCAAATGTTCCAAGCAGGGGAGCGGAGGGCCTCCAGTGACCTGGCAGGACACCTGGTAACCAGAATTGACCCCTAAGTGAGATAGGGGCAGTTTATAGGATAACAGGCAGGAGAATTATCCTGGTGAAAGGGAGGTAGATGTGTACAGATTGATAAAAAGGTAAACAATTTTGGGAAAGAAAGGTGACTACAGGTCCACCAGGAGGACTGCCATAACTTGTATTATTTTTTATGTCAGACCTAAAGACGTATTATGACAACATAACTAAAGCTTCCATCATGTGCACGGAACATTTAAAAACATATTTTTGGTCTGTGACTGCCATGGTTGATACAGTGGTCCCAGCGAGAACAGATGCCAACCAGCAGACACACAACAGTTTTCTAGGATGCAAAACTCGCAGGGGTATGGTACTGGAAAACTGTTTCACCTACCTCTACGTGAGGTAGAGAACCAGGAGAACTTTTTAGCAACTGAGGGGCATATTTACAAACCCCTATCGCCACCACAAATGTCACTTTTCTCAATGTTGTGGTGACGATATGGGCTTCGCCCTATTGACAAGTAAGCGTTAAGCCACTTAAGGTGGCTTAATGCTTCCTTGTAAACACAACACCCTTTGCCACAGCCCCATATTTACAAGGGTGGCATAAATATGGGGAAGCACCAACATTTTTAACAAAAAACAAAATGGTCTTACCCATCTGAAGCAAAGAGAAATGCTTTTTTTTCTCCTCATTTGTGATGTTTTTATATGTGCTGCATTGTACAGTACACATAGGAACACCTAAACGCCATTGACCATTTATGTGATTAATCGTGATATCACCGCGAAATATCCCTGACCACAGATATAACAACTGTTTTTTTAAATTTCTCAACAACCTTTTATTGGATCCACACATTATGTTAACATAGCTTTTATTTTGGTTAACAACCATAAGAAGCCTACCAACAATGTTCATGCATACAATATAATAAAATAAATCCCATCTAAACCATGTGCTTTTCATTGTGTACCCATTTAAGAACTGTAGAGATAAAAACAATAAAACAAAATGGTCATAATAAATTGATCTATCTATTAAAAATTCAAACCCTTTCCCTTACACTTACAGCACACAAGTATCTGCTAAGACTAGATACTATAGGCCGAGACATATCTGTTTTTAAAATTCTCAGTGCTTCTAAAAATGTCCTGGTCCCCATATAATTACAGATTGGCTTGATATATTTATTTCTCAGGTTGGCGTCAGCCGAACAGAAGAATACAATTGAGAGAGATTTCCATCGGTGCCTAAAGTGCATAATGGGCAATGCGCTTCCCCTGCATCACTAGGGCCACATAACCCTTTAGTTGTATTTGTTTTAATCTGGAGGACGTCAAAACAGAACTTCATGCACAATACTTTTTCTATTTGTGGTTGTACTTCATCCTGATAGAGTTCAATGCCAGGAATTGGTTTAACATGTAATAACTGTGTTTTCAATCTGCCTATACTAGGACTACAGTGGATACATAACCTTAAACCTAGTTTATTAAACGAAGTTCAAACACGACAAACCAAGCAAATGTAAAATGGTAGTCCAAACTTAAAATTTCAATTAAACTCTGTATAACATTGTAGTTCTTGTCTGGTCCATAAACAAGCCCAAGATACCAAAGTAACTGAAATTACCCACATACTCCAATGGTTGAATTTGGACAGTGACATTTTTCTTAAATTACTTATGTGGTCTTATCACCTTGTATTTTGTCTTACTTAAATGTATTTCAAGACCTTTACACCAAATAAGAAAAGTACAATCTGCGAAACCAAATCTACCTTTCTACTAAATTTGGTGTACTGATATCCAGGGGTTCATGCAGAAAGTTCGACTATGTGTCCTATGTGAATTAACATGGATAAACTCCCTTTTTTTAGCCCCTTTTTTCTCGGCCCCTGCCTGATGGATCACCCCGAAACTTGGCATGCACAACAAGACTTACTATGACAGTGTTTTGGGAAATATCATGAAGCATCAACCGACGCCAAACATATAAGCAAGTTAATAAATGCTTTTCTTCTCGAAACTTGGTATTAAATATAACAACCTACTACGCGTAGAAAGAGCAGATCTGGAGATGTCGCAGGTGCCTCAATTTCTTCAGCAACTACCACTCCTTCTGAAATTACTGTGCCAGCTACCTGCAAAGCGTTAGGAGGCATGGTGACACACCGTGCCACCTGTCACAAGCTTGTGGCAATTACAATACAGAATGTCTGTAGTTGTTTGTTGCTGTTTAGAAGCACCGGTTTTAGATGCTTTATTTCCTATAATTTTCTAGTGCTGTTGCATGACATTGTATTCCCTCAAGAATGCAATGTTGCATCTGGTTTATTTAAAAACCACAAAAAAACACACAAAAAATGGTTCTTGCTAGAAACACTATTTAATCAATCAAATAGCTGAGTCTGTATATGTATTATTGTTGAGTATGCTTTTTTGTATGTTATTGGTGTATGACTATTCTTGAGTATATCTTAGCAAGTTAGTCTATCTATTTGTGTGTATCTGACTGTGTAACTGTATGCAAGACTGTGTACATGGGTATAACTCTGTGTGCATCAGTGTGTGCTTGAATGTATCAGTGTAAACATCAGTATGTGTCTGGTTCTGTTGGTGTATAAATCAGTGTACGTCTGGGTGTGTCAATCTATACAAAGGTGTGTGTCAGGGTGTTTTATAGTGTGTATTCATGTGTCAATGGGTGTCTAAGTGAATGCATCACTGTGTGTCTGGGTGTGTAAAGGTATGTATGAGTGTGTCCCTGGGTGTCTGAGTGCATGTATTATTGAGTGTCTGAGTGAGTCAGTGAATACATCAATGTGTGTTCCTGGGGGTGTCAGTGTATGTATATGTGTGTCCTGGGTGGTTAACTGTATGGGTACTGTATGCATGAGCGCTTCAGCATACATATAAGTGTGTTGAGTGTGTCTCAGTGTAGGGATGAGTGTGTGGCAGGTAATGTCAATGTATACATAAGTAGGTGCCAGGAAGTGTTAGAAAATGTGTATTATGGCATCAGTGTATGTTCAGTGCATGTGGCAGAGTGTGCCTGGGTGTGTCAGTGTATGTGTGAGTGTGTCCCTGGATGTCTGAGAGTAGATATGAGTGAGTGCCTGATTGTGTCAGTGAATGCAACAGTGCCTGGGTGTGTCAGCGTATCACTGAGTATGTTCTGGGTGGTTAACTGTATGAATAAGTGTGTGCATGAATGTCTCGGTGCGTTTATGTGTGTTCTGGGTGTCTCAGGGACTGATGGACACCACAACAGCACCCCACTGCCACACTGCCAAAGTCCTATAGAGCCTACCCCCCGGATTCTGACTGGAGTCCAGGTCAGACAGTTCTCAGGTGACTGGCCCACAGCAGTGCAGTGCTAAGGCTCATACATGAGCCTTAGGAAGGAAGTGCAATGGGAACGCCATTGCACGTACCAGTAGGGCATGGACTATCAAGTCCATGTCCTGCAGGAACTATGGAACATGTAGCCCCCGGCATGCATCCCCTGGTGCAAAGGCAACAGGGGGCCCTATACGGCAACTTTTGTTTCCTCAGCACTACACTCTTCATGGCAGGCTTACTGCCATGACAACAGTGTCAGTGAGGAAACTCCTAATATGCCTCGCAGTGCAGCTGCACCATCACAAGCATATTAGGGGCTTCAGTCCACTGCAAGATCACCAAGGATCAGGGATCCTGGCAGCAGCAGAGGTCCTGTGGCAGTCTGACTGCCCTACTTGTAATAGGGTGATCGGACCACCAGTGCAGAGGTAGCCACACCACCCCGTGGGTTTGGCGGTCATAATAAGGCTTCAAGTGTATGGGTGAGTTTGGGCCTTGGTTGTCAGGGAATATATGAGTTTGTCGTGAGTGGTTAACTGTATGAATGCATGTGTTCATGGGTGTCTCAGTGTATGGATTAGTATGTGCCTGGCTATGTTATTATCTGCATGAACATTAGCTTGAGTTTTGCAGTATATCCAGCAATGTCTACCAACATGTCTTATTGGATGTATTATATAGCTTAAAAATGTAATTAGTTCTCTACATTATGCAATACATTGTTCCATTGATGTCAGAGAGTCTTACTTGAAGTTTCCCAAGATCTTTGCAGAAGCAGAATGAGGACTGTTCCCAAACTATCCCCGAGACTTCCTCCTCACGCCCTGTAAAAAATTAGGGTTGCTGGAAGAGAGTTCCAGTTCACCAAGAAAAGGGTAGCAAGTGTAAATATCAGACATGCCGAGGATCTTGAGGACACAACTCAAGAACGGGGAGTGGGCGCAGACAATGCTAGACAGCGCAGCAGAAGTCACCATAGCTCGCAAGATCTTGAAGGATCATCTGGAGACAGTGGACTTCAATCAATGATTTCAAGTTGAAGCTGCCGACACCAGGGTTAGTGTATCACATAAGCTATATGAAGTAACACTCTGAATGGAGGGGGACATAACTAGAAAAATAAAGGCATTCTTTTGGGATAAGCTATCTAAGGGTTATGACATTCTTTTAGCTGAACAAGTCTGGCCCCCTGAATTTGTCAGGGAGTGCCCACATGGCGAAGAGATAATTATGCCAGCATTCTCAAATCACATTCCAATTCATAAAAAATACACCTATGCCAGAAAATGGGCAGTAGCCCAGGCTCCAGCATTATATAAAAATCACGTAGGATGGGATGAGTATTCTCCTCACCATAAAATCCAGTTAAAAACACAACCAACAATGCAAAGGCAATATCCTGTTAAACAGGAAGCTAAAAAACAGGTCAGGAAGATTTTAAATCAACTTGAATACCAAGGGGTGATTGAAACATGCACCTCATCTATGAACAATCCTTTGTTTCCTGTATCCAAACCAGACAATACATATCGTCTAGTTTTGGACTACAGACATTTAAACTCTTGTTGCAAAACTTTTGCAGTACAAAATGCACACAGTGCAGCACTGATGAATGACAGTGTGCGGAAAAAATATAAAACCACATTAGATATTTCAAATGGTTTCTTCTGTCAAAACATTGCATCAGAAAGCAGGCATTTGACAGCTTTCTCAATTATGGGGACATAACGACAATTTTGCCGTCTTCCCCAGGGATTCAAGAATAGTCCAGGGTTATTTTCAGCCAGACTAACAGAGTTACTACAAACGTATGATGATGAGGCATTATCTCATGTCGATGATATCTATCTTACAGACGATGATTTGGAGGTACACTTGAAAAGAGTGAACACCATAATACTTGGGTTTGCTTCTGAAGGGTACAAATTAAATTTTGAGAAATCACGAATTGCCCACCACAACATCCTATTCTTGGGATACGAACTTCAAGTGAAGGCAAAAGCCTGGCAAACTTTCTAGAGAAATGTGCGCTGCTCCAACCTCCAAAAACGCTAAAAAACTTACAGTCAATACTAGGTTTTCTAAATTTTGGAAGAACTAACGTTCTAAATTACACAGAAAGGGTTAAACCTCTCAGTACGAACTAATCAAACCTGATTTCAAACCAACTAATTGGACTCAAAAACACACATAAATTTTGAGTTCAGTACAAACAGACATGTTAGCAAAAACACAGTTACAGACAAGAGACAACATGCGCAACCTTGTGATTCGAATCATCCCAGGGAGATGCGGATTCACATACCTAACCTTTAATGAAGGTGAAAATGTACCAATAGCTTACAAATCACACTTGTACACACAAGCTGAAATGAAATTCACTACAACAGAAAAGATTCTGACAGCGGTTCAAACTCCAGTAGCAAAAGAGAGAGCTCTTGTGCAGGGTAAACGCATAATGATCATTACACCTGTCCCTGCCTTAGAGGCAGTAACAACAGTGAGCATTTCAAATGCTAAGGCTTTACATCTAAGATGGATACAATGGGTTAATTCTACTGCTGCAACAGACGTTAAAAACATTTTTGACCCCTACTTGAAGACACAAGAATTTCTACAATACGAACAAGAACGTCCTATGCCCATTGAGATTCTGCTTCTAGAACATTACGGATGTATAATTTATAAACACGGATCAGCACAGCCCGCAATTGGGGATAAACAAGCATATAGTGCTGCGTGCACGATTGTTGAAGGTCGCTGGCGCGAAGGTAAATTCAGACCTATGGTCACTAAAACTCAATCACTCGGAGACTGTACAGTTGAGCGAGCTGAACTACAGCGTTTAAAGATGGCACTCGAAAATACCGGTCACGAATTCCCCACACTCATAGTGTGCGATTCGTATTACTGCATCCAGTCTTACAATGAATATTTGCAGAACTGGGTTCAAAATGGTTTCAAAGATGCAAAAGGTGGCTCAATTAAGCATAAAATGCTTTGGGAACAAGTAGTTATATTACAGAAAGAACTACAAAAGACTCACGTGATCCATACACTGAGTCACCAGTGTGATGGCATTCACGTTCCAGGGAATTCATTGGCTGATGAAGCCGCAAAGGCAGCTGTGCAAATGGCTCCGTAGCTGCAATCACTCATTAAAAAACCAAAATAGACAGCAAAATAATGCAAGCTGTCACCGCTTCAGTAAAAGACAGTGGTAAAACACTCCCGAAAGGCTTTCCAGGAAAGTACTCATACACAACTGATGCAAATAATGTTCTTTTTGCTCAAATCCCTGGAGTCAAGGATAGGGCAATTCCAAACATGGAACATAGGTTAGGATTAAGCCTAGCAGCACATGAAGGACTAGCATCTGCACACGCAGGAGTTTCCGCCACAGTATCATTATTAAAACAGAGTTTTTGGTGGCCGCACATGAGGAAACAAAATAGAAACTATGTTCTAGAATGTGAAATCTGCCAGAAGATGAAAGTATCTACAGTGAAACGTCCTGCGCAGACGCCCCTTCTAATCTCAGATAAACCACTAGCGTGCGTTTACCTGTGCCACTGTGGTCCCTTGCAGAGGGATGGCAACTATAAATATATCATGGTCGCAGTGGATTCCTGCTCAAGATTTATTTGGATGTAGCCTCAGCGCTCGGCTGACGCCCGAACTGTTATAAAAGATTTGCGAATCCGTATCAGCACATACGCAATCGGCAAACTACATTCTGACCAGGGTCCTGTGTTTATCTCTCAAGCTTACAAGGAGGCCATGGCTAGTTTGGGCGTTGCATTGCAGTACTCAAGTCCATTCCATCCTGAGGAAAATGCGGTAGTGGAAAGAAAAAAACGGGACATAAAGCAATCTATAACAGCTAGGGTATTAGGCTCGGATGACGGGTGGGTCAAACATCTAATAAGTGTCCAACATAGTCTTAATAATCTGCCAATAAATTCTCTGGGTGGAATCACTCCATATGAAATACTATTTGGTACTAGAATGCTCATCCAGTATCTTGATCGCCACACTTCAGTGGTGGAACAAAAACCTTTTGATATCAAAGACCGTTTGGCTGTTTTGCAGGACTTAAATGAAACAAGAAGAAGCCTGAGTAACAATACAGAAGCCGACGACCACTTAAGAAAAACCACCTGTCCCAGCAAGACCTGTCTGGATTCCAAAGATTGGGGATCTAGTCAGGGAAAACATCGCGGTGAAGAAGGAATTTGGCCCTTTTACAGAAAACCAGTACCTATCTTAGCAATCCACGGAACAAGATCAGTGTTACTACCGCCCCTTGCTGGAAAAAGGGAGAACAGAGTCATGTCCATCGACCTGGCCAACCCACATCATGTGGCCGGTAATAAGTAGTAGGCCCAGTGGACTCCCAAGATGTAGTAGACGACCAAAAATCTTGCTACAATCCAAGAGGTTCAAACTGAAAGACTTATCACATTTGATAAACCTGGAGTGAGAAAAGAAGGACTATGCAACAAAGCCATGGAAATTGTACCTCTTGAGACCCAAATAACAGTTTGTCAAGAAACACCGGTCTACAACGATATAGCCTATGACAAAGGAAGAAACAGCTCCAGCTATTCCAAACAATCCTGATGCAATTCCAACAATTGACAGAACTGCCTCTGACTATTTCATCAACTTTGATATATTTTCTGAGGATCTCAGTGAACCTGAAACCACGCCAGCTAATAAAACTTTCAAAGAAAAAATAACAGAACTCTTTCATCAACTTGAAAATACATATCTGGTTTCACCATGGGTTGAATTTTGGATTGTGTTAGGTGTACTTTTTCTCCTACTTTGGCTCATTCTTGTTTTAAGTTTGAGAAAGATGATAGATGGAAAATACAGTACAATGGACACAGCAAGTAAGAATATCAACTTGCTCCTGAAACATCACAAATCATCTCATTGTGAGCGAAGAGACCTGTCATCAGTGAACATCACAGCCGTTCCTATACCTGGTGATATAGCATGGTACTCAACTGATTGTGACATTTATGGCCCGGTAGAACTGTTTAAGATTCTACACCAGTTTAAGGTTTCTTTGAGTGACTTTGTTTCACCCAGCACATTTGATGATTGGGACTTTGATACTGTTAATAACATGATGACAGATTTAGAAATGTCAGCTAAGTTCACAAAACATTAATACTTAGAAGGTTCATGGGATTATGAAGAAATGTATTGTTTTAATTATTATGGTCACCATTATTTGCACAAATCTGCAAACCCTAGAATTTTTTTTTCTTATAATCAATGGGAACATTGTCCGACGCCGCCAAAGGGCAGCTCAAAAACATTTTATGAAAAGTTTACATACTTCTCAGGTTTTAATGTCAAAAATCCGAAAACGTTTTATTTAAAAAATATGAATAAGACAGGAATGAAAAACATGTTGACTAATACTAAACGAATTTATTCTCGACCTTTTATGCTCAACTGTCTGCATTAGGATTTAACTTTTGAAAAGACAACATTGAGACAAAAACTGTCTGGGACACAAAAGACTGGCGGGTGCAAGGTTTACAAGCCTTATTCAGAGCCCGCATTATCCCAGAGCAAATAATGTTTTTAAATGACACTGTACAACAAACATCTTGTCTTGGTTTAGCTAAGATAAAATAATTAAATAAACCGTCAATACCTAAGCCCACACCTGACAGTAATGGCACTGCAGATGAGGAGGTAGACGTAACACATATTTTACCATTGAACAGAACTAATCCTGATTGGAAAAAAAATGTTTAATCTGGCCCACAGACACAAATAACTGTCAAGATAGATTCCTGAACAAAACACAAGGGTTCACAGTAAATAGGCCAGATCCAAGATACTCCCAGAGACAACATCCAGGGATAATAACAACTTACAGTGTAAAAAAAATATGCCTTGAGTGGCTACGGAAATCCACACTTCCAGAAATTAAACAACACTTAACTTTACTTAAAGATGGTGTTGATTTGAGAGACTTCTTAGTTGAGCATCGTAAACCACATCATAAACATTTCATATACGCGGGTATTTGTGCTGATTACAATGAAGCATGGAAAGTCACACAAATGGAAACTGCAGAAAGAATACGAGAAATTGATCGTATTAACTTAGAGAAAACTCTATCTGTAGTGGACAATGGGTTAACGACTCTGTCCTCCAGAATTTATTCTTTGGACAGCATTGTATCCTCTGCCATTGACATAATAGAACAGGACTTACAACATGGCCAGTCTCAGTTACGTTCTATAATGCTGCTAGGCTGGACGTTACAAAATCTCCATTCAGGCTACGTGCCATGGCGTCTAATCAACACCACTTCATTGTTTACTGTATTTAACCTTACAGATAAACAAATATCTTTCGCACAAAGAGGAGCAGACTATACGGTGCTGAGCATAGAAAAACTGGAAAGATTACCATGAACTGTTTCTGAGAAACCTGTTGTAGAATGTACAATATATGACACCATCACGATACCAGTGACGATTTTCCAGTTTCAGTATTTCTTAAGACACATACCAGGAGGCATGTATGAAAGGTTGGGTAAAGAATCCATTAAGTCGACCTGGAATTTACCATACACACACAAATGTTGGAGTGGGGGAAAGGAGGTATTTCTTAGTGGACAAAATTGTAAAAACTCACTAAGCGGTACACTTTTGTGTCAAGGTATTAATTTACACGGAGCCTGTGAGGGTTCATCAAATGACCTTTCTTGCCACCTGCACGGTTCTCCAGCAGCAGTGATAGATCCAGTTTTTAGGCAGCTATCCAATGGTAGCTACATAATGTTGAGTGATCACAGCTGTTGTGGAATGATGCCAAATATAGCCTATCTAGTTAGTGTTTCAGCCAGGGTCACCTGTTGTATGCAAGTATTGTTTCCCAAAAGCAAGTCAGATGGGGAGTCGCCGTTATGGCCTTCACTGAAACATCTCTTCTATACGAATTGATACTTTAAGAAGAATGAAGGCCATTCTTTTGCAAAAAACTGTGCCACTGACCTCGTCCAGAGAAACGTATGATCTGCAAGTCGCAAGGACTTCTGCGGAGATACATGCCCTATTATCAACGAACTGTCCAATACATTTCGCAGAAATGTTAGGTCATATCTTAAACATGTCCGATATGAGTGGTATTGTACATGTATTTAAGACAGTTTTTTCGGGACTATTAGAACCCCCCTTGAAGCAGTCCTAGGCATTTTTCCAAATTTCGTGCACTATGTGTTCGGCGGCCTGTTTCTCATTTTGGGACTCGTAGCAGGAATTCTATTTTTGTTTCTTCTGCTCCGATATGGCAAGTCCAGTCACCAGCGATACCCAGACTACCATGGAGAACACTCTACTAGCCATGCAGTACCAAGACAGAATTACACAGATTCTTGGCTTGGCTTGGCTCGTTTAAGAGATCTGAATACCACTTGGTTTCTTTCGTTCAGACCAATCTGCCAAGATTGCATCTTACCTGTTATACGATGCCTGCTTTGCGGAGAAGAATGAGTGTTGGACGTTTGTCTTACACTTCCATCAGCACTGCCAACGGATGTTGACGCTTTGCTAGGTCTGGTAATGGCTCATGCATCATGTTGCCCCCAACGGCTGCCAATCCTGATGACGGCATTCGTAGAGATCTCACCAGCAACTACAGCTAATGGTGAGGTACGTGGAACAACAGGCACACAGGTACCATCAACTACGAACATTGCTAATGCGAATGACGCTGACGGCGATGCTTCTCATCAATGCACAATTGATCTACTTAATGAAGTAGTTTCACTTTCACCTACTGTGGTAGACGATTTCTTTGCCAGCCTAGAGGATTTGATGTTTTCTCATGACATCGAGAGTAACTATTAAAATCTGCACACAGCATTCCATGAACTCTGAATTCGGCCTTCACTATTTCATAACAATCATTCTAAAACTTTGGAACTCTATTTTTTCTACGATTCATTTTAACTTTTTCCAAACTTGATTTTTTTTGGGGCATAAAGTAATCTGCTTAAATAGAACTATTCTTAGAGAACAAGAACTCATTGAATACTTCCTCGAGACAATATTCGACCTTGTCCTCAAAATCAAAACAGTATATTATTTCTGCTATGGGATGGTCTCAACCTTGTTTCTGTAATTAAGAGCTATTTCATAAATGTATATTTCGTCATTTATTTAGTTAGTATTAATGCTTTCATGCTATATATTTCGTATGAAAACACTATTTTTCAAATGCGTACAGTTCAAATGCATTTTTTGTATTTTGGGTGGGATTGTAAATGCATGCTTTCGATATGTTTTATGCTTAAGGACTCTCGGTAATGTTGAACATAATAAAGTGGAGTGGATGTTGTAGAGCATTTTAGGACCCTAGTGTGAAATTCCAGATTCATGCCCATATATAGGTATAAATCACCCTATCCTTATATAGGCATAGAAATAATAACCATATTTAGACTTATACTATGCAGTCCAAATACGGTATGGGTACTTCCACTAGTTCCGAAAATCCACATCGATTTCTTGGAAAAACCCACCTTCAGCAGTCAGGGACTTGCCCTTGCTTGAATATTGATTTCTCCAAGAAATCATGGAGTTTCCAAAGAACTGAGTCTTTGATGACGTTATTATGTCCAACCTTACGTCAAACTAGGCACCTTCAAGGTATAAATATGCCCACACTTGCCCAGGCAAACACATGGTGGTTTGGTTTTTGAGCAGTTCGACTATCTACTTACACGACACAGCTCGCCGCAGCAAGTGCCGAAGGAAGCCGACACTCCAGCAGATGCACTGAGAGAGACGCTTTATTTTCTCTTGCCGAGAAATCCAGCTCCAGTGTTTCCAAGCTACCCTTGTGGGTTGTTGGGAAATTGAGTCCTGAGAGAGAGATACCAGACCTCCTACATTCTGAACAAGGTACGGAGCTGATTAGACCCTTAGAGAATTCTTGGATTAGATTCTTGGCAAAGAATACTGAAACTATGCTACACCCCACTTACTTCTTCCCTCGTACTAGACCTAGGTTAGGAACACCGGGGTAGGCGTATTTTAGAAGAACCAGTTGAGTACTTTTTAGTCATTTGTTATTTATGTATATTATTTTATATAGCTTAGAAACCATACCATGCTTTTACAGTATTATTTTATAATACTTTCGTACTGTACGCACTGTACTTTGCAACTAGTATTACGATTGTAGCAGGTCATTTCTTCTGCATGAGAAAGAAGACTGTTCAATAAATACTTTTTTTGAAAACGCCCATCTCTCTATTTCTCTGCACCTCTGGTGAAACGAAGCATGCACGATTGACTGAGTGAAATAACTATCTATTGTTTCCAAGACTCTAGAGATACATTTCTTATTCTTGGGAAACAAAGTTGTCATGTTTATGCGGTTGTCAGAAACTAATCCCTTCTTGATTATTCAAGAAAGTTTCTAGGGACCTCTGAGCTAGCTGGCACTCACAATTAAGTCTAATATATTTGATAGAGACCTAGTCGACCTCAGTCCTACGTCTAATCTATAGTATGTATTATTCCAATGCGCAGAGCCTATTGGGAATATAGAAACTACACAACACTTGGGGCTCTTTCTACCCCAAGCGCAAAGGAAAAAAAAACCTTGGTGTCATGTTCGACAGTAAACCATTGATCAACCTTATCACAAGTTCTTACTTCTTCCTGTTGAAACTGCTAGGGAAGGTTCTTCCTTTTATACTTCAAGCTGTGTAGAAGATGATGGTCAATGCCCTTGTCGCATCTAGGTTAGACTACTGCAATGCACTGTTCATCAGCACACAGAAAAGTTTCCTGAACAAGCCACAGAATGCGGACACCCATCTACTTATAGGCATTCCCAAGCACATGTCAGTATCTAAGCCCCAGTATCTAAGCCCTTTCCCTGTTGCACAGCTTCCCCATTGCTAAACGTATTGATTTTAATAAAGAATTAGGGTGGCAGAATTGTTGTGGCATACACCTCTAGGTTATGGAACTCTTTGCCTCTGGAGCTGAAGGAAAAGTCTGACCTGATAGAGCTCAGCAAAGCATTGAAAACCTTACTTTTCAAACTCTAGGACTACTCATGGCCTCTTCCTCCTCTTCTGGTAGTTCTCCTTCAGTTGGCTAGTGCCTAGATACCCTTGGGTAGTTGAGCACTTTTGACATTTTCATTTCATTTCATTTGCAGATTGGCAGTGTCAGGAGTCTGGTTTGTAGAATGTTCCTAAGGGCCTGCCTGCCCAAGGTGGCTTTCAGATATGGCTGGAAGGCGATGTCCGCATGTGAGTTATGGAGGCCCAAACCCCGGAATATGCCCGATCACATTCACTATGGAGCAAGGGTGCCTGCATTGGAGCTGGTCAGCACTCAGTTCGCCAGTACAAACAGAGAGCAGAAATGCTTCATGTCTTTCTAAGTATGGAGCATTTCTGCCATCTCCCTTTCATGCAGTGCAACAACTTTGCTTGCTGACCTGTGTTTTGTAAATAATTTGCAAAGTGTCAGCATTCTATGACCCAGTTTTACTAAATTATCAAGCAGCACAGTGCAGCAGTCTCAAATGCTGCACTGTGTGAGAAGGAGAGAGCCGTAGAGCACCATATTTACAGAAATATGGCACTCTCCTCCCCCCTCCCTAGCGCAGGTGCATAAATGTGCTGAAGTGCGGGAAACCTCCTTTACAATGCAACTTTTACCACGCAGTGCCTTTACGACGCAACTTTTACAACGCAAACCATTACAACGCATTGCGCTGGGGGGCGCTCTAGGATAGGGAATAAGTTTAATTTACTTTCCAACACCTTCCCTAGTGTCCACGGGGACTGGAGTTGGAATAGTAAATTACACTATTCACTATCCAGCATCCCAAAGCGCTATGCGTTGTAAAGGTTTGCGTTGTAAAAACCGCGTTGTAAAGGCATGCGATGTAAAAGCATGCGTTGCAATGTCATACATCCTGAAGTGCGCCACGCACACACCTTTGACCATAGTGCAAGGGTGTCTGCATGCGTCTCGCATGGAATTTGTACTGGAGCCCCTTCAGTACTGAATACTATGCTTAGACTCACTTTAAAACTTTTCCTAGCGTGTATGTGTGCTGTACAGTGCAGCACACAAACAAAGTTGGAAAAGAAAGGAGAAATAAACGCATTTCACTGGGATAGCGCCTGGTTGAAGTGGGAACTATGTTTTTATGCAAAACCCTGTCTACTTTTTATAGTAAATAGGAATTTACTTCAGAAACCTTGGGTAGTTGCATGGGAAAGTCCATGCACCACCTATGGAGCATCTTTTTGGCGCTAAGTAATGCAAAACACCACTCTGCGCTGCTTTGTGTTAGCTCTATGTGATTTTCCAGTGATAAGCAAGTTGTTCTTTTTTAATACGCAAATCTTATGGGTTCTGCACAAGACACAAGACAAGACATCATTGGTACAGTAAATTCAGATGCATACTTCTGATCACACATGAATAATCCCTGCCCACACCAAGTCCAAACGAATCTTGGGCCTATGAGCTACCCAGCACCAGGCATGAGATCCAAATAAACTAAACAGAAGACCCTCACAGTCCGAGCCCCGATCAGTCCAGCAGACCAAGTCATTTGCCACAAATTCGTTTGTACTTCTTTAGGTATCCTGGGGCCTTGTTGTTCTGGCGAGGTGCACCAGTCTACACCCCTGCGCCATTGGGTCATCGTTGGGGGAGAGGAGCTCCTCCATTTGGCAGCAATATCACTTTTGGCCACCAACAGGGCCATGCCCTAGAATGTCCAGTCTGCTCTAGATCCTCCCACGCCCTCCAGGACCCCCAAGAGAACACCCTAGGGCATAAAAGGCAGTTCTGTTTCCAACGGTTTGCTCAATTCTTCCAGCACCCTCGCCCATTAATTTGCCAGAGAGGCACACATCCAGGTCATATGGAAAAAGTCTGCAGGTTCTGTTGCACAATGGGGGCAGCACCGGGCAGACAGACAGCCGGTGAGGTGTAATCTAACAGGGGTGAGGTGTGGAGAGTGGAGGTAGTAAAGCTAGATTAGCTAGCCTAGCTGAGATGGTGATCACTTGGTGGGCCATAACAGAGTCTCTTCAGTCCAGTCATCATCCTCCAACTGGCCCAACCAACCCTCCCCTTTGGTTTGTAAGTGGTCTAGCATGGTGGGGGAATTTATAACAAGGGATTTGTATATCCGGGAGACCCCTCCTTGGCCTCATTCCCCCCATAAGTATCTTCACCCCTGAGTGCTAAACTCGGGTGCATGGTGTTCTTGGGTGTATGCGTCACAAGCGAATGTCAGAGCTACAGGTATTTATGAAATTGTGTGGTGTAAAGTGTGTATGAGTGCTGAAGGTCCTGAAAAGTTTGGAGGGGCCCTTCCTTCCAGATGTCCCCAATTTGGCAAATACCAATCAAATCCCATTTTTAGAAGCCTCCTAGTCAGACACCTCCCCCAACCACGAGCCCTGCCAGAAGGGTGTTTGCAGTGCCCGCTTGTGGTCCCATCGGGTGTAGTGAAGCGTGGATCACCAGGCCCAGAGGACAGATCTGGTAACGGCCGGGATCCTCTGAGGGATTGGCCAACCATATAACATTGCTTGACCATGTGGGAGCCGCAGCCTATCAAGTTCCAGCTGATAGGCTGGATCTGCCCACCCTCCTGACATCCATTGATTGATCACCAGTAAGTGTGTGGCTATGTAATACAGATATAGGTTTACCATTCCCATACAACCATCGTAGGGGGCCAGTTGACAGAGGGTAATGCCATGGGGGCATAAAGTTGCCCCACAGGAATCCAGTTGACATGCCTTCATAAGCCTGCAACCAGTGTCTAGGTAGGTGCAGGAGGGTATTTTGTACAGTGGTATCCTTCCCGTTGGATTTAGAGGGAGAGTCTGCCAGTTCTGCAGCTCACCTTTGGCCCTTTAAGCAGCGATGTGAAGTTCAGGGACCAAGTGGTTTCCGCGTGTAACACTACCCATATCCCCAGGTATCGGAAACTCAGACGACGGATGGGTATGGAAGTCTGCCAGTCAAAGCACTCTCAGGTCGTGTGAAGCGGGACCACTATGGACTTGGCGGGGTTAAGTTCAAGACCTGAGGCTTCTCCAAAGCGCTGGGGGATGGGCAAGCAATGGGGTACCGAGCGCGCCGGATCCGCCACGTATAAAAGCACATCATCCGCATATAAGCTGTGTGGTCTTTGAGAGATTAGCTCCACCTCCATCCCTGGAGTTGGTCGTCTGATCTAATGAGTCAGACAAATAATGGGGGAGAGAGAGGGCACCCCTGCCGTGCGCCAGATCTGAGGTTAAACTCCTCTGAATGGATACCATTGGTCATGACCCGGGCAGAGGGGTTGGACTATACATTCTGAACAAACCTCTGAAGTAAGGGCTGAGGACCGGCCGGCCCAGCACAGCTTCTAGGTATCCCAAGTCACAAAAATCAAAGCTCTTCTCAAAGTCTATTAATAGGAGAACCAGATATGGTGGGAGCAGGTCTCTATGGACCAGCCCGACATGTATGCATCGCAGAGAGTGTCTCGTTCTCCTGTGGGGCATAAACCCACATTGGTCAGGGTACACAAAGGTCATAATTACCCCTTTGAGTCACCTCGCTAGCATTGAGGCATATAACTTAACCTCTGTATTAATGAGTGAAATTGGGCGGTATACCAAGCACTCAGTGCACTCAGATCACAATCGAATTATCACAATCGTTGCAACATCTATGTCATGCATGTCAGTCTCCGGGCTGAGGTGCAGGCAATGGGAACACGGCAGTCCTGCCTACAGGGGTCCCACCGGTGGGGGGGCACCTGCCCCAATTCACTCCAGCGAGGGGGCAAAGGTGTTCACAGCCCGGGAACCGCTTGCCAGGACCCCGTCTGCAGCACGGGTCCGCCATCTTAGCACCTGTGCTCGGCCGTCCCTTTTTGGCCCTGACAGGGCTCATTGCCTCAGCATCAGAGGGAAATGCTTCCTCCCTGGGGTAAGCAGGAGCCCCTGGGAGTACCTAGATGCGGTTCCAGCTCCAGGGATTGGCGATAGCAGTGAGCGGATGGCAGAGGGGTCCGGAGTGCACTTAAGGTGCGACCGCCATCTTGTCGCTGTTAGCAACGTTGCTAAATAAGTTTTACTTTGGAAAGTAAATTGGTAAGAAAAGATTTTGCGCCGATTTGCATCACTTTTCTTATGCTCGCATGGCACTAAATCGTAGTAAATTCAACACTATATTTTCTCATTCAGAATCACACATGCAGAAAACATTGTGCAAAATATGCATGCTTCGATCTGCCTTGACCCGTGTCTACCAATTGAAAAAGGCTATTGCGTTCCAATCACATTGTCATAACCTGAGAACATTGCAGGATTGGTTCCATGGCGGGGTGTGTCACCATATTTTAATGACCTTCCTTGTGCGGTGCTTTGCAGGAACTGCTGAAACTTGCAGCGCTGTTTGTGAATTCTTCTGGTGATTTCTAGTGGTGCTACAGCCAGAGCTGCTGACTTTGGAACTGGAGAACCAGGTTGAGTCTCAGCGTCGGCTCAACATCCTGTGATTCTGGGCAATACATGAAGGGGCATATTTATTTCCAATTCATTCAATGCAGTGCAGCAAGACAATTTCTGCCCTGAGTGAATGTGAGAGAGCTAAGATTTGACACTCCTCAACTCGCTCCCTGCGTTGGCGAACTTGTGTGGCTGCCTAAAACCAAAGCATAGCACTATATTGCAAGGGTGCTTGCATTTTGGGCAGGATACTTTTTTTTATGCAAGAAGTCAAGTCAAGTCAAGTCAGAGAATTTATATAGCGCACTACATACCCAGAGGGTCTCAAGGCGCTTAGGGAGGGGAGGACGCTCACTTGTCAAATATCCACGTTTTAAGTTGTTTTCTAAAAGCTAGGTGGTTCTGGGTAAGGCGAAGGTAGGTGGGGAGTGAGTTCCATGTTTTAGCTGCCAGGTATGAGAAGGATCTGCCTCCCATGGTGGTCTTGTTGATGCGGGGAACAGTGGCGAGGGCTTGGCTGGAAGAACGTAGTTGGCGAGAGGGGGTGTAGAAGGACAGTCGTGAGTTGAGGCATTCTGGTCCGATGTCGTAGAGTGATTTGTGTGCGTGGGTTAGCAGTCGGAAAGTGATCCTCTTATTGACGGGTAGCCAGTGGAGGTCTTTCAGGTGTCCAGTGATGTGTTCGTTACGTGGGATGTCTAATATGATCCTGGCTGAGGCGTTTTGGATTCGTTGGAGTTTCTTCTGGAGTTTAGCGGTAGTACCTGCGTAGAGGGTGTTTCCGTAGTCCAGTCGGCTCGTGACCAGAGCATGGGTGACTGTTTTTCTGGTTTCGGAGGGGATCCAGCGAAATGTTTTTTTGAGCATGCGAAGAATGTTGAAGCAGGATGAGGATACGGCGTTGACTTGTCTGTTCATTGAGAGTGAAGAGTCCAGGATAACGCCTAGGTTCCGTGCGTGGTCTGTCGGGATGGGTGCTTTTCCAAGGGCTTCCGGCCACCAAGAGTCGTCCCATGCAGAGGGGGATGTACCTAAGATGAGGACTTCTGTTTTATCTGAGTTCAGTTTCAGACGGCTTTGTTTCATCCATTCGGCAACTTCTTTCATTCCTTCGTGTAGGTTTGTTTTGGCGGTGCTGGGGTCATTGGTGAGAGAAAGGATCAGTTGAGTGTCATCTGCGTAGGAGATGATGTTGAGGTTGTGTTGGCGAGCGATGGCCGCAAGGGGGCTCATGTATACGTTGAAGAGAGTGGGACTGAGTGAGGATCCTTGTGGTACGCCACAGATGACTTCAGTGGCTTCGGATTTGAATGGTGGAAGGCGGACTCTCTGGGTTCTTCCGGTGAGGAACGAGGTGATCCATTCAAGTGCTTTTCCTTGTATTCCGATGTTTCTGAGGCGATGTAAAAGGGTACTGTGGCAGACTGTGTCGAAGGCTGCAGAGAGGTCGAGGAGGATGAGGGCGACTGTGTCTCCATTGTCCAGTAGAGTTCGAATGTCGTCTGTTGCTGCGATGAGGGCGGTCTCAGTGCTGTGTTTTGCTCGGAAGCCAGATTGTGAGGAGTCGAGGGATTTGTTGGCTTCGAGGAAGGCGGCGAGTTGGTTGTTGACAGCTTTCTCGATGACTTTGGCTGGGAAAGGAAGGAGCGATATGGGGCGGTAATTTTTGAGTTCGGTGGGGTCCGCTGTGGGTTTTTTCAGAAGGGCGGTGAGTTCAGCGTGTTTCCAGCTTTCTGGGAAGGCGGCGGAGTTGAAGGAGCAGTTGATGACGTCTCGGAGGTGCGGTGCTATGACTGAGTCTGCTTTGTTGAAGATGTGGTGAGGACATGGGTCTGTGGGGGATCCTGAGTGGATAGAGTTCATCAGGCGGATGGTGTCCTCAGTGGAGATTGGGTTCCAGTCGTTAAGAGCGTTCAAGGGGGGAGAATGTTCAGCATATGGTTGGGTGGGTTTGTCTCCGGGTTGGTTGTCGAAGCTGTTGTGGATGTCTGCAATTTTGTTGTGGAAGAATAAAGCCAGGGAGTCGCAGAGGGCTTGAGAAGGGGTGATGTCGTTGGAGTTGGCCGAGGGGTTGGTAAATTCCTTGACGATGTTGAAAAGTTCCTTGCTGTTGTGGGCGTTGTTGTCTAGTCGATCCTTGAATGCTGTTTTCTTGGCCTTTCGGATTAGTTGGTGGTGTGTGCGGGTGGCGTTTTTGAAGGCGTCCTTGGTGCTAGTGGTTGGGTCTTTTTTCCAGGCCTTTTCAAGGGAGCGGCAGAGTTTCTTGGACTTCTTGAGATCATCGTTGAAGATGGGGTCGAGTGTGTGACCTGCGATGTGGGTGGGGGAAGTGACCAGTTGTTTAAGTCCGAGGTTGGCGAGGTTGTCCAAGAGGGTGGTGGTGTTGCGGTCGTTGTTTTTTTCAAGGTGAAAGTTGAGGTCTCCCAGAAGGATGTAATCTTTGGAGGGGAGCGCGTGTGGAGTGATGAAGTCCGTGATGTCTTCACTGAATTTTGCGCGGGGTCCTGGTGGTCTGTAAAGGAGGGTGCCTCTGAGTGTGGTCTTGGGGTCGATGTGGATCTGGAAGTGAAGGTGTTCAGAGTTGGCGAGGTTGACGTCAGAGCTGGTTGAGATGTGGATGATTTTTTTATGGACGATAGCGATTCCTCCTCCTGTGTGGCCGGTACGGTCCTTGCGTGTGATCTTATAGTCTTCAGGGATGGCAATGGTGATGTCTGGGGCGGAGGAAGCGTTCATCCATGTTTCTGTAAGGAAGGCAATGTCTGGAGAGATGGTGTCTAGTAGATTCCATAGGTCAATGGCGTGTCTGTGGACCGATCGAGTGTTGAGAAGGATGCATTGTAGGTGATTGGGGTCAGGAATCTGTGGTGTGGTTGTAGCGGAGATGTTGTCGTTGCAAATAGGGCACAAAAAGGGCGCAAATAGGACGCATACATTGGAAGTGGAACTAACAAGGAGCAATAAAGACATTTCTCCTTGTTAAGCCTGCTTCAGGGAGGCATAGTTTGTTGGCTTATTCCCAGATTTAAAAGTGGTTGTAAATCAGGGAATGTGCCTGAATCCATTGGCGATTGCATGAGAACACCCATTACCCCCAGGTCCCTCCGTCCTCGACACCTTCATACTTACAAGTGGAGATGACCATCTCCCGACAGAAAAAAACAAGAGGAATGCTGGGACACTAATACTGCCCCTCCCCCCAGGAGTACATAAGCAGTACTTACCCAGCAGCCCTCCTGTTCTTTATTTCTGTCTGTTGACAGTGTTGATGGTGTGCTGGTGCTGCTCCTGCTGGGCTTGAGTGGCGGTGCTTCTCTTCTCCCCCCGCCCAGCTGCCTGGCTTTATGGGCGCGGGGTTCCCTGGACTGCCTCCTGGCCTGCCGGGCTTGCTTGGAGTCGTTCTTTCTCTGGAGCCTGTGTTTGAATTGGAGAGTTCCCGGCTTTGCTGTGTGCTGCGTGCTCCTACCGGCCCTTTGTGGCTGGTGCTGGAGTTCCCGGTTGCTTCCGGGTCGCGGGCTCGGCTTCCCGAGCCTGGCCGGGGAGACGTGCCTCGCTGGATGGACTCTTGATGGCTTCTGATTGACGGTGATGTGGGGGCCTTGTTCCTGGGGTTGGCGCTCTTGGTGGGCTGTTTTTATGCTGCTGCCTGCCTGTGTATCGTTCCTGCCCGTTTTCTTTCTGTTTCAGAGGCCGGCGCTGGCAACAGCAGGCGCCTAGCCTCGCTTCTATGGCGCTCTGCTCGGGACACTTCTCTTCCTGCCCCGGAGGGTGGGGGGGTTGCAGGGTCTCCCGCTCAGCCGCTGTTCAAATCTGCAGTGTGGGCTCCCCATGCAATGCCGCTGGCAGCGCTGGAGTGTTTCCTGTTCAAGGCATGCGGGGGCCTCTGATGTCCAGTTCGGGGGCTGACTCTGGTGTCCTCTGCTTCTTTCCTGATGTCTCATTGGGAGGGTTTATGCCAGGTGTCCGGGGCTGTGTTTCTTCCGTCCCTGTGGTACTATAAGCGCTGTGTGTGCGACGTTCCTTTTGTACCAGTTCCCTGCCCCCTGTTCCGGTGCCTTCGGGACGGTGTTGACGCCATTATTGATGTGTTTTGGTCCTCCCTTTTGCTTGCCCGCCTGTGTCTTCTGCTGTGGGGTGAGGAGTTGGCCTCCCGGCTGGTGTGGTCCACCTCATGTCTTGTGTACCGGGTTTGGGTCTCGGCGGTGACACGCAGCGTCCTGTGCTTCTGGGCGGGTCACGTATTGACCCATTGCCTTACACGTGTTCATGTGTCCTCATGTGTCGCGACTGGTGCCTTTGCTGGCCCTGTGCCTCTCCTTTGCCTTGGGTGTCCTGGGCGCGGTGCCTCCGCTTTTCCCTGAGCATTCTGTGCTCGGCCGGGGGGGATTGGAGGATGTTCTAGGATTGGCGACCCTGGTATGCCTTCTGTTTTTTGACTTGCTTATGTGGCTTGCTTATGTGGCATGGAGCGCTGGGGTGTCTTGTTCCTTTGCTGCTTGTGTATGTGGTTTTTTCACATTTTTGGTGGGGGCCTTGTTGTGTTGTTGGCCCCCGCTCTGGCTGTTTTCACCCACGCTTTTTTCTTCTAGGTGCTGCAAGGCGCTGGACTCTGTGGTCCTTCTTGTGCCTCTGGTGTCGCTGGCGCTCATGCCCGTGGGTTCGAGTCCGGCCGCAGCTATCCTGATGTCTGGTGTTGGTGGGTCCTCTGTTTGCCTGCTGGTGCCGGTCCTGGGGTGCTGACGGGTGTGCCTTCTGGCGTGTATCTTGTCCCTGGGTCGGTGCCTCCTGGTGGTGCCTCGGTTAGTTGGGTGCTTGCGTTCAGCGCTGTGCTACGTCCCGTATTGCTTTTTGGGGTGTCCTGCTGCTGTCTCTGGAGTCCACGCTGCTTGCCTCCTGTGTGGCTTGTTCCTGGTCTACGGCCTTGCTGCTGGCCCGCCCCGGATCTTGCTGTTATTGAATGGTGGGCGTTCCGCGGGGGCCGGTCCCTTTGTTACCCTTCTTCTGGCTGTGCCCGTGCTCTTGGCTGCTCTATGGGCATTCGCTCTTTCTGTTTGTGGCTTGACTCGGGTTGGCGTGGGTTCCGGTCGCCTCTGTGGTGGCAGGTTCCTTTTTTTGCTGGCTCTACCTTTGCTTGCTCCTGGGGTTCTCTGTGTTGTTGGGCTTTTCCTGCGTGCTTGCTTGCGCCTTGCACTCTGCTGCGTGGCGTTCCTCTCTTCTTCGGCGATTTCCTGTTCCCCCTCTGCTTCGGGCTGCCTGCCCCGCCTGGTGGTGAGTCGGTGTTCCTGCTCCTTGGGCCGATGCGGGGGTGGGGTCCTGTGGGCTTCCCTGGTTCCGGTTGGCCTGCCGTTCTGTTCTCCCTTTGTGGCCATGCCTCTGCTGCGGGCTGGCTGTTGTGGCCTCTGCTCCGCTTGGGTGTCCTGGTTCTTCGCTTCCTGGCTTCTGTGTGGTTGGTTGCCTTTGGGGCTCCTGGTTCCTGGTCCTGTTCCTCCCGTCCCTTGGGCTGTGCCTGATTCCTCTCGTGGGTTCTTGCCTGTGTCATGCCGGGGGCTCTTTGGGGTGCTCTGTCCCCTCTGCCTGCGCTTGGGTGGCTTGTGCTGCCTTGGGTGCGGCTGTTCTGCTTCAGCCCTGCCTGCACCTGTTCTCGTCTGTTCCCTGCTTGGTGCCTGTTTGGGTGCCTGCCTGGGTCTTCCTGTTGGTGTGGGCCTCCCTTTGCTCCGGCCTGGGGCTTCTGGTGTTGTCCGGGGGCCTTTCTGTGTGCTTGGCCTGGCTGCTTCTGCGCTGGCTCCCCCTGGGCTGGCCTTTGGCTGGCTTCTGGTGTTTCCTGTCTGCCCCTCCTGTTTCTGCTGTGGTACCTGCCTGGTTTGTTCCTGGCTGGGGCCTCCTGGCTGCTGCCGGTTCCTGTCATGCCTCCTGTTCTCCGGGTTGGTGTGCTGTCCCCGTGCTCTGCTGTCTGCTCAGTATTGTGCTTGGTGGAGCCGGGTTGGTCCCTGCCTGGCCTTCTGGGGCTGCTGGGTGCTGTTGGCTTCCTGGTCCATCTGCTTTTGGGGGTGTTTGCTCCCTGGGTTGTTCTGGTCTCGTCTGGTTCCCTTGGTGGGTGCCTGGCTGAGGTTTCTGCTGCTGCTTCCCGCTCCTGCTTGTGGTGCTCCTTTTTGGGCTCTGCTTCCTTGCTATTCTCTCTTTGGATCCTGGCGGGGTGTTCTGCAGTTGGGGCCGCTTCTGGTGGTTCCTTCTGGGCCTACTCCTACTGTTGGTTCTCTTCCCGGGCTTGTTTACCCGGTGTTGTGGGCCTGTGTGGAGTTCTATGACTTCGGTTCTGCCGGCTTCTTCCTGGTTGTATGTGGCCTCGGTGTGTGCCTCCTGGGTTGTCGGGCTGTGCTGTCCCTTTTTGGCCTGCTCTGGGAGTTTGTTTCCGGCCTTTTCCGGGTTCTTTCCTGGTTCTGTGGTCCTGGCTCGCTCCTTCCTCCCTTGATTTCCCCGGCTTTGTTCCCGGTGTGGGTCAGTTTGGGTGCCCCTCCCTCTCTGGTTGGGGTGCTGTTCTGTGGTGCTCGTGCCTCTGCGGGTCCCTCCCTCCTGGCTGCGGGTTGTCTGTGGTTTCCTGCTGCTTGGTCCTCTGCTCTCCTCTGGGTTTGCTTGGGCCTGCTGTTCCTCCTGCGGGGTCGGGTTGCTTGGCTCTGATCCTGGCTTCCTGGTGCTGCCCTCTGTGACTCGTTGGGCGGCTGCTGGGGTTTCCCGGTTGCTCTGTGCTCCTCTCCTGCCTTGTGTTCCATCCCTTTGGGGTTGGGGTTTTCTGGGCTTGTGGTCGGTTTTTCTGTTCCCGACCTGGTTGAGTTTTCTTTGTTGCTTTCCGGTCTTGTGGGCCTCTCCTTGTTTGGTGGGCCCTCGGCTGGGTTCTGGGGTTTCTACCCTGTCCCTGTCTTTTGGGTCGGGTTCTCGATCCTGTTCGGCTCCTGGGTGCTTGTTGCTTCCTGGGCCTCCTCGGCCGGGTTTCCTCCTCGGGTCTCTTGGGCTCGTGTCCTTTCTTTTTGGCCTTCCTTTTTGGGATGGGTGCTTGTGCCTGCGCTCTGTTGACCGTTTCTTTCTTTGGCTTCTTCCGGGTTGTCTCGTCTTCCTGGTGGGTCTGCCTGGCGGTGTGTTCCTTCCTGCTGGTTCTGGCCTTGGCGGTCTTCTCCGGTGGGTTGGTTTTGGCTGGGCTTGGTGTCCTGGTCTGGGTCCCGGTTGCCGGCTTCTCGGGTTGGCGGCCTCCTTTCCTTGGTGCCCTGGCCTTTTTTCTTTGTCTCCGATCCTTGTCCCTGCTGTCCGGTTCTGGGTTGCAGGCCGGCTGTTTCCTGCGATCTTCTTTCCTCCTTCTCGGTGCTCCCTTGGGTGGCTGCTTTTGTTGTGGTTTCCTGGGTGTGCTTGTGTGTGCGGAAGGCTGGGTTTTCTGCTTTGGTATTCTCCACTTGTAAGTATGAAGGTGTCGAGGACGGAGGGACCGGGGGGTGGTAATGTCCTATTACTTACCGGTAATCTTCATTACTCCGGGTCCCGTAGTCCTCGACACCTTCATACACCCCTACCTCCCTCCCGGGCGGCCGGCCTTCCTGTCTGGGCTTGTTAAGTACAGGAGGGCAGCTGGGTAAGTACTGCTTATGTACTCCTGGGGGGAGGGGCAGTATTAGTGTCCCAGCATTCCTCTTGTTTTTTTCTGTCAGGAGATGGTCATCTCCACTTGTAAGTACGAAGGTGTCGAGGACTACGGGACCCGGAGTAATGAAGATTACCGGTAAGTAATAGGACATTCTCCACCCATGTAATGCCTCTCGGATGGAAGCTAACACACAGCAGCTCTTGCTTCACTTTGTATTGAATAATTCATGCTAAGATTCACAAGGTGGCTTTGCATGATTTTGTAAATGCCAAAAAGAACTTTGCATCGAAGCTGCGCTGTAAAAGTTATGCAACCCGATGCAAAACCTTAGTTAATGTCCCCCAGAACCTCCCAATGCATAAAAAAATAATATATAATCTTCACCTTTTGTAATGAATGTTATTTCATGCAAAGCGCTACAAAACCCTTGGGTCGCTCTTTGTAAAACTTAAACAAAAAAAATGCACAGAATCACCAACCTCTAAATTGGTCCCACGGAGACACTCGCCTGTGTGTGGTAATGATGGTGGATGTGCACATGGAGGGATATATAGGGTGGAGGAACAAGCTGCAGGTGCCTGCTGTGAGCTGCCAGGTGGACAGCCTACGCAGATACGCTGCTCCTAGGGTGCCCTGCTCTGGGGTCACCGTGCTTACTTTACACAGGGTGTGAGACTCTAGGATCAGATCTCAGTGGTGAGGTAAGACATCTCACATCATTACTAAAGGGTTCAGTCTGAACATCTGTTTGTGATGGTGGCACTCGGGTGCTACTGTAAGGCCACTGCAGGCTGCTGCCTTACTGCGCCCCTCGAATGGACTCAAGATACTGTCAGAATGGAAATGTCAAATGGCCCTGTGGGTAGTGGAAAGGGGGTGCACAAATTGTGAGATGTTAATTTATCTGGCACTCCAAAGATTTCTTACTCCACACCTGGCTGGGACACCTTTCTGCACATAAACAATCATGCAAGGCGTTTTTCTGTTTCTATGTGTGCAATGTGAAACAGCAAACACTAGGAGAAATTAAACATTTCTCCTCATTGCGTCATGTTCCGACCAGACTTTTTTGGTCTTAATTGTGGCGCTATCTTCTATTTACGCCACCCTTGTAAATATGGAGCAGCGTCAAAATCAATGGGTTTTGTGGTGGAATGCCTGCCGCATTACCCTTTGCCCACCCTTTTTTAGGCTAGGTATAGTGTGAAAGGGTGTCTTATTTACAATGCACTATTAAGCCAAGTTAAGTAAATAAGGTGAAGGGCTCATCGCCACCACAAAGCCATGAAAAGTGATGTTCCTGTGGCGATAGCAGCTCGTAAATATGCCCCTTGATTCTTAAAATTTGTAAAGCGCTGTCTAATCCTATAGAACCTTCTTCTCACGCCTGCTGCTATTCATGGAAGGAGACAGAACAATCGAAACTGTCAAAAAGCAAGAAACTAGTCTCAAGATGTGAAATCATGGTGGTCTGTGAAGAGGGCCTTTGTTGGAGCAACACCAGTGAACTGTGGTTTATCATTGCAAAATATTTGAGTAAGGAGAAGGACCATATGATTGGATGAAAACCACTGGCATACACGTGTGGAGCAATTGTGTGCAGACACTGGCAAACAATATCCTTTGTTGGGCCTGAAGTCGCCCCCGTCCATAGCTTGGGAAGCCCTGGCAGCATGACCATGAGTTCACCCCAATGCCAGAGGTGGCAGAAGGGGCATCACATGACATTCATCCTTCGCTTTCAAGTCAAGTCAAGTCAGAATTTATATAGCGCACTACATACCCAGAGGGTCTCAAGGCGCTTGAGGAAGGGGGGGGAGGTTTACTTATCGAATATCCAGGTTTTAAACTGTTTTCTGAAGGCTAGGTGGTTTTGAGTAAGGCGGAGGTGGATGGGAAGGGAATTCCAGGTTTTGGCCGCTAAGTAGGAGAAGGATCTTCCCCCCATAGTGGCTTTGTGGATGCGCGGAACAGCGGCGAGGGCTTGGTTGGACGAGCCCATCTGGCGGGTGGGGGTGTAAAAGGAAAGGCGCGTGTTGAGACAATCAGGTCCAAGTTCGTATAGGGCTTTGTGTGCGTGGGTGAGGAGACGGAACGTTATTCTCTTGTTGACGGGGAGCCAGTGAAGGTCTTTCAGGTGAACGGAAATGTGGTCTGTGCGGGGGATGTCTAGTATGAGTCTGGCTGAAGCATTTTGGATGCGTTGGAGTTTTTTCTGCATTTTTGCGGTGGTACCGGCGTAAAGGGTGTTTCCGTAGTCCAGACGGCTTGTTACCAGTGCGTGGGTGACCGTTTTTCTTGTTTCGGTGGGGATCCAGCGAAATGTTTTTTCGAGCATGCGTAGGATGTTGAAGCATGATGATGAGACGGCGTTGACTTGTTTGGTCATCGAGAGTGAGGAGTCCAGGATGATGCCCAGGTTCCGTGCGTGGTCCGTCGGTATGGGGGCTTTACCTAGGGCCGTTGGCCACCAAGAGTCGTCCCAGGCGGAAGGGGATGAACCTAAAATGAGGACTTCCGTTTTGTCCGAGTTCAGTTTCAGACGGCTGTGCTTCATCCACTCGGCTACTTCTTTCATCCCTTCATGTAGGATGGTTTTGGCGGTGGTTGGGTCTCTGGTGAGTGAGAGGATCAGATGAGTGTCATCAGCGTAGGAGATGATGTTGAGGTTGTGTTGACGTGCGATGGTTGCGAGGGGGCTCATGTAGACGTTGAAGAGGGTGGGGCTGAGTGATGATCCTTGCGGGACGCCGCAGGTGACTTCGGTGTCCTCTGACTTAAAAGGGGGAGGCGGACTCTCTGAGTTCTTCCAGCGAGGAACGAGATGATCCAGTCCAATGCTTTTCCTTGAATTCCGATGTTTCTGAGGCGCTGTATCAGGGTGCTATGGCAGACTGTGTCGAAGGCTGCGGAGAGGTCAAGGGGGATGAGGGCGACTGTGTCTCCGTTGTCCAGTAGTGTTCGAATGTCGTCTGTTGCTGCGATGAGGGCGGTCTCGGTGCTGTGTTTGGCTCGGAAGCCAGATTGTGAGGAGTCGAGTGATTTGTTGGTTTCGAGGAAGGCGGCGAGCTGATTGTTGATGGCTTTCTCAATGACTTTGGCAGGGAATGGGAGGAGCGAGATGGGGCGGTAGTTTTTGAGTTCAGTGGGGTCAGCTGTGGGTTTCTTCAGTAGGGCGCTGAGTTCGGCGTGTTTCCAGCTTTCTGGGAATGTGGCGGAGTTGAGGGAGCAGTTGATGACGTCTCGGAGATAGGGTGCGATAATGGAGTCTGCTTTGTTGATGATGTGATGGGGGCATGGGTCTGTAGGGGATCCTGAGTGGATGGAGTTCATTAGGTGAATGGTGTCTTCTGTGGTGATTGGGTTCCAGTCGAAAAGGTTATTCGGAGGAGGTACAGGTTCGGAGGTGAGTGAGGTAGACTGGTTTACGGGTTGGTTGTCAAAGCTGTTATGAATGTTGGCGATTTTGTCATGGAAGAATGAGGCGAGGGAGTCGCAGAGGACTTGAGAGGGGGTGATGTCGTTAGAGCTGGCGGTGGGGTTGGTGAATTCTTTGATGATGTTGAATAGTTCCTTGCTGTTGTGGGCGTTGTTGTCTAGTCGGTCTTTGAGTGCTGGTTTCTTGGCTGTCCGGATTAGTTGGTGGTGTTTGCGGGTGGCGTTTTTGAAGGCGGCTTGGGTGATAGTGTTTGGGTCTTTTTTCCAAGTTTTCTCAAGGGAACGACAGAGCTTCTTGGATTTCTTAAGGTCATCGTTGAACCAGGGGGCGCTCTTGCTTCCTTGTTTGATTTGATGTTTTTTCAAGGGTGCTAGTTTGTCTGCGGTTTGGGTTAACCATTGTGTGAGGTTGATGGCGGCTTGGTTAGGGTTCGTTGAATAGGCAGGGGGTTTTTGAAGAAGCGATGTGGAGATCTGGTCTATGGTGATTTTGTTCCAATTTCTTCGCATAGTTGGTTGAGGGTGGTTGTGGATCGTGGTCTTATTGTAGATGAAGTGGATGCAACTGTGGTCCGTCCAGTGGAGGGGTGTGGTGTGAGTGAAGGAGATATGCTTGCTGGAAGTGAAGATAGGGTCGAGTGTGTGTCCTGCATAGTGTGTGGGGGTGTTAACAAGTTGTTTGAGTCCGAGATTGGCGAGATTGTCCAGAAGGGTGGTAGTGTTACTGTCGTTGCGCTTTTCCAGATGGAAATTGAGGTCTCCCAGTAGAATGTATTCTTCCGAGGGGAGGGCGTGTGGGGTGATGAAGTCAGTGATGTCTTCGCTGAATTTTGTACGGGGTCCTGGTGGCCTGTAGAGGAGGGTGCCTCTGAGTGTGGTCTTGGGGTCGGTGTGGATCTGGAAGTGAAGGTGTTCGGTGATAGCGAGATTGTCTTCTGAGCTGGTTGAGACGCGGATGGTGTTCTTGTGGACGATGGCGATGCCTCCTCCTGTTTGAATGGTGCGGTCCTTATGGATGATCTTGTAGCCGTCCGGGATGGCTATGGTGATGTCTGGAGCTGAAGAGGCATTCATCCAGGTTTCTGTTAGGAAGGCGATGTCCGGAGAAATGGTGTCGAGTAGATTCCAAAGGTCGATGGCGTGTTTGTGAACCGAGCGGGTGTTGAGAAGGATGCATTTAAGGTGGTTGGTGTTGGATCTCTGTTTGGTGTTTGTTAGTTTGGTGTGGGTCTTGATGCAGGTGAATTTGCAGGAGTGGCAGCTGAAGGGTCCATGGGTGTGTCCTGGTGCTGCTTGGGCGCAGTTAGGGAGTCGGCCGGGGTTAAGTGCTAAGAGGGTGGAGACGTCGTATGTAATGCGGGAGGGATGGGTGATGTGGGGACCAGGTGTCTGGCACTGGGCGCGGTCCAGGCGCGGACGGGCGTAGACGGGCTTACCTTTGGCGCACCTTCGGCGCGCATAGGGCGCGATTGCTGCGCGTGAACGCTGCGCGCAAAGACATCTCTCATATGTGGATAGTGGAAGGGGAGGGGCGTGGGAGGGGCAGCTGGGAGGCGGGAGCGAGGTGGAGGGAGGGTCTGGGACGGGTCAACAAGCTAGACAAAATGGCAGTATCAACACCAAATACTGCGAGGGTGAAGGAATTATTTATGCAATGGAGCGCTGTGTGGGAATTATTCACAGGCAGCAGTGGGAAAGAGCTACGCGCTCTGCAGCACGCAAGCACAGATAAGCATACAATTAAATAAACAAAATTCAGAGAAATGCCCAGCAGTGTTGAGCGCTTCAAAGCGCTACACAGAGTCAATGGCAGAGAGCTGAAATACGCAAAATAGGCAGACAATTTCAATAAGCAGTAATCAGGTAGGCAGGCAGGCGCAATGAGCACGATACCGGAGGTGAGGAGCTGAGGGGAGCGACCGCTTCTGTTGAGTACAGGGCGGTCACACCTTCCACGAGGGCGAGGGCAGCTCTAGGTCTCTGTGGGTGGGAGGGGCAGCTGGGAGGCGGGAGCGAGGTGGAGGGAGGGTCTGGGACGGGTCAACAAGCTAGACAAAATGGCAGTATCAACACCAAATACTGCGAGGGTGAAGGAATTATTTATGCAATGGAGCGCTGTGTGGGAATTATTCACAGGCAGCAGTGGGAAAGCGCTACGCGCTCTGCAGCAGGCAAGCACAGATAAGCATACAATTAAATAAACAAAATTCAGAGAAATGCCCAGCAGTGTCGAGCGCTTCAAAGCGCTACACAGAGTCAATGGCAGAGAGCTGAAATACGCAAAATAGGCAGACAATTTCAATAAGCAGTAATCAGGCAGGCAGAGATAAGCATACAGTTAGGCAGACAAAAATTCAGAGAAATGCCCAGCAGTGTCGAGCGCTTCGAAGCGCTACACAGAGTCAATGGCAGAGAGCTGAAATGCGCAAAATAGGCAGACAATTTCAATAAGCAGTAATCAGGTAGGCAGGTAGGCGCAATGAGCACGATACCGGAGGTGAGGAGTGAGGGGAGCGACCGCTTTCACTCACCCACGCATGCTTGCACACACACACACACACACATACACACTCACTCTCACTTTCCCATCCGCATACTCTCACTTGCAAGCATACACACAACATATCTTTAAAAGCAGATTTTACTAACCTGGGCTGTCAGGGAAGGGCCATAGTCCAGTTAATTGTAATCCATTCTTTATTATACTAATAGTTAATAATAAAGTACTGTTACTAGTTAGTGCCATACCAAATTGACAGGAAATATGAAAGATGTATCCCCAACCAGCATCCATAAAGATGGGCTGCAAGTGCCTTCTTGGCACTGATTTTCCACCTTTGAGGCCAGGGGTCACAAAGGCAGTGCCAGGGGTCACAGCCGTGCCCCCGAAATGGCATCCATGTTGGTCAGAAAAGGAAATCGCTAATGTGATCAAGGAGTTTAAAACACTGCTGCCCCGGATAAAATCACTGCAGGTTTATTAAAACCCTGCCCCAATTCTTGGCCAATATATTTGAAACAACTCTTTAATCACTGCTTAAACCCTGGATCTGTTCCAAACTCTTGGAAGGGAAGAATTATTATTCCTCTATCCATAAAGGGTGATGGAATGACCCCAGAGGTTACAGGCCTGGTGGCTTTCGGGTGCCATCAGAAGACTCTTTGCCAAATGTCTCCTGCAAAGACGCTTTGAAAGGGTGAACTCGAGGCGTCTCCTCCGGTGGAGCATTGCAGGTGAGGGGGGCTGATCCACAATGAATGGTACTTTCGCCCTAGGTATGATTGATGGATACTGTGTAAAGGTGAGACAATCTAAACTTTATGTCGCTTTAGTCGATTTTACCTTGCCTTTGACAAAGTTGACCGTCCCTTTTTAAAAAAAAAAAATATATATATTTTTATTGGATTTTTACAGACATGTAAAACATTAAACAAATATATACTGTGTTGTCCATACAGGGAGGTGAACAATTTAGGTATTGGTGTTGGAAGCCTGGGTTAGAGAGTCTAGAGTTCCCTGTTAGTGCCTTTTTAAAACAGTTAACATACAACATAGAACATGTACCCTGAGGTGTTATGTGTTGAGGGGTGCCTGGTGCGACTGGCTGGCAGCCTCGGGTCATGGGCTTCGGCGGGCACCTGTCCCCTGGACTACTCTGTGGAAAGTAGGGGTGGGGTGAGAGAGAAAAAGAGAAAGAGGATAAGTGGGTAAAAGGGTAGTGGGGGTGTCCTGCTCTGACTAACAGGGCCGTGCTTTTTTATGTCATTGGTTATGGCTTGCCCTTCACGGTGGATCATACAGGTTTAGGAATCTGTCCAGGGAGGTCCACAACGCCCTGTTAGGGTTTCTCCTTGGTGTGTTGCGAAGGGATGTGATGTCGGCCCCCCTCAAGAACGTCACCCAATTCAGCCACCCCTTGAAGGTGACCTTGGAGGTGTCCTTCCAGTTGGTGAGCATTATTTTAGTTGCTGCTGTTAATAAGAGGTCTAGCAGGTCTCTGTCGTGTTGCAAGTTTAGGTCAGAAGTTATGAATGCGGCAGTGAGGGAGGAGAACTCTTCTTTAAGAGTGCTTCCTAAGGTATTGTTTATGAAGGAGAAGACTTTGTTCCAATATTTCTTGACTTTTGTACAGAGGAAGATGAGGTGTGCCAGGTCTCCCTGTTCTAGATCGGAATTCCAGCAACAATCGTGTTCTCTCGGGCCCATGGACACTAAGCGAGACGGGGTCCAGTAGAGTTTGTGTAACAGCCAGAATTTTGTCTGGGCAAGGATCGGGGATACCATATTCTTAGAGGGGGCCGACAGGGCGGAGTCTAGGTCTGCCTCCCAGAAATGGGTTGTTTTGCTGTTCAGCGTGGAGGTGTTGGGACGGAGACGTTTGTAGATGTGGGAGATCTGGTGGCCAACTATGTTCAGGTTTTCCAAGTATTGGAAGATTGACGGTGTGTGTCTGACCAAATTTGATTTGGTTACAGCAGTTCTGATTTTGAGGAAGTCGTAGAGTTCTATGTCAGGTAATTTATGTCGGGTTTGTAGAAAGCTGAATGTGAGGTGTGAGCCCCCTTCTTCCAGCTGAGCAGGGAACGAGAGTCCTGTTTTTGTCCATGTGTCTATGGTTAGAGGTTTTCCACTGTATTTTATCTTTGAGTTTCCCCACTGCGATTCCCATTTGGAGTTTTTGATGCTGTGTTTTAGTAATCTATCCACTCTGAGGAGGGCGAGTCTGGTGTTTTGTGATTGTTTGTTTATGGCGAGTAGTGATAGTGGCGCTCGGTTGTTAAGTATGGCTTCCTCTTGAGCCACACTGGCGTGTAGTTTGGATTAGTTGTGACCCAGTACATTCCCTGTCTTGCTATAGATGCTGTCGGGAACGTTCTGTAATCTGCCAGGTTTAGGTCTCCTAGGTTCTTACTTAATCTCAGTTTTTTTAGGCTTATTCTAGGTGTTTTATCTTGCCAGAGGAACTTGTTTAGCACCTTGTCGGTCTTGCGGTGGAAATTGCCTGTTAGTGTAAGTGGGATCATTCCCGTGAGGTAGTTGATCATCGGAGTGATCATCATCTTAATTGTGTCTATTCTCCCCCACCAGGATATACATTTGGGGGACATTGCCTCCAGGAGCTTTATTCTAAAGTCATCTTCTCATTTTGTTCAAGTGTGGATTTGAGGTTTTTCCTGAATTGGATTCCTAGGTATTTGATGAACCCTGGCTGCCATGTGAGACCTGAGTTGTCAACCACCTCTCTGGTGGTATGGATGTTGAGAGGCGTGCAGCCCGATTTGTCTCTGTTGAGTTTGTATCCTTAGTGGGCAGAGTATTTACCGATGGATTCCATGAGGGCTGGAAAGGATGCTAAGGTGTCCTCTGTGATAATGAGTATGTCGTCCGCATACGCGGCTATTTTGGCAGTAACCCCATTTATATTGACTCTCGTCACGTCACTATTGGCTATGATGTCTCTGATTAGTGGCTCGAGATGCCAGCAAGAAAAGTGCAGGGGACAGGGGGCAACCTTGCAAAAATTATCACAGTGGGTCATTCCAAATGTGTCATTGAGACCTCTCATTCGCTTCTTCTCTGATGACTGGCTGGATGGGAATATACCTCCATTATTGCAGTTTTAATGGCTCAAAAGAGCACTGAATCCTACCTCCTCCGGTATGTTCCATTATCTGGCTGATTTTCCTGAACTGATCAACACGCTGGATGCAAAGCCTTCGCTTCAAACCCCTGTGAATCATGTATGCTGATGACGTCATCATGACGTCTCTCAGGCCTGGGGGTCGACAAAGACAGCGAGACATCCCCGCAGCTCATTCGCCCACCCACAACCGGAGCGAGAATGAGGGTACAACGAAAACTACGGACATGTGGGACTCTGGTCTGAAATTGTGATACACATGGCTGTATGAGGGGTGTATAGGAGAAACTCTATAGGCGTGTCATTATCTTGAGGTACTTACTTCAAATACCCTTTCAAGGTCCAGGGGGCATATTATCAAGCCCCAGAGATAATTATTGCCGAGCTAGCTTAGTGCGCTTTTAATTATCGCTGGCTATTGCTGGAATATATTGTCAAACTAGCGCTGTATTATCAACGCTTAGCGCTATGGCGATAAATATTCCAGCAATAGCGGGGTTTTCCATGGAACATTGCTGGTTTTCCAGCGATGTTCCATGGAAAACGGCGATAAGCTTGATGATAGGTCCACAATCCACCTCCCATGCTAGGTGTGCCTTAGTCAGGAATTTAGCAGACGTTAAATTCCTGAGTTAAGGCAGAGTTAGTGCGATTTAAATTATCGGAAATCATGGGCACCCCAAGGGTACCTAGAATCAGTGATAAAGGACACCATTTGTCTATGCGGCCAAAATACAGACGTGAGTAGGGACTATTAGTTTGGCTACTTCACCAGAGTAGACATGAAGTAAACATTGACTTTCAGTCATTTGTGTGGACAGTACAGACAGATTAGCCATCTTTCTGAATTCCCTCCTCATATCTTATGCCCGAAACATCAAGATCATCAGATGTAAGATCCCAATGTAATATTGGTTCATCAGCGAGGACAATCAGGAGGTTTTGTCACGTGGGAAGTTATCAGCAGACAATCATGTGGTTCCCTACCAAGGGCTGTGAAAAAAGGAGAAGCATGGATGAATGTAGGCTTCATGCCCGTGTTATCCACAATATGCCGTGCCGCAACAACTTTAACAGGAAAAAGTGCCATAATCACTTATTGGAACATTAGAAGAACAGCAGCAGACAATATGAACTGGTATAGGTCGGCTGCCCTCAACATTCCAATGCCCTACTGTCCCCTGCCTGTCCATACCATACAAACTGGCCATGGGAAAGCAAAACACAGAGGCGGGGTGTTCTTGCTGCGAATGATCAATAGTGAAGAGGTGTGGCCCTGCATGCTGCACACAAAGAGCTTTGAGACAGAGGCTTCCAAACCTTGGTGGATTTTGACCTCCTTGGTCTCCGATGCATTTGTTTCCACAAATAGAACGTTCTGCCCTCATGTAATGTTTTAATGCTTATACTTGATTGGATTTTGCCTTCATCTTCTCTCCCTTTCCTTCCTCCTTCCCTTTCTTCCTTCCACCTTTACCCTCCTGTGTACCCATTGGTCTAGGGCAGGTTTCTCCCTTGGGTAACTCTCCGGCTACCTGTAAGTATCTCTCCTGTGTACAGCCCAGCTTTCCAAGTTAGAATCCTATGCTTGGTTGGATTAATCCATGAATAATACAATTTAAACTGTGTATTTATAACGAAAATGTGTGTATTTTCAGAAATTAAAAGCTGATGTTTGAAGAAAAATGGTTGAATTTTCAAAATAAATTTAAATCTGATATTTAAGTGATAAATTATGAGGTGATGGGAGACTGAATACTGACATTATTACCTTGATACATGGGGCACTGCAGCTGTGATTGTTATGTATTACCCATGTAAAGGCATTTCAAATTTACAAATCCTTTTTACATGACTGCTTGCAGCCCTCCTGATGCTCTGATGTGATCCCTGAAGGTAATCCTACATACAGCGGCTACTAACGTAATCTTGTCTCATGTTGTCCCAGTTACAACTCAATACAAGATGATTTTCATTGAACAAAAGTAGCTCTCATTACTGAAAAGGTTGGAGATCCCTGGTCTAGGGACTCAAGTCCAGAATGTTCGTGGCTGGGCGTTTGGGGTGATTACAGTTAGGACCCTACATTGGGGATTATTATGTACGTACGAGGCTTGGCGTACAGACGTGAAATACGGACGCTCCTGCTTTCTTCACCTTGCGTCTCTCGCGTTCCTCATCTTGATTACAACACTTTTCCGTGGCGATGAGGGACTGGATGTTTGACACGCGCTGGGAGGACGCAGCACGGAGGGTGGCGCTGTGGTGAAGTTAGCTGCGCTGGACCTTGTGCGCCGTCTCTCTAAATCTATGCACATTAATCGTTGTAGCCTGCAGTCGGAGGTCCTGTGCAGTGAGCACTTGGCGTGAGGTGTTGTTCTGCTGTGACTGGTCGGTAGGACTGTCTTAGAAGGAGTGTCTCAAAGGCTTCCTGCGTCATTGGAGGGGCCGTGAAAACTCCTCTTCATGTAAGGAGCAAGACACCTGGCGTTCCAAGCCTCGTTTCAGTTTTGGCGGCCATTTTGATTCTGCATTGCAAATCTTTTAGTACATAGGTTCCAGCACCGGTGGCAGCCATTTTATAATGTCTATGAACAAATCAACTTTACCTCAGAAATTAAAGATTTTCACAGTCCTTTCAAAGGAGTTTTAGGGACATAAAGATTATTTACCTAAGCAGAAGCTTTTTTGTATCCATCTATTTTCCTGTGATAGGAGACTAGTAAAGCATGAACATGCAATTACACCCTCCTTTAAAAAATTTACAAACAAAAGGTGAACCACCTATACCCTAGAAAAGATAGGAGGAGGAGTGTTTAACATATTTATTGGCAATTGATGGAACTTGAATGCCGGCTATGAGGACAAAAAGTATCCTTTTGCATTCTCAAGGTTCGGAAGGACAGGAAGTCATCAGGTTTTTTCCCAAAATTGAGACTGAAAATTAGATTGAGGCCCTGAATGAATTTGATGAAGCTCTGTTGAAGATAGATGCTCGTTTTCAGCCCACCATCAGTACCACACTTGAGAGGTATCACTTTTATACAAGGAGACAGAAAGAAGGAGAATCTTTTGACACATTTTTAACAGAACTGAGATGTCTATATTCAACACTTTATTTCGGCAACACAACTAATGAAATGCTGTGTATTCAGCTCCTGGTTAACACTAACAATAAACGTATCCCTGAAAGTTTTAGGATCATCGGCGATCCCACCATGGATGAAGTGGTGGCTTCATCCAAAGCCATAGATCAGTCCTTGAACTGGGTAAAGAAGGTAAATTAATCTTAACTTGGCAAGAAGGAAAATGAAGTTTGTGCAGTTACAGGAAAATTTGTGAAGAATGAGAGTCATAAAGGTGGGCATAAGGACAGCAAGATGTACTGTTTTAGATGTGGTGAGCCTAACCATTTTACGTCTTCCTGGAATTGTCAGACACTTAGCAAAATGTGCAACTAGTGCAATAGAAAAGGTATTTTTTCAAAGATGTGCAGCGATGCTAAAAGACAACAAAATAATCATGCTGGACAGGTATTTTTGAGAAATTTGGAATTGGACGATGGTGATGTTGGAAAGAGAAACATAGTACTAATGGTGCATGGAGAAAGGAAGGAAGATGATGAATACCCTTTTAATCCACCTATGTGCAAGTTGCAAGGGTGGGGGAGAGAGTTGTCGATTACTGCAAACTCTGGTTCCCCATTCACTATAATATCCTATGCATATTTAGGAAAAAAGTTTGAAAACAGAAAACCACATTTGGTAAAAACCTGATGTTATAGCTGTCACATTTGATGGACAACATATTGATTTTACAGGGTATTTTGAAGCCATGACAATGTTCATAGCAAGAAATGCCCAGTTGAAAATGTATGTGGCAAAGAAAGGAGCAAATGTGCTTGGATGGAGGGTTCAAAGAAGACTAGGCATTAAGCTACATCCCAATGCTGTGGTGAATGTACTGGCAGTACAAGATATGCTGACCAAAGAATTTTTTTTCTTCTAATTTTTGGAAGTATTTAGTGAGAAATTGGGAAAGTTCCAACGGTACGAACACAAAATAAAATTGAAGAATGGTGCTGAGCCCATTAAACAAAAAGTGAGAATGGTACCACTAGCATGAGAAAAGAATTGAGAGATCTGCTGGATCAAATGCTGAGAGATGATTTCATCAAAGAGATAGGAATTCAGAATGGATTCCTCCTGTAGGTTTGGCAAATAAAGGTAACGGCAAACTTCAATTATGCATGGACTTGAGGGTGCCTAATGAGAATATCATTGTGGATAGGCATCACCCTGCCTAAGATAAATGATCTACTGTCTAAGTTCGATGGTGCTACAGTGTCTGTCATCAAATAGGTTTGGCCAAGAAGTCAGGACATTTAACAAGTTTTATCACGCCTTGTGGGGTGTACCAGTTCAAAAGGTTGCCTTTCGGACTGGCATTGACATTTTCTGTTTTTCAGAGAGCTATGTGTGATGTTGTACATTCATTTCTTTAACTGTACCTTTAATGTACTGGAACATCCTTCTCCTTGTATTCCGATCTCGTGCGAGATTCTGGAATACAAGGGAGTTCCGGTGTCAGTTGTAAGTTAGACCTGTGGCTGAGGTTATAATTAAAGCCTGCTCTTTTACCAACCAATCTTCTAACTATATTATTCTTCAACTGGACACCACATTATTTGGCGACGATCGGGTGAACCCTACCTCAACACAGGCAGAAAAAGAAGAACGACGCTCCTGCTCCTCCAGCGGCTGTTTTCGTAAATAAGGAAGCGGAGTCTTCCCAGCGGCAGAAAAGAAAAGAAAAGAAAGTGCGGTGAGGAGTTTGGTGGGGAGCGTAATCGGAAGTGTGTTGGAAAGGGTTTAATTTAAAAATAAGAGAAAATTGTACAAGAGAACGTTTGATGCTCGCGCTGAGTGAAAAGAAGGAGACTCGTGAACGTTTGAAGTTGAGCTACGCGTCGGAAGCGCTGCGTTCCATGCGTTTCACGTAAGCACTGCGTTCCATGCGTCTCTCGTAAAGCAACGTATGCGTGTCAAAGATCACAACTGCGGCGTGTCAGAATTAGAGCGTGGAATCATACGCTACGCAACAAAGACTTGTTATTTCATCACAAAGCCATCATTGTAAAAGTCTGGAAAAGAAGGGAAAATTAAAGAAAGCCCCATTATTAAAGTGTAGAAAGAAGAAAAGCATAGAGAACGCTTAAAAACAACGTTGTGACATCAGACTATAAAAAAAAAAGAAGAAAGAAAAGCAGACAAGACAGATTCTGATACGTTAGAAATTTATAAAGAAAGTATTTAAGTTCAAAAGAGATAACTAAAGAAACATTTAATTTCAGAATACATATATATATAATATATATATATTAAAAGACAACATATATATTTAAAAATGCAGAATGTAACTCAGCTTGCTTTTTTTTTAACAACTCCAGGAGAACCAAATATTAAATGGAAAAAATTGAAGAAAATATTTGCAAACTATGCAAGGGTATGTGGAACTAATTTGAGTGCGGAAAGGAAATTAGCTCTTCTCCTTCATTGTTTGGGGGGAGAAGGCCAAGACGTTTTGGAACACCTACCTGATTTGTCAGCTGGAGAACAACGGAATTTGAATGAATATGAGATTGCAATTGCACAACTTGTTAAACATTATCTGCCAAGGGTCAGCACCATTATGGAACGGTATCATTTTGGATTAAGAGAGCAGAAAAAGGATGAGTCAGTTGAAGATTATGTTTCCTCATTGAGGAAGCTGGCCTCTTCATTCAATTTTGGACAGACTTTAAATGAACGCATCAGAGATCAATTTGTACTGAGGTGCGCACATGATGACATCAGAAAGGAACTATGGTTAAAGGATGAACCCCCCCTTGAGGAAGTGTTAGTGATAGCAAAACAAGTAGAACATATGACTAAGTGGGTTGGTGAGTTGAAGAAGGAGAAAGAAAAAGGATCTTTAAATGAAAAAAAAGAAGAAACAAAGGTAGAAGACGTGGTTTGTCAAGTGAAGAAAAATGAGACTTCAAATACTGTGGAGAAGGAAAATACAGGATCTAATCTTACAAGTCAGAATTTGTTTGCAGGACAAAGTAACACATTTGCTTGTTTTAGATGTGGACAAATAGGTCATTTGGCGAATTCATCAATATGTCCTGCATTGAAGATTGTGTGTAACTCGTGTGGAAAGAAAGGTCACTATGCAAAATTTTGTAGAACCAAAGTGTTTAGGCCTGAAGTAACAAAGAGGAGATGGAGTCAGCCACAAGTCAGAACAATTACTTTTGAAATAAAATGTGAAGTGGCTGATCATCTATCGCATTTAGTAAAAGTGGAAAATGTAATGATAAACTTTAAGTTTGATTCGTGTTCTCGCATAACATTGATTAATGAGGAATTGTTTAAAACACATTTTGCAGGGAAAGTAAAACTGATGAGATCTGATTTGAGACCTCTTGGTTATGGTGATAATCCAATTAAAATGCTTGGATGCTTTATGGCTGAGATAGAACTTGGGAGTAAGATTATAGTTGGTAAGATCTAAGTTGCAAAGAAGGGTGATACATTACTGGGCTGGGTACATCAGGGTCAACTTGGTGTAAGCTTGAATCCAAATGCTAATCCCCAGGTTCAGATTCAAAAAACGGAAGTAAATGAAATGAAAGAGGGTGAAGTGGATCTGGGAGGAGAATTAGAAAGAAAATTCACTAAGGTTTTCAAGGAAGGATTGGGATGTTTGAAAGGGTATAAACATCACATTAGATTGAGGGAGAATGCTGTTCCCGTAATAGCGAAAGTAAGAAGAATTCCCCTGATGGAACAAGAGAAAGTGAAAGAAGAAATAGATAAGTTGTTGAAGAGTGGAGTGATTGAGCAGGTGGAAGCTACTGAATGGTTAGCTCCACTGGTTGTTGTTAAAAAAACAACTGGTGAGATTAGGCTTTGTATTGACCTGAGATCGTTAAATAAAGAGGTGGTAGTGGATAGATTTTCTCTACCTAATATTGATGAGATGGTGAGTACGTTAGAGGGGGCCAAGTTTTTCACTACTCTGGATCTGGCTTCCGCTTATCATCAGGTGGAGTTGGATGAGTCTTCTCAGGATCTGACAGCATTTATCACTCCCATGGGCACTTATAGGTATAAAAGGATGCCTTTTGGCCTCGTGTCTGCGGCATCTGTATTTCAAAGAATAATGGCTAGAATTTTGAGAGGAATGACTGGAGTGAGATGCTATCAGGATGACTTACTGATTTATGGGAACAGTGTACAGGAACATTATAATCGTGTGTGTGCGGTTCTGAAACTTTGGAGGATGCGGGCATGACGCTCAAGAAAAGTAAATGTAAGTTTGGTGTACAAGAAGTAAATTACTTGGGACATAGAATAACTGGAGAAGGTATTTATCCCAAAAAAAGAGTTAGTAGACACTATTAACAAGGTGAAGGAACCAGAGAACAAGGAAGAATTAATATCCTTCTTTGGCATGGTAGAGTTTTATGGTAAATTCATTCGCAATTTTGCAGATAAAACTCAGTGTTTGAGAAGTTTGACCTCTAAGAATGTTGAGTTTGTATGGACGGATGACTGTAAAAGGGAATTTGAATGCATTAAGTATGAGTTGAATAAAGAAATGATAAAGACTTCCTGATTTGTTGTTCATCAAGGTGTTTAAGAGGATCAGAAATGAATTATTCTGTAATCAAAAAAGAGTCTCTTGCTATTTACTGGGCCTTGAGGAAATTGAAGAATTTGATTTGGGGCACGAAGGTACTTATTTTTTCGGATCATAAACCTTTGAAAGAGATTTTTGATAAAAAGGGCTTGGATGCAATTTCGTCTAGAATTAGGAGGTGGGTAGTTTCCTTACAAGAGTTTGACTTTGTTGTTGATTACATTCCGGGTGTGTCAAATAAATCGGCAAATTGTTTGTCGAGGATGGCAGGTAAGGAAAATTTTGATGACGAAGATGACTTTGGTGAGTGTGATGACTGTATAAATGTATGTGAGATTACGGAAGGGGCAGTTGAAGAGAAGGAGTGGAGAGATGAATTGGAGAAGGACGAGGAGATTAAAAAGGTAATGCTGTCACTAAGTAGTAAGTCACTCTTGGAGAAGCCTTGGTTATTAGTTTCTGATGAGCTTTCAATAAATGGTGGTTTTTTGACTCGAGGTACAAAAATGGTTCCATCTTTGGGTATTAGAAAGAAGTTATTAAATCATGCTCATTAAGGACATCTTGATATTGTTAAAACAAAGGAAATTCTACGAATGCGGTTTTGGTGGCCTGGAATGGACCTAGAGATTGAGAGATTAGTGAGGGATTGTCCAGAGTGCTGTGCTAGCGATAAGATCTTAAAGACGAAGCAGATGCCTATGGTAAAGAGATTGTTACCGAGACATCCTTGGGATGAATTGGCAATAGATATAGTTGGTCCTTTGTCAGGTGTAAGTGACACGCCTTATCTTTTGGTGTTAATGGATTTGTATTCAAGGTGGATTGAGGTCTCTGCTGTTAGGGAGATTACCTCGGAGGAGGTGATTAAGTTTCTGGATGCCCTTTTTAGGAAAGAGAGTTTTCCTAATAGTCTTCTTTCGGATAATGGGCCACAATTTTGTTCAAGGGTGTTTGAGGAGTTCTTGAGGAAGTGTGGTGTGATACATAAGAGATGTTCGTTGTATCATCCTGAGCCGAATGGGGCAGTTGAGAGAGTCAATAAAACACTGAAAGAGGCTATACAGTTAGCTAGATCTTCAGGGTTAGACTGGAAGTCTGTTCTTCAAGAAAGAATTAATGCTTATCGCTTTGCACCGCATTCAACAACTGGGAGATCTCCATTTGAGTTGTTTAAAGGGAGGGCTCCCAACACTTGGTTGTGTCCTGGATGGATGAAAGTCAACAAAGGTTTGGTGGATAATGGTATTGGTGAGTGGCGTTGTAAGGAAGAAAGGAAACTAGATGAAAGGAAGCGGTATTATGATAAAAGAAAATGCGTGGATGTGCAGAAGATCTTAGTGGGTGATCTTGTGAGAATAAAAGCTCCTGTTGGTTGTAGATCCTGGTCAAAGTATACTGATGTAAGAACCGTGGTGAAAGTTTTCAGGAATGCCATTAAAACAGAGGATGGGAGGATATGGAATAGGAGTAGAGTAGTTGTGGTTAGGTCAAGAATTCCTACACAAGATTTACATCATTCATCTTCTTCCCATTTTGCCAATGGTTCTAATTCATCTTCATCTCCCCTTAGAAGTCAAAGGGTACGTAGACCACCTGTTTATTTAAGGGATTATTCATTGTGAGTTCTTCTCTCTCTTATGTTTCTTTTTGTCAAATTTATCATTTAATGCTTTTGTTTAGAAGGGAGATGTGTGATGTTGTACATTCATTTCTTTAACTGTACCTTTAATGTACTGGAACATCCTTCTCCTTGTATTCCGATCTCGTGCGAGATTCTGGAATACAAGGGAGTTCCGGTGTCAGTTGTAAGTTAGACCTGTGGCTGAGGTTATAATTAAAGCCTGCTCTTTTACCAACCATTCTTCTGACTATATTATTCTTCAATTGGACACCACACTATGCAACATATGTTCAGGGATATGGGGAGTCAAGTAAAAGGTTTTTCAGGTATTTGCCAAATCGGAAGAGTAGTAATTTAAACTGTTACAAGAGGTTTGCAAGAGGCTGTCCAAGAAAGATCTTGTGTTATGTGTTGACATTTTTTAATTGTTTAAGTCCCAGGTGGATTACCTGGGTCATACAATGGTGTTGTACCTTTGGAGACTATTGTGGATGCTATCAAACATGCATCTACACTTGATGACAAAGAGAAATTGATGTCCTTCATTGGGCTGCGTGACTACTATGGCCAGTTTGTAAAGGATTTTGCCACTGTGATGGAACCATTGAGGAGGTTTTTCTGCAAGAATTGTGAATATGTGTGGGGCACTGATCAGCAGAGTGAGTATGAGTGTATCCAACATCAAAAAGTGAATTCTCCTGCACTTAAGCCTTGTGTGGAAGGAAAGAAATGTGTGATATCAGTAGATGCTAGTGCTTTTGGGTTTGGTGCTGTGTTGTCTCAAGGAGCTGATGGGTTGAGTGGGTGATAGTGTATGCTTACAAGACATTAAATGAAGCGCCATATAAGTATTCCATTATTGAGCGCCAATTATTAGCTTGTGTGTGGGCTACTAACCATTTTAGACATTTAGGGGCAGATTTACAAGAAAGTGACGCATCTGTAAAGATGTGTCACTTTCCCTGCACCACCCTGAGAAACTCTTGCGCCACTATGGATGCCCCATATTTACAATACAGGGCACCAATGTGCAAGGATTAACAGATGCGTCAGAAATTCTGATTTGGAGTCGTGTCGCAAACACGACGTAACTCCAGCAGTGCAGAGGGAGGCCTATCTTCATTGTGCTGCATCATTCCTTAGGGATCGGCAAAATTAAAGAAAGGATGATGAGCAGTTATTGGTGCGTGTCTATGGATATTAAAATTTAGTGCAAAGTGAGGGAATGTGTAGAGTGGTGTCAGTTAGGAAGTTGCAGATTTGACCATAGTGTGAAGAGAGATTCTTATTGGTCCTTGGGATGCCGTGGACATTGTGGAGCATGTTTGTTTGGAGCACTTTTATCTGAGAGCATTACCTGACATTTACTCTAGATCACCTGAAGTAACCTCCATGGGAGAGATCACCCCTGGTGCAGTGATTAAGGTTTTAGAAGTGTTTCATAGGAGAGCAACCACTACATTTTGAATGACAACAGTGTTCAGGAGACTTCAATTGAAATTAAAACATTTGAAAAAATCATTTATTGTGGGCCAATGATATGATATAATATAATGCAAAAACTAATGGGGTGGTAGAGAGAATCAACAAAATATTAAAAGAGAGCATACACATGCTAAGACACTGTGGGAAGAAGTGAAGAGTGGCAGCCTATGGGTTTACCCTGTATGCCACGATTGAGGTAACTCTTTTCATACTTTTTCACAGAAGAAAACTAAGCACTATTTTGTTCACCTTGAACATTGAATTAAGGAAAGGGTGTAGAAGATCACCACTGACAAAATGGCAGAATTAGAGATGCATGTTTGTAAAAATTTGAGAACAAAGTAGCAGAATAGAAAGATCAAGTAAAATGAGCGAAAAGGTGTGGCACATATTAAGGTTGCTGTTGGGACATGTCTTGTGGTTGTAACCCCACCTGCACATCATCTAGGAGTTTTCAGGTTCAATAAATACTTAGAGTTAGGAAATTAGATAGAGGTGCTGCTAAACTTCAAGACTGTCCAATTTAGAATCACATTTGTATTTATGAAGGTAAAAAATAACTACTCACATGAATTTTGAATGCAGTATCTTTGTTATTGTGTATTGGACTTGTTGCTTTTCTTCTGTAACCGTTTCTCTGTTTAATGTGCTCTGTATTTCCTAAAGGGACGGTACGTGCTCTAGATATTTCAACCTTCTCAGTATTCTGCCTTGGAAAGTTTGGATTCAAGGGTCAGGATTTTTTTTGTTGAGTAATGTACTGATGTGAGGAGAGAAAGGTGGAGCCTTTTCCATGGTAATAAACTTGACCTTTGAACTAAATTGAGGAGTGGACGTCATTACCACCATACTTACACGTGTTTGTTTCAGGTGTCCACTGTTTCAAGAGGCCTCAGGGAGACCCCCTAATTTTGAAACAAAACTCTGCATGTTTTGAGGACTGTACCCCTATGAGATGTGTCAGGGTACAGTTGCATAGCAACAGATATGAAGTAATATTCTATTAATATTTGCAGGAATAAAAATTCTGTATGATTAAAAGTCACCTCGTTGTTGTCACCTGGTGATATTTTCACTGGCACTCAAACATGTGAATTCATAATTTGGCGGGTCTCCTAAGTTCATTACTTTTTCAAACGTTACCTTATTTTCAGTGAAGCAGCAGATGCTGCAAAAAATGCAAAATAAATGTGCTATTACATGAGGCAGATCCCAAAGAGCTTTTAGTTGTCTTCACACTTTTGGAGTCTAGGCTTGCTCTTGAGACCTAGAAAGAGGGGAACAGTTCCTCTTGACTCTGTTAACATCAATGAGGAGTAAATGATCTTCTGCTGCCCGGGGTTTGACTGTCAGACTGAAGTAGGGAGTAATAGTCTGTGGGCTTCTTGTGATGGACCTGAAGGTAAAACTGATGGATGTGCTACAGCATCTCCATAAAACATTAGGAATTGTATAAGGAGAATGAACTAGAAAGGGGATCTTTTTACTCCCCTATCGGTATTTGTTGTATGTGCAATGACATACTGCCACATATCCTATACCTTTTATGAGGTGATGCAATGGACCAGCAATGCAACTCTAAAAATTCCTCTAGCACCACAGGGTGGGTGCAACCCGCTGTAGATAGTTTTCTATATGGAGGAATGATGAGAGGATCTAAAAAGGACAGGTTATTGTGGCCAACAGAGCCAGCGAAATGAAGATGTGAATTGAAAGTGTTAATCAATTCTATGGAACAGTTTGTAAAATGTACATTATCCCTCCACATAATCAAAATATTGTCTATTCATATCTATATATATATAAACGAATGTATGTCTGTCTGTCTGACTGTGTGTCTGTCTGTTTGTCCTTTATGCATTACTACACCATTCATCCGATCGCCATGAAACTTTGGGAAGTTGGTGAGTACACTTCTGCGAAGGCTTTTGGCATAAAATGTTTCTAAATATCGCCCCCCCAGGGCAATCATAATCTTTTGAATACTGATGTACGCACAAGACAGAAAAACAAAAAATCGTGTATCCACGAGCACTCGAATAAATAAATAGAATTAAAACAGAATTCATCCGATCGCCAGGAAACTTTGGGAAGTTGTTGAGTACACTCCCGCAAAGGTTTCTGGCATACATTTTTTTAAAATATCAGCCCCCCAGGGCCCTCATAATCTTTCGAATACTGATGTACGCACCAGACGGAAAACCAAAATATCGTGTATCCACAAGCACTCGAATAAATAAATAGAATTAAAACGACACTTTGAAATGTTTTCCATATTAAAATGAATATGTTTCAATAAAAATGACACAATGTAAATTGAATGTTATTATAACCAGTTTCCTTGAATTGCCTTTCTTCGGAGATCGCAGCAACGCACGACGGGTAAGCTCATTTCGGAACACTTTGGATTTCAGCTTTGTGATTATACACTCTTCCCAGAAATGCAGCACCGCTACTGCCCATGGAAGTCCCCTCTAAGTGTTAGAATAAAATATCTTTGAATTGAAATACATTTTCTTTCATGCCCAACTAAGCATATTCAATCATCCAGGTATCGTGTACCTCCAGTCACTATCCCTCGGGAGGTCCATATTTGTTTGAGGGCTAGCCTCCCGAAGGTTCCTGGTTCATTAGATCCTTTACATCCTGCCTCAGAGGCATTCTGGAAGGGGAGGGGGTCAAAAGCAAGTTCTTCAAGTACCATAGGTATATCTTCAATGTGTTTCAAGAAAGATAGTATAACTTGTAAACAAATTGTACAACAAACTAAAGCAGCCAAAGCATTCAAAGCTGGGGCTGTCTGCTATTCGGCTAGCATCCTGGGATCTCTTGAGTCTGGTTATATGACGTTATTTTGTGGACTGAAAATTACTCAAACACATCTTTATGTTTATTTTTTAAATAAAATTCCTTTATTTAAAATATTTTTGTGACAATTATTGACATATATTGTCATGTGTGTATTCATAAGTAATACAATATTTTATGGTTATTGATCAAATATGCTTTTGCTTTTTTGTCAGTCCAATAGATAAGTGCTATATGTGGTGATGTGATGACAAATCCACTAATAAAGCCAATAGGCCCACGTTTTATATTTTGTGTTCTGATCCTTCAACAAACCCAGCAGGTCTGGGTTATTTATACTGATATGCTTTACATTGTTACTCTATGTAGGAAAAAAACATCAGAAAGAGTGACAGAAAAAAACAAAGGTTAATGTGACTTTATAATTTGGTATGTAATAAGTCACATTACGTTAAAAAAAGGAAGCAATTCACTGTAAAAATTAAATGTTAAATAAATGTTAAATGTTAAATGTTAAAGGTACCACATTAAACTAAATAAAAACTGAAATTCATAATGCACACCCTCATTAAGCACTGGTTATGACCTCACATATTACATCACTCATGACGTTGTGTATGACATCATTCATAACATCACTTATGACAATGTCCATGGCGGGGACACTACTTATTGTTACTACAGTTAACTGGTGCAATTCAGTGCTTTTTTGAGTTTAGAATGCTATTTTTAAGTGACATTTTCACCTAACTATATTGTTACATTAACCTTTGTTGTTTTAATTTAATATCTATCTATCTATCTATCTATCTATCTATCTATCTATCTATCTATCTATCTATCTATCTATCTATCTATCTATCTATCTATCTATCTATGTAATTATGCCAGTGTATTGTTATTGTTGTTAGAATTGGTAATGTTATATCTATACCCATGCCTATGCCTATCACGATTGTTTAAGTTTGTGTTAATGGAGTTCTATCAATAATAATAATATAATATTCCTCTTCAGACACAAGTCCAGAAGACTATGGGCAGGGTCAACAAAACCCTGGTATCAGAATTTATCCTGTTGGGCTTGTCATCCATTCCTGATGTGGAGGTTCTCGTTTTCATGATTTTCCTTCTGATCTACGTGACTACCCTGGCTGGGAACATCCTCATCATCGCCGTAATACACCGAGATGCCAATCTTCACACCGCTATGTACTACTTCATCTCCAACCTGTCCTTCCTAGACTGCTGCTCCTCTACTGTCACTGTCCCTAAGATGCTGGTAAACCTTCTAGCCGAGAAGAAGACCATCTCCTTCTCGAGCTGCATGATCCAGCTCTACTTCTTTGCTAGCCTGGTGTCTATTGAGTGCCTCCTACTGGCGGCTATGGCATATGACCGCTATATTGCCATCTGTCATCCTCTGCAATACAGCAGCATCATGGACCAGCGTGCCTGTTCCTGGTTGGCTGCTGGCTTGTGGGTGGGTGGACACATTTACTCATCTGTGCATGTGATTTTGATGAGCAGGCTCTCCTTTTGCAGCTCCAAAGAGATCCAGCACTTTTTCTGTGACATCCCCCCTCTGCTGAAGCTTTCATGCTCCGACACATTCATCAACATTCTTGTCATCTTTACGCTGGGTGGGTTCTTAGGTTTTAGGTCACTTCTCACAAAGTTTGTGTCATACACGTTCATTATCATCACCATCTTGAACATCAAGTCTTCTGAGGGCCGATCCAAAGCCTTCTCCACCTGTGCCTCTCACCTGATAGTGGTTATGATCTTCTATGCATCTCTACTCTTCACCTATTTTCGGCCCACAACCAATAACTCATTCTACGTCGATAGGTTTGTGTCAGTGGTTTACACCATCTTGACTCCCATGGTGAACCCAATGATCTATAGTCTCCGAAACACTGAGATGAAGAAGGCGGTCAAGAAAACTATTGTTAGAATCCAGAGTGCGATAATGCAAACATGGATATAGATGGTTGAGTGTCAGAAGGCGCGGTGAATCACTTCAGCCCAAGTCCTTGCCATTTACATAGTAACCAAACTCATACACCATTAGTCTGCTGATGAAGAAAAATGTCCATATACAGACATCTCATGTAGCCCCTCTTGTACAACACTGCACTGCTTTGTAGCTAAGTTAGCTCTTGGTAAATACCATAACATACATACATCCATTGGCTCCAGGTCTGTCTATGGCACCAAGCGATGCTCGTTTTCTCTGACGGTCTTTAATCATATTGATGATTCTCCTCCAAAGCACTTAGTTTGAGGGCAGTTCTGTAAATTTATCACCTTTCACTGAGGAAGAGCTTCTATCTATATGTAACTTCTGATCACACTTAGACAAGCCCTGTCCCACAACCTCCTAATTTGGGACCCATCTCTTCTACTAGATTGAAGGGAGAGTAGTCACAGAGTGAAGGAACTGGCCCTTCGACTGATCCGGAGCTGTCCCACCCCCCCAAGCTCCTTGAACCTCACGGGTTAGTAGCGCGCTTTATAAACCCCTAATTGATTTATTGAAGGAAAGTTGTTTGGAGAGTTTAGACAGTTGGATCTTAACCCCTTCCGTGCTCCCATCGGCCAACTACCTCGCGGGTGCTGCCGTAGGCCAACGGCCGACGGAGCCCCGCCCACTCAATAGAACGCCCGCCCCGCGGTGGAAAAACCGCTGCTGTTAAGGCGTTAAAGTAACATGCTAGATAAAATTAAAAACTCTGAGCAGAGATATTAAAGGTATTATTAAGGATTCTCCATAATAGGAGAAGTGCTTTAAATTGGTGGTTCTTCTGTCCCATCAAACCAGGAGTTTCCGGCTTCATTCACTGTATTTTCACCAAATTCAGTCAGCCCTATTTACGGTGAAGGGAATTTCAAAGATTATTCCAACATGGATCCACCATGCACCCTAGAAGAGAAAAGAAATAGTGGCCCTGTGCATTTGGGTCATTGTTTTTTTCTGAAAAAACTCAGGGGTATATTATCAAGGGGTTTATCTCCGCTTTTTTGGCTTTAAAAGCCAAGAAAGCGGAGATAAAATTATCTCCCTATTACCAAGCTGTCGCTAACACCAGTTAGTGACAGCTAATAGGAGATAGCGACCATCTTGGGCCCCGCTTTGCATGTCAGTGATATTTATCACTAATGACATGCAAAGTGGGCGTGCCAAGATGTTAGCGACTGGAAACAGTCGCTAACATCGCTATCTCCTATTACCAACTTTTGGAGATATTCGCGCTAAGCGCGAATATCTCCAAAAGCTAACACCTGCCCTGAGCAGTTCTTCACCATGTTATCCAATGGGAGGTGGATAACATGGCTAAGAGCATTTGCTCGATAATGCATGAATATCGCTGACTTTTCAGCGATATTCATGCATTGCGGCCGTTTTTTATCGCATTTGCGATAAACCTTGCTAATAGCAAGGTTTATCTGCGATAAAAATCGCCGATGTGCGGCGATAATTTTTGTCTCTAAACAAGTTAGAGACAAAAATTATCGCTAGTTGTTGGTAATATACCCCTCAGTCTTTGCAAGTTTGTTTAGGAAAAATTAAAAAAAGGCAGGAATTTAAAAAAAAAAGTGTGCATTTGGAATTCTCCCCCGCCTTCAGTGCATCAGCTGCACCAACAAGCACTCTAAAGGCATCAAGATCCATGGAACACTGGTGAGGACCTCTACCTTTGCAAATGTTCCAAGCAGAGGAGCAGGGGGCCTCCAGTGACCTGGCAGGCCACCAGGTAACCAGAATTGACCCCTAAGTGAGATGGGGGCAGTTTTCAAGGATAACAGGAAGGAAAATTATCCTGGTGAAAGGGAGGTAGATGTGTACAGATTGATAAAAAGGTAAACAATTTTGGGAAAGAAAGGTGACTACAGGTCCACCAGGAGGACTGCCATAACTTGCATTATTTTTGATGTCAGACCTAAAGACGTGTTATGACAACATAACTAAAGCTTCCATCATGTGTACGGAACATTTAAAAACACTTTTTTGGTCTGTGACTGCCATGGTTGATACAGTGGTCCCAGCGAGAACAGATGCCAACCAGCAGACGTACAACAGTTTTCTAGGATGCAAAACTCGCAGGGGTATGGTACTGGAAAACTGTTTCACCTACCTCTACGTGAGGTAGAGAACCAGGAGAACTTTTTAGCAACTGAGGGGCATATTTACAAACCCCTATCGCCACCACAAATGTCACTTTTCTCAATGTTGTGGTGACGATATGGGCTTCGCCCTATTGACAAGTAAGCGTTAAGCCACTTAAGGTGGCTTAATGCTTCCTTGTAAACGCAACACCCTTTGCCACAGCCCCATATTTACAAGGGTGGCATAAATATGGGGAAGCACCAACATTTTTAACAAAAAACAAAATGGTCTTACCCATGTGAAATAAGGACAAATGCTTTTTTTTCTCCTCATTTGTGATGTTTTTATATGTGCTGCATTGTACAGTACACATAGGAACAGCTAAATGCAATTGACCATTTATGTGATTAATCGTGATATCACCGCGAAATATCCCTGACCACAGATATAACAACAGTTTTTTTAAATTTCTCAACAACCTTTTATTGGATCCACACATTATGTTAACATAGCTTTTATTTTGGTTAACAACCATAAGAAGCCTACCAACAATGTTCATGCATACAATATAATAAAATAAATCCCATCTAAACCATGTGCTTTTCATTGTGTACCCATTTAAGAACTGTAGAGATAAAAACAATAAAACAAAATGGTCATAATAAATTGATCTATCTATTAAAAATTCAATCCCTTTCCCTTACACTTACAGCACACAAGTATCTGCTAAGACTAGATACTATAGGCCGAGACATATCTGTTTTTAAAATTCTCAGTGCTTCTAAAAATGTCCTGGTCCCCATATAATTACAGATTGGCTTGATACATTTATTTCTCAGGTTGGCGTCAGCCGAACAGAAGAATACAATTGAGAGAGATTTCCATCGGTGCCTAAAGTGCATAATGGGCAATGAGCTTCCCCTGCAACACTAGGGCCACATAACCCTTTAGTTGTATTTGTTTTAATCTGGAGGACGTCAAAACAGAACTTCATGCACAAAAATGTTTCTAATTGTGGTTGTACTTCATCCAGATAGAGTTCAATGCCAGGAATTGGTTTAACATGTAATAACTGTGTTTTCAATCTGCCTATACTAGGACTACAGTGGATACATAACCCTAAACCTAGTTTATTAAACGAAGTTCAAACACGACAAACCAAGCAAATGTAAAATGGTAGTCCAAACTTAAAATTTCAATTAAACTCTGTATAACATTGTAGTTCTTGTCTGGTCCATAAACAAGCCCAAGATACCAAAGTAACTGAAATGACCCACATACTCCAATGGTTGAATTTGGACAGTGATATTTTTCTTAAATTACTTATGTGGTCTTATCACCTTGTATTTTGTCTTACTTAAATGTACTTCAAGACCTTTACACCAAATAAGAAAAGTACAATCTGCGAAACCAAATCTACCTTTCTACTAAATTTGGTGTACTGATATCCAGGGGTTCATGCAGAAAGTTCGACTATGTGTCCTATGTGAATTAACATGGATAAACTCCCTTTTTTTAGCCCCTTTTTTCTCGGCCCCTGCCTGATGGATCACCCCGAAACTTGGCATGCACAACAAGACTTACTATGACAGTGTTTTGGGAAATATCATGAAGCATCAACCGACGCCAAACATATAAGCAAGTTAATAAATGCTTTTCTTCTCGAAACTTGGTATTAAATATAACAACCTACTACGCGTAGAAAGAGCAGATCTGGAGATGTCGCAGGTGCCTCAATTTCTTCAGCAACTACCACTCCTTCTGAAATTACTGTGCCAGCTACCTGCAAAGCGTTAGGAGGCATGGTGACACACCGTGCCACCTGTCACAAGCTTGTGGCAATTACAATACAGAATGTCTGTAGTTGTTTGTTGCTGTTTAGAAGCACCGGTTTTAGATGCTTTATTTCCTATAATTTTCTAGTGCTGTTGCATGACATTGTATTCCCTCAAGAATGCAATGTTGCATCTGGTTTATTTAAAAACCACAAAAAAACACACAAAAAATGGTTCTTGCTAGAACCACTATTTAATCAATCAAATAGCTGAGTCTGTATATGTATTATTGTTGAGTATGCTTTTTTGTATGTTATTGGTGTATGACTATTCTTGAGTATATCTTAGCAAGTTAGTCTATCTATTTGTGTGTATCTGACTGTGTAACTGTATGCAAGACTGTGTACATGGGTATAACTCTGTGTGCATCAGTGTGTGCTTGAATGTATCAGTGTAAACATCAGTATGTGTCTGGTTCTGTTGGTGTATAAATCAGTGTACGTCTGGGTGTGTCAATCTATACAAAGGTGTGTGCCAGGGTGTTTTATAGTGTGTATTCATGTGTCAATGGGTGTCTAAGTGAATGCATCACTGTGTGTCTGGGTGTGTAAAGGTATGTATGAGTGTGTCCCTGGGTGTCTGAGTGCATGTATTAATGAGTGTCTGAGTGTGTCAGTGAATACATCAATGTGTGTTCCTGGGGGTGTCAGTGTATGTATATGTGTGTCCTGGGTGGTTAACTGTATGGGTACTGTATGCATGAGCGCTTCAGCATACATATAAGTGTGTTGAGTGTGTCTCAGTGTAGGGATGAGTGTGTGGCAGGTAATGTCAATGTATACATAAGTAGGTGCCAGGAAGTGTTAGAAAATGTGTATTATGGCATCAGTGTATGTTCAGTTCATGTGGCAGAGTGTGCCTGGGTGTGTCAGTGTATCTATGAGTTTGTCCCTGGATGTCTGAGAGTAGATATGAGTAAGTGCCTGATTGTGTCAGTGAATGCAACAGTGCCTGGGTGTGTCAGCGTATCACTGAGTATGTTCTGGTTGGTTAACTGTATGAATACATGTGTGCATGAATGTCTCGGTGCGTTTATGTGTGTTCTGGGTGTCTCAGGGACTGATGGACACCACAACAGCACCCCACTGCCACACTGCCAAAGTCCTATAGAGCCTACCCCCCGGATTCTGACTGGAGTCCAGGTCAGACAGTTCTCAGGTGACTGGCCCACAGCAGTGCAGTGCTAAGGCTCATACATGAGCCTTAGGAAGGAAGTGCAATGGGAACGCCATTGCACGTACCAGTAGGGCATGGACTATCAAGTCCATGCCCTGCAGGAACTATGGAACCATGTAGCCCCCGGCATGCATCCCCTGGTGCAAAGGCAACAGGGGGCCCTATACGGCAACTTTTGTTTCCTCAGCACCACACTCTTCATGGCAGGCTTACTGCCATGACAACAGTGTCAGTGAGGAAACTCCTAATATGCCTCGCAGTGCAGCTGCACCATCACAAGCATATTAGGGGCTTCAGTCCACTGCAAGATCACCAAGGATCAGGGATCCTGGCAGCAGCAGAGGTCCTGTGGCAGTCTGACTGCCCTACTTGTAATAGGGTGATCGGACCACCAGTGCAGAGGTAGCCACACCACCCCGTGGGTTTGGCGGTCATAATAAGGCTTCAAGTGTATGGGTGAGTTTGGGCCTTGGTTGTCAGGGAATATATGAGTTTGTCGTGAGTGGTTAACTGTATGAATGCATGTGTTCATGGGTGTCTCAGTGTATGGATTAGTATGTGCCTGGCTATGTTATTATCTGCATGAACATTAGCTTGAGTTTTGCAGTATATCCAGCAATGTCTACCAACATGTCTTATTGGATGTATTATATAGCTTAAAAATGTAATTAGTTCTCTACATTATGCAATACATTGTTCCATTGATGTCAGAGAGTCTTACTTGAAGTTTCCCAAGATCTTTGCAGAAGCAGAATGAGGACTGTTCCCAAACTATCCCCGAGACTTCCTCCTCACGCCCTGTAAAAAATTAGGGTTGCTGGAAGAGAGTTCCAGTTCACCAAGAAAAGGGTAGCAAGTGTAAATATCAGACATGCCGAGGATCTTGAGGACACAACTCAAGAACGGGGAGTGGGAGCAGACAATGCTAGACAGCGCAGCAGAAGTCACCATAGCTCGCGAGATCTTGAAGGATCATCTGGAGACAGTGGACTTCAATCAATGATTTCAAGTTGAAGCTGCCGACACCAGGGTTAGTGTATCACATAAGCTATATGAAGTAACACTCCGAATGGAGGGGGACATAACTAGAAAAATAAAGGCATTCTTTTGGGATAAGCTATCTAAGGGTTATGACATTCTTTTAGCTGAACAAGTCTGGCCCCCTGAATTTGTCAGGGAGTGCCCACATGGCGAAGAGATAATTATGCCAGCATTCTCAAATCACATTCCAATTCATAAAAAATACACCTATGCCAGAAAATGGGCAGTAGCCCAGGCTCCAGCATTATATAAAAATAACGTAGGATGGGATGAGGATTCTCCTCACCATAAAATCCAGTTAAAAACACAACCAACAATGCAAAGGCAATATCCTGTTAAACAGGAAGCTAAAAAACAGGTCAGGAAGATTTTAAATCAACTTGAATACCAAGGGGTGATTGAAACATGCACCTCATCTATGAACAATCCTTTGTTTCCTGTATCCAAACCAGACAATACATATCGTCTAGTTTTGGACTACAGACATTTAAACTCTTGTTGCAAAACTTTTGCAGTACAAAATGCACACAGTGCAGCACTGATGAATGACAGTGTGCGGAAAAAATATAAAACCACATTAGATATTTCAAATGGTTTCTTCTGTCAAAACATTGCATCAGAAAGCAGGCATTTGACAGCTTTCTCAATTATGGGGACACAACGACAATTTTGCCGTCTTCCCCAGGGATTCAAGAATAGTCCAGGGTTATTTTCAGCCAGACTAACAGAGTTACTACAAACGTATGATGATGAGGCATTATCTCATGTCGATGATATCTATCTTACAGACGATGATTTGGAGGTACACTTGAAAAGAGTGAACACCATAATACTTGGGTTTGCTTCTGAAGGGTACAAATTAAATTTTGAGAAATCACGAATTGCCCACCACAACATCCTATTCTTGGGATACGAACTTCAAGTGAAGGCAAAAGCCTGGCAAACTTTCTAGAGAAATGTGCGCTGCTCCAACCTCCAAAAACGCTAAAAAACTTACAGTCAATACTAGGTTTTCTAAATTTTGGAAGAACTAACGTTCTAAATTACACAGAAAGGGTTAAACCTCTCAGTACGAACTAATCAAACCTGATTTCAAACCAACTAATTGGACTCAAAAACACACATAAATTTTGAGTTCAGTACAAACAGACATGTTAGCAAAAACACAGTTACAGACAAGAGACAACATGCGCAACCTTGTGATTCGAATCATCCCAGGGAGATGCGGATTCACATACCTAACCTTTAATGAAGGTGAAAATGTACCAATAGCTTACAAATCACACTTGTACACACAAGCTGAAATGAAATTCACTACAACAGAAAAGATTCTGACAGCGGTTCAAACTCCAGTAGCAAAAGAGAGAGCTCTTGTGCAGGGTAAACGCATAATGATCATTACACCTGTCCCTGCCTTAGAGGCAGTAACAACAGTGAGCATTTCAAATGCTAAGGCTTTACATCTAAGATGGATACAATGGGTTAATTCTACTGCTGCAACAGACGTTGAAAACATTTTTGACCCCTACTTGAAGACACAAGAATTTCTACAATACGAACAAGAACGTCCTATGCCCATTGAGATTCTGCTTCTAGAACATTACGGATGTATAATTTATAAACACGGATCAGCACAGCCCGCAATTGGGGGTAAACAAGCATATGGTGCTGCGTGCACGATTGTTGAAGGTCGCTGGCGCGAAGGTAAATTCAGACCTATGGTCACTAAAACTCAATCACTCGGAGACTGTACAGTTGAGCGAGCTGAACTACAGCGTTTAAAGATGGCGCTCGAAAATACCGGTCACGAATTCCCCACACTCATAGTGTGCGATTCGTATTACTGCATCCAGTCTTACAATGAATATTTGCAGAACTGGGTTCAAAATGGTTTCAAAGATGCAAAAGGTGGCTCAATTAAGCATAAAATGCTTTGGGAACAAGTAGTTATATTACAGAAAGAACTACAAAAGACTCACGTGATCCATACACTGAGTCACCAGTGTGATGGCATTCACATTCCAGGGAATTCATTGGCTGATGAAGCCGCAAAGGCAGCTGTGCAAATGGCTCCGTAGCTGCAATCACTCATTAAAAAACCAAAATAGACAGCAAAATAATGCAAGCTGTCACCGCTTCAGTAAAAGACAGTGGTAAAACACTCCCGAAAGGCTTTCTAGGAAAGTACTCATACACAACTGATGCAAATAATGTTCTTTTTGCTCAAATCCCTGGAGTCAAGGATAGGGCAATTCCAAACATGGAACATAGGTTAGGATTAATCCTAGCAGCACATGAAGGACTAGCATCTGCACACGCAGGAGTTTCCGCCACAGTATCATTATTAAAACAGAGTTTTTGGTGGCCGCACATGAGGAAACAAAATAGAAACTATGTTCTAGAATGTGAAATCTGCCAGAAGATGAAAGTATCTACAGTGAAACGTCCTGCGCAGACGCCCCTTCTAATCTCAGATAAACCACTAGCGTGCGTTTACCTGTACCACTGTGGTCCCTTGCAGAGGGATGGCAACTATAAATATATCATGGTCGCAGTGGATTCCTGCTCAAGATTTATTTGGATGTAGCCTCAGCGCTCGGCTGACGCCCGAACTGTTATAAAAGATTTGCAAATCTTTATCAGCACATACGCAATCGGCAAACTACATTCTGACCAGGGTCCTGTGTTTAGCTCTCAAGCTTACAAGGAGGCCATGGCTAGTTTGGGCGTTGCATTGCAGTACTCAAGTCCATTCCATCCTGAGGAAAATGCGGTAGTGGAAAGAAAAAAACGGGACATAAAGCAATCTATAACAGCTAGGGTATTAGGCTCGGATGACGGGTGGGTCAAACATCTAATAAGTGTCCAACATAGTCTTAATAATCTGCCAATAAATTCTCTGGGTGGAATCACTCCATATGAAATACTATTTGGTACTAGAATGCTCATCCAGTATCTTGATCGCCACACTTCAGTGGTGGAACAAAAACCTTTTGATATCAAAGACCGTTTGGCTGTTTTGCAGGACTTAAATGAAACAAGAAGAAGCCTGAGTAACAATACAGAAGCCGACGACCACTTAAGAAAAACCACCTGTCCCAGCAAGACCTGTCTGGATTCCAAAGATTGGGGATCTAGTCAGGGAAAACATCGCGGTGAAGAAGGAATTTGGCCTTTTTACAGAAAACCAGTACCTATCTTAGCAATCCACGGAACAAGATCAGTGTTACTACCGCCCCTTGCTGGAAAAAGGGAGAACAGAGTCATGTCCATCGACCTGGCCAACCCACATCATGTGGCCGGTAATAAGTAGTAGGCCCAGTGGACTCCCAAGATGTAGTAGACGACCAAAAATCTTGCTACAATCCAAGAGGTTCAAACTGAAAGACTTATCACATTTGATAAACCTGGAGTGAGAAAAGAAGGACTATGCAACAAAGCCATGGAAATTGTACCTCTTGAGACCCAAATAACAGTTTGTCAAGAAACACCGGTCTACAACGATATAGCCTATGACAAAGGAAGAAACAGCTCCAGCTATTCCAAACAATCCTGATGCAATTCCAACAATTGACAGAACTGCCTCTGACTATTTCATCAACTTTGATACATTTTCTGAGGATCTCAGTGAACCTGAAACCACGCCAGCTAATAAAACTTTCAAAGAAAAAATAACAGAACTCTTTCATCAACTTGAAAATACATATCTGGTTTCACCATGGGTTGAATTTTGGATTGTGTTAGGTGTACTTTTTCTCCTACTTTGGCTCATTCTTGTTTTAAGTTTGAGAAAGATGATAGATGGAAAATACAGTACAATGGACACAGCAAGTAAGAATATCAACTTGCTCCTGAAACATCACAAATCATCTCATTGTGAGCGAAGAGACCTGTCATCAGTGAACATCACAGCCGTTCCTATACCTGGTGATATAGCATGGTACTCAACTGATTGTGACATTTATGGCCCGGTAGAACTGTTTAAGATTCTACACCAGTTTAAGGTTTCTTTGAGTGACTTTGTTTCACCCAGCACATTTGATGATTGGGACTTTGATACTGTTAATAACATGATGACAGATTTAGAAATGTCAGCTAAGTTCACAAAACATTAATACTTAGAAGGTTCATGGGATTATGAAGAAATGTATTGTTTTAATTATTATGGTCACCATTATTTGCACAAATCTGCAAACCCTAGAATTTTTTTTTCTTATAATCAATGGGAACATTGTCCGACGCCGCCAAAGGGCAGCTCAAAAACATTTAATGAAAAGTTTACATACTTCTCAGGTTTTAATGTCAAAAATCCGAAAACGTTTTATTTAAAAAATATGAATAAGACAGGAATGAAAAACATGTTGACTAATACTAAACAAATTTATTCTCGACCTTTTATGCTCAACTGTCTGCATTAGGATTTAACTTTTGAAAAGACAACATTGAGACAAAAACTGTCTGGGACACAAAAGACTGGCGGGTGCAAGGTTTACAAGCCTTATTCAGAGCCTGCATTATCCCAGAGCAAATAATGTTTTTAAATGACACTGTACAACAAACATCTTGTCTTGGTTTAGCTAAGATAAAAGAATTAAATAAACCGTCAATACCTAAGCCCACACCTGACAGTAATGGCACTGCAGATGAGGAGGTAGACGTAACACATATTTTACCATTGAACAGAACTAATCCTGATTGGAAAAAAAATGGTTAATCTGGCCCACAGACACAAATAACTGTCAAGATAGATTCCTGAACAAAACACAAGGGTTCACAGTAAATAGGCCAGATCCAAGATACTCCCAGAGACAACATCCAGGGATAATAACAACTTACAGTGTAAAAAAAATATGCCTTGAGTGGCTACGGAAATCCACACTTCCAGAAATTAAACAACACTTAACTTTACTTAAAGATGGTGTTGATTTGAGAGACTTCTTACTTGAGCATCGTAAACCACATCATAAACGTTTCATATACGCGGGTATTTGTGCTGATTACAATGAAGCATGGAAAGTCACACAAATGGAAACTGCAGAAAGAATACGAGAAATTGATCGTATTAATTTAGAGAAAACTCTATCTGTAGTGGACAATGGGTTAACGACTCTGTCCTCCAGAATTTATTCTTTGGACAGCATTGTATCCTCTGCCATTGACATAATAGAACAGGACTTACAACATGGCCAGTCTCAGTTACGTTCTATAATGCTGCTAGGCTGGACGTTACAAAATCTCCATTCAGGCTACGTGCCATGGCGTCTAATCAACACCACTTCATTGTTTACTGTATTTAACCTTACAGATAAACAAATATCTTTCGCACAAAGAGGAGCAGACTATACGGTGCTGAGCATAGAAAAACTGGAAAGATTACCATGAACTGTTTCTGAGAAACCTGTTGTAGAATGTACAATATATGACACCATCACGATACCAGTGACGATTTTCCAGTTTCAGTATTTCTTAAGACACATACCAGGAGGCATGTATGAAAGGTTGGGTAAAGAATCCATTAAGTCGACCTGGAATTTACCATACACACACAAATGTTGGAGTGGGGGAAAGGAGGTATTTCTTAGTGGACAAAATTGTAAAAACTCACTAAGCGGTACACTTTTGTGTCAAGGTATTAATTTACACGGAGCCTGTGAGGGTTCATCAAATGACCTTTCTTGCCACCTGCACGGTTCTCCAGCAGCAGTGATAGATCCAGTTTTTAGGCAGCTATCCAATGGTAGCTACATAATGTTGAGTGATCACAGCTGTTGTGGAATGATGCCAAATATAGCCTATCTAGTTAGTGTTTCAGCCAGGGTCACCTGTTGTATGCAAGTATTGTTTCCCAAAAGCAAGTCAGATGGGGAGTCACCGTTATGGCCTTCACTGAACATCTCTTCTATACGAATTGATACTTTAAGAAGAATGAAGGCCATTCTTTTGCAAAAAACTGTGCCACTGACCTCGTCCAGAGAAACGTATGATCTGCAAGTCGTAAGGACTTCTGCGGAGATACATGCCCTATTATCAACGAACTGTGCAATACATTTCGCAGAAATGTTAGGTCATACCTTAAACATGTCCGATATGAGTGGTATTGTACATGTATTTAAGACAGTTTTTTCGGGACTATTAGAACCCCCCTTGAAGCAGTCCTAGGCATTTTTCCAAATTTCGTGCACTATGTGTTCGGCGGCCTGTTTCTCATTTTGGGACTCGTAGCAGGAATTCTATTTTTGTTTCTTCTGCTCCGATATGGCAAGTCCAGTCACCAGCGATACCCAGACTACCATGGAGAACACTCTACTAGCCATGCAGTACCAAGACAGAATTACACAGATTCTTGGCTTTGCTTGGCTCGTTTAAGAGATCTGAATACCACTTGGTTTCTTTCGTTCAGACCAATCTGCCAAGATTGCATCTTACCTGTTATACGATGCCTGCTTTGCGGAGAAGAATGAGTGTTGGACGTTTGTCTTACACTTCCATCAGCACTGCCAACGGATGTTGACGCTTTGCTAGGTCCGGTAACGGCTCATGCATCATGTTGCCCCCAACGGCTGCCAATCCTGATGACGGCATTCGTAGAGATCTCACCAGCAACTACAGCTAATGGTGAGGTACGTGGAACAACAGGCACACAGGTACCATCAACTACGAACATTGCTAATGCGAATGACGCTGACGGCGATGCTTCTCATCAATGCACAATTGATCTACTTAATGAAGTAGTTTCACTTTCACCTACTGTGGTAGACGATTTCTTTGCCAGCCTAGAGGATTTGATGTTTTCTCATGACATCGAGAGTAACTATTAAAATCTGCACACAGCATTCCATGAACTCTGAATTCGGCCATCACTTTTTCATAACAATCATTCTAAAACTTTGGAACTCTATTTTTTCTACGATTCATTTTGACTTTTTCCAAACTTGATTTTTTTTGGGGCATAAATAGAACTATTCTTAGAGAACAAGAACTCATTGAATACTTCCTCGAGACAATATTCGACCTTGTCCTCAAAATCAAAACAGTATATTATTTCTGCTATGGGATGGTCTCAACCTTGTTTCTGTAATTAAGAGCTATTTCATAAATGTATATTTCGTCATTTATTTAGTTAGTATTAATGCTTTCATGCGTATGAAAACACTATTTTTCAAATGCGTACAGTTCAAATGCATTTTTTGTATTTTGGGTGGGATTGTAAATGCATGCTTTCGATATGTTTTATGCTTAAGGACTCTCGGTAATGTTGAACATAATAAAGTGGAGTGGATGTTGTAGAGCATTTTAGGACCCTATTGTGAAATTCCAGATTCATGCCCATATATAGGTATAAATAACCCTATCCTTATATAGGCATAGAAATCATAACCATATTTAGACTTATACTATGCAGTCCAAATACGGTATGGCTACTTCCACTAGTTCCGAAAATCCACATCGATTTCTTGGAAAAACCCACCTTCAGCAGTCAGGGACTTGCCCTTGCTTGAATATTGATTTCTCCAAGAAATCATGGAGTTTCCAAAGAACTGAGTCTTTGATGACGTTATTATGTCCAACCTTACGTCAAACTAGGCACCTTCAAGGTATAAATATGCCCACACTTGCCCAGGCAAACACATGGTGGTTTGGTTTTGGAGCAGTTCGACTATCTACTTACACGACACAGCTCGCCGCAGCAAGTGCCGAAGGAAGCCGACACTCCAGCAGATGCACTGAGAGAGACGCTTTATTTTCTCTTGCCGAGAAATCCAGCTCCAGTGTTTCCAAGCTACCCTTGTGGGTTGTTGGGAAATTGAGTCCTGAGAGAGAGATACCAGACCTCCTACATTCTGAACAAGGTACGGAGCTGATTAGACCCTTAGAGAATTCTTGGATTAGATTCTTGGCAAAGAATACTGAAACTATGCTACACCCCACTTACTTCTTCCCTCGTACTAGACCTAGGTTAGGAACACCGGTGTAGGCGTATTTTAGAAGAACCAGTTGAGTACTTTTTAGTCATTTGTTATTTATGTATATTATTTTATATAGCTTAGAAACCATACCATGCTTTTACAGTATTATTTTATAATACTTTCGTACTGTACGCACTGTACTTTGCAACTAGTATTACGATTGTAGCAGGTCATTTCTTCTGCATGAGAAAGAAGACTGTTCAATAAATACTTTTTTTGAAAACGCCCATCTCTCTATTTCTCTGCACCTCTGGTGAAACGAAGCATGCACGATTGACTGAGTGAAATAACTATCTATTGTTTCCAAGACTCTAGAGATACATTTCTTATTCTTGGGAAACAAAGTTGTCATGTTTATGCGGTTGTCAGAAACTAATCCCTTCTTGATTATTCAAGAAAGTTTCTAGGGACCTCTGAGCTAGCTGGCACTCACAATTAAGTCTAATATATTTGATAGAGACCTAGTCGACCTCAGTCCTACGTCTAATCTATAGTATGTATTATTCCAATGCGCAGAGCCTATTGGGAATATAGAAACTACACAACACTTGGGGCTCTTTCTACCCCAAGCGCAAAGGAAAAAAAAACCTTGGTGTCATGTTCGACAGTAAACCATTGATCAACCTTATCACAAGTTCTTACTTCTTCCTGTTGAAACTGCTAGGGAAGGTTCTTCCTTTTATACTTCAAGCTGTGTAGAAGATGATGGTCAATGCCCTTGTCGCATCTAGGTTAGACTACTGCAATGCACTGTTCATCAGCACACAGAAACGTTTCCTGAACAAGCCACAGAATGCGGACACCCATCTACTTATAGGCATTCCCAAGCACATGTCAGTATCTAAGCCCTTTCCCTGTTGCACAGCTTCCCCATTGCTAAACGTATTGATTTTAATAAAGAATTAGGGTGGCAGAATTTTTGTGGCATACACCTCTAGGTTATGGAACTCTTTGCCTCTGGAGCTGAAGGAAAAGTCTGACCTGATAGAGCTCAGCAAAGCATTGAAAACCTTACTTTTCAAACTCTAGGACTACTCATGGCCTCTTCCTCCTCTTCTGGTAGTTCTCCTTCAGTTGGCTAGTGCCTAGATACCCTTGGGTAGTTGAGCACTTTTGACATTTTCATTTCATTTCATTTGCAGATTGGCAGTGTCAGGAGTCTGGTTTGTAGAATGTTCCTAAGGGCCTGCCTGCCCAAGGTGGCTTTCAGATATGGCTGGAAGGCGATGTCCGCATGTGAGTTATGGAGGCCCAAACCCCGGAATATGCCCGATCACATTCACTATGGAGCAAGGGTGCCTGCATTGGAGCTGGTCAGCACTCAGTTCGCCAGTACAAACAGAGAGCAGAAATGCTTCATGTCTTTCTAAGTATGGAGCATTTCTGCCATCTCCCTTTCATGCAGTGCAACAACTTTGCTTGCTGACCTGTGTTTTGTAAATAATTTGCAAAGTGTCAGCATTCTATGACCCAGTTTTACTAAATTATCAAGCAGCACAGTGCAGCAGTCTCAAATGCTGCACTGTGTGAGAAGGAGAGAGCCGTAGAGCACCATATTTACAGAAATATGGCACTCTCCTCCCCCCTCCCTAGCGCAGGTGCATAAATGTGCTGAAGTGCGGGAAACCTCCTTTACAATGCAACTTTTACCACGCAGTGCCTTTACGACGCAACTTTTACAACGCAAACCATTACAACGCATTGCGCTGGGGGGCGCTCTAGGATAGGGAATAAGTTTAATTTACTGTCCAACACCTTCCCTAGTGTCCACGGGGACTGGAGTTGGAATAGTAAATTACACTATTCACTATCCAGCATCCCAAAGCGCTATGCGTTGTAAAGGTTTGCGTTGTAAAAACCGCGTTGTAAAGGCATGCGATGTAAAAGCATGCGTTGCAATGTCATACATCCTGAAGTGCGCCACGCACACACCTTTGACCATAGTGCAAGGGTGTCTGCATGCGTCTCGCATGGAATTTGTACTGGAGCCCTTTCAGTACTGAATACTATGCTTAGACTCACTTTAAAACTTTTCCTAGCGTGTATGTGTGCTGTACAGTGCAGCACACAAACAAAGTTGGAAAAGAAAGGAGAAATAAACGCATTTCACTGGGATAGCGCCTGGTTGAAGTGGGAACTATGTTTTTATGCAAAACCCTGTCTACTTTTTATAGTAAATAGGAATTTACTTCAGAAACCTTGGGTAGTTGCATGGGAAAGTCCATGCACCAGCTATGGAGTATCTTTTTGGCGCTAAGTAATGCAAAACACCACTCTGCGCTGCTTTGTGTTAGCTCTATGTGATTTTCCAGTGCTAAGCAAGTTGTTCTTTTTTAATACGCAAATCTTATGGGTTCTGCACAAGACACAAGACAAGACATCATTGGTACAGTAAATGCAGATGCATACTTCTGATCACACATGAATAACCCCTGCCCACACCAAGTCCAAACGAATCTTGGGCCTATGAGCTACCCAGCACCAGGCATGAGATCCAAATAAACTAAACAGAAGACCCTCACAGTCCGAGCCCCGATCAGTCCAGCAGACCAAGTCATTTGCCATAAATTCGTTTGTACTTCTTTAGGTATCCTGGGGCCTTGTTGTTCTGGCGAGGTGCACCAGTCTACGCCCCTGCGCCATTGGGTCATCGTTGGGGGAGAGGAGCTCCTCCATTTGGCAGCAATATCACTTTTGGCTTCCAACAGGGCATGCCCTAGAATGTCATGTCTGCTCTAGATCCTCCCACGCCCTCCAGGACCCCCAAGAGCATACCCTAGGGCATAAAAGGCAGTTCTGTTTCCAACGGTTGCTCAATTCTTCCAGCACCCTCACCCAGTATTTTGCCAGAGAGGCACACATCCAGGTCATATGGAAAAAGTCTGCAGGTTCTGTTGCACAACGGGGGCAGCACCGGGCAGGCAGACAGCCGGTGAGGTGTAATCTAACAGGAGTGAGGTGTGGAGAGTGAAGGTAGTAAAGCTAGATTAGCTAGCCTAGCTGAGATGGTGATCACTTGGTGGGCCATAACAGAGTCTCTTCAGTCCAGTCATCATCCTACAACTGGCCCAACCAACCCTCCCCTTTGGTTTGTAAGTGGTCTAGCATGGTGGGGGAATTTATAACAAGGGATTTGTATATCCGGGAGACCCCTCCTTGGCCTCATTCCCCCCATAAGTATCTTCGCCCCAGAGGGCTAAACTCGGGATGCATGGTGTTCTTGGGTGTATGCGTCACAAGCGAATGTCAGAGCTCCAGGTATTTATGTAATTGTGTGGTGTAAAGTGTGTATGAGTGCTGGAGGTCCTGATAAGTTTGGAGGGGCCCTTCCTTCCAGTTGTCCCCAATTTGGCGAATACCAATCAAATCCCATGTTTGGAAGCCTCCTAGTCAGACACCTCCCCCAACCACGAGCCCTGGCATTGAGTTTTTGCAGTGTCAGCTTGTGGTCCCATCGGGTGTAGTGAAGCATGGATCACCAGGCCCAGAGGACAGATCTGGTAACGGCCGGGATCCTCTGAGGGATTGGCGAACCATGTAACATTGCTTGACCACGTGGGAGCCGCAGCCTATCAAGTTCCAGCTGATAGGCTGGATCTGCCCACCCTCCTGACATCCATTGATTGATCACCAGTAAGTGTGCGGCTATGTAATACAGATATAGGTTTACCATTCCCATACAACCATCGTAGGGGGCCAGTTGACAGAGGGTAATGCCATGGGGGCATAAAGTTGCCCCACAGGAATCCAGTTGACATGCCTTCATAAGCCTCCAACCAGTGTCTAGGTAGGTGCAGGAGGGTATTTTGTACAGTGGTATCCTTCCCGTTGGATTTAGAGGGAGAGTCTGCCAGTTCTGCAGCTCACCTTTGGCCCTTTAAGCAGCGATGTGAAGTTCAGGGACCAAGTGGTTTCCGCGTGTAACACTACCCATATCCCCAGGTATCGGAAACTCAGACGACGGATGGGTATGGACGTCTGCCAGTCAAAGCACTCTCAGGTCGAGTGAAGCGGGACCACTATGGACTTGGCGGGGTTAAGTTCAAGACCTGAGGCTTCTCCAAAGCGCTGGGGGATGGGCAAGCAATGGGGTACCGAGCGCGCCGGATCCGCCACGTATAAAAGCACATCATCCGCATATAAGCTGTGTGGTCTTTGAGAGATTAGCTCCACCTCCATCCCTGGAGTTGGTCGTCTGATCTAATGAGTCAGACAAATAATAGGGGAGAGAGAGGGCACCCCTGCCGTGTGCCAGATCTGATGTTAAACTCCTCTGAATGGATACCATTGGTCATGACCCGGGCAGAGGGGTTGGACTATAGCATTCTGAACAAACCTCTGAAGTAAGGGCTGAGGACCGGCCGGCCCAGCACAGCTTCTAGGTATCCCAAGTCACAAAAATCAAATTTCTTCTCAAAGTCTATTAATAGGAGAGCCAGGTACGGTGGGAGCAGGTCTCTATAGACCAGCCCGACATGTATGCATCGCAGAGAGTGTCTCGTTCTCCTGTGGGGCATAAACCCACATTGGTCAGGGTACACAAGGGTCGTAATTACCCCTTTGAGTCACCTCGCTAGCATTGAGACATATAACTTAACCTCTGTATTAATGAGTGAAATTTGGCGGTGTACCAAGCACTCAGTGGAGGGAGGGGAATTATCACAATCGAATTATCACAATCGTTGCAACATCTATGTCATGCATGTCAGTCTCCGGGCTGAGGTGCAGGCAATGGGAACACGGCAGTCCTGCCTACAGGGGTCCCACTGGGGGGGGCACCTGCCCCAATGCACTCCAGCGAGGGGGCAAAGGTGGTCACAGCCCGGGAACCACTTGCCAGGACCCCATCAGCAGCACGGGATCCGCCATCTTAGCACCTGGGCTTGGCCGTCCATTTTTGGCCCTGACAGGGATCATTGCCTCAGCATCAGAGGGTAATGCTTCCTCCCTGCCACCAGCTGTGAATTGTATGACTTGGAGAGTAAGTACAGGTGGGTGCACACACGTAGTTTAGGTTATAGATCCCCGTTTTCCAGCATGTGTGTTCCTTTATTTAGCTCCGTTTGGCTATTGGTGGTGGGGAATGAGGAGACAGAGTCGAGTGATTGACGCCGGTCTGTTGTTCCTCTCTTCTTCTTTCTCCTGGGGTCGGACATTATTGTAGGAAGACTGCGTGACTTGATCCACTTCAGAGATTATTTTCTACCTGGGCGGACATTACGAAGATAGAAAGGTAGGTGTACCGTGTTTTGTGTTAGATATCCTGTTGTCAGTGATGGCGTTTGTGTGGCAACGTCCCCCCTGTTAGATCTTCCCCTGGGATTGATTGACTGCTTTTTATATGTTTCCTTCATGTAGAGTCCACGGGAATAGAGTCTAGATGGTGGTTCCTACCCCACCCACTTTGGTGGTTGTGGGGGGGGGCGGCGATACCAGCCCGAGGTTGAGCCAGGGCCGAGAAGAATAGGTACTTATATTGGACACGTGATGTGTTTTGGTAGTACTTGGCATGTATATGCATTAATACACTTTGGCGTATAAGGTGATTTGTTCGATTGTCATTAGCGTTTAAATTTTGACGCATGCTTGAGTTGTCCACTTGGAGGTGTGGTTGGGGTCTTTTTGATATTCTCTTTTATTATTTATTATCGACTCCTGAGGCGCAGCCGGGAGCTCTGTGTAAAAATTGTATTTTTTAAAACGTATTGTGTGCTTTTTAAAATAATCCTACCTGTCTCCACTTGCTCACACTCTGGTGGGTCAGCTCACTTGAACTAGTGACACCCGCGCACCCGATCTTAATGCTGCGGCGGGGTTGTATTTTGGTGCTTGCCGCCATTAGCGAGAGAGCCTGTCTTGCTGACACGCCCACCTCCGACGAGGCCACGCCCCCCCACCCTACATAACGAGCTGATCACTACCTTACAGCAGATCCTTCGACTCCTGAGGCGCAGCCGGGAGCTCTGTGTAAAAATTGTATTTTTTAAAACGTATTGTGTGCTTTTTAAAATAATCCTACCTGTCTCCACTTGCTCACACTCTGGTGGGACAGCTCACTTGAACTAGTGACACCCGCGCAGCCGATCTTAACGCTGCGGCGGGGTTGTATTTTGGTGCTTGCCGCCATTAGCGAGAGAGCCTGTCTTGCTGACACGCCCACCTCCGACGAGGCCACGCCCCCCCACCCTACATAACGAGCTGATCACTAGCTTACAGCAGATCCTTCGACTCCTGAGGCTCAGCCGGGAGCTCTGTGTAAAAATTGTATTTTTTAAAACGTATTGTGTGCTTTTTAAAATAATCCTACCTGTCTCCACTTGCTCACACTCTGGTGGGACAGCTCACTTGAACTAGTGACACCCGCGCAGCCGATCTTAACGCTGCGGCGGGGTTGTATTTTGGTGCTTGCCGCCATTAGCGAGAGAGCCAGTCTTGCTGACACGCCCACCTCCGACGAGGCCACGCCCCCCCACCCTACATAACGAGCTGATCACTAGCTTACAGCAGATCCTTCGACTCCTGAGGCGCAGCCGGGAGCTCTGTGTAAAAATTTTATTTTTTAAAACGTATTGTGTGCTTTTTAAAATAATCCTACCTGTCTCCACTTGCTCACAATCTGGTGGGTCAGCTCACTTGAACTAGTGACACCTGCGCAGCCGATCTTAACGCTGCGGCGGGGTTGTATTTTGGTGCTTGCCGCCATTAGCGAGAGAGCCTGTCTTGCTGACACGCCCACCTCCGACGAGGCCACGCCCCCCCACCCTACATAACGAGCTGATCACTAGCTTACAGCTGATCCTTCGACTCCTGAGGCACAGCCGGGAGCTCTGTGTAAAAATTGTATTTTTTAAAACGTATTGTGTGCTTTTTAAAATAATCCTACCTGTCTCCACTTGCTCACACTCTGGTGGGACAGCTCACTTGAACTAGTGACACCCGCGCAGCCGATCTTAACGCTGCGGCGGGGTTGTATTTTGGTGCTTGCCGCCATTAGCGAGAGAGCCTGTCTTGCTGACACGCCCACCTCCGACGAGGCCACGCCCCCCCACCCTACATAACGAGCTGATCACTAGCTTACAGCAGATCCTTCGACTCCTGAGGCGCAGCCGGGAGCTCTGTGTAAAAATTGTATTTTTTAAAACGTATTGTGTGCTTTTTAAAATAATCCTACCTGTCTCCACTTGCTCACACTCTGGTGGGACAGCTCACTTGAACTAGTGACACCCGCGCAGCCGATCTTAACGCTGCGGCGGGGTTGTATTTTGGTGCTTGCCGCCATTAGCGAGAGAGCCTGTCTTGCTGACACGCCCACCTCCAACGAGGCCACGCCCCCCCACCCTACATAACGAGCTGATCACTAGCTTACAGCAGATCCTTCGACTCCTGAGGCTTAGCCGGGAGCTCTGTGTAAAAATTTTATTTTTTAAAACGTATTGTGTGCTTTTTAAAATAATCCTACCTGTCTCCACTTGCTCACAAAGTGTTACAAAACGGTCAAAATTGGGTTAAAATTAAAAAAACAAAGTGCTACAGTGGCCCAATAGCATGCTGAACATATAATGAATGATATAGAATGACTAGTTTTACAAAAACATTAAAAATTGTTATTTTAAATTTCAGGGGGACAAGGTCACGGAAGTCATGGAACTCCGAGCAGGGTAAAATTTCAGCTTGCCCCCTTATGGAGGTCAAAAATGTTAGTGCATCAAAATCATTAAAAAACTATATAGGTGTAATTGAAGTGTCCTGAATGCTATATAACTGCATTTGCACTGTTCTGTGTACCTCCAAAATGAATTTCAAACACTTTTGAAGTCCCCTGAAGCAAAAAATGACTAAGTCCAAAAACATCAATGGTGCATCAAAGTGTTCAAAAATGGATTGAAATGAAAACAAATGAGTGTTAAAGTGGCCTTAGAGCATTATAAACACACAATGAATGAAACAGAATGAATAGCTTTACAAATAAACATGAAAATTAGCATTTTAAATTTCAGGGGGACAAGGTCACTTTTGTGTCCGAGGTCATGGAACTCCGAGTGGGGTACAATTTCAGCTTGCCTCCCTTATGATGTTTAAAATTTTTAATACTTCAAACTCATTTAAAAACTATATAGGTGTGATTGCAATGTCCTGAATAGTCGCCAAATGTATTTTCAGCACTTTTGAATCATCCCTCATCACAATTTTCATCAATTTCCCAATCATCACCAGCGCTTCAAAGTGACATAAAACGGTCAAAAATGGTGGAAAATGAAAACAACAGCAAGGAACGTGTGCCTAATAACATGCTAAACATAATGTATATCTCCATTAATTTTTAAATCAATTTAACCTTTTCATGCATCACTAGTGATGCACACTAAACCTGATATGCAGCACTGGTGATGCATGTGAATCACTAGTGATGCAAATGCATCACTGGTGAGACTAGAGTCAAGCTACAGTTACCTGACTTTTGTAATGGGGCCGCTGATTGGTCACAGCCAAATCCACCACTTGGATGGTTAGGGAGCCGAGCAGGAGGAGACGTGGCTGGGCCCCAGTACTGGAGGGGTGTGAGTGAGAGAAGAGTGTGCAGGACATAGAGTGTAATATAGGGTGTGAGAGAGAGACAGAGAGTAGAGATGTTATGAGATGGATCGTCCATAAATGAGGTGACACGCAACAGCCTGACTCGCGCCCATGTCGAAAAAAAAAAACGTGCTCAATCATAATATTTCGACGCCCTCTTTCATATGCACCCCCCCTTTGTGCGCAAAAAAATATTCGGCCACGCCCTTTTTTAGAGAGCTACACCAGTGCAATTTTTGGAAAAAATATTTTTTTTTTCTGGGTCAGTATCAACCCTAATGACTGTTTTCAGGTCCCTGTAGCCACCAGGACCCCATTATATAGCTCAGGTGATATAGCAAGAGTGTCTAGGGCTCATTTCCAGCCTCCAGGTACATGTTTGAATCCTTTTTCTGACATTTCGAGGTGTTTGGTGTCAAACTCATTTTTTCCACCATTATAGGCCATAGAGCCCAGAGTCACATCACATTTCTAGTTCTGGAGCCAAGGACCCCATAGTGTACCTCAAATGACATTGCAGGAGTGTCTATGACCCATTTCTAGATTCCAGGGGTGACTTTTTGAAGTTTTTGGGTTTAAGGGGGCAAAGTCACTTCTTCCACCCAGCCCAAGGTGCTCAGAATCGGGTACGATATCAGGTTTTTCCCTTGGCTGGAAGCTTGAAAAAAACTTCAGATAATACCAAAGGTACATAGATCACATGAAAACATCAGATCTGAGCTTTCTAACAAGTATATTTAGGTCCTGGGCACTCACAAAGTGACTGTGATATCCATTCTGAGCTATTTGGAAAATTAGCCAATCTTGTCAAAAAAATATTTTTTGACGATTTTTGCTAATTTTCAGTATCAACCCTAATGACTGTTTTCAGGTCCCTGTAGCCACCAGGACCCCATTATATAGCTCAGGTGATATAGCAAGAGTGTCTAGGGCTCATTTCCAGCCTCCAGGTACATGTTTGACTCCTATTTCTGACATTTCGAGGTGTTTGGTGTCAAACTCATTTTTTCCATTATAGGCCATAGAGCCCAGAGTCACATCACATTTCTAGTTCAGGAGCCAAGGACCCCATAGTGTACCTCAGATGACAATGCAGGAGTGTCTATGACCCATTTCTAGACTCCAGGGGTGACTTTTTGAAGTTTTTGTGTTTAAGGGGGCAAAGTCACTTCTTCCACCCAGCCCAAGGTGCTCAAAATCGTGTACAATCTCAGGTTTTTCCCTTGGCTGGAAGCTGGAGAAAAAACTTCAGATAATACCAAAGGTAGACAGACCAAATGAAAACATCAGATCTGACCTTTCTAACAAGTGTATTTATGTTTTGAACACTCAAACGGTGTCTCTGATATCCAGTCTGAGCTATTTGACAAATTAGCAAATCTTGTCAAAAAAAGTTTTTTTGACGATTTTTGCTAATTTTCGGTATCGACTCTCATGACAGTTTGTAGGTCCTTGTGGACATTAGGAACCCAAATTATACCTCAGGTGATATATCAGCAATGTATGAGACCCAATTCAAGCATCCATCCACCTGTTGTAGTGATATTTGTCACATTTTAGCTGTTCAGGGTACAGAGTCACTTCTTCTACAGAAAGCTATGGTGCTTCATGTGCTCCAAGAGGTCAAAAAAATATATAACACAAAATCATTTAAAAAGTGTACAGGTGCAACTGCAGTGTTTGGAATGCTATAAATGTGCAATTGTAGTGTCCTGTGCACCTCCAAAATGAATTTCTACCACCTTTGAAGTCTACCTGAAGCAAAAAATGGCTTTGTCTCAAGATGCATCAAAGTGTGAAAAAATCCAAAAAAATTGATTAAAATAAAAATAATTGAGTGTTACAGTGGCTTACTTGCATTATAAACACACAATGAATGAAACAGAGCCAAAAAATAAAAATAAAGTTGAAAATTTGCATTTTCAGTTTCAGGGGGACATGGTCACTTCTGTGTACGAGGTCGTGGAACTCTGAGCTGGGTAAATGTTTAGCTTGAGTGCCCTCCCCATGGATGTCAAAAATGTTAATACATCAAAATCATTTAAAAACTATATAGGTGTAACTGCAGTTTCCTGAATGCTATATGACTGCATTTGAAGTGTTCTGTGTCCCTCCAAAATGAATTTATAACACTTTTGAAGTCTGCTGAAGCAAAAAATGACTAAGTCCAAAAACATCATAAAGTGTTACAAAACGGTCAAAATTGGGTTAAAATAAAAAAAACAAAGTGCTACAGTGGCCCAATAGCATGCTCAACCTATAATGAATGATATAGAATGAATATCTGTACAAAAACATTAAAAATTGTTATTTTAAATTTCAGGGGGACAAGGTCACGGAAGTCATGGAACTCCAAGCGGGGTAAAATTTCAGCTTTCCCCCTCATGGAGGTCAAACATTTTAGTGCATCAAAATCATTTAAAAACTATATAGGTGTAATTGCAGTGTCCTGAACACTGTATAACTGTATTTGCAGTGTTCTGTGCCCCTCCAAAATGAATTTATAACACTTTTGAAGTCTGCTGAAGCAAAAAATGACTAAGTCCAAAAACATCATAAAGTGTTACAAAACGGTCAAAATTGGGTTAAAATAAAAAAAACAAAGTGCTACAGTGGCCCAATAGCATGCTCAACCTATAATGAATGATATAGAATGAATATCTGTACAAAAACATTAAAAATTGTTATTTTAAATTTCAGGGGGACAAGGTCACGGAAGTCATGGAACTCCAAGCGGGGTAAAATTTCAGCTTTCCCCCTCATGGAGGTCAAACATTTTAGTGCATCAAAATCATTTAAAAACTATATAGGTGTAATTGCAGTGTCCTGAACACTGTATAACTGTATTTGCAGTGTTCTGTGCCCCTCCAAAATGAATTTATAACACTTTTGAAGTCTGCTGAAGCAAAAAATTACTGAGTCCAAAAACATCATAAAGTGTTACAAAACGGTCAAAATTTGGTTAAAATGAAAAAAACAAAGTGCTACAGTGGCCCAATAGCATGCTGAACATATAATGAATAGTTTTACAAAAACATTATAAAAAATTGTTCAAAAATGGATTGAAATGAAAACAAATGAGTGTTGAAGTGGCCTTAGAGCATTATAAACACACAATGAATGAAACAGAATGAATAGCTTTACAAATAAACATGAAAATTAGCATTTTAAATTTCAGGGGGACAAGGTCACTTTTGTGTCCGAGGTCATGGAACTCCGAGTGGTGTACAATTTCAGCTTGCCTCCCTTATGATGTTTAAAATTTTTAATACTTCAAAATCATTTAAAAACTATATAGGTGTGATTGCAATGTCTTGAATAGTTGCCAAATGTATTTTCAGCACTTTTGAATCATCCCTCATCACAATTTTCATCAATTTCCCAATCATCACCAGCGCTTCAAAGTGACATAAAATGGTCAAAAATAGTGGAAAATGAAAACAACAGCACGGAACATGTGCCTAATAACATGCTAAACATAATGTATATCTCCATTAATTTTTAAATCAATTTAACCTTTTCATGCATCACTAGTGATGCACACTAAACCTGATATGCAGCACTGGTGATGCATGTGCATCACTAGTGATGCAAATGCATCACTGGTGAGACTAGAGTCAAGCTACAGTTACCTGACTTTTGTAATGGGGCCGCTGATTGGTCACAGCCAAATCCACCACTTGGATGGTTAGGGAGCCGAGCAGGAGGAGACGTGGCTGGGCCCCAGTACTGGAGGGGTGTGAGTGAGAGAAGAGTGTGCAGGACATAGAGTGTAATATAGAGTGTGAGAGAGAGACAGAGAGTAGAGATGTTATGAGATGGATCGTCCATAAATGAGGTGACACGCAACAGCTTGACTCTAGTCTCACCAGTGATGCATTTGCATCACTAGTGATGCACATGCATCACCAGTGCTGCATATCAGGTTTAGTGTGCATCACTAGTGATGCATGAAAAGGTTAAATTGATTTAAAAATTAATGGAGATATACATTATGTTTAGCATGTTATTAGGCACATGTTCCTTGCTGTTGTTTTCATTTCCCACCATTTTTGACCGTTTTATGTCACTTTGAAGCGCTGGTGATGATTGGGAAATTGATGAAAATTGTGATGAGGGATGATTCAAAAGTGCTGAAAATACATTTGGCAACTATTCAGGACATTGCAATCACACCTATATAGTTTTTAAATGATTTTGAAGTATTAAAAATTTTAAACATCATAAGGGAGGCAAGCTGAAATTTTACCACACTCGGAGTTCCATGACCTCGGACACAAAAGTGACCTTGTCCCCCTGAAATTTAAAATGCTAATTTTCATGTTTATTTGTAAAGCTATTCATTCTGTTTCATTCATTGTGTGTTTATAATGCTCTAAGGCCACTTTAACACTCATTTATTTTCATTTCAATCCATTTTTGAACACTTTGATGCACCATTGATGTTTTTGGACTTAGTCATTTTTTGCTTCAGGGGACTTCAAAAGTGTTTGAAATTCGTTTTGGAGGTACACAGAACAGTGCAAATGCAGTTATATAGCATTCAGGACACTGCAATGACACCTATATAGTTTTTTAATGATTTTGATGCACTAACATTTTTGAACTCCATAAGGGGGCAAGCTGAAATTCTACACTGCTCGGAGTTCCATGACTTCCGTGACATTGTCCCCCTGAAATTTAAAATAACAATTTTTAATGTTTTTGTAAAACTAGTCATTCTATATCATTCATTATATGTTCAGCATGCTATTGGGCCACTGTAGCACTTTGTTTTTTTAATTTTAACCCAATTTTGACCGTTTTGTAACACTTTATGATGTTTTTGGACTTAGTCATTTTTTGCTTCAGCAGACTTCAAAAGTGTTATAAATTCATTTTGGAGGGGCACAGAACACTGCAAATACAGTTATACAGTATTCAGGACACTGCAATTACACCTATATAGTTTTTAAATAATTTTGATGCAATAACATTTTTGACCTCTATAAGGGGGAAAGCTGAAATTTTACCCCGCTTGGAGTTCCATGACTTCCGTGACCTTGTCCCCCTGAAATTTAAAATAACAATTTTTAATGTTTTTGTAAAACTATTCATTCTATATCATTCATTATAGGTTGAGCATGCTATTGGGCCACTGTAGCACTTTGTTTTTTTTTTATTTTAACCCAATTTTGACCGTTTTGTAACACTTTATGATGTTTTTGGACGTAGTCATTTTTTGGTTCAGCAGACTTCAAAAGTGTTATAAATTCATTTTGGAGGGACATAGAACACTTCAAATGCAGTCATATAGCATTCAGGAAACTGCAGTTACACCTATATAGTTTTTAAATGATTTTGATGTATTAACATTTTTGACCTCCATGGGGAGGTCACTCAAGCTAAACATTTACCCAGCTCAGAGTTCCACGACCTCGGACACAGAAGTGACCATGTCCCCCTGAAACTGAAAATGCAAATTTTCAACTTTATTTTTATTTTTTGACTCTGTTTCATTCATTGTGTGTTTATAATGCAAGTAAGCCACTGTAACACTCAATTATTGTTATTTTATTCAATTGTTTTGCATTTTCTCACACTTTGATGCATCTTGAGACAAAGCCATTTTTTGCTTCAGGTACACTTCAAAGGTGGTAGAAATTCATTTTGGGGGTGCACAGGACACTACAATTGCACATTTATAGCATTCCAAACACTGCAGTTGCACCTGTACACTTTTTAAATGATTTTGTGTTATATATTTTTTTGACCTCTTGGAGCACATGAAGCACTATAGCTTTCTGTAGAAGAAGTGACTCTGTACCCTGAACAGCTAAAATGTGACAAATATCACTACAACAGGTGGATGGATGCTTGAATTGGGTCTCATACATTGCTGATATATCACCTGAGGTATAATTTGGGTTCCTAATGTCCACAAGGACCTACAAACTGTCATGAGAGTCGATACCGAAAATTAGCAAAAATCGTCAAAAAAACTTTTTGGGACAAGATTTGCTAATTTGTCAAATAGCTCAGACTGGATATCAGAGACACCGTTTGAGTGTTCAAAACATAAATACACTTGTTAGAAAGGTCAGATCTGATGTTTTCATTTGGTCTATCTACCTTTGGTATTATCTGAAGTTTTTTCTCCAGCTTCCAGCCAAGGGAAAAACCTGAGATTGTACACGATTTTGAGCACCTTGGGCTGGGTGGAAGAAGTGACTTTGCCCCCTTAAACACACAAACTTCAAAAAGTCACCCCTGGAGGCCAGGAAAGGGTCTTAGACACTCCTGGTATGTCATCTGAGGTATACTAGGGGGTCCTTGGGTCCAGAACTGGAAATGTGATGTGACTCTGGGCTCTATTACCTATAATGGAAAAAAATGAGTTTGACACCAAACACCTCGAAATGTCACAAATAGGAGTCAGACTTGTACCTGGAGCCTGGAAATGAGCACTAGCCACTCTTGTTATATCACCTGAGATTATATAATGGGGTCCTGGTGGCTACAGGGTCCTGAAAACAGTCATGAGGGTTGATACTGAAAATTAGCAAAAATCGTCAAAAAAAGTTTTTGGGACAAGATTTGCTAATTTGTCAAATAGCTCAGACTGGATATCAGAGACACTGTTTGAGTGTTCGAGATATAAATGCACTTTTTAGAAAGGTCAGATCTGATGTTTTCATTTGATCTGTCTAACTTTGGTATTATTTGAATTTTTTTTTTCCAGCTTCCAGCCCAGGGATAAACCTAATATCGTACCCGATTTCGAGCACCTTGGGCTGGGTGGAAGAAGTGACTTTGCCCCCTTAAACCCAAAAACTTCAAAAAGTCATCCCTGGAGTCTAGAAATGGGTCATAGACACTCCTGCATTGTCATCTGAGGTACACTATTGGGTCCTTGGCTCCAGAACTAGAAATGTGATGTGACTCTGGGCTCTATGGCCTATAATGGAAAAAATGAGTTTGACACCAAACACCTCGAAATGTCAGAAATAGGAGTCAAACATGTACCTGGAGGCTGGAAATGAGCCCTAGACACTCTTGCTATATCACCTGAGCTATATAATGGGGTCCTGGTGGCTACAGGGACCTGAAAACAGCCATTAGGGTTGATACTGAAAATTAGCAAAAATCGTCAAAAAATATTTTTTTGACAAGATTTGCTAATTTTCCAAATAGCTCAGAATGGATATCACAGTCACTTTGTGAGTGCCCAGGACCTAAATATACTTGTTAGAACGCTCAGATCTGATGTTTTCATGTGATCTATGTACCTTTGGTATTATCTGAAGTTTTTTTCAAGCTTCCAGCCAAGGGAAAAACCTGATATCGTACCCGATTCTGAGCACCTTGGGCTGGGTGGAAGAAGTGATCTAACCCTTGAAACGCATATTCAAAAATAGAAACTAAAATGTTCAAAAAAATGGAGATACCCATACCAGTTACAACAACCAATTCAATAATTCCACCATCTATATACACATGCACTAATTCACCAACAGTTCTATATAGTCACTCATACATATATTCACTAATCATATGTAGTGATACACCTACACATCCTGTTACACACCGACAGTCATCCAAAAGTTATTCACACACATACTCACACATGCAAATAAACTATTGAACATCCATTTATATGCATAAACAGCTATACACACACTACCACTTTACTTCTAAGGAAACTTACACATACTTACTCTCTTAAAAAATCACTTATAGAAACACATACTAATTTAAACAGGAACTCTTACAATCCCTCACTCTCACATATAGTCACTTATATACATCAATATTCACATATACTACATTAAAACATATGTAGTTACTGATAAAGACACTAATAAGACAGTCATTCACTCACTAACACAGACATATGCACACTAATCCACCCATACAGTCCTGCACATATGCTGTCTTCAAAACACATACAAACAGAGACTCAGTCATTCATGCATCTATGTGTTAAGTAATACCCCCACCAAACCATACAGACACTCATACTGATACTAAAAAAAACATCTAATAACCTATATACATACACATGTACCTACTCATCAACCCATGCAGCCACTTATACACAAAGTGAAACACTAATACATATATTTAAATATTTAAGCATTACTCAGTAATATATGTATTCACTAAGATATTCAATAATATATACATATATAACACATATTTATTTTTCAGAAAGACACACATTCACTGGATGGTGTCATCAGTGATGTCATGAGTGATGTAATATGTGACGTCATCAGCAGTGCATTACACGCGTAAGTTATAGTGAGTCCAACTAACTATAACGTGGAATTTCATTGGTTTTATATCAGTAAAATTTCCAGCTAACTATAACTGGTGTCAAACCTATGGTTTTTTTCAGTGAATTTCATAGGTTTTGTAAATGCTACTTCCTAACTATAACGTGTGTAAAACCTATGGTTTTTTCAGTGAATATATATATATATATATATATACCTTATCAAGCCCAATCCCATAATCCTATCCACCCTAAACCTTAAAATACTCTTGCCACCAAAATAATTCTACCCACCCTAACCCGAAAAATACACTTGCCACCCACATACCATTTTCACACTATACCCTAAATAAGCCCTTGCTACCCAAATTCCCCTTCCCACCCTATGTACTAAAAATACCCTTGCCACCCAAATTACCTTATCCATCCTAAACCCTAAAAACCTTAAAAATACCCATACCACCCAAATACCCCTAAACACCGTAAACCGTAAAAATCCCCTTGCTACCCTAATACCCCTACACACCCATAACCCTACAAAATGCCCTCGCGTTATATATAAAAAAAAAGGCTTTACACTTCCCTGCAAAATACTTACATTTGTAAGTACCTTCCAGGTATAAATATACAAGCATCTGCCCTAGCAAAACACACGGTGGCTTGGAGCAGATCGACTATCTACTTGCCCGACGTCCTGCTGTAGCAAGCGCCGAAGGAAGCCGACCCTCCCGCTGACGCACTGAGAGAGACGCTGTCTTTTCTCCTGCCGAGAAATCAAGCTCCAGTGTTTTCCTGTCACCCTTCTTCGATTCTCGCCTCGGCGGGTCTCGGGCTCATTAATTCCCCTGACCGGATATTCTCGCCTCAGTGCCTATTCTGATCATTGGTCCCGCGCTGCAACTCTGGGCAATAGCTTGCTTAGTCTCCACAACGGCCCCCACAACACGAGGGATGCCTGGTCTGCACCATGGGGGTGCCCAGGAGTGGCCACTTCACAGGGAAAGCCAGGAAGGGTTCCCTTGCGGTATTCGTACAAGCGCCGGGAAACCCACTGCGGGTAGCTGTGCGCTATACAAGTACAAAAAAACAGTTACCCTTGCGGGATGCTGGGAGATCGAGTCCTGAGAGAGAGATACAAGACCTCCTTCATTCTATAACCAAGGTATGGAGCTGATTAGACCCTTAGAGAATTCTTGATTTAGATTCTTGGCAGAAATAATCTTAACTCAAACTACATCTTACTTACTCCTTTTCATGTACTAGGCTTAGGTCAGGTACACCGGGGTAGGCGTATCTTAGAAGCACCAGTTGAGTATGTTAAGTCATTATTTTATCATTGTATGTATTTTATCCATTTTAAGTATCTTATGGCTTAGAAACCATACCATGCTTTTACAGTTTTATTTTATGATACTACCCTTACTGTACGCACTTTACTTTATGACAAGTTTTGCGATTGTAGCAATTCACTTCTCTTGCATGAGAAAGAAGACTGGTCAATAAATAACCTCTTTTATTGAAAACACCTGTCTCTCTGTTTCTCTGCACTTCTGGTGAAACGAAGCATACACGATTGACTGAGTAAAATAGTCATCTATTGTTTCCGTGACTCTGGAGATATACTCCTTGTTCTAAAGGAGCAAAGTTGTCATATTTATGTGGTTGTCAGAAACTAATCCCTTCTTGTGAATTCGAGAAAGTTTCTAGTGACTTCTGAGCTAGCTGGCATTCATAATTAAGTCTAACATATTCAATAGAGACCTAGTCGACCTAAGTCCTACGTCTAAACTATCGTTTATGTTATTCAAATGTGCAGAGCCTATTCGGAATATAGGAACTACACTACATGGCGCCCAACGTTTGGTAAGGCGATAATTTAACGCTAGATACTAGAGTAACTCAGTCGTGCTTTTCACACAGACCCCTTTTCCCGTAAAATCTCCAATAGACGTCTGGAGTGGGTAAAAGGTTAATATCCGACAAAACTTACTAGGAGGAGAATCCTATGTATTAGTTTTTGGTTTAGTCAACGTTGAAGGATACAGTGTTCCAAAATATTGTGCACCTAATCTTTGTTTCCTTGAAACTTGCTCTGCAAAAACTTTTTGTCAGCAAAAATGTCGGAAAGTGAAGAAGAAAGGGAGAGGGCTAGAATAGCAACTCAACTTTTAGCGAAAGACACAAGTTATGTTAAAATTTTGTTTGAGCGCGACAGCTGCCCCATTGAAGGGGCGTCCCGGCGCTAGTAGATCAAGTGCAGTACCAAAGAGGCTGGCCGCATCGGGAAAGCAACTTTAAGGGGGAGGAAACAACAGGGTTTTGACCGCTTTCCGGAAGGAAACCAGGTTTTCCATGCCACAGATATCCAGCAGCAAGGAATTCCACAGCTTGGCTGCTAAGACCCGGAATGAGCGCCTACCCATGCGGCAAAGTTTGGTACGCGGTACAGTCACCAGGTGTTGACCTAGTGAGCGCAGACTTCGCTGGGGCACATATGGGGTAAGAAGTGGACACAAGAGGTCTGGGCACCTGATTTTAAGAATCTTGAACACCAAGCAGAGAGCCTTAAATTGGATTTGGCAGTTCATTGGCAGCCAGTGAAGCTTTCTAATTGTAGCTCTAGCAGAACATCTACGAGGAAGAACTATCATGGTCCTTGCTGCCAGATTCTGAACCCTCTGCAGACATGTTATCTCAGCTTTGTTTGCAACCAGGAGCAGCACGCTGGCGTAGTTCAGACGTGAGAGAATGGTAGCCTGGACAATAAGCTGCCACACTTTTGAATCAAAAAATTTCAGTATTGGATTAAGGCCCCTCAACAGACCCAAGTCTCCAACAACACAATCCGGATGCAGTAATCATCCCGATAAATGTAAGAAAGAGTGTAACTTACAAACTTATAAATAGTGGAGTATCATCAAGAGGTGTTAAAGTCATATTTGTGGGAGAGGCACATGAATATCGGCAGACAGAGGTATTCTATTCATGGATACATTTTCCAGCAGCAAATGCTGTGACACACGAGTTCCACTACTACAAAACAGAGGAACATCCATCGGAATACGTTCCTTTCGAGGACGTTGAAATTCCACTAATTTACCGGGAGCATCAGCTCTGGTTTAATGGCGCCCTAAAACATCAAAATCACATTACCAGGCTCGGTCCACTAGGTAGACCAGGAGCCACATGGCTGGTTCTAGATAGCTATACACCACATCCTGACATTTCAGAAATATCAGACGGAGAACCTTTAGTTCAGCTAAAACAATTAATTAAAATACATAGACAATTGGTCCAATATATCATGCGGACTTTAACAGTCCAACCAGCAATAAAAATTCCACAGCATACCCCTCACCAGGGGAACACAAATAAAATGATACCACAGACTATACAATCAGTCATTGGCAAATTACCGGCAAAACAGGAACAAATTCCGTTCTGGTTAGCTCAAAAGATTACTCAAATAGAGGCAGTATTCCCTGATAGTACACCTCTTGAAAAACACAGAATTCTGACAATCTGTTTACCAATGGGGATCGCCCCACATGTGGAGGACTGTGACACTTGGGGAACAGTCTTTGCTTCAATATACAGAAAAACACATGGTGTTCCGTCTATGGCGGTTATACCAGACGTACTAAGACAGATTCAAAATGAATACGGTCCAGAGCCTGCTTCAAATCTAGGTATGAAATTACTGAAAGACTTTAAGCATTCTCGGCTATACTACTAGCCAACATAAAAGGAGAAGCAGCATCTGTGGTGATCCACCAAAAATTGAAAGAAACAGAAATAACAGACCAACCTTTTGAACTTGCCAGAATAATTGAAAAGTGCTATGAACAATTAGGTAGAGATAGTTTGGGTGGGAAACCACTAAAACCACAGCTAACTGAAAATCCTGAAAAAACTTTTCTTAAGAATAATCTCATTACTACAAAAAAGAAGTGGGAGGGTAATAAACAAACCACTCCCAGAGAAAAACAGTTTCAGTCCAGAGGAAGGCCTCCCCAACGGAGAGATAGATCTCCAGAACGGGGGGGCAGGTCTCCACAACGGGAGCCCTCTGAAAAAAGATACAACCTTAGAAACAGGGACAATTTGAGAAAACCTGACAGATATCAAGATAATGATACACGTCCCTCTCGATCTTTTCAGACTTCCTCACAGAAATCGGAAAGAAGAGGACGGTCAGAACATAAAGAAGAGCGCGTCAAGTCCAAAGACAAGGAACCCGCTCATCAAAGTAAAAAATTACAATTTCCCAAAAAGAAGGTAGCTAGTATTAAAATAAAACATGCCGAGGATCCTGAGGACACAACTCAAGAACGGAGAATGGGCCCAAACAATGCTAGACTGCGCAGCAGAAGTGACCATAGCTCGCAAGATCCTGATGAATCTTCTGGAGACAGTGGACACGAATGAATACATTCAGGTGGAAACTGCAGACACCAGAGTTAGTGTACCCCATAAATTATATGAAATAACATTACGTATAGAAGGGGACAAAACTAGGAAAATAAGAGGTCTATTTTGGGAGAATCTATTTAAAGGTTAAGATATCCTTCTAGCAGAGAAAGACTGGCCACCAGAGTTTGTCATGGAGTGCCCACATGGCGAAGAAATGATTATGCCTGCCTTCTCAAATCACATTCCAATTCATAAAAAATATACATATGCTAGAAAATGGGTAGTGGCACAAGCTCCTGCTTTATATAAAAATCATGTAGGATGGGATGAGGATTCTCCTCACCATAAAATACAGTTAAAAAATCAACCTACTGCACAGAGGCAGTATCCTGTTAAGCAAGAAGCTAAAAAACAAGTCAGGGAGATCTTAGATCAACTTGAATACCAGGAGGTGATTGAAACATGCACCTCACAAATGAACAATCCTTTATTTCCTGTCTCCAAACCAGACGATACATATCGTCCAGTATTGGACTACAGACACCTTAACTCTTGTTGCAAAACATTTGCAGTACAAAATTCACACAGTGCAGCACTAATGAATAACATCGTGCGCGAAAAATATAAAACTACATTATATATTTCAAATGGTTTCTTCTGTCAAAACCTTGCACCAGAAAGCAGGTATTTGACCGCTTTCTTCAGTATGTGGGCTAAGAGGCGATTTTGTCATCTCCCCAGGGATTCAAGAACAGCCCAGGATTATTTTCAGTCAGGGTAGCAGAGTTATTACAAATATATGATGATGAGGCATTATCTTATGTCGATGACATCTATCTAACAGACGATGACCTGGAGACACACTTGAAAAGAGTGAACACCATTATACTTGGGTTCGCATCTGAAGGGTACAAATTCAACTTTAAAAAATCACGAATCGCCCACCTCACTGTATATTTTTAGGATATGAATTATCAAGTGAAGGCAAAAGCCTAGCAGACAACTTCTTAGAGAAGTGTGCAGTACTCCAAGCTCCGAAAACGCTGAAAAAACTTACAATCAATTCTAGGTTTCCTGAATTTCAGAAGAACTTACATTCTAAACTACGCAAAGAGGGCTAAGCCTCTCTACGAATTAATAAAACCTAATTTCAAACCAATTAATTGGACTCAGAAACACACAGAAACTTTACGATCAATACAAACAGACATGTTAATTAAAACAAAACTGCAAACACGCGCAAACGTACGCAACCTTGTAATCCGAGTCATCCCAGGAAGATGTGGATTTACGTACCTAACCTTTAATGAGGGAGAAACGGTACCAATAGCTTATACATCACACTTGTACACACAAGCTGAAATGAAATTCAGTTCTAATGAAAAGATTAGAACTGCTGTTCAAACTGCTATAGCAAAAGAAAGAGCCCTAGTTCATGGGAAGAGCATATCTGTATTAACAGCCATTTAAGGCCTTGAGGCAGTAACAAGACCGAGCATTCCAAATGCTATGGCATTAACTCCAGAATGGATCCAATGGGTTAATTCTCTTGCTGCAACAGACGTGATACATGCATTTGATCCCAAAATGAAAAAATTAGACCATCTAGAATACGAACATGAATGTCCTCTGTCAATCAAAATTCTGCCTCTCGAACAGTACGTCTGCGAATTTACACGGACGGATCTGCGCAACATTGGATTGTGGAAAAACAAGTATACAATGCGGCATGTGCGATTGTAAAAGGTCGCTGGCGCATAGGTAAATTCAGACCAATGGTCACTAAAACTGAATCACTCAGACACTGTACAGCTCAGCGAGCTGAACTTCAGGGTTTAAAGATGGCGCTTGAAAATGCTGATAGCGAATTCCCCACACTAATAGTGTGCGATTCACTTTACTGTGTCCAGTCTTATAATAATTTCATGCAGACCTGGATTGAAAACGGTTACAAAGATGAGACAGGTGTCACAATAAAGCATAAAAACTTATGTGAACAAGTAGTTCTTTTGCAGAAAGAACTACGAAAGTCTCACGTGATACATACGCAGAGTCTTCGACGTGATGGCGTTCACGTTGCAGGAAATTCATTGCTAACAAAGCCACAACGAAAGCTGTTCAACCGGCTTCCGTAGCTACAAAAAAGTGTCCTAAAAAAACAAATAGATGGAGAAACGCTACTAGCAGTAAATGCCTCAATGGAAGGCAACGATGCAGCGTTACCTCTAAATTATCCACTCGGTAATACATACATAATTGATGCAAACTCCGTTCCTTTTGCTCAAATCCCTGGAATGGGGGACAGAGTAATTTCAAACAGGAACCGGAGGGCTTACTTGGTTCAAGAAGCATATATGGGAGAGGGTCTGACACATCAAGGAATCTTGAAATCTCTCATAGAATTACAATCGAAGTATTGGTGGCCGGGTATGATCGGGGAAATGTATACGTTTGCAATGGATTGTCAGGACTGCAACAGAGTTTGCAGTAATGAACCGGACGAGGTAACTGACAATAGCACAGTAAGACCACCCCAGAAACCTCTATTAGACAGCATTAGACTATCTACACGCAGGAGTCCGACCGGACAAATGCGATCCCATAAATATTAAGATGAGATTCATTTGGATGTGGCCCCAGCGCTTGGCTAATGCCAGAACTGTTATAAAAGATGTGCGAGACTTTATCGGCATATACGCAATTGGCATGCTACATTCTGACCAGAGTCCTGCATTTAGCTCTCAAGCTTACAAGGAGGCCATGGCCAGCTTGGGCATTGTATTGTGGTACTCTAGTCCTTTCCATCCTGAGGGAAATGCGGTAGTGGAGAGAAAAAAACGTGACATAAAGCAATCTATAACAGCGAGGGTATTAGGTTCGGGTGATGGGTGGGTCAGACATCTAATAAGTGTCCAACGTAGTCTTAATAATCTGCCAAGAAATTCTCTGGGTGGAATCACTCCATATGAACTTTTGTTTGGTACAAGAATGTGTATCGAAGACCTCGATAGTCAGACTTCAGTGGTGGAACAAAAAACCTTTGATAGCAAAGATCGTTTTGCTGTTTTACAGGACTTAAATGAGAAAAGAAGAAGTCTAAGTAACACAAAGCTAAAGCCAGCGGCCACTGAAGAAAAACCACCTGTTCCAGCAAGACCTGTCTGGATTCCAAAGATTGGGGATCTGGTCAGAGAGAAGATCGTGGTGAATAAGGAATTTGAGCCTTCTTACAGAAAAGCAGTATCTGTCTTAGCAATCAGCGGAACAAGATCAGTAGTACTACTGCCCCTTGCTGGTAAAAAGGAGAACAGAGTTATATCAATCGACCTGGTAAAACCACAATCATGTGGCCAATAATAAGTAGTAGGCCCAGTGGACTCCCAAGATGTAGCAGAAGACCAAACCGTGCTACAAATCAAGAGGTTCAAACTGACAGACTAATCACTTTTGGTAAACCTACAGTGGAAAAAGAAGGACTATGCAACAAAGCCATGGAACCCGTGCCTCTTGAAACCCAAATTGCAACAGTTCGTCAAGAAACACCAGTGTACAATGATGTAGCTTCTGGATACACTAATACGACAAAGGAAGAACCAAAGATTAATGAAAATCCTAAAGCAATTAAAACAATCGACAGAACTGCATCTGGCTACTTTATCAATTTCGATGACTTTTCTGAGGATCCAAGTGAACATGAAGAAAAGCCAGCAAATAAAACTTTCAAAGAAAAAATAACAGAACTCTTTCATCAACTTGGAGAAACATATCTGATCTCACCATGGATTGAATTGTGGATTGTGTTAGGTGTACTTTTCCTCCTGCTTTGGCTTATTTTGATTTTAAGCTTGGGAAGTATGATTGATGGAAAATACAGTACAATGGACACAGCAAGTCAGAACATCAACTTGGTGCTAAAGCCTCACAGATCTTCTCACATTGAAAAAAGAGAACTATCATCAGTAAATATCACAGCCATTCCTATACCTGGTGGTGTAGCATGGGACGCTACTGATTACGACATCTATGGCCCGGTTGAACTCTTGAAATATCTACACCAGTTCAAGGTTTCTTTAAGTGACTTTGTATCACCGAGCACTTTCTCTGATGATTGGTACTTTGAAACTATTAATAATATGATGTCAGATTTAGAAATGTCAGCAAAATTTACAGAACATGATTATTTAGAAGGTTCATCAGATTATGAAGAAATGTATTGCTTTAATCATTATGGGCACCGCTATTTGCATAAATCTGCTAATCCTAGAAATGTTTTTACTTATAATCAATGGGAACGTTGTCCGACACCACCAAAGGGCAGCTCGAAAACATTTTATGAGAAATTACCATACTTCTCAGGGTTTAATAATATTGATCCAGAAACGTTTTATTTTAAAATTATGAATAAGACAGGAATGAAAAACATGTTGACAAATACTAAACTGATTTCTTCTACAAAATATTATGAACAATTGTCTACATTTGGTTTTGAATTTTGGAAACAGAACATTGAGACAAAAACTGTCTGGGGTACAAAAGACTGGATGGTACAAGGTTTAGAATCATTATTCAGAGCCTGCATAATCCCCGAACAAATATTGTTCCTGAATGACACCATTCAACAAACAACCTGTCTTGGCCTAGCTAGGATAAAGGACTTAAACAAACCATCTATACCAAAGCCCATACCTGATAGTAATAGCACTACAGATGTGGAGATAGACGTATCCCATATTTTACACCAAAACAAAACTAATCCTGATTGGAGAAAATGGTTGATCTGGCCCACAGACACTAATAACTGTCAAGATAAATTCCTGAACAAAACACAGGGGTTCAAACAGAACAGGCCAGACCCAAGATATTCCCAGAGACAACATCCAGGGATAATACCAACAAACAGTGTAGGAAAACTATGCCTTGAATGGCTGCAGAAATCCACACTACCTGAAATTAAGCAACACTTGACTTTACTTAAAGAAGGTGCTGACTTGCGAGATTTCTTATTGGGACCTCGCAAACAGCGTCAAAATCGTTTCATATACGCCGGTATATATGCTGCTTACAATGAAGCTTGTAAAGTAACACAAATTGAAACTGCTGAAAAAATAGAGAAATGGATTGTATCAATTTGGAAAAAACACTGTCTGTAGTGGACAATGGGTTAATGACTCTCTCCTCCAGAATGTATTCACTGGACAGCATTGTATCATCTGCTATTGATATAATAGAACAGGATATGCTAATGTTACAACATGGCCAGTCCCAATTACGTTCTATTGTACAGTTAGGCTGGACATTACAAAATCTGCATTCAGGCTACGTGCCATGGCGTCTAAGCAACACAACGTCATTATTTTCTGTCTTTAAGCTTACAGATAAACAAATCTCTTTGGCACAAAGAGGGGCAGACTATACAGTGCTGACCATTGACAGTCTCCGAAAAACCTCTTATTGAATGGATAATACATGCACCATTACAAATCCGATAACGACTTTTCAGTTTTAATATTGCCAAAAGCACATACCAGCGGCCTGTATGAAAGGTTGGGTAAAGGGTACATCAAGTCAACCTGGAATTTGCCTTACACACATAGATGATGGAATGGGGGGAAGAAAGAGGTATTTCTTAGTGGTAACAACTGTAAAAATTCACTAAGCGGTACACTTCTGTGTCAAGGAATTAACTTACATGGAGCCTGCGAATGTTCATCAAATAACCTTTCATGCCACCTGCACGGCACCCCTGCCACACAAATAGAGCCCTTTTTCAGACAACCTCTCCAACGGCAGGTACGTTATGTTAAGTGACCGCAGCTGTTGTGTCATGTTGCCAGGAACGGCCTATCTCGTGAGTGAACTTTAAGGCTTTGTGTATAATCCACAAAGCCATCCCCAGAGGAGGGACCTATGACTTACAAGCCCTGTTCCCTTGCTACGAACCATTACGCTGTCTCAGATACTCAAAAACTGGATTGGTGATCTGCCCGAAGATAAATAGAGTAAGATGGGGAGGAAAGCGCTTCTCACACTTAGCAGCTAAATTGTGGAATTCACTTCCAATACCACTCCGACTTCAACCAAACAGGACACTTTTCAGGAAGCAAATAAAAACATAGCTTTTCTCTCAATCCTAACTGGTCACGTTGCACTTGTCTGCACTTTATTTCAGAGCCAAGACGCCCCGGCAGTAGTGCGCTTTAGAAATATCAAGTCAGTCAGTCAAAATGGGAAAATAATAAAATCTAACATTTGAAATATGCATTGAAACAGCCACTGCCACCAATTTATCTAAATCCAGGGGCATTAAGACAGACAGTAACCTAGTAGTTTTTTCTATTTAATATATTTAACTGTGTATGCTTAAAGAGGCTTCGAAGGGGCTTATGTATTCATTTGTAAAATGATGGATGTTTAGAAAAGAATATGTTTCATCAAAATGCACAGATTGCTAAGAAACAGCATATAATCCCATACAAACTATTTTATGACCCCATACACACTCCACCAACTCCTCTGCAGCTTTTTTGCAATGGCATCTGCTACTAAATTAAATGTAATCATCTTTACAGAAACAAAATGAATGCCGGCCACGTTGAGATCAAATGAAAAGCAATCTCTCCATCTGCCTGCACAGCCAGAAAAAGCTTTCAGAAGCCGAAAAAACACTGCAATCGCCCTATGTTAAAGAGTAACAGAGCACTCCCCGCAGCTGGTCTCCAATAGTGCCAGCAGCGGGCACTAGATGACTACATGGGAGACAGGTCTCAACTGCCACCATGATGCGTTTCACCTTACAGCACCAGACAATCAAGGTATTACTGCCTGAACGTCCATGTCCTTTCTAATATCATTCCGATATTAGCAGCATCCATCAAACTGGTTCCGCATTTTTGGTTGTGTTCAATTTCTCAAGTGCAGGATTCTCAGAAAAACTAACTGTTCTACTGGGGAAGCATGAAAGTCGGATCCTTGTTTTTCTTACTTTGAATCAAAGCTTGGGCAAAATGGCTTCAACTGAACCATTCTGTTGAGACCAATTTGCAAGAAATATCTTGCATAGTTCATGCATCTACGAGACTGACTTGTTGCATCCCTGAAGGTAAAAAAGAATTACCTGCAAGACCTTCTAAATTGTTATTAATGAAACTTTCCAAGACCTTACAGACTAATGTAATTTGCTTTAGCATCAAGTTCAGATTTCTTGTTTTTCTCAGACTTCTGTTTCTCATATCATGCGCTTGTTCTGCTAAAATGCTATATGAAAAGACACGGCCAGGGGACTTGGCAGGAAGCGCGCCATGTGCGTACATCAAACGCGTGCACATCTCCTGTCTGACGGGGGGATGAGGGGTAAGTGGAAGTGCGCCATGCGCACCTTGTGTTGAAAAGCCAGGAGCCCGATGAGTGCACATCTCCTATCCGTGTGCACATCTCCTGCCCCCCTTGGGACGCAAAACACACAACGATAGATCTCATCAAGGCGTGTAGCGCATGCGCTGCATAACTAGGCGAGACCTAAAAACAGGATGTGAAACGATTGAAGCGATGTTACTATAACAAACTAGCAGCCAGTCGTGCCCCACCCACAAACAAAAAAAGCAGTGAGCACAAACCCCCCAAGAGCAGTAAACCCCACCAGTATGGCTCCACCTACCAGAGCGATTTAGAGTCCTAGAGACGGTACTAAACACCATCACTGCGGACAATCACCTTAATATAAACAGACACGAACATTATTAACAGAAAATAAGTTACCCATCTTCACCGCACCCACAACACTCACCGTGTCACTCTCATGACCCCACAAACGGAAACTGGAAAATCATGGGGACCCTTGTCCGTCACCAAAGAGAACGCGGCTCTCAGCCCCGCTATCCGTAAGGCAGGAGGGTCAAGAGACCTCCTCCCTTCTCGTCCCTTCCAAACTCCAGTCTCTCTGGCCCACTTCTGCCTCTCGGGCCCTGGGCTTTGAGCCAGAAGGAGGCTGTAAGGAAATGTGCCCTAAAGATCCCCCACTCCACCACACACTGAGAACAAGCACTGGCATCCACATCAACAACAGTTACTAAAAACTGCACCCCAACATGGTCCACACAGCTCAGCATAAGCTTACTCCTTCTGACCCTTGTCCCCCAAAATGTCTTTACAAGGTAAACGTTTACCTGTATACGGGTGGCGGGAGTAGTGAGAGGTTCCCAGTACTTCAGTGACCTGTTGAATTCTTCGGAGGGATCACCTCCGTATAATATTAAACGCCGTTGCACTTAACTGAATGAAGAGCCTCTCTTGAGGTATCCTAATTATAAAGTGAACCGTATGAAGGGATAGTCTCCATTTCTTGATAATAAAGAAAACATTAAAACTCTGGTCTACACAATTACGTGAAGTGGAGGGTAGCATTTCAGCATTGAATTCAGGCATTAGAAGCCATTGCCACTTTGTTAGTCATGTGGCGAGGAAGACTATACTCGGAGTAATGAAGATTATCAGTAAGTAACCATGGCATCAAGTGGGAAACACTTTGGACAGGGGAAAGGCTGCCATGACCTTCTTAGATTTATTGGCAGCCTTCAACATGGTGAACCATGAGACCTTGATTGCGCGTTTGGTATCGGAGAATCGGCTTTGAAACAGCTCCGGTCCTTCCTCTCCCAGAGAAAGCATTAGGCGGCACAGGGTGATCTCGTCTCCAAGTCCTTCGCATTACCTTGTGGTGTTCCTCAGGGCTCATCGTTGAGGCTACATTATTTAATATCTTTGTGGCCCCTTTGACAAAGCTGATTCGATCTCTTGGCTTCGCTCCAGTGGCGTATGCAGACGATACACAACTTATTGTATCTATCTCGAACAACGCTGAAGAGGCCGCCCTTCGTTTTAACAACTGCATGAGCGATGTAATCCAATGGATGGACAACAACAGGCTTGTCCGTAATTCAGCAAAAACGGAGGTCTTCTCTTTGGGAAGAACACGCCTTTATGGGGCCAATTCTGATGGACTCAAACCTGAGGTCCTCCCAGTATCCACTGGCAAAAAAGTCGGGATAATCTTTGACTCCAACCTGTCTTTAATCTAGGGCAGCGCGTTCATGTGAAAACACAGTGCACCCCTTCCATGTTTTCACAGTGTAGGCTGCATCCGTCTGCACTTTCAAAGGGGGTTAGGGATCCCCTTACAGGCGGGTGCAGTCAGTGACTACAGCCGCCTGCAAGGGGATGTCTGGGGGTCCATGGGACCCCCTTTACCCCCTGCAGAGGGCAGCTCTCAGGGGGTGCACTGACAGTGCGGCACCTTTTAAATGTTGCACTGTCAGTTCGCCTCCTGATAGCTTTTTTTACTCTGCGACGCATCTATAATATGGCGTGTGCGCAGAGTAAAAGGAATTCCATCATTTGCATAGGGCATGCCCCTATGCAAATGAGGGAACGCCTTCTGTTGATAGCGCTGGCACTTTAAGCGTGCCAGCGCTATCCGTATTATAGAAGGGGACGTACACGCTTCTGCGTCCCCTTCTATAATACCAAAGTGCCCCGGGGACGCGCAAAGAGGGCTCAAACACCTGTTGTGCCCCCAGGGGACTCTCTGTAATTAGGCCATCTGGTGGCCACCAGATCTAGGACCTACACCACTCCCGCCAACCACACCAGAAACCTCAGAATCATCATTGACAAAAAGCTCACCATGAAATCACAGATCAACGCAGTCTCCTCCGCCAGCTTCATCACTCTACACTTGCTACGTGAGATCTTCAAGTGACTACCCCTACACATGATACGCACCGTGACACAAACCCTAATCACCAGCCCACTGGACTATGGCACACATGTTTCAGTGCGTCTTGCGGTATATCTTATACACAAGACCACTGTCCTCGAGACAGCCTGGACTGATGCTGGCTCCTCAGAGAAATAAAGTTGTAACCGCCACACAGCTGTATCTTCACAGTAAACCCGCTGGCAAGCCCCCGGGAACACAACATTGTAGAAACTGTGATCCTGGTCCCCCTACAGGCGCCACATAATTAATGGGCATTCTATCTTTGTTTACAGTGGCTCGGTATTCATTTTACCGCTTACCCTAAATTATCCTAAATTCCTGCGCTGCAATACCTATGATTATTACAACTCTGTAGTAGGAAATGTTCACTTACCCTACACGCACAACAGCTTATTTGCCTCTACACGTGCCCGAGTCAATGCCGTCCTCTACGTTATCTATTGATTTCACAATGAGTTCATTCAATTCCACAGAGTTCTGTCTTAAGCGCATCATTTCTCAGGAACCTTCGGACTACTAGAAGGTCGTCAAAATCCCTTAATCGCTTAAGTAAGTTCATCCGAATGGTACCTATCATTGCACCCCTGTTGATTTTTTTGTTTTCTTTCACAATTACCTATACCCCATTGGGTTAGGTTCTATGACAATTTTAAAATATATGATTCTTTTTCAACTACAGTCAAAGCTGCATCTAGTCATATTGATGTTTTCACGTCAGGCCGGCTCACCCGAGGATACAGGCTCTCAGCACTCGTCCTAGTCCGATGTCCGTGACTTTCCTGGTCATCCACATATGGGCTCCCTTGACACACCCATTTTTGATCATTTGATGTCACTCTTGGCCCCTATATAGAGGCACATGACCAACCAGTACTATACATATACAATAATACCATATAGGGTCTGTTCTTAATTTTCATATTGTTTGTTTTATCCTTTTCTTTAGACTCATAGCACTCTTGCTCTGTCCTGATGATGACCACAGAATAACAGAGGTTGAAACGTCATGGACAACCAGACTAAAATAGACTCCTCTTATATTGTTGCAATTAATCAAGAAAGGAGTCATTTGTCTTTATTTAAGTAATACATTGTTTGTTACTCCGTCCATCACACCCCACTGCTCCTTACCATTTGTTGCAAATAAAGTTATTTGGAAGCATCCCGGAGTGTCCCGAGTACTTTCTGAACTGGGAAAGTTTGGTTCTAGTTATTTTCAAAAAACGCCGTTTTTTTTGGGAGGGACCGCCGCGAAGTTAAAGCCCTGGACTACCGGCATCAGTGTGGTAACACAGTTCACAGTATAAAAAAAAGTAAGAATAATTATATTTGTTTGCTATGGAAATATGTGTCCTTCACCCTGTATACATTAAGTGTCTCTAAAAAGTTTTGCGTATGCTACTCATGTTTCCCGGATGGTGAAAGTTCTAAAGAAATGTATTCCCTTGTGAACCACTGTTTATATAACATATTACCCTAGGCTCTCTTAATTTATTGGGTTGCCCTTGTTCTCATAAAGTGATTGACAGCATGTGAACAGCACCAGGATTGGTCAAGGGAGTTTACTGGTGCCCGCACCGCATTCCAGAAAGAAGAGGTTCGAGACCCGGAGTAGGGGACATGCTTGATAAGTGTGTTTAATTTTTTTTTTTACATTTTATTTGGGCGTAGGTGCCAGCCGCCACTGCATAGACCCCACTTTCACTGTGGAGACAGTGCTGATGGTGTTGAAAATTAGTGACGCACAGGTTGCGTGGTGTGAAAGATGCTCGTGGGAACTGCTATTACCTTGTTCCCAGTATTTACCAGTCATGATAGGAGAGCCCCTTCCAGGCCATCCCTGTCCCCCCACCAGAGACCCTCATGGAAGGTGGGCCCTTTTCTCTTTGCTAAAGGAAGGTCAGATAGGAGTGTCCCTACGAGTGAGCACCTTAGAGAGCTGGGAGTGAGCATACCTGGGAGTGAACACCTTGGAGAGCTGGGAGTGAGCATACCTGGGAGTGAACACCTTGGATAGCTGGGAGTGAGCATACCTGCGAGTGTGCACCTTGCAGGACCAGGAGTGAATATACCTAGGAGTGAGCACCTATGACAGCTGGTAGTGAATATACCTGGGAGTGAGCACCGACACAAGCTGGGAGTGAGCATACCCGGAAGTGAGCACCTTGAAGATCTGGCAGTGAGCATACCTGGCAGTGAGTACCTAGGAGAGCTGGGATTGAGCATACGTATTTGTATCTCTGCAATACAGTGTCTCCTAACCAGAATTATGATCTATTAATGAGTCTCTTAGTTGCTCATGAACTAGAGTGTTCTGGTGTCAGGATTATGGCCTGCGCAGCAGCGCAGGGAGTACTAGGCAACTGAAATATGTGGACTGCAGCCCATTACTTTTTGGCACACAGTTGTCTTGAAGAACACCCAAGTTGTCCTCTGATGGTGCTAGAGGTTCCGGATAATGAAGAACAAGTGTGTTCTTTTCCATTACTGAATTGGATGGCTGAAATGTTCACTGACGATAACGTCTTCCTATTGGAGGCAATTGCAATGTACTGTGCCTATACGCTGTTGGATTGAAGTGACAATTTTTTTTCCTGCTTCATTGACACGTACTGGACTCATGAATTTTTTGGTTCATTTTTTGTTCATATAATGGGTGTTTGACATAATATATGCTTGTTGGGTTTGTAATTTTTTTTGTTACTAATTCGGACATTACTCCCAATTATCCAGTTTGTCAAAATTTTGAACATAGTTCTGTCTCATTCGAACTTCAACTCTGCGTTCTAAAAATTGCCACCACTTTTTGTGCGTTCTCTGACCAAGAGAGGGTGTAGTCAGTGCTGGGCCTTGTTGCCCATATTGCTATGTTAGCTTAGGCTTATTAGAAGTTTAAACACCGTTTTACTTTTTGCTGCTTTTGCACATAAAACTGCATATTACTGTTGTTGTAAGTTAAGCTGCGTGTATTACTTCACATGAGAAAGGCTTGTTTCAGCATCCCTATACTTACATCGCGACCCTAGTCTGCACAGTGAGTGCTAAAGCCTCCAAAGTTATCATAACAAGGTAGCTGCTGTTTAGGTTGAATGGTTCACATTGTAGGCATAACATACATACAGCTGCAAGCCAACATAGATTCTGGAGCCTTTAATATTGCACTGTAGGCATGATTTCAGACACTTGGAAGAATTCCGTTTCCAGAGAGAAAGAGCTTTCGCAGACCCTTATGTGATTTACTCCTGCTGATCTTAGAGGTATGGGGTCCCCCACACCAGCCTAAGAGACCTTCTATATTTTATAAAACATAGGGCCTCATTTATGAGAAATGACGCATCGCTGCGTGAAAGCAGCGATGTGTCACTTCTCAGTGCGCACTCCTTGCGACTTTCCTGATGCGTCATATTTAATGTATGACGCATCATGTCGCAAGGAGTTACAGATACGCCAGTATTTCTGACGTATCTGTAAGTGCAAAAGTGACGCATTGCTGGAGTGTGTCACAAAAGTGACGCAACTCCAGCAATGCGTCCTATCACATGGGGCAAGCCCCATGTCAAAGGGCCTACGTTAGTCTTACGCCTGCTGTGAGGCAGGCGCAAGATTTTGACACAATGGCGTCCTAAAAGTGATGCAGTGAAATCTCATAGATTTCACTGCGTCACTTCTACGACCCTCCTTGCGTCAATACGCCCCCCTTGCATACATTATACCTGGCGCAGGTATAATGTGGCGCAGGGGTTTACAAAGTGACGCATCTACCTTGATGCGTCACTTTGTAAATATGGAACAACAACTAAAGTGACTCACCGGCGGCGTAAAAGTGACGCAAGGCCTCATAAATGAGGCCCATAGTTCCTAGCTATGGAGGGTGATATACTAGGTGGTATATGACTTGATTTCACTACCATTATAATATGATTTCTCCTTTTTGTTTTATGGAACTGTAACAATGCTGATCATATTATTTCTAATCATATGTCTGCCTATGTTAAAAAAAAAATACTGCATCTTAGAGCACGTTGTTAAAATAAATATTTTAACCTTCCAGTGTGTCTTTTTTACTCCTGTTGTTTACTGGTTTGAGAGTATAACCAAAGAGTGTTCTTGCTTCCAACCATTCCTGAGTATAACCTAAGTCGCATGTTTTGGGTTGTCTAATCATTGGTTCCTTTGCTATAGGATGAAGAGCTAATGTGAAACTGAGCTAGTTGGTTAGGTTTTCTAGGTACTGTGGTGAGTTTTTTAGTACACCACAATTCTCTGAGGTCCTAGATCTCTGTGCACTGTTCTGTGTAGGATTCATAAAGGGGGTGGAGATGGACAGAGCATCTGAATTAAGCAGAACACTCCTACCCAGTCAAAAGATCAGGGCTTGATCCATCACCGTTTTTTAGCTCACTGCACCATCCCATCTCAGAACCTGGCTATATGCAAATTAGTCTGACCCTGGCCCAGTGCATCATGGGAACAGGGCAGACCAAACTACCAAGCCAATTCTTTACTGGAAAGGAAACAAGCTTCCGGGGATACTCTGTCCATCACCACCCCCTTTTTGAATCGTTTTGGCCACCACAAGCGTGGAAGGGTATGCTCAGACATGAGTCCCTTGCTCACTGCACCATCAGGATTCAAGCAAGCCGGGCCGAAGACGGCTGTAATGCCAGAAACCGGTCCCCGGAAGCTTGTTTTCCTTTCCAGTAAAGAATTGGCTTGGTAGTTTGGTCTGCCCTGTTCCCATGATGCACTGGGCCAGGGACAGACTAATTTGCATATAGCCAGGTTCAGAACTGGGATGGTGCAGTGAGCTAAAAAACGGTGATGGATCAAGCCCTGATCTGTTGACTGGGTAAAATAAAAAAAAATCCACATTTGTAAAGCGCACAATCACCCGTAAGGGTCTCTAGGCGCTGGGGGCCGTCAGGCAGATTAAGCAAGCTATTGCCCAGAGTCACATGGTGCTGAGGCTAATCTGCCGCCGGTGCTGGGGATCGAACCGTGATCCCCAGATTCCGGAGTCAGTCGCCCATCGTTTTGGCCACCACAAGCGTGGAAGGGTATGCTCAGACATGAGTCCCTTGCTCACTGCACCATCAGGATTCAAGCAAGCCGGGCCGAAGACAGCTGTAATGCCAGAAACCGGTCCCCGGAAGCTTGTTTTCCTTTCCAGTAAAGAATTGGCTTGGTAGTTTGGTCTGCCCTGTTCCCATGATGCACTGGGCCAGGGACAGACTAATTTGCATATAGCCAGGTTCTGAACTGGGATGGTGCAGTGAGCTAAAAAAAGGTGATGGATCAAGCCCTGATCTGTTGACTGGGTAGGATTGTTCTGATTAACTCAGATACTCTGTCCATCACCACCCCCTTTTTGAATCGTTTTGGCCACCACAAGCGTGGAAGGGTATGCTCAGACATGAGTCCCTTGCTCACTGCACCATCAGGATTCAAGCAAGCCGGGCCGAAGACGGCTGTAATGCCAGAAACCGGTCCCCGGAAGCTTGTTTTCCTTTCCAGTAAAGAATTGGCTTGGTAGTTTGGTCTGCCCTGTTTCCATGATGCACTGGGCCAGGGACAGACTAATTTGCATATAGCCAGGTTCTGAACTGGGATGGTGCAGTGAGCTAAAAAACGGTGATGGATCAAGCCCTGATCTGTTGACTGGGTAGGATTGTTCTGATTAACTCAGATACTCTGTCCATCACCACCCCCTTTTTGAATCGTTTTGGCCACCACAAGCGTGGAAGGGTATGCTCAGACATGAGTCCCTTGCTCACTGCACCATCAGGATTCAAGCAAGCCGGGCCGAAGGCGGCTGTAATGCCAGAAACCGGTCCCTGGAAGCTTGTTTCCTTTCCAGTAAAGAATTGGCTTGGTAGTTTGGTCTGCCCTGTTCCCATGATGCACTGGGCCAGGGACAGACTAATTTGCATATAGCCAGGTTCTGAACTGGGATGGTGCAGTGAGCTAAAAAACGGTGATGGATCAAGCCCTGATCTGTTGACTGGGTAGGATTGTTCTGATTAACTCAGATACTCTGTCCATCACCACCCCCTTTTTTAATAGTTTTGGCCACCACAAGCGTGGAAGGGTATGCTCAGACATGAGTCCCTTGCTCACTGCACCATCAGGATTCAAGCAAGCCGGGCCGAAGACGGCTGTAATGCCAGACACCGGTCCCCGGAAGCTTGTTTTCCTTTCCAGTAAAGAATTGGCTTGGTAGTTTGGTCTGCCCTGTTTCCATGATGCACTGGGCCAGGGACAGACTAATTTGCATATAGCCAGGTTCTGAACTGGGATGGTGCAGTGAGCTAAAAAACGGTGATGGATCAAGCCCTGATCTGTTGACTGGGTAGGATTGTTCTGATTAACTCAGATACTCTGTCCATCACCACCCCCTTTTTGAACCGTTTTGGCCACCTAGAATTAACACTCCTGAGGTACGTGTCCCATCCGAGGGTTGGTGGTACTGGGGGCAACGTGGAATGGCTCTCTAACGTGGAATGGCTCTCCAGCTGGTCCTTGTGCTGGAATTCTTTAAAGACACAGTAAAAAGTGTATATAAGGAAAAACTGCCAGAAATTAAGAGCTGTCTGCTCTTATGTGAACTGTTGTCCGAAGGCTCAAGGAAAACCACAGCGGTGCCAAAGACTAACGAGGAAGAGAGTGGCTAGCATGGCTGAGGTGGAGGGACATGAACCATCCGAACAGCCCAGGGAGAGTGTTCAATGTGAACTAACCGCGGCAAACGCACGGGGGCAGGAAATAGGCTCGAAGATGCAACCTTACAAGGCCCGGCTAATCTAACACGGCGACCCGAGACAAGGGGGGCTAAAAATAAAGACAAAGACGAAAAATCCAAGAATACTGATAAAGACAAAGATAAAGAGAAACAGAAGGAACAGAAGGAACAGAAGGAGCAGAAAGACAAAGACAAAGAGAAAGACAAAACAAAAGAAAAAAACAAAGTAAATGACATGGCTAGAGAATATAACATGGAAGAGGGTCCTGATAATCTTCAAACAGCAGCTAAACTGGAACTATTGGCAAAACAAAAAGCCAAGCGGCTACAAGCTATTAAAAATCTGAAGTCGGCATCTAAAATTAGTGGTCAGGCCAACGATGCTCAGCCCCGGATCTCAACCATCTTCGTCCCAGTATTCAAAGGACAACCTGCGGAAGAGAAACAACCAGAAGTTGACAGGGGCCCAGACGAACTGTCAAAAATACCTACTAATCGGAGTAAGATTCCGGCGGCCACAAGCGGGAGAAACAATACTGGACCACCAGTAGAGATATACAGGGCTACATCAGCCGAACCCAAAGGACCAATGGTAGATTTGAATGTACCACTACCTGAAGAATGCTTACAGATCAAGAACCTTACCGCTTCAACCGCCCTCTTACCTTAGCTTAGATGGTGCAGAGTTGGAAGAGACTGATCCGCCCCCCAGCCTCGATGGAACCCCCGGCAATATAGCTTTATTCCCGGACAGGGCTGGATCTGAAATTGAGTCAGAGTCAGCATCACCTTCAGAGTCTGAAGTATACGAGACGGGGATGTCTACATCAAGCGAGCCACACGGATTTAGCCATGAACAGATTCACTCTGAAAACTTAGAATCTTCTGATTCTAATAACGACCTCCATTCCAAAAAAATGGACGACTCTCCTAAAGACAATAGTGCAAAGAAAAGGCAAGATAAAAAGAAAAGAAGATTGAGGAGACATAATAAATCTATTGATGAAGATACCACTGATCAAGGCAGTAACACCGATCGGATTGATCATCGCCATAGGAATCCACCTACACAAAGTACATCACCGGTAGATCCAAATTACAACTTGCTAAGAGATACCAATTCAACTGAGCATAAAATATCCCATGAGATGGGAGGTCAATCTGAACCTTCCTTGGGTGATGTATTTAAATCAATTATGAAATTCCAAGAAGTCGTGAAACATGATAACAAGAAACTTCAAGGCGCAATCAATAAGGTGGGGCAAACTTGTCTAGAAATATCAGACAGAATGGCGTCGGTCGAGTTACGGACAGAGAACCTCGAAAAGGATGTATCCATTCTTCAAAAACAGGGAAAAGAGCACAAAGGAATTGTACGAGACCTGATGATGAAAGTGGAGGACCAGGAAAACAGGGCCCGGAGGAATAACTTACGCCTTTTGGGAATACCGGAGGGTGCTGAGGGGAAAGACACTAGGGGCTATATGATATTCCTCTTTAAAGAATCTTTTCCAGAACTTACCACTTGGGACTGGGACAAAGAAATCCAGCGGGCCCATCGCTTTCCGCTAACCCTCAACAAACGGTCGCACTCTACAGAGAAATACCCAAGAGCAATGCTGGTGTATTTCGGCAACTTCCTTCTACGTGAAGCCATTTTTGATCTCGCACGCTCAACCCGTAAAAGAGAACACAAAGGGTATGCGTTCTTCAGTAGACCTGATTTTGCCCACGCGACTGTGGAAAGAAGATGGCTACTACGGCAACTCTTTGCTCCTTTTGAACAGCTGGGAGCCACTATATTCCTACAGAATCCTGCCAGATTGAAAATCATTTATAACGGAGCCACCAGAAGTTTTACCAGCGAAATTCAAGCGCAAACCTATCTCGAAGAGATTACAAAAAACAGAGACGGCAAAGAAAAACCAAAAAAAGGAGAGGGAAAAACTCCAGAAAAAATAAGTCGATCATAAATACCTATCAACAAGGCAGTAGCGGCATAAGGAATAAAGAATAAGACACTTTGAGAAATCGGGAGGGTAGGGTGTATGTAATGTTATATAAATAAATGCTATGGTTGTGTACAGTGAATCTAAAGAAAAATATAACGACTAAACAACAGACTCCCTCCCATTCCCATAGCAACAGGGGTTAGGACGCGGAGACACCAGCTACCAACAACACACACGATGCCTACAACCTGGTTCCAAGGGAACCGGGTAGTCTCACTAGATGGAGGGGGGACAGGGGGGGTAGGGACAGGGGGGGTCCAGAGGGGGGTCATGGGGAGAGGGGAGGGTGGGGACAGGGACAGGAACTTTCACAAGGGGCACAAGAGGTATACAGTGGGAGATGGGTAAGGAGGGTAAGGAGGAAAGGATGTGTGCAGGACTCATATTTGATCTATCTGGTAAATCAGAACGATATGAATGACTAAATTAAAAATACTCTCATTGAATATTTGCGGACTGAATGATATTAAGAAAAGGCAGAAAGTGGCAGAAGGGTTTAAGCTGTCAGCTGCAGATATCATATGTCTCCAGGAGACGCATATTGAGGGGTCACAGCAATATCTATTGAAAACACTTGGATATAGGCTTATCTCTGCTACATCTCAGGGGTCACGCACAAAAGGGGTAGCCATTTTGGCAAAAGGAGTGGGGATCCAGTTCTCGCGATCAATCGCGGACAAATTTGGGCGATATGTGATAACCGAGTGCTGTTATAATAAAGGGAAAAGCCAATTGACATTATGTACTGTTTATGGTAATATTAGTGATGATCAGGAAGTGCTGAATAAGATATCCAACGAACTGGTACATTGGTCCCTCACTGTTATTGTTTGTGGAGATCTTAATATTCATCTACCTGTTGAGTGGCTATCTGATCCAGGTTTTGGCTATCATGGTAGGAAACGAAAAGTATATCAATCCCTGAAAAACTTGTGTATACTCCATGGATTAATAGATGGGTGGTCAGAGACACACTCGGGAGATCCTGGATATACTTATTACTCCCACCCTCACTCTAAGCTCCTAAGACTGGACTATATGCTTATGTCCTGTACCTTAAAATCAATTTGCCATATAAAAAAACTCCCCAGAATTCTCTCGGATCACAACCCACTAGAACTCACCATCACAGTGGGGGCTGATAGACCCACAGTTACTAGCTGGACATTTGAAAGAGCGTTACTGAATAACGAAGAATATTGCCTGCATATGAAGAACTGGATTCCGGCCTTTTTGGAGGATAATCTGGGGTCCACCTCAATAGAAACTGTTTGGGATACTATGAAGGCATGTGTTAGGGGTGAAACTATGCGATTCTCTTTTCAACGTAGCAATATTGAAAGGCAAAAAATTATGTCCCTGGAACTAAACTTACGGAAAGCGGAAGAAGAGTTGACCAAGGCAGTACAGGTTGGCGAGGTGACTGATAGGGAGGTAAACAAGGTGGCAATTGCTAAAAACTATATATCGGAAATCTTAATTGAGAAAGCAGTTGTGAGAGCAACTACCCGTAGGGAGACTATATATGAATTGAGCGAGAAAGTGGGCCACCACTTGGCGGTTAGAATCCGGGAAGAGATATCAAGTACTCTAATTAAAGCAATTAACGATCCGGTGCTTGGCTTAAAGGCGAATCCGGCAGATATTAGAAAAGCCTTCCAATTATTTTATCAGAAGCTGTATTATGAGGATGAAAATGAATGTGAGGATCCCGTAAGTTACATAGATCTGTCAATGACAAAGGGCTTGGGATTAGAAGATCAGGAGATTCTAGATAGCGCATTATGCTGGGAAGAAATCTTACTATCTATGAATACTTTAGCCACTGGGAAAGCTGCAGGCCTGGATGGGATTCCAACTGAATTCTATATTAAATTTGCACTACAACTCAAATCTATTATGACAGAACTATTTCAAAATATATTTAAAGGAGGGAACCCACCGAAATCCTGGTCACTTGCCAAAATAATAGTTTTCCCCAATAAAAATAAAGATCTCCAGGAAATGGGGTCATACCGACCAATTACATTGATTAACGGGGACTCCAAGGTATATTCTAAATTATTAGCAACACGGCTAGCACCTCGGATTCATAATATAGTCTCTGAAAGACAACACAGGTTTATACCAGGGAGATCTACGACTGATCATGTGCAAAGAGCCATATCCCTCTTGACTATACGGGAACTACAGGAGACCCTATGGCGCTTATACTGCTTGACGCAGAGAAGGCGTTTGATAGGGTCTCCTGGAAGTTCCTGTGGGCTGCCATGCTAAACTGTGGCATTGGTAATAAATATGTTACGGTGATCCAACAGTTATATGTTAATCCCTGTGAAAGGGTACTGATCAATGGGGAGTTATCCGACAATTTTAAAATCAACAGGGGGACATGGCAGGGATGCCCCTGCTCGCCCCTCCTTTTTGCTATTTATATCGACAGGTTCATACACAGGCTCGAAAAAAACATGTTAATTTCCCCTATACGTGTGCATGGTTTAGAGACAAAATGCTTAGCATACGCTGACGATATCGCCATCTTTACAGGGAATCCTACAAATGCTATGATTTGGATTGAAAAAGAGGCTCAATGAGAGATCCGAGAGTAACTGATAAGGCGACATACCTGGGCGTCAGCATTAGCGCTGATGTTGGGAACATTGTAAATAATAATCTGGAACCACTTATGTTGCACACTAAGAGAGAACTGGCACGGTTAGATAACTTGCATCTATCCATCGGTGGTAGAACTAACTTAGTGAAGATGTTTTTTTTTTCCTAAGTTTTTGTATCTTTTTAGGGCAATATGTTTAGAATTTCCACCACATGTATTTAAGAATATAGATTCAATGTTTTCACAGTTTTTATGGGGCTATAGCAAGCCAAGGAGAGCACTCAAATGGATTACATTACCCAGAGAACGTGGGGGGTGGGCTTTACCTAACTTCATGCTTTATTACTGGGCTTCGGTTATGAATTACAGCATGAGGTTACTGAACTCTAACCCAGAAGATCTGAGTATCCCCACACCGCAAGAACTTATCCTGGGGAATGGGAGCAATGGCTGTCTCTGGTGACACGTAAATGATGATCACCTTAAAAAAGTGAAATTCAAAACCATCATCAGTGTTGTCAAAGTTTGGGGGAAGGTTAAAAAACTACTTGGTCTTGGCCGATTTTCACATTACACACCGGTATATCAGAATACAGATCTCCCAGAAATATTTCATGACTCCTATGTACGGAGCTGGTGTGCAGTAGGGATAGAACAACTCGGTTGTTTCTTCTCTACTCAGGGAATTAAAGCATTTTAAGAATTAAAAAAAGACTATAATATTCCCAACAGGGATTTTTTTAAATATCTTCAAGTGAGAGACTTCCTACTAAAAAAGGGGGGTGGCCGTATTAAATTTCAAATATGTCAAATCATAGAAAATATACGTAGCAATACGCCACCAAGAATTGGCGAGATATATGATAGCCTTAACACCATACTCCCAGATGATATGGACAAACATGGGGTGGTATGGCAAACTAAACTAGGAGTTCCACCCAACATCCCCCCTTTGGCATATAACTTGTCCCTTACTTACTTAATGTCCATAAAACTACAGGCGCAGTTTTATAAAACATATTTTTCATTATATTATACACCGTATAAAATTGCTAAATGGGGGACTGGTAAAGGCACCACTTGCCCGCGATGTGCGCTCCCCGCGGCAGATAGTGTTCATATGTTCGCCACATGTAATATCCTAACAAAAGTTATAAATGAAATAGCAAGGTTTCTTTCGGAAGTTATGGATGTTAGGGTTAACATAACAACGGAGGAGATTATGCTGGGCATATCTAACAAAGAACGTCCTAGTCAAGCTCAAGGGCTGATTTTCGTGGCAATGGCTATCTTTCGACTATGTGTCGCATCAGCTTGGCTCGATCCCATTCCACCATCCTTTCCTCAATGGAAGGCTAGATTACTCGCGACATGTAGCCTCGAGGTCGCCATTTATAAACAAAAGGGGCATAATATTCGGAAAAGAGGCATGAAAATTTGGGCACCTTTACTAGATTGGATTCAGGCGCACTGAATATAGAACTCTAGTTAATTGCTAAACTATATATAATCATCAAACAACGCTACACAAGGAAATGTGTGATTAAGAGTGTACTGAGCTTTGATGCTAATATTTATCCTTATTTCTTTTCCTGTTCTCCTTAATTCCTTCCTTAATGAAATTATATGTGTGCACTGTAATTTCAATGTATGTAACTATAGAAGCACCTGTCCTCATGGGAGGGGGGAGGGGGGTGGGATCCAGGGGTAACAAATAATATGCTGTAAAAACTTGAAAAAAAATGTATTACAAAAAAACCCCCAGTTTAAAGCAGCCACGATACCCCCAATGAACCTAGAATCAGAAGACTGGTACAGAAAAATGTTGTGTTTTCAGCAACCAGAGAGTTGATACTTGAGAACTGTTTTGGAATCTTATCTTTGAGCGACCCCCTAGTGTTATATGTAAACCCATCAAAGCTATCAAGCAGCCTTTGGTAGTCGAGCAGGATTATTTGGCAATGTCATATCAAAACGAGGCTCACTTTGATTGGGACCAGTCTGCTTGAAAGATAAAGCAAGAACCCTGCCCATGTGTCAGCTCACTTTTGCCTGTGACAGGAAAGGCCTCCTGGAATTGTGACTCATGTTTTATCAAAAAAGAAGAGCGGACATCTTAAGTAGGATGTGACATTCTAGAGGGATTTGACACTTTAAAGTCAAAAAGGATGCTCAAAGCTCCATCCTGAATATTCTTTCATGGTCTGATCATTCATCTCTCCCCATTCAGGTCCGCCTACTGTTTTCTCCTGGAAGGCTTTTCATTTCACACCTATTCAACTGCTACTTTATGACTGGCAGAGGTTGGAGAGCACATACAAATGGGCCTCCAGGAACTCTCTCAACATGGCTTCCATTGGCTCACAGGCAATTCAATTAATTTGTCCCAGAGTTCGTGCAGTCTAGCAGAGGGAGGCGGTTATCTTCTACCATGTTGATTTTGATGCCCAGATAGCCAAGCCCCGACGAGACCCACCGTATGTGGTAGTCTTCAATATAAACATTGTGGTGGAGCTTGACAGGGGAGAGCATCACTCTGAGACAAATTAATTGAATTCCCTGTGAGTCAATGAAGGACACTGTGGCCACTATTGAGTACTAGTACTAGTACGAGGATGGTAGTAAAGGACCATGCTTAGCGTAAGGCCTTCACTTCACAACTGCGATTGTGATACCCTTTGGCTTTTGGCAGAGTACTAAAGTGAAGGTCTCTGAGGTGAGAGGAAATTAAAGAAGGACAAGAAGGCAAGCCTAACAGATGCCCCTGTCAACTGAAAAAGTGTCTGATAGAAACCCATTGCAGGAGACATCCGCAATCAGAGATTTTGACTAAAGACGTACCTCGCAAATAAATTTGTCTCCCAACTCCATGTGGGAAATAAAGTAAAAAAGGTAATGCCAATCTAACAAATCAAGTGCCTTCTTAGCATCCGGAGAATCATGATGAGTTTGAGCAGGTCATTTTTCAACTGCTACTGTAGGTGCATGAACACCCGACCTCGGACCTGGGGATCTGAGTTCGTGTCTCGGAAACAACGCCAAACATCCTGTATTTCTGGTCAAATCACGTAATCTCCCCGTGCCTAACAAAAATGAATGTGTGTCCCATGTAACATAACTGGCTCTGATACCCGATTCGGTTCAGGTCAAGTTGACGCTATATAAAATTCTGGGGAAAAAAAACGACTTGGAATTTGTGGATTAGAAACTGTATGATTTTACCTGGGTGCAGTGCCATCACCTTTGCCATGATGCTAAGTCCACAATAAGTAAGAATATTGGACAGTAGCTAGCACACTCCAGACAGTCTTCACCCATTTTTGGAAGAAGAATTAAAGTGGCCTTGTTATAAATATCCCTCAGGGAGCCCATCGCTTTAGCCTCCGGGAATGCCCATGTCAGGTGGGAGACCAGTAAGTCCTCATCTGCGAACCGGTCTTCTCCTGGGGGATTACACGTCAGGAGGGCTCTTTGGTAAACTCCCCAACAATAGTGCCTGGCCCTGCTCTTACTTGACTCCTAAGTTTAAAGGGACCAGGAAAACATTCATCAGTTTGGTTTTGACCCCCTGTTATGCAGAATTGAGGGAGGCTTAGCAGGAGGGTAAGCATGGGCAGGGACACCACCTGATCTCGTATCGCCAGTACGGCCAACTGAAATTTCATTGGTCTGCTAGCAGTTTCCCAGCTTCTTTCTCATTATTGTGTCATCACCATTGTAGCTTGACCAGTTAAAACAGGCCCAACGATCGACCCGTATCCTGGGCACTTTGGTGTAGGAATGTACCTTCCTAGATCAACTCTGGCTGTAGGTTTTCCAGGGGAGGGGGCCTGGATGCCATGACTCCCCATAAATCAGGGACTTGTCAAACTTGGGGAGACTGGCTGTGAGGTTCTGGGAGTGGGTGTGGGTGTGGGGGCGGCTGTGTGGATGTGTATGTAAGTGTGTGAGTGCATGTATGGCTGGTTGAGTGGGTGTGTGGGTGTTTAAGAAGAGGACTGCAGTTCCACATGAAGACTGAGAGTAATGGAGAGTAATGGAGGGAGGGATACCAAAGAAGCAAAAGCTGTACAATACTCTCCTCCGGTTACAGAAGTACCTGCTTCCTGTTTCAGTGGTGATCTGAATTTTTCCCTCTCTGTCTTTGCATCAGCATCTGATAAAGGAATGACTGGGTTAATATCTTGGAGGGTGGTGATTCTCCTGGGGATTTGGCGTTGAAGTACTGATTGCTGCTGTATCCATGGTAAAGTCTCACAAAAAGATCAAAAACAGTTCAAGGTCTGTGAAGTCATTTTTTTGTACTCTTCGTGCTTCATGTCCAAATGGAGGACCAAGAACCACTTGTGTTTCTTATTAGTAGCTGCTTAGTAGTCAGCAGAGAAGGCAATACGGTTACTGTCAGTGAACAGGGGTTCATTGAGGCATTTGGCCACCAACAGGATGCCTAATCGTGCTGTGGCACAGGGTCAAACAGGTCTAATTGCTTATCATCTATTTATTCATCATGAGAAAGCTGACATGTATTTCGTCCATGGGACATTTTCTAGGCTAAAATAATGAAGTACGTTTGATGCTATAATAGATCAGCAACAAGGAACAGACATTACATCCAAGAAGTCATCATCAATAAATTAGTACAGAATCCAGTTCTGGAGTTATGACTATTAAGCTTGAAGATCTGTAATGGCCCGATAGTATATGCCAATAAAGGACCGTAAGTCCTGTACCAGTTATAACCAAATGCCTACATGGGGTTTGGTTATTATCGGCACAGGAATTATCAAGGTCCATACAGTCCTGTATTTCCAGCCAGGGATTTGTATTTAACCCCACTATGCTGCCCAAACAGCTTTGTATCTTGGTGTGCAGCCCCTTTTTAAGGATGTTATAAATAAATGCAACTTGCAGGCATGTATCATCACTTGGCTGCCCAATCTCTTGTCCCCATCGTTCCCTCATTCTATCAAAAAAATCAGTCATGGTCTCCCCAGCTTTCATAGTTTCTGCCATTAAACCTCATACATCTGTGCAGTAAGGCAACATTTCCTTCAGGGCCGTCCATATTTGGTGCTGTATGAAGTGAATACAGTCCCCTCATGCTCGGTGTTTATTAGCGTGACTGCTGGGATGCGTGCTCGAGTGAACACCTTGTACGTCTCCTCCCCGAAGAGGCTACTGAGCAGACTTTTGACATTGCCTATTGCTAGATTTACTGCCATGGTGTTCTTCTCAAAACATGAGAACCATTTCCCAATACTATCCAGCAAGGTTTGCAATTTGGTCCTTAGCCCTTCTTAATCCATCTGTGCCGATGGCACATAGATGGTCCCTGATGTGTTGCTCTACATTGACAGGTACATTTTGGCCTGGGAAAACCTCCACTGGTCTCTCCCTGACAGCTTTCACTTCTCCTTAGGCAATCCTCCATTCCTCCACTTGGGATCTCCTCCTCTGTTCCAGATGCAGTCTTCGGCTACGGCCATGACATCTGAATCGAAGTATCCTTCCTCTTACCAGGGTCTATTGTTGTGATCCTTTCCCTCGGCCCAGTGGGCTAGCAGATGGCAAAATTGCAGTGCAAAGATCTCATGTTCCTCTCGGGCCACTATCTCCCTTGGGGTCAGTTTGTCTGCCCTATGTGCTCGTATCAGCGGATATCATAAACACAACTCACCTTGTGTGCTCCTAAAGATGGCATCCTGCTTCTCCTGCATTTTAAGGGCCGATTACGATGGTCGGAAAGTCTCCTAAACCGCTTTGGAACCTATTTTCAACCAACTCTGTAACATTTCAGACCGACCGATTACGATAGTAATAAACTGTTTGGAATGTCATAATCGGTTACTAGATTAAAATGTCAGATTCTGGCAGACTTTCCGAGTTGGCCTGCCCGACACGAAATGGCTGTCGGAATCTGACATTGGGGTCTCGGATTTGGGTCCGCTGGGGTACCAAAGGAACCCCTCTGGTAATCCATGCACTGTGTGGGATGGTCAATGGGGTTCCCCTGACAGGGTGGAAGGTTACCCTAGACACCCATTTTCCCCATGTTATCCTGTGTTCGTACAAGGTAAAAAACCAGGGTGTGGAAAAGGGATTCACACACTTCTTCTTGAGACCCAATTATTGTAGATACATGCCTCACAAATGGCTACACCCAAAAGCCATTGGAAGAGAGATAATGTAGGTAGTTGTTGGAGAATCGTACCCTTCTTAATCATGCAATGATTTGTTCGGGAATAAAGTTCATACAATATATTCATAGGACAATAAATAATGTCTTTATTACCATGTGCAGGCAAGTTGCTGGTGCAAAACAAAAAATAAAAAGAAAACAAACAGCTGACACGTCTTTTGTCTAATGGCTAGACAGCCAGGGGCTTTTGCAAGCCAAGTTCTGTTAGCTAACATCAAAGAAAATGAATTGACGGTCAAGGTTTGCTCTGTGTGGTCTGCGCGGTCTCCACGGTCCTCTGGATATTGTATGACCTTTATTCCTAATCAAATCAATGCATGATTAAGAAAGGTACGAACCTCCAACAATTACCTACACTATCCTGTGTTCGTGTACAGAACACAGGCTCCAGTTGAAGTCAATGGGAGTGCTATCAAATGGTGTTCGGAAGCATCGTAATCAGTCGTTCAGATCCACCAATCCTGATTCCAAAACCAAGTTGGTTGAAAGAGTTTCCGACCAACATCGTAATTGGCCCCTTAGTTGTGTTTGCATCAGGACACAGTGGTCTCCTGTTTTCTGGTCAGCGTTGATAATTTTTGGCGGGGGAGCTGAGGATGCCTTTTTTGCTGACCATGGGTAAGAATTATTGGTCTGGGCCTCCTCAAAGATGTCTCATAGTTCTAAAAGTGCTGTTACCCTGTCCTTCATCTTTCTGACGTATTTGGTCTGTATGTGTGCCCTCATGTGTTCGATTAAGTTATTATCAGAGATTGTCTCATTTGGCCAGGAAAAAATGCGTGCCTTGGTGTATGCATGCCACTGGTTGCGAAAGTTGTCACACTTTTTAAAGAGTGTGGCAACCTAGTTTGCATGTGTTTTAGTGGTGAATCCATGATAAGTTGGGTACTTTTTAAGGGGTAGATGCGGCCTAGTTTTTTTGGGGGGGTTTAGAGAATCTCAAGTCCTACTCAGGTCATGGGGAAACGCACTCAGGGATTGCTGGTTTTAACAACTTACTATGAGTTCAACGCTATTAACTGAGGCTTCGTCATGAACATTTCAAAGACACAAATGTCAGTTTCAGCTTTGTGGCAAAGAAAGTTAACAACTCAAAGAACCACAGGCCCCTCTTGGCTACACACAAGCTACACTTGATCTCAAAGATCCAAAACTTTTTTCCCTAATTTTCAAATTGAACCCTGTTTCACAACCAGGGGCTTAGCGTACAATCTGTGTCACACCCAGTGACGTAATCAATCTTGTCTGTGTAGGATCTGTCTTTGAGGAAGCCAGTTTGCTGGTCATACAACTGAGCATCAACTTGCTCCTTCATTCTGTTCAGGATGAATATGTTGAATTCTTCGCCTGGGGTTAATAGAAGAGTGAACCCTATGTTGTCTGCACAGTTAGTCAGGTCATCTTTCTCAGGGATCTTGATGAGATATCCCTTCTTTCAACTCTGATGGCACCTTTTATCTAATCAGATCCTTCCAAAACATGGGGTGGAGATTGTCCGCTGATGTTTCAAAGACTGCCTTCAGTTTCTCGACAGGAAGGTTGTCAGGTCTGGCTGCTTCCCATTTCTCAGATTGTTGATGCCTTAGTTAGTCTGCTGAATTGGATTGGCAGCTGGCTGGTTAAGGCTGTGGCATGAGCTGGTTCAGCAGTTATTCAAAGTGCACCATTCATCATCATTGTTGGCCTCCGTTACCTATGATTGTCTCCTCAGGTTTGTCTTTAATGGGTCTTTCTGGAGAGTTTTCTCTCTATGTGGTAGAGTTCTTTAAATTTTCTATGACTAGCTGCTTCGAGGACTTGAGAGACAAGACCATCACATCTTTACTTGTCTGTTCCTCAGTTTCTCTTTGCTACCTTGTTGGTTTTGGTGTACTTGCTCTGAGCATTAGCTTTTTCTACTCTTGTTTTGCTCGTGTTGATTGCAGGTTTATTTTCCATTCTCTCTTAGATTTTGCAGAGAATCATTGAGATCTGTTTCTAGGGACCCAGTATGTCCTGGCATGTTGATTTAAATTTTTCCATGACTTTCTCACACTGACTATTTGCAGGCTCTCTGTTATTCTTTAGTTCTTGCAGGACCTGAAAATTGTCACTAAGGGTGACTAAATATTTACTCCATTTCTGTGCACTTTTGAGGAGGGAGGTGTTATATCACTGGTGTTGGTTTGTCAACTCTATCCATGCTTTCTTCAGCTTTAGCTTCAGCCTCGCTATGAGAACGTGATGGTCTGAATTAACTCTCACTTCCTTCAGGAACCTCCAGAACATCTAGGCAATGCAGTATGTTCAATATGATTCTCTGTTGAATTGTCTGACAAGAGCCAAGTTGCCTTGTGTATTTTTTGCGTGAGATTACACTGCACCCTATTACTGGACTTTTCAGGTTATAGAGACCTCCAAACCTTTAACCATTCTCGTTACGTCACCAAGGCCATGTTTGCCCGTGACTTCTTCGTAACCAGTGTTGCTGCTTCCAATCTTGGCATTGAGGTCCCCCATCAGTATGATGATGTTTCTGTCAAGGCATTTCTCCAGGACTGGAGTCTGTTGTAAAACTGTTCATTTTCCTTTTCTTTGCAGTCATTTGTATTTGGATAATATTCACGCTGATCCTCTTTCTATGTTTGCATGGTTGCTCTGATGATTCTGGGACAGTGGGAATCACATTCAATCAGAGGTCTGTTGACTGCTAGCATTAGCATCACTGCTACTTACAGAGTGGTTGGGGCATTATTGTCCTCATTTCCAGAACACAGCAGTGTTCCTCCTGAGGATTGTTTTGTTTCCTAATTGGACTGTGTCAACCTGTCTCACTGAAGGAGATTCATCTCTCTCTAGGACCAGGATGTCCTCTGGTCTTTTGTTTGCTGTATCTGTTGCAAGGATTTTTTTACAAGGTGGGGTAGCTATCCCATGCATAACATTCATTTTGCAGGAGGGCTTGGGACTGGCCAGTGATGGGGACCGATAAAGCAGTGGTTGGGGGATTAAGAGGGAAGAAGCAAGGAGCTGGGAAGGGAGGGAACACGAGGGAGGTGCAAACAAGTAACAATATTAGCAAAGGAGTATGCAAGGAACAAAGAAAGGGCTCCCTGGATGCAAAAAAAGTAAAGGCCATAAAAAGAATTTGAAGGACATTTTTTACATGATGTCAGCTTGGCAGATTAAGATTTAACTCTCTGCCTTTTTCTAAAATTATATCTTTTCTATATTACAGTAGAGCAAAGCAGCACACACCACAAGCTTAAACAACCTATCCAGGCCTAGAGGCTGCAAAGCGTTTCAATTTGAAAGAAAGCATTGGCATTGTAAAATATTAACACTGCTAGGGCTTTTGAGCAATAACGTTTATAAAAACCAAATACTTTGGCCCAGTGTGTACAAATTAATTGGAAGTACAAATGCAACTTTAGACACATAAATCAAAATTCAGCAAATCACAGTTTTTTACCCAGAAGCCTATTGTATTGAGGGGACAGGAGTGGGGGGGAGTCAATAGATGACTAACAGTGGAAAATTAATTATTTATTTTTCCTTTGTTGTCGGCTTTCTAGTCCCCCCCACCCTGCCCCTCCACTCTTATCTGCTGCATAGGCAGCTCATGTGCACTGAATGCCTAGTAGACTTGCTTTTTGTCATTGCAGGTGTTGGCTGTGTGTTTGAAAGCCAGGGCTGATTGAAGGTGTAAATATGACAACTCACAGAAATTTGATTGCTTAGTTTTAATAATAGGTTTTTGCTAAGCCACCTGGCATGGTTGTGCCACCCAATATTGTGCTTCATAAATATGTGCCAAGGAAAACCAGCTAACCCAATTCGTCCACACGGAGATGGACTTCTTCATGGCACAACATGTTTGAGAATATGTTTGTCGTTCAAGTTAATGGTCTTAGGTTTATTGAATATTAGTTCCAGGTTAATATTATAGCTCCTGAAATTGTCCATCCAATAAGACCAATATGTGGAAAAAATACAATTAAAGAATATCCAATCTTTCAACCATGGTACACATCATCAGAAGCTGGTCTTTCATTGAGGTAGTCAGAGCTGTACATGAGTGCCCGTCTCAGAAATCTTCTGACCTAATGTGATCCCAATAGATTTGTTGGCTTCCATTGTGAACAATGTCCTGAATGCAGATAGCAACTTCACCATCCCAGATCTTGGTTGGAATTTATTATTGCCCCAGTTTAAAAAAAGGGGAAGGAATCTATAAATGTTATGAAAGGACATATCTCATTGATTCCTTGGTGAGAGAGGTGGGAAATTCAGAGAAAATCCTGACTTGGGTGACGGCTAACAGTGGCTCTTATTATGACTGTGAGCCCAACCTGCCCGCTAAGGATAGGACCGCTGTGCTTTTATCTACTGCAGCTTGTGCATAAGCCCATGAACAGGGCCGCAGCTAAATCCATAGTAGAAAAGGGCACATTGTACATAACCAAGTGGTGCCTGGCACACTGTACATTGATGCCTGGGGGGGGCACTTGGCTGGTAATCACCTTCACAGAGTTTTAGTTATTTCTTAACTGAGAATATACATGTAATTTCTATAAAAAAAGAATTCACAGCTTCACAACATCCCAGGCATCAATGCCAGAAAGAGGTTAAACATGTGTTAGCTGTGCACTCCTCAGTGTGTATCTGAAGGTGATAAGGTGAGCAAGAAGCCATAAAACAAGGAAGAAGAGGACATAGAAAAGATTAATTGCCCCATATAAATGTGATTCAAGTCTGTCTTATCCATGCTATCTGCAGCTTCATGTTAAGTGATTTATTAGTTTCATATTTTACAATAACAATTTGCAAATTTACTCAAGATGTATGCATTTCTGAATGAGATAATATAAAACAGCAGAATCTCTAGCAGAAAGCACAACAGATAGTATGATGGAATGTGATGAGGTTTTCACCACACAAAATAATAACCGGACATCTATATTGAGGTTGTAGTACTTTATGGGTATGGTTAATACCTCTTTATCCTGTTGTTTGTCCTTGTATTGTAGCCACACTTGTAGACACAGTATTTATGAGTCCAAATTCATCATCTTTGCTTGTTCTTGGGACCTTTCAGTCTCAAACATTGTCAGAGGTGTGATAATTACCCAATGCAACCACAGCTACCACAGCCCTGATTGCAGCCAACCACAACATCAGGGCCCTCATGGACCGTGGTGACCAGACGTGGGTCACTTGTTCTCCATGCCAATGGAATCAAGCTATTCTAGCTGAAATGGGAAGAAACCCCAAAACCGGTCCTAGGATGTATATTTCCAGTCCAGGGAGGACCTGGCTAGGCAGTTCGGGCTGGACTGTTCCCATGGGGTACAGGGTCAAGACTGATTTGCCTATGGTTGGGTTCAAACTGGAATGGTGTGGTGACCAAAAAAAAGATGGATTTGGGCCCAGATCTCTGTACTGGAGTTAATGTATGACATTGTTCTACATTCTGTCCATCAACTGTTGTTTTTGCATTGTCACCCCGAGTGGGACGGGTATGCCCAAATGTGGGTCCTGTGCTTTCCATGCCACTGGAATCGAACTATCCTGGATGAAGAGGGGTAAAGCACCGAAACCGGTCCTAGGATATTTGTTTCCAGTCCAGGGAGGACATGGCTTGGCAGTTCAGGCTGGACTGTTCCCATGAGGCCCAGGGTCAAGACTGTTTTGCATATGGCTGGGTTCAAACTACAATGGCATGGTGAGCAAAAAAAACATCGATTTGGGCCCAAATCTCTGTACTGGGGTGAATGTATGACATTGTTTTACATTCTGTCCATCAACTGTTGTTTTTGCATTTGTCACTAGGAATGGGAAGGGTATTCCCAGACGTTGGTTTCATGCTCTCCATGCCACTGGAATCAAGTTGTCCTGGCTGAAGAGGGGTGACACCCCACAACCGGTCTTAGGATGCTTGTTTCCAGTCAAGGAGGACCTGGCTTTACAGTTCGGATTGGACTGTTTCCATGAGGAACAGGGACAAGACTAATTTGTATAGACTGAGTTGAAACTCGAATGGCATGGTGAGCAAGAAACCACCACTCCCAACTAACAACCAGCGAACCCAGCCCGTAGGTATTTACTCCTAAATCTCTTCCTCCACCGACACACAAGATATGGCAGCTTGAACCACGCTGAGATCCTCCACACCACAGATCCAGGACTACCCTTAGGGATAATGTATGTAACTCCAACACCAAAAGCCGACTCCAAGAACCCAGCCTACACCCACACATGAAAACCACAGTTACTGACACCAATCACGCAATGCCTCCCAAGACTCAACATCTTTGCTTGACCACAACCCCCATAAGGAACCATCACAGAGACCCAATAGAACAAGTACTGCAAAGTCATCCCGGGACGCCCCCAGCCCCTCCACCAGAAAGACGACCCAGAGACTCACCTTGCTGGAAAGCCAGAAGAGGCCTAACGGACATGCTGCCGAAGATTCCATACAAGTACATTTCCTAAAGCCTGACTGACTTTGAGAATACATGTATTCCCATATGTTTAAACACATCAACTAAGCAAATTATTCACCAAGATCCATTTAAAATCAAGCTTGACACACAGTGTGATCTTAGGCACACGACCAGGATGTTACATGTAATCTACCATGTCTGTCTCTGCATGCAATATGTGTTTCTCTGCTCATACTATTTCACTGTCTCTACTGGCAACAAACAGACCACATATATATAAGCAAGACATAACATTCCTTTTTCATTTCAACGGCACACCCTGGATCTTAATTGCACAGCTTAGAGCCTATTTGTAAAGTAAGATGCCTAACAAACATGCTGCCTAAGATTCCATACAAGTACATTTCCTAAAGCCTAACTGACTTTAAGAATACATGTATTCCCATATTTTTAAACACATAAACTAAGCTAATTATTCACCCAGATCCATTTAAAATCAACCTTGACTCACAGTGTGATATTAGGCACATGACCAGCATGTTACATGTAATCTACCATGTCAGTCTCTGCATGCAATATGTGTTTCTCTGCTCATACTATTTCACTGTCTCTACTGGCAAAAAACAGACCACATATATATATAAGCAAGACATAACATTCCTTTTTCATATCAACGGCACACCCTGGATCTTGATTGCACAGCTTAGAACCTATTTGTGAAGTAAGAGGCCTAACAGGCATGCTCCCTAAGATTCCCTACTAGTACATTTCCTAAAGCCTAACTGACTTTAAGAATACATGTATTCCCATATTTTTAAACACATCAACTAAGCAAATTATTCACCCAGATCCATTTAAAATCAAGCTTGACTCACAGTGTGATCTTAGGCACATAACCAGGATGTTACATGTAATCTACCATGTCTGTCTCTGCATGCAATATGTGTGTCTCTGCTCATACTATTTCACTTTCTATACTGGCAGAAAACAGACCAGATATATATAAACAAAACATAACATTCCTTTTTCAATTCAGCAGCACACCCTGGATCTTGATTGCACAGCTTAGAACCTATTTGTGAAGAGGCCTAACAGACATGCTGCCTAAGATTCCCTACTAGTACATGTCCTAAAGCCTAACTGACTTTAAGAATACGTGTATTCCCATATTTTTAAACACATCAACTAAGCAAATTATTCACCCAGATCCATTTAAAATCAAGCTTGACTCACAGTGTGATCTTAGGAACATGACTAGGATGTTACATGTAATCTACCATGTCTGTCTCTGCATGCAATATGTGTGTCTCTGCTCATACTATTTCACTGTCTCTACTGGCAAAAAACAGACCACACATATATAACCAAGACATAACATTCCTTTTTCATTTCAACGGTACACCCTGGATCTTTATTGCACAGCTTAGAGCCTATTTGTGAAGTAAGAGGCCTAACATACATGCTGCCTAAGAGTCCCTACTAGTACATGTTCTAAAGCCTAACTGACTTTAAGAATACATGTATTCCCTTATTTTTAAACACATCAACTAAGCAAATTATTCACCCAGATGCATTTAAAATCAAGCTTGACTCACAGTGTGATCTTAGGCACATAACCAGGATGCTACATGTAATCTACCATGTCTGTCTCTGCTTGCAATATGTATGTCTCTGCTCATACTATTTCACTGTCTCTACAGGCAAAATACAGACCACATATATATAAGCAAGACATAACATTCCTTTTTCATTTCAACGGCACACCCTGGATCTTGATGGCACAGCTTAGAGAGGATTTGTGAAGTTAGAGGCCTAACAGCCATGCTGCCTAAGATTCCCTACTAGTACATTTCCTAAAGCCTAACTGACTTCAAGAATACATGTATTCCCATATTTTTAAACACATCAATTAACCCCTTCCATGCTCATGACGGAACGGTTCCGTCATGAGCGTCGGTTGAGCTGTGCTCATGACGGAACCGTTCCATTATGGTTCCATACGCCCAATGGAACGTTCAGCACAGCGCGGAAATTCGCGCCGCGCTGAAGCGGTTAAGCAAATTATTCACCCAGATCCATTTAAAATCAAGCTTGACTCACAGTGTGATCTTAGGCACATGGCCAGGATGTTACATGTAATCTACCATGTCTGTCTCTGCATGCAATATGTGTGTCTCTGTTCAGACTATTTCACTGTCTATACTGGCAGAAAACAGACCACATATATATAACCAAGACATAACATTCCTTTTTCATTTCAGCAGCACACCCTGGATCTTGATTGCATAGCTTAGAGCCTATTTGTGAAGAGGCCTAACGGACATGCTGCCTAAGATTCCCTACTAGTACATTTCCGATAGCCTAACTGACTTTAAGAATACGTGTATTCCCATATTTTTAAACACATCAACTAAGCAAATTATTCACCCAGATCCATTTAAAATCAAGCTTGACTCACAGTGTGATCTTAGGAACATGACCAGGATGTTACATGTAATCTACCATGTCAGTCTCTGCATGCAATATGTGTGTCTCTGCTCATACTATTTCACTGTCTCTACTGGCAAAAAAAGACCACATATATATAAGCAAGACATAAGATTCCTTTTTCATTTCAACGGCACACCCTGGATCTTGATTGCACAGCTTAGAGCCTATTTGTGAAGTAAGAGGCCTAACATACATGCTGCCTAAGATTCCCTACTAATACATGCCCTAAAGCCTAACTGACTTTAAGAATACATGTATTCCAATATTTTTAAACACATAAACTAAGCAAATTATTTACCCAGATCCATTTAAAATTAAGCTTGACTCACAGTGTGATCTTAGGCACATGACCAGGATGTTACATGTAATCTACCATGTCTGTCTCTGCATGCAATATGTGTTTCTCTGCTCAGACTATTTCACTGTCTATACTGGCAGAAAACAGACCACATATATATAAACAAGACATAACATTCCTTTTTCATTTCAACGGTACACCCTGGATCTTGATTGCACAGCTTAGAGCCTATTTGTGAAGTAAGAGGCCTAACACACATGCTGCCTAAGATTCCCTACTAGTACATGTCCTAAAGCCTAACTGACTTTAAGAATACATGTATTCCCTTATTTTTAAACACATCAAGTAAGCAAATTATTCACCCAGATCCATTTAAAATCAAGCTTGACTCACAGATTGATCTTAGGCACCTAACCAGGAAGTTACATGTAATCTGCCATGTCTGTCTCTGCTTGCAATATGTGTGTCTCTGCTCATACTATTTCACTGTCTCTACTGGCAAAAAACAGACCACATATATAACCAAGACATAACATTCCTTTTTCATTTTAACGGCACAGCCTGGATCTTGATTGCACAGCTTAGAGCCTATTTGTGAAGTAAGAGGCCTAACAGACATGCTGCCAAAGATTCCCTACTAGTACATGTCCTAAAGCCTAACTGACTTTAAGAATACATGTATTCCCTTATTTTTAAACACATCAACTAAGCAAATTATTCACTTAGATCCATTTAAAATCAAGCTTGACTCACAGTGTGATCTTAGGCACATGACCAGGATGTTACATGTAATCTACCATGTCTGTCTCTGCATGCAATATGGGTGTCTCTGCTCATACTATTTCACCGTCTCTACTGGCAAAAAACAGACCACATATATATAACCAAGACATAACATTCCTTTTTCATTTCAACAGCACACCCTGGATCTTGATTGCACAGCTTAGAGCCTATTTGTGAAGTAAGAGGCCTAACAGACATGCTGCCTAAGATTCCCTACTAGTACATGCCCTAAAGCCTAACTGACTTTAAGAATACATGTATTCCAATATTTTTAAACACATAAACTAAGCAAATTATTTACCCAGATCCATTTAAAATTAAGCTTGACTCACAGTGTGATCTTAGGCACATGACCAGGATGTTACATGTAATCTACCATGTATGTCTCTGCATGCAATATGTGTGTCTCTGCTCATACTATTTCACTGTCTCTACTGGCAAAAAACAGACCACATATATATAAGCAAGACATAACATTCCCTTTTCATTTCAACGGCACACCCTGGATCTTGATGGCACAGCTTAGAACCTATTTGTAAAGTAAGAGGCCTAACAAATATTCTGCTTAAGATTCCCTACTAGTACATTTCCTAAAGCCTAACTGACTTTAAGAATACATGTATTCCCATATTTTTAAACACATCAACTAAGCAAATTATTCACCCAGATCCATTTAAAATCAAGCTTGACTCACAGTGTGATTTTAGGCACATAACCAGGATGTTACATGTAATCTACCATGTCTGTCTCTGCATGCAATATGTGTGTCTCTGCTCATACTATTTCATTGTCTCTAATGGCAAAAAACAGACCACATATATATAAGCAGGACATAACATTCCTTTTTCATTTCAACGGCACACCCTGGATCTTGATTGCACAGCTTAGAGCCTATTTGTGAAGGAAGAGGCCTAACAAACATGCTGCCTAAGATTCCATACAAGTACATTTCCTAAAGCCTAACTGACTTTAAGAATACATGTATTCCCATATTTTCAAACACATCAACTAAGCAAATTATTCACACAGATCCATTTAAAATCAAGCTTGACTCACAGTGTGATCTTAGGCACATGACCAGGATGTTACATGTAATCTACCATGTCTGTCTCTGCATGCAATATGTGTGTCTCTGCTCATACTATTTCACTGTCTCTACTGGCAAAAAACAGACCACATATATATAACCAAGACATAACATTCCTTTTTCATTTCAACGGCACACCCTGGATCTTTATTGCACAGCTTAGAGCCTATTTGTAAAGTAAGATGCCTAACAAACATGCTGCCTAAGATTCCATACAAGTACATTTCCTAAAGCCTAACTGACTTTAAGAATACATGTATTCCCTTATTTTTAAACACATCAACTAAGCAAATTATTCACGCAGATCCATTTAAAATCAAGCTTGACTCACAGTGTGATCTTAGGCACATGACCAGGATGTTACATGTAATCTATCATGTCTGTCTCTGCTTGCAATATGTGTGTCTCTGCTCATACTATTTCACTGTCTCTACTGGCAAAAAACAGACCACATATATATAAGCAAGACATAACATTCCCTTTTCATTTCAACGGCACAGCCTGGATCTTGATTGCACAGCTTAGAGAGTATTTGTGAAGTAAGAGGCCTAACAGCCATGCTGCCTAGGATTATCTACTAGTACATTTCCTAAAGCCTAACTGACTTTAAGAATACATGTATTCCCTTATTTTTAAACACATCAACTAAGCAAATTATTCACGCAGATCCATTTAAAATCAAGCTTGACTCACAGTGTGATCTTAGGCACATGACCAGGATGTTACATGTAATCTATCATGTCTGTCTCTGCTTGCAATATGTGTGTCTCTGCTCATACTATTTCACTGTCTCTACTGGCAAAAAACAGACCACATATATATAAGCAAGACATAACATTCCTTTTTCATTTCAACGGCACAGCCTGGATCTTGATTGCACAGCTTAGAGAGTATTTGTGAAGTAAGAGGCCTAACAGCCATGCTGCCTAGGATTATCTACTAGTACATTTCCTAAAGCCTAACTGACTTTAAGAATACATGTATTCCCATATTTATAGATGGACGCATGCATAATTGCATTCACTAAACTGGTTGGTTGCTATTTACTCACTATACAAACTACAAAAGGTTCTGCTTAAATGGCGGCGGCTCACTAGACCGCTGTGAGACACTCTCCTGTGCTGAGCCTAATCAATGGGCTAGGAGAGTTTGGACCTTTGGCGGTCACTGCGGCCTGCTTGAAAATGCTATAAGCAGCTACAAGCGGTATCAGAAAGCATCAGAAGCAGTCGTGTCGGAACTACAGTGGCATACAGTGGCATACAGGGTTAAAGCATGAAGAATGAATGGTGCCTACTTTAATGCATCAGGAGACTCTTCATCCTCATCGGGGCAGTCACGGCCGCTACTCCACTGTATCGCATCAGCCCTCGGCCTTACGGTGTTAAGGCTCTTCATTCAGCTTCGTACCAGCAGAGAATCCCCTGACGATCAAGACAAGCTTAGAAGTGCTCCTGTTACTGACCTCGTCACGCAGAACACGCAGATGGCTCCGAAGAATGCTGCAGCGGTGGCGGCTGCTTCAAAAACCCGGGCAGCCAAACAAGCGCTTCGTGATCAGAAGCTGGCGGCAAGGCGCGCTGGCTCCCTGACGGATGAAGCCGCTGGCTCCGATGGGGGACAGGCTCAGTCCCAGTTGAAACATCAGAAAGCGGCAAAAATCACCAACATTCCGGGCCCGGGCCCCTCTGTTGTTGACCTACTTCGGAAAACGCCAGCCAGAGCTGCGCCATCCCCCTTCCTTCATCACGCAACAAGCGAGCCGCTGATTGTAGCACCGTCCGCAATCCCGGTGGCGCCCTCCAACGCGGATTCGTTGGTGCTAGCAGCGGCCCGTTCCGTGCCTCTCGAGGGAGTGAGTATTCCAGTGAGTATTCCAGCTACAGCCACAGTCGACTTGCCCACACCGCCGCAAGGCTTAGCAGCCTCTGTAGAAGGCCCAGGGGGTTTTACTGAAGAGACGGTAGGGGCAAAAATTCTAACAGTGCCGGCAACACTGAATTCTCAAGCGCAAGCAGTATTAGCAGCATTAGCAGGGGTGAATGTGCCGCTTCAGGAGCCAGGCCCGATAATAACTGTGCCTACAGCATCAACATCTATTACTAATAAATCACTGCGAGCAGAGGTCATACAACCGAAGGTACAGTTACAATTACAGGCCGATGCTGCACTTGCAACTGGCACAGGCAACACAGTTAATATGCCCAAACAGCCACGGACTGAAATTCTTTTTGCTCCACTTAACATGGCTAATGAGGGGGCAATTTAACATCACCCCCTCTAGTACAGACTTTGGCTCAGGCACAAGGCACTCCGGCAACAGCCACACTATTGGGGAATGAAAATGAAGAGGGGTCAATAGCGTCTATGCCGGACCCTATGGGTGGAGCCGGGATCACTTCCGACACAGATCTAGAACCATCAGAATTTTATACTATCTCTGAAGGCCGCGAGGACCCAGGAAGGCACCAAGATTTGGATTCCGATTTAGATTCCCTATCCGATTTGCACTCAGGCTCCAGCACCAGCACACAAGATAGCGACGCGGATGAGCTATTGGGCAAAACCACAATGGGAAGGCACACAGTGATTAAAAAAAAAAGAAGCCATCACGGCGCGGCAGGCCTTCTCTGGGATTATGCTCCTGCAACAACCTCTAGCTCTCAGGGGCCCTCTTCCTTGAAGGAGCAAAACACTACCTTAACATCGGTAATGGACACGGTGCGGCAGGCGATTGCCTCCCATAGGGAGCAAACCTCCAAAGATGGTCGGAAGGCTCAGCAAGCCCTACAAAAGGTACAAGGTGTGGTACGTAAGCTCTCCAAATCTGTAGCGGCCTCCAACGCAAGAATGGCAGATATGGAAGATCGGATAGTGGTCAACGAGGCTGAAGCAACGGTGGTGAAAGAACAGGTCGATGCCCATGACGCAGAACTGACTGATGTAAGGTGGAAGCTCGAGGAGATAGAAAATCGCATGCGCCGCAACAACCTCCGGATATTGGGGGTTCCGGAGAAAAGCGAAGGAGACAACATACGCGTTTTTGTGATTCAACTTTTCAAAGATACATTCCCCGAGTTATCTTCTTGGAATTGGGAGCTAGAAGTCCAGCGTGTCCACAGAACCCCGTTTACACTACGGGATAATAACTCACAAAGCAAATACCCCAGGGCGATACTGGTCTATTTCGGCAATTTTCTTTTACGTCAAACTACTGCCGAGAAAGCGAGGCCTGATGCTCATCGGTCTCGAGGTGACATCTCATACTTTGCTAGGCCGTATTTTTGCCGCACAACTGTGGAGCGGAGATGGCGGCTTCGTCAGCTAATTAAACACTTTTTGGACAAAAAGGCCAAGGTTTATTTGAATAACCCTGCTACGCTCAAAGTTTTATATAAGGGTCAGGTTAAATTCTTCACTTCTGAAATCAAAGCGAAGGCCTTCTTAGACAGCCTGACCTAAATATGAGATAATGATACTTTTCATCAAGAACTCTAAGATCAGTGATTATTATGTTTACTATATAACCCCCGGCTGGTGGGTTGTGGTTTATGACATAGGAGGTATAAGTACATTTAATGGAACTATGTAGTCCTAATTTTGGCGCCTATTCTTATCGCTCTGATAGTCACTTAGAGTATGAATATGATGCCTCTATCACTGCTCCAATGATTTACTGTTTGGCACTTATGGGTGTTCATTTCGCCTCAGTGGGCTTCATAAGGTCCTAAATTGGTTATTCTATTCTAGATTTATCTTCTTCTGTTTCGTATCTCTCCGTTAGCCCACACATGTGCTATTAGGTAAACACGGAAGTAACAATATGGCACAGCGCAGGGGGTGTTTCTCCATCACTACAGACTCTAGCTAGAGTCTATATGCCTCAAAGGGTGGTGTGTGGGGGGAAGGGGGTCGGGGAGGGGGGTGGTGGGTAAGGGGGTGAAGGGGGGGGGGGGAATGCAAAAAAATTGGCAAACTCAGACGTAAGTTGAGATGCACACAAAGATCATGGTTTGATTTGAACCAATATAGCCAAAGCAAAAAACAAAATTGTAAAAAGCAAAACTGTATTATGCATTTTGAGAACATTGGTGGTGCATGGTTCCAATATTTTAAATCTGGGCTAGACTCTCATGTTAGTAAATGGGGAGAATAAGTTTATGCACTTGGAAAGTGGCAGGCCTTAATCATAAAAATAAAAGGGCCCAGCTATTTCAATTGACACGTCAGAACCCAGTTGACATAATATGCCTGCAAGAGACACATATAGCATACGCAGACAGAGACTTACTCAAATTACCTGGTTATAGCCTCATGGTTACTACATCCCAAACATCCAAAACCAGAGGGGTAGCTATCTTAGCTAAACTATAATAGGTACCCCAATTCGTAAATTGGCCGACAAACATGGTAGTTGGGTCATAGTTCAGCTACAGTTAGGTATTACTATCTGTGTAATTTATGGCTCTAACCTAGACGACCCTGATATTTTTCGGGAGCTCGAAATTGAATTGGCTTCTTGGGTTGGCCCTCTGATTCTTTGCGGGGACTTTAATATTGATATAGGGCTGCCCATAGAGAATCACCCGTCTTTAAATTATAAAGGGCGTAAACCGAAGGTATACAGCGCACTAGGGCGGATGATGAAAAGCCATAATCTAGTGGATGTTTGGGGGTTGCTCCGGGGGCCAAACACAGATGGTTTTACTTACTTTTCTTTCCCCCATAATAAGTACGTCCGAATCGATTATATTATGTCATCTATAGAGGAGGGGGACATTATAGAAATAACTAAATCCCCGAAAACAATATCCGATCACAATGCGCTGACCTTCATCTTCGATACTGTCAGTATGGTTAAGCCAAAGACTCAATGGACTTTTGACAGGAGGTTACTGGTTAATCAGGAATATATAACCTATATTAAATCATGGGCCCAGTCTTTTTTTGATTGTAACCAGTTTAGTGCGTCCCGTTTAATAGTATGGGACTGTTTTAAAGCAGCATTGAGGGGAGAAACTATTTCATTTGTAGCAAATAAACGAAAGAATGAAAAGCATATTAACACACAACTTATGCAAGAACTCTCTAATCTCGAGACTCATCACGCCTCCCAAATAAATCAGGCTCAAAGAGGTCAAGTAGATTCTACCCCAGATCCTGGAAAAACTTTAAACAAAATAATGATCTTAAAAAATGAGATCAACAGTATGCTCATTCAAAAAGCTGCTGAAACCTATCAGGCTAATAAGACTAGACTGTATGAATCAGGAGAAAACGTGGGAAAGCAGCTAGCATTACGTACTCGACAAAAACAATCACTGGGCAGTATTAAGAAGATAGAATTCGAGGGTAATGAGCATACAACTCCTAAAGAGATTGTTAAAGTATTCCAAAAGTATTATCAAAAACTTTACGGCAGCGATATCTCACACTCTAATAGCGAAATAACAACATTCTTAAACAATTGGCTCCCAGACCAGGCTTTACACAAAGCTATTGATGATGAGACCAAGGCTAATCTGGATAGAGAAATTACGCTCATTGAAGTGGAGATTGCTTTAGCTGAGCTGGCCAACGGTAAAGCGGCGGGTCCGGATAAAATTCCATTGGATCTATATAAAATCTTTGGTGATCAAATAACCCCTTTTTTGCTTGATCTGTTCCTTGGAGTGCAGTACCACACAACTCCTCCAGAGTCATGGAAGCAAACAAATATAATAATTTTTCATAAAAAGGGCAAACCACCCCACCTTCCTTCCTCATATAGGCCCATATCCTTGATCAACTCCGACGCAAAGGTATATGCTAAAATATTTGCAAACCGGCTGAGTGGGGTCATCAAACATCTTGTGTCCCCTTGGCAACATGGCTTTATCCCCGGCAAGGGTACTACAGACCATACTCGGAGAGCCATAACTCTGTTTGACATCATGGGCGCCACGGGGGGTGAGATGTCGATGATCCTCCTCGATGCCGAAAAGGCATTTGATCGAGTATCATGGCAGTTTCTTTGGAACATCTTGAAAAGTAAAAATTTTGGTAACAACTTTATTAAAGCCATTAAAGCCATTTACATCAACCCCACGGCCAAAATCTCCATAGGCAGCGATGAGTCGGAGTTTATCAAGGTACAAAGAGGCACAAGGCAGGGTTGCCCATGCTCCCCGGTTTTATTTGCCCTCTATATCGATCCCCTTATTCAGAAGTTATTAACTTCACCTGCAATTCAACCAGTCATTACCGGGTCTTTCTCCACGAAAGTCATGGCATATGCAGACGATGTCGCTGTTATAACCACCAATCCCTCTGAAGCAAGTTTTGAAATCGAGACAATCACTCAGGCATTTGGGTTATATTCAGGGTATTCTTTGAATAGGGACAAAACGGTGGTACTAGCCACTAATAACACTCATTATGAAGGCACACTCAGGGTAAAACAGGCTACATATTTAGGAGTATGCCTCTCTGCGGAGGTAAGCAAGATTAGCAATCTAATTTATTCCCCCCTTATTGATAAAATCAAAGGTGATCTTAGAAGGATAGATAGCTTGCACCTGTCGATAATTGGCAGGGCCAATTATGTTAAAATGAAAAAAATCCCACGGGTTTTATATTTTTTTAGAGCAATCCCTGTACTGCCTGGAGAACACTTTATTAAGACTATTGATTCCCTTATTTCAAAGTTTATTTGGAGTTATGGAAAAATAAGACGGGCCCTCCCTCTGCTGGTGCTACCTCAAGATAGAGGTGGCTTAGCTTTACCGAATTTAAGATTATATCTTTGGGCAACACTAGTACAATATATGGACCCTCTTCTGACTGCTAAACCTGGAGTTTTAACCTCCATAGTTCCATATATCCCGTCGATATATGAGCTTAGCTTGGGTGAGAAATATAAGGGGCTGTTTTTAAGACAGGTGGAACCATCATACTACAAAAAAATTAAATTAAAGACAGTTTTAGATGCACGTGCGGTATGGAAAGCTATCTGCAAACATCTAGATATTCCTACATTTACGAAATATACACCACTATGGTACTGCAATATCATCCCCCCCATTCTTAACGACATTAGATCTCAGAGGTGGAAGCTCCTAGGTATTAATACAATAGGCGATTTTTTTGGATACAACATCCCATCATCTTTTGAGTCTTTCCAAGAAAGATACAACATTCCCGCTCGCGATTTCCTAAAATTCTATCAAATATCGTCCAGCATCTGCAATATTACACCAAAAATTCTACTAGATAATATACCATTACTGGACATTATAGGGAAAAACTCTACAAGAATTGGGGTTCTATATCAGATGTTTATGGCCAACGCTCCTGACGACCTCGAACGCACGGAACAATCTTGGGCCTCGAAATTAGTTAACCCCAACGTAGATATAGATCTCTCGCTAGCTCTCTCAGCAAAGTACTTCATAGCTTCTAATTTAAAGGCCCAATATTACAAAACCATATATAATCTATACTATACGCCAGCCAAATTGTTTGCTTGGGGGCTCAGGACTGATGACAATTGTCCTAGATGTAAACAGCCACTTGCAAATCTCTTGCATATGTTCTCTGAATGTCCTGCATTGGCAACAGTCAAGGCTATGATACTGGAGTATTGGGCCCAAATCTTTGGGCATCGGATAAGAGACTCTATAACATTGCACTTATTAGGCCATGACGACTCCCTGGGCCACAATAGTGAAGAACAGGCGGTACTTTTTCTGGGATATGCCGTACTTCGAATAATTCTGGCAGCTAGATGGAAAGATGTAGAGCCCCCTACCTTTCATATGTGGCTTAGTCGATTTATTGCCATCTATAAACAGGAAATCGCAATTTATGCCACAAGAGGTAAGAAAATGAGGGCAATAGGAAAACAGCTGTGGGAGCCCATTACTAGGTGGTATAATATCGAAAGAGGAAATCATGATTTGGATTTATGATTGTGTATTTTGTTACTTTGCTTCTTTTCTTCTCCCTTCCTTTTCACCTTTTTTCTTATTAACTATCTGATTTTCCGCTTTTTTGGCTTCGAATTACGATGCTGTTTGGTATGGGTAAAATGTATATGGTTTTGGTTGCTTTTACTTTCAATCCCTTAGTATATCTTTAATTTACGGATGATCCATATACTTTAGGTATTATATTGGTTACTCATTTCAACATATGACATGCTTTCACGTTGTACTCCATGCATACTTTGATTATCTGCATTGTTTATTTTAGTAACTTGTTTTGATTGTCTGAATTTGCCAATGAATAAATAAAAAAATAAAAATAAAAAAAAAGGTTCTGCTAAAATGATTAAGGAAGAGTCAAGGACTAAAGTCACATGAAAGGACGCATCACTCAGGCCAATTAAATTACCAACTAATATTAAGTAACTACTAACTATCTACCACTACCTTACGGACAGAACAAAGGAAATGAGTCTCTTTGGTCTGCAATTCATGACCTAACAAATACTCTGCCATAATCAGCCCAGTGAGCATAACGTTGCAAACAAGTATGATTAGGGACCGCCAAGCACCTGTCTAAAATAAAGATCACATAATATAATATGTTTATACGTAACTTACCTGCATGTGAGCAGCAGCATCCAAGCTATTTTGAGAATAAAATATTTTTCACAATAACATTGGCCACATAATAATTATTATAATAAGCTAGTACTCACTAAGCCCAGCGACCTCCTTACAGGTCAAGCAGGTCCTACTCTCAGTCTAAGATGTTGGACCACTGTTGCGTCACTTGGGTGTGGGTGCACTGGACCCATAACAGAGATACATGACCTGGCGCAGCCTCGCCCACCTCTGCTGACGCTCCCTGGGCTCATACCCGGACATGGCCTGCCGCCTGATTCTAAGGTAGAAGAGAGGTGGCACTGCACAAAAAAAACAAGTGCAGTCAACTCCACCTCCAAAAACAAGGCTCGGTCTGCACCCCTTCCAGGCAAGGCATTCCACTCCACCGCTCTTCCCGGGTCGCGCTCAGAGTTTTAGCCATGATTCTGGGAGGTCGTGCGGAAAAGAAAATGTAGAAAGTAAAAAATTAAGTTGCTTGTTTTTCCACAGCGGATTTATATGCAGAATATTGTAGACTGTTTTTCTATGCCCTCTACATTTATAAGTGTCTTTTGTGAAAACAGGGATGACCAGTAATGTGATAATGAGGGGCAGGGCCGCAATCTGAGAAAGTGGTTAGGGGCAAAATCTTTCTCATGCAATGACCACAGTCACTAAATTAACTTGAGCTGAACCCTCTGATAGCTTGGCAGAAACACAGAGGGCTCAACTTCGAGACAATGTGTAAAGCATTTAAGCAATACATTGTGAGAAGTTAGCCTGGCATATGATGTCCACTAGTTCTAGTGGGGACCTTGCACCAGTCTAATTGACCCTTATTGATGGTGGTTGTAAAGTCAACCTTATAGAAAGCTATCCTAGTGGTAGCATGAACCAGCAGTCTTCAGGCTAAGACTTCAGTAGGTGAGTTAAGCAAGTTGTTTTACCATATATAATCACTTGAATAACAAATGAAAGTACACCACACAAGGTATACATCAAATATATATGTATTTAATCTAAACACAAGCTCTATGCACTCTTTATGAGGTCAGAGGTAAAAGTACAATACAAGTCACAAGGTTAATATATACGATAAGTTGCACAGTATACGTTATGCCCTAGGGGCCTCACAAACCATATACTAAAAAAGTGATATAAGTACCACAAGAGAATTAGAGAGCAGGCCTAGGGCCTGTGGAATCGCTGGGGCTACACTAAACAACCAAAGGTTAGGAAGTAGGAGGCCCATGGGAGACGCATGCAGTGTCTAAACACAGGCGCGGGTTCCCATTGACTTTCTATGGAGATCGTAAAAGTTACAAAGTTACAATTTAAGGACACTTCCGGATGGACTAAGATGGAACCTTTTTAAACTAGGACACTTCGAGAGTCAAGACCCATGGGAGCACTGGAGTACTCATGTTACCTCCATCAGGGAAGCCGGTGCATAGGTGTCTTTTTGTGTCGGGTTTCGTAATTGTTTTCTATGGAGAGCTTCAAAGAAGGACTGCAGGCACCCGAGGAAAAGTGTCCGGGTGGATCAAAGGGTGGATCAGATATGTGAAGAACATGAAAGCAGAGGGGACAGAGTCTGCGTCACTAGTCAGTGACCAGGAAGGTACCAGTTAACCTCACCCTGTAGACTGGAAACTGAGCACGTTGACGTTGTCCGTGGTTTGATGATCTTAGCAAAGAGTAGAGATAGCAAAAGGACTCAAACATCTTCGCCTCTACGGTGGCCGTGATTTGATGATCTTAGCAAAGAGTAGAGATAGCAAAAGGACTCAATCCTCTTCGCCCATATGGTGGCCATCTTTAAAAGGAGCCCGCTCATGTGGATGATCATATCACCATTGCAGCTGTTTATCCTCTACCATTCTTAGGCCGCTATCCTCCTGAAGCGATGAATAACGTCAGAATATCGCCCGACCTATAATATTTTTAACAGCTCCATGCCCGTGCGCATTGTTTTTCCACTTGGTGACCTGTGTTATAGGAGTGTCCTAACTAATGACTTACTCCTCTATAATTTTGTTGACTGACACTGATTTTGTTGACTCTGACACTGATGATTGACTATTTTGTCAATTGTACCTATGATTGCCTACACCCTCAACGATCTACCTCACCACAACTATTTAACTCTATATTTTGCGACTGCATACACCCTTAGCGATCTACCTCAACACAACTGCTTGCTGACCATCATCATTGTATTTATGGTTTCGAATTTCACTGCCCTCTCCAGGTTATACAGGTTTTGTGTTTTATTTTATTTTACAGGTTATGCAGGTTATGTGTTTTATTTTACGGAGGACTCATGTCTGCCCTGTGTTTTTCATGCATCTCTCACTAACGCTTTCTTAGTCTCTCTTTTCACCATCAGATGATCTCTGTTGGTGCTGTGTTTGTTTCACCATTCTGTTTTTCTCTACATCCATTTATCTGTGGCACCTGATTGCACCTCGACTATTTTGGCGGCCATCTTTGAAAGGTAGCCGTGATGACTCTCATGCCCGCTGTCTCTACACAATACACTCTCCCCAATATCTCTCATTGTATTTTATCTCCCTCCTAGCTACATTTCCCATCATTTATCTTTTTTGCTGTCGCTCCCCTCTAATTTACTACCCACCTTTATTCTTACTCTATACTACTTTACCCTCCAACTACACTCACCCTCTTTCCCAACTTCCTCATTTCTTCTCCACACCCTCCTCAGCTGACCTCTAACATATTCCCTACAATTCTTAATTCAAATTTTTTTTGCATGTTTTTATTGTATGCTTGGCTATATTATTTTTATTGCTGTACTTGTCTGTATACCCTGCTATTCATAATTCCTTTATCTGAATCCATCCCCTACAATTCTTAATTCTTCTATTTGCACTTTATTCTTGTATATTTGGCTACACTACATTTTATTTTTTATTTTTTTATTGCTGTATTTTGCCTGTAACTCCGACATTTCACAATTCTTTTATTTGCACCTTATTAATATTAATCTATATCTAGCTATGTTATTGTATCGCTATATTTGTTTTCTATTTACCTAAACGATTCAATTTAGTCCTCATCACTTCTTATTGCATTGCTATATTTATTTTTAATTTGCTTAAACTATTCAATTTTTTTTTGACGCTTTATTAATCTATGCTTCATTATACTCTTTTATTGCTTTATTTGTCTGTATACACTGTCAATTCATAATTCTCCCATTTGCACCTTAATAATTGATGTTTGGCAATGTTATTGTATTGCTATACTTGTTTTCTATTTGCCTAAACTATTCAATTTAGTCCTCATCACATCTTATTGTACTGCTATATTTGTTTTATATTTTCCTTAACTACTTGTTTGATAAGATATATCCTTCATTATGTAATCTTTATGACAATAACTATTATTTATTATTTTTGTCTTACTGCTCCTCATTTGATGCTCTATTTCTCTTGATTACCCACTTTATACTATACTAGGTACTTTACTGTTATCCTTACCTCATAGATTACTGCACTCTCTCTCTCCATATTCTCTGAATCATGCCACCCCTCCCTCTCACCCCCCCACCCCTCGCTCTCCCCCCTCCCCGGGACCTCAAACTCACCCATCTCTAAATTTGGCCCTTATTCGTGGTCCATCCTCTACCCCTCCCATCTATCCAAACATGGCAAAAAAAACTTTAAGCACAATCTTCTCTGCCTCCACCCAGAAACCCTATTTGCCGACCACCATTACAGCTTAACCTCCTCAATTGTCACCAACTTCATCTTCTTCACCAAACGCCCATCCAAATGGAAAAGCCTATTTCTGAGTCACCTCCCTATATCAAATTCGCGTAAAATCCCATACGGCCTGAAACTCGTCACCACGCCATCTCCCTCCTTTCTGAGTGAAATAGATATCTCCATCTTCAAATCCGGAAACATTCTCATTCAAGCATCAGAAAATAACCTCGATATCTTTGAACAACACTTTAGCGCTATCTCCCTATCCCTCACACAATACTTGAACCCCACCCCCTCACCGCCTCATTCTCACGGCCCATCACCCCTCAACATCTCCCCTGCTCCCCCTTCTTGTCTCCCTGATTCACCCCAAATTCTTCTCCCCTCATTCCCCCAACCCTCCTTTCACCCCTGCCTGATTTACCCTCCTCCTCTCCTCCCTCCAACCTAATTACACCCCCCCTCCCTTCCCCCTCTACCACTCAACCCACGGTAACCCCCCTTTCCAATATCACACTCCCTGCTACGCACCTCCCTTCCTATAACTCCATCTTCTCCCCTGCTCCCTCTTCTCGTCTCTCTGATTCATCCCATATTTTACCACCTTCTTCCCTCATTCTCCCCTCACTCCATTCACCCCTTCAAGATTTACCCTCCTCCTCTCCTCCTCTCCTCCCTCCAACCTCATTACCCCCCCCCTCCCTTCGCCCTCTACCACTCACCCCCCGGTAACCCGCCTTTCCAATATCACACTCTCTGCTATGCACCTCCCTCCCTATGACTCCATTTTCACCCCATCTCCAATCTCTCCTCGTCCCCTCACACCACACTCATACAACCCCCTAACTCCCTTAACTGCCCTCACACCTCCTCGAACATTACCCCTCTCTCACCCCATTACTATCCTCAATTACACACAATCTTCCATCTACGCCAATTCTTACTGTCCCCAAACCACCTCCTCTTAATTACTCGCCCAATAATAATACCTCTCCCACATCCACCTACTATACACTCCCACTCTCCAATAAAGATCCCCCTCCTCAACCTAATCCAATCCACACTCCAACACCCCCTTACAGCGAACCTCTACTTTCATCCCTCGTTTCAGAACTCTCCTCACTTTGAAACGCTATCTCTCTCCTAACTAATGCCATCCCCTCCACGCATACCTACTCTCCGACTCCCTCACAATACACCATATCCCCACTCATTAACAACAATCTCAATCCCAACCCTTCAACCGTCTTCCCCCCTAACATGATTACTAACATCGACAACACTCACCCGCTCACTAACAGCTCCTCCACAAATTCCACACCCGATCAACCTTCGTCAATCATTCCAATCCATATTACCATCACGCCCCACTATCCTCAACTGGATACGTACCTTATAACCTCAGAACTTATAACTCCCACAAACTTACCTTCCGCTCCCTGCTCACCCCCAGCCACTAAGCCACTTCCACTTCAATCTACTTCCACTATGCACCCCACCTATCAATCTACTATCCCTGTTCTCTTAGGTACAAGCAGATTCCCCCTTCTTACGAAATCCCCTAGACCTCCCCAACATCTGAGACCTATACCCACTCATCAATCTTCTATCCCAGTTCTCCTAGGTTCAAGCAGACTCCCCCCTCTTAAGAAATCCCCTAGACCTCCCCGGCATCTGAGAACTATTCCCCCCTGTCCCTCAACTCAACAACCTGACCCCTCTCCCTTACATTGCATGTTGATCAACTGCCGATCCGCCTCCCGCCACGCCACTGAGATTGCAGAAACGATCCTCAGCGAAAACATCGACATAGCATTCCTAATCGAAACCTGACTCACCGCCCACTCCACTCCGATCCTTGACTTGCTCATTCCCCCAGGTTACTCAATCATCAAGAAAGACAGAATCAAGCAAACAGGAGGAGGACTTGCACTAATTTTTAAAACTGAACATCACGCTTGTTGAGTCTCAAGACCCTTCATCCTTTGAATACCTTTGTGCAGATCTCTGTATTCACGACTCCCCCACCACTCGGCTGCACACCATCTACCATCCCCCTGGAAATTGTATCTCTTTTACTGAAGAGATGTCTGACCTCATTATCCAATCCTCTCTATCACACTCTAAGAATATCTTCCTTGGTGACTACAACGTCCACTGGAATAAAATTGATGACCCTGCTATTATCACTTTTAAGAATACCATGGAAATCACCAACGTGACCCAACTCTGCCATTCTCCCACTCATAATAAAGGTTCCACCCTAGATGCTATCATAACTAGCAATGATCTAGCCTCCCTCTCTAGTATACTTCCTATCGACTGGTCTGACCATTACCTCATCCTCTTCTACGTGAAGAGACCCACGAATCACCCCGCCCCCATCAGCACCCTACCGATGAAATCTACAGGCAACCCTCACCTTATCCCTCTTGATGAACTGGAATCCACAATTAAAACCTGCTTACTTCGCCTCCCTCTCTCTGACAGTACTAATGACCTAACTAACCATTATAATAACTCTATTCTCCAAGCCCTTGACGAAAATGCCCCAATTAAACTCAAACAACAAAAAAACAACACACCCAAATCCTGGTTCAACTCTGAACTCAATAATGAAAGACGATCCCTAAGACAATCTGAACGTGTTTGGAGAAATCATCCCACCGATGACAATCTTACCCTCCTCAGAACTGCCAGAGTCCAATACAAAAAACACATCTACAATAAAAAAGCCTCCTTTCTCCGGTCACAACTTGACCAAGCTAAAAACCGACCTAAAGAACTCTTTAGCATTGTTAAAAAACAAACCTCCACTGGCCCTCCTAAAATATCTGCCTCTATTGACAAATGTGAAGAAATCACCAGCTTTTTTAGCAACAAAGTCAATAAGATAGAACTATCCTTCTCCTCCCTCCCCCCTCTCTCCAACCCTCCCACACTCTACACACCCTCCCCAACACCCCTTTATCTCTTTCGTCAACTCTTCCCACTCTCCTCGACCCATCTCTTACCCTTCCTGCTCTCGCGCATTCAGACCTCTCTACTAATAGACTCATAACTAAAAATAATGCTTCTTGGAGTGAATTTAGTCCAGTTTCAGTGTCATCGATCACTAACATCATGACTAAACTCAAACCTTCCTCCCATTCCAAAGATCCTCTTCCCGCCCATTTGGTCCAAGACCTCAAATCTACTATTGCCCCTATTTGGACCAATATCATCAACTCCTCCCTTGCCACTGTTTGCGTCCCAGCCTCCCTTCAGCTTGGTCAAATCTCTCCCATCCTGAAAAACACCTCTGCCGACCCAAATGACCTTAACAACTTACGCCCTATCTCTAACCTTCCTTTCCTCTCTAAAGCCCTAGAAAAATGTGTCCTATCACAACTTGAGAACCATATCCTCGACTTCAATCTCCTTGATGTTTTTCAATCCGGTTTCCGAAAAGGCTGTAGTACAGAAACTGCAATGTTAAATATCACAGATGACATTCATCGCTCCCTTGACAATGGTGAATCCTCTCTACTGATCCTCCTTGACCTCTCGGCGGCATTTGATACTGTCCATCATCCCACCCTTCTAAACACCCTCAAAGATCGATTTGGCTTGGAAGGCACTGTACACAAATGGTTCTGCTCATTCCTTCAAAACAGATCACAGCAAATCAAACTTAGCCACTTCCTCTCTAATCCTCAACCTGTCTCACTCGGGGTCCCTCAAGGATCCATCCTCTCCCCAACCCTTTTCAACCTTTTCATGGAACCACTCACCCTCATTCTCAAAGAAGCTAAAATTAGTTACCACCTCTACGCCGACGATACACAATTATACTACAAGATCAAATCCCACAACGACATCCTTCACCTCAACGACACCCTAACTAAAGTACAAGCCTGGTTCCATCTAAACCATCTCAAACTAAACCCCAAAAAAACAGAATTCATTCTTTTCACCCCCAAAAACAATACCCTTCCCATCCAAATCTGGATCAATGATATCAAAGCTCTCAATTGCTCCCTCTCCACCTCTAACTCTGTTAAATCACTTGGCATCAGCATCGACCAGAATCTCAACCTCATCCCCCACATCAATAATGCCGCCAAAAGTGCTCTTTTCACCCTTCTCCACCTCAAGAAACCCAAACCTTTCATTCCAGCTGATGATTTCAAAATCGTTGTCCAATCGCTAGTCCTCTCCAGGATTGACTATGCTAACGCCACCGTTGCCGGCACCCCTAAAACCCATCTTGCACCGATTAAATCTGTCCTCAATCTAGCTGCCCGACTCATCTCTGACTGTAAAAGATTTGACCACATATCGCCCGTCCTCAAAAATCTTAATTGGCTCCCAATTGAAGGAAGATCCTCTTACAAGATTGCCTGTATCACCCACAAAGCTCTTCATCAAAACCCCCCCGCCTACCTTGCAACCAAACTAAAAAAAGCAGGCTGCACCAGGTCCCTGAGAAGCACCGACTCCCTTCTCCTGATCCCACCTAGACTTAATTGTCAAAAAACTCAATCCCGTGCATTCTCTGGTAATGCTCCTACCATTTGGAACTCACTCCCCAAAAACCTTCGCTGCAACCCCTCTTACTCTCTTTTCAAAAAAGAACTCAAACTACTTCTCCACAACTTATATTGGGGTACCCAACATGTCCACTCTCTCTACTCTTATACCCTCCCCCCACCTTGTCTGAATTCAACATCTTCTCCCCTGTTAACTGTTTCGCCTATTTTTAATTTGTACCTGTATCTTACTCCCCTCACCTTATCATATACTTTTTGCAAACTGTATCCCGTTGCTAATTCCGCATATATTGCTATTCTATCCTATTGTGTCTAACGCTGTTGTTAAGCGCTCTGATACTCCAGGGTCCAGCAACGATATATAAAACCCTTGAAATAAATAAATAAATAAAATAAATACCAGGAAGTAACTAGGCGATGTTGGGTGCTTTAAGGTGAAGAAGATGAGTTTTTCTCTTCAGCCACGAGGTCCAGGAGGCATCAATGATGACCAGGAGCTAGATTTGAGCTGTTTTACAATGGATCTAGATGACTGCATTGTCGGTATCCAGATCGGAGCCAACAAGCCTTGGCAACCCATTCAGGATATTAAGATTGGCTCTGTAGCAGACCAGCAAGGTCTGTGGCACTTCACTTTTTCAGGGATTCTGGAGCAATCCTAAAGCAATACGGAAAGCAAGTTACATTCAAAAGAAGGTCTTTAGTGGCTCACAAGACAACAGGCAAGGAACTGGGAAGATGCATCAAGCTCAGATGCAAAGGTGGGCCCATCGGACACTCGCGGAGTGTGGGGGCCTGAGCTTTGGTACAAATAGTGCTCAGGCTGGGGCTTCTCGTTCCCCAATACACATCTTACTGAGGCTTCAGGAAAGGAGTGCAGGTAGCAAAATGCAGGATGTCCAAGATGTCCGGACCCACGTCTCTCATTTCCGCCATGTGTCTCAACTTTGCTGTGAATGTGTATCGGGGTCAGAAAAGTCTGAAAATCCAGTTCTTGTGTCGTAAAGTCGTCGGGATCCAACAGGAGCCTCAATGATGCAGACCAGCAAAGATGCTGTTGGTGCTCGTTTGCGCAGGGTGGTCACTCCTTGACTACAAGGGAGATGTCTTTCATCTTTCAGTCAGAATGGAATGATGAAGGTCCAAGATATGTCTTTCAAAGATTCATCCCGGATAATTCTTGGGACACAGCTCCTATACTTATACTGAGAAAGGGGGCTGGATTACCCGACTAGGTCCCTCCTATGGGTGGACCTGAGAAGGGGGTGGTTACACCACTTTACCTTTGTCCATTTTTGTGCCAGAGCTGGGGCTGGATTGCCCAGCAACTGGTTTGAACCGGGTTATGCATGGAGCACCTTGTGTGCCCCAGGCTGTGTCTAAATGCATTCACTGAATGCAGCCCTCCCTGCCCCAATACACAAAACCCCTGTCTGGGGAGGAGCCAGCACCTCCCTGGACAGGAAACCTATTGTCCAGGCCTCCACTGCCGGAGTTTCCCCCAGCAACAGAATGTCAGACTCGTGTCTGTGGCAGCAGCATCCATTTTGTGATGCTGAGGCTCTGTTTAACTTTAACCGGGTAAAGCAGTAACTAATTGTCTTCTCCCTCTAGAAGGGTGGAATGATATACCCGCCGCTAGAATTGGCCGGGGGGTAGTATTCCAACGTATTTGACACCTTATACAACATGTTTTGATAAAGCCAAACCAAAGTTAGCATTAACCACGAGAATTATAATGCACTTAATAGTATATGGTATGGCTATGTCATAGAACAGCTATAAGGAGATGGTTCCGAAAGCTGCAGAGGGGCTCAGCTCATGCTAGGGCTCCCTCTCACATAAAAACAAGCACTCTGCCTCCAGGATTGTTGAGGCCTACCTTAGGAGTGGCTTATAGGTAAATATGTGTCTATATATAAAGGTAGATATAGGTATACTATTTCAAAGTAAGGGGTGATTACACCACCATACCCAGGCTGTGTGAACAGACCTTTGCTGTCAGTTTTGAAGTCAAACCAGGGGTGGCACAATACATGCTGGAGCCCTTGGTAGGCCTAGGCTACACCTATGCCCTGGGTTCTAATGGACACTATACAGGGGCTCACAAGAGTGATCCAGTAACCAATCTGGTATGCACCTAAAGTACATGGTATCAATTTAGAGAGAGAACAGCTGGGCTGTGGGACTGATTGGGAGGGCCACTGCACATTATATATATATATTATATACATACATAACCAGTAATTAAGTGAAAACACAACACAAGAAAAGTCCCACACCAATCTAGATAGAGAACTCAAGCAGTAGGGCAGTCGGTGAGTACATGTCAGTCTCCGGAGTATCCTCCACTGGTCCTGGAGTGAACTGAAGAACTGGTCCTCGTTGAGTAGCGTTGGTGCTAGGATCGATGCCATTGTTGAGCCACAAAGAATGCTATCATTGAGCAGCTTTGGTGGTGATCACTGTTGTCAAGCCACATCCGTTGAAGAGCCAGAATGATACATTTACAACTGATACTCTTAGTATACAGCTATGGGAGTCCAGGCTAATCTAATATGGGCTTGAAGGAATTGTTTTTGAACTAAAACATAATTTGTGTCATCTATATTGATGTGTGTTGTGCATAGATCTCCCCAAGCTGTTTTAGCTCTCGATGTTGATGTACAAGCGACTTTGTGCCAATTGGTGCATCGCCCTTCAACACCGATTCAGCGCTGCTCGACAACAGCAGGTTCACCACTGAAAAACTGGTTTGAGGGTTCTATATTAATGCCCAGTGCTTCATCTGTTTCCTGAAGCGTCCTTCCTTGCCCTACCCGGGCTCCAAGAAGTTTAGGGTGATTGAAGTGTGATGTGAAGTTCCTTTGTGAGTGTGCTGCAGGCAGCCCTTTGAACTGTAAGTGAGGCAGAGTACAGCTTGCCCTACCCATCCTGGCAGGATGGCCCATCCTGCCAATATCTAGTCACTCTTTGTCTCACTGTCTGGGAGGACTACACAAAGACCGACTGTGGGCTAATCACAGTCATGTGACCCAAGACAGAGGCAGCAGGCACCAAATTGTTAGGATAAGAAAATGCCACCTTTCAGATGGCTTTTTCAAAAGTGGCCCAATATTAACATTTCATTTACAGGCCTTGGGTGCATTTAGTACCGGTTTACTAGGGACATATAAGTAAATTAAATGTGCCAATTGGGTGTAAGCCCATTTGACTATGCTTTAAGGAGAAAACACAAACACTTTAGAAATGGTTAGAATTGTCAAAGTGCACAGATTTGTAAAGCCCCCCAAAAATGAATTCAGAAAACAGGAGTGGTGAAGACAAAAGGTTTGGGTGTGACCCTGCTGAGAGGGTCAAGTGCAATACACAACATGTGGCACAGGTCAACATTGGGGACACTGCAGAAGTGGCAGCACGTGAGTGCCCCAAACGAAGCATGTAGAATATCTTATACATTGAATTTGTTAAAAATTATTTAGATTGCTGCCCAGGCACCATTCTACCATAGCTAGCCATGCTATACTAGGAATTACCACCATTAAGGCAAGATCATCATAACACAAGGGTAGGAATTATTATTAGACACATGCACACAGTAATTCATGAATTACTACTATAATACTACTGTAATACAGGTGCCTACTCTATAGCATGTGTACATTCTGCGATGCCTACAATATGTTAAGAATAACTACTATTGAGCAATGTATGCCCATAGTATGTCGACAATTACCATCATGCTGCCAGACCATTACTATTCGATGGATACCCACCATATGCAAGGAACTACTACCATTATGCCAGAGTGAACAGCATGCCATGGTTGGGCACTAGTACATAATAGATTCCCACAAATTGGCAAAAATGAAAACCATTCCATCAGGACTAGCATTATGCCAGGAATTGACCCACCAAGCATGGTGTCATGTAGCTCGTGGATATCTTTATACAGTGTTAAGTTAGCATGGGCCCATTAAGGGTTTAAACGCCATTTTTCCTTTTTGCAGCTTTGCACACGACACTTAGTTGTTGACTTAGCTTTCAACCTAGTAGTTCATCGTGATTTACATGAGAATAATATGTTATTGCTCTGCTATCTGCTTTGCTTAATAAACTATGTCTGTACAGAGAGTGCTGAAGTTTTAAGAACAACACGATACAGAATTGTTATGAGGTCTGATCTTCACGACTTCATAGTCATAACATAAGTGCAGCCTCTGCCAACTCTGGGCTTCAGGCGGGTTTGATATTGCTTTGCTCAAAACACATAGAACACACTTGATGCGGTTCACATGAAGAGAGAGCTGGTATATGCTGATGTGATTCCTTCATGCTAGGAAACTAAGGTATGGGCCCGCCCTAATACAACCCAAAGAGACCTTCTTAGCAAATAATATAATATGTGTGTTAGGGAGGGTGAGATATAAGTGTGTTAACTCTTATTCGTTTACAGCATGTTAACATGCTGTCACCATTCGCTTTTTATGGATTAGTAACTATGCTGGTAATTTTGCTACTGATAATATGTTTACTTGTATTATCTAAGATACTGCGCCTGAGAAGACGGCATTAGTAAATAAACATTTCAAATGCTCATGTGTTCTTCTTTACTCCATGTTCTGGTTTGTAATGATAGTATAACGAAAGAGTGTTCATGAGTTCCACGTATCCTGAGGTACTGTAAGTTCATGTTCTGGTTTGTCTAAACATTGGGAGTTTGATAAGACCAATGAGACACTGTAGCTAGCTCGGTAAGGGGTAAGTTGGGTACTAAGGTGAGTTTTGGGTCACCCTAATTCGCCGAAGTTCCAATCCTCTGTGCACAGCTCTGTGTGAGAACAGAAACCCTGCGACATGGCGCCCAACGTTTTCGGTGGTCTTGTATCATGACACTCGAGTAGTATATCGTTCAAACCTTAACCCCTTCACTTCCGTTTCCGGAAAACGGGGTGTCGGTGAAACCTACCTATTTTATGGAAATAGGTCTTTTTCAAGCTTGATTCTTACTAAAACGGTTTCTTTGAATTACTACCCAGTTGTGCTACAAAGTATTCTTTGTTTTTCAGTATTTCCGGTGATATCATGGCGGCAGTGGCCATTGCGCAACATAGCCGAATTGCGGTGCGCAACCACTTGCAGACTTATCTTGTCCCATTGGAGGGCATGGCTGTGGTTTTTGTGGTGTGTGCAGACCCGGCGTACCCATTTGAACTGTTTTACTCTTGGGTTACGAGGTGGATGCGAATTCTCAAGTGTTCCTCCACTACACACCCTCCGCTGTACCGGCTGAATATACTCCGTACAGGGCACTGGAAATACCTATTAATCATTGGCAGCATCGCGTTTGGTTTGATGGCGCCCTCCCCCACTCTTTGTCAGCTGCGCGGTTAGGCCCACTCTCCATTCCGGGTACTGATTGGCCTGCTTTGGGGGGCTTTACCCCGCACCCGAATCACGGCGCTTGTCCTCTAGCGGATGTTCGTAGACTACATGTGGTCGCGATTGCTGTGATTCGAGCGTTAGTGCAATACATAGGTCGTCATCTCCCGGGAGGTCCACCCGGGGGTGCGGCCCTTCAGATGGAACGTGGCGGTTTAAAATTGAATCCAGTTATGGTAAATTCGGTTTTTGGTAAGCGTCCTGATGATAAGGATGACTTTCCCTTTTGGCTTGCCGAGAAGTTTGACCAACTGGAAGCTGTGTTCCCAAATTCTACTCCTGCTGATAAACATAGGATGTTAACGATTACTTTACCTAAGGATTTAGCTCCCGAACTAGTCGACTGTGAGAGCTGGGGAAAAACTTTTGCGGCACTTTTTACAAGGTGCTTCGGCACCCCGTCGATGACGCAGCTGCCCGAGATCGTCAAACGTGTTCAGGATGATCACGGACCGGAGGCAGCTGTTGAATTGGGTATGCGCCTGTGTGGTTCGTTTGAGATCGTTAGCGATCTCATCCTCTCCAATGTTAAAGGAGACGCAGTGAACTTTCAGGTGTCTAATGCTTTGGCACTTATACCCGATGCCGAGAAACCCCGCCAGTTGGCGAAAATTGTAGTGGCCGCTTATAAAACAATCGGTCGCACAAGTAAAGGTTTGAAGTATTTCGCGGTCAAGGAGAAGAAACAAACGCAAGTGCAGTCTGCTGCTGCAGACGTACAACCCAAGTCCAAGAAACAAAATTGGCCTCAGAAACAGAAACAGGGTAAGCAAAAACAGCAGACACAGGATTCTTATCCTGCACCACTAGTTCCTGCGCCGGCTGAGAAAGTTTATGATTTGCGCGACCGCGCGATGATTAAATCACCTGATCGATTTCAGGGTTCTGATAAACGCTCTCCTTGTTCCTTTCAGGACTCATCGGCCCCGAAGACCGGTGGAGGAGGAGGCGGAAGGGGACGTGGTGGCCAACAAGGACGTGGCCAACCCCGCCAGACGGACGGCGCAGCGAAGCAGGAGGATTCTGCGCAAAAGCGACCACAGTTTGCGAAGAAGAAGGTCGCGGCCTTAACGGCGCATAGATATGCCACAGATAGTGAGAACGCGGCTTCGGAATCTGACGTGGGCTCTGACCTTGCTGGACAGCGCGGCGGAGATTACCATAGTGAGAGAGGCGCTGCGTCCACTACTGAGGGTGACAGCGACTGATGTCTACGTTGTAATAGAAACAGCCGATACTAGACTTGCTACCCCTGAAAGACTTTATGAAATTGTCCTGTTAATTGAAGGTGACATACAGCGTACCGTCAGAGGGGTATTTTGGGAGAATCTTTCTTCTACATATGACATTTTGCTTTCGGAGGCTGACTGGCCCCACCTTTTGTGCTCGCGGCGCCGCGAGGGGAGGAGGTAATCCTCCCCAGTTTCGCGAAAACTGTCTCGACAGAGCATGCGCAGCATTCTGCAGAAAAATGGGGCTCGGGCTCTTGCACCGGCTCTGTACCGCAACCAATGTGGTTGGGATAAATTGTCTCCTTGCCACGAAATTCCGTTGCGGTCTGAGCCGCAGCCTCAACCTCAATATCCCGTACGGCGTGAAGCAAAAGCTTCCGTCGCAGAAATCCTTGAACAATTGGAATATCAGGGAGTTATTGAAACGTGTGTGTCACCGATGAATAATCCCCTTTTTACTGTGAACAAGCCTGACGGATCATATCGTTTGGTATTGGATTATCGGCATTTAAACTCGCATTGCCGTAACTGTGCAGTACAGAATACTCACGGCTCTGCCCTAGTGGATAGTCTAGTGCGTAAGCGTTTCAAAACAACGCTTGACATATCCAACGGTTTCTATGCCCATAGATTGGATAGCCTTAGCTCCCAATGGACAAGTTTTACAAGCGCTGGAGTGCAATAACAATTCCAGCGTCTTCCAATGGGCTACAAGAATAGTCCTGGTGTTTTTACCGCACACATAGTCTCTCTGTTAGAGAGAATCGACCCGGATGCTTATTCGTATGTGGATGACATTTATCTCACAGACGACGAAATTTGGATGCATCTGTGTCGAGTGAATTCGATTATTTGTAACTTTGCTGATATGGGTTACAAGTTTAATTTTGCAAAATCGCACATTGCAGAACACACAGTGTTGTTCCTCGGCTATGAGCTGAACAATGAAGGTAGAGGTTTGGCTCCTCACTTCTTGGAGAAATGCGCTCAATTGCGCGCTCCTACAACACTGAAAAAATTACAGTCTTTACTGGGCTTTTTGAATTTCGGAAGGACATACATTCCGGAATATGCCCAGCGTATCAAGCCGTTGTATGCATTGATACAACCTACCTTTTCAAAATCATGCTGGCTGCCTGAGCACTCAGCCATCTTGCAGTCCTTGCAGGCTGATCTGCTCGCTTCTAAATTTTTACTGACTCGTGATAACCACACCAACCTGGTGATAAGAATAATTCCTGGGACGGTGGGTTTCACGCATCTCACTTTTAATGAAGGAGACACAGTACCTATTGCTTACAAATCACACTTGTACACTTCGGCTGAATTGCGGTTTCCTACTGTGGAAAAGGTTTTAACGGCTGTACAGATGGCGATTCTTAAGGAACGAGCTCTGTCACAGGGGAAACGCTTGTTGGTGGTAACACCCTGTCCTCATTTGGAGGCAGTCACGAAAGCCAGTGTACCGAATTCAAAAGCTTTGCACCCTCGGTGGATTCAATGGGCTGCGTCCTTGGCGTCCACGGATGTCACGTTTATTTTTGATGCCTCATTACGGTCGCAAGAGTACTTGCAGTATGAGTTTGTTCATCCTGCTCCTCTAGCTATGCGGCCTTTGGAGGACTTCCATTGCATCATTTACACTGATGGGTCGGCGCAGGTTGCGCATGGCTCTAAACATGCCTACGTTTCCGCATGCGCTATTGTGGTCGGTGCTATGTTGAACGATGAGGTCATTTCCAGTGAAGTGCACACGCTGCCCTTAGGCGATTGCACTGCACAATTGGCAGAGCTTCGTGCTCTTTTACTAGCATTGGAGTACGCTGATCCAAGTGTTACTACTCTAATTGTAAGTGATTCTTACTACTGTGTCCAGTCTTACAATGAAAACTTGTTCTTTTGGATTCAGAATGATTTTCGTGATTCCAAGGGTAGCACAATAAAACACAAGATGATCTGGGTTCGAGTGGCGGAACTTAAGGATAAGTTACCACTCGTTTATGTGATTCATACTCTTGGCCATCAGCGCGTGGGAGTTCACGCTGTCAGTAACTCGCTTGCAGATGAAGCGGCGAAATCAGCAGTATCTACATACTTAGTTGCAGCAGTTACTAGATCCAAAACCAAGATTGATAGCGACATCTTGGCGGCAGTTGCTGCCTCTGAGAAGGGAGGTAAACATCCTTCGGGATTCCCTTCAAAGTACAAATACCACTTAAGTCCCGAAAAGGTTCCTTTTGTGACAATTCCTGATGTTGGGGAACGGCTGATTCCCAACTCGGATCGCAGGGCAGACTTGATTACAGCGGCACATGAAGGTGTGGCGTCTGCGCATGCGGGCGTCTCGGCCACTGTATCTCAATTACAACAACGTTTCTGGTGGCGGGGACTGTACAAACAGACGCGTGATTATGTTCTTCTTTGTGACATTTGCCAGCAGATTAAACCTTCAATTGCTACGCGTCCGCCACAGACACAGTTGTACATTTCTAATAAACCACTTGGTTGTGTTTATTTAGATCACTGGGGTCCTTTTTCATCTGATACTGCATATAAGTACATCTTAGTAGCAGTTGACTCATGGACACGCTTTGTGTGGGTATGGCCCCATCGCAGCGCTGATTCACGGACTGTCATTAGAGATTTGCGTGCGGGAAGAGGTGTGGCGCCGCGGCCAGGGCGACTGACTCTGGAATCTGGGGATCACGGTTCGATCCCCAGCACCGGTGGCAGATTAGCCCAGCACCATGTGACTCTGGGCAATAGCTTGCTTAACCGTCCCGACGGCCCCCAGCGCCTAGAGTCCCTTACGGGTGATTGCGCGCTTTACAAATGTGGATTATTATTTATAGGGATTTTTGCCTGTGGTACGTTCCATTCGGATCAGGGTCCTGCTTTCGCCTCTAAGGCGTATAAGGATGCCATGACTTCGTTGGGGGTCCAAGTCAAGTTTTCGTCTCCCTACAGACCTGAGGGTAACAGTGTAGTTGAGCGAATGAACCGTGATTTAAAGCAATCTTTGACAGCCCGAGTTATAGGCACTGGCAGAAACTGGCTGGCTCACCTCAATGGCGTGCAGCGTGCTCTTAATAATCTCCCTAGAAGGTCTCTGGGTGGGTGGACCCCATACGAAATGCTCTTTGGCATCAAGATGTACGTCCCTGACCTTGACGGTCTAGACTGTGTGGTTCGCGCCACTTCCTTTGACGCAGATGAACATTGCAATGTTTTACAGAATCTACAAAAGACCAGAGACAGTCTTGCAAAGGAACATTTGCCCTCCACGTCGGATGATGCGTTGCAGATCCCGGTAGTTGGCTGGCTACCCCAAGTTGGAGAACTGGTTCGAGAGAAGATCGATAACAAGAAAGAATTTGGTCCTTCCTATCGAGCTCCGGTTCCAGTCCTTGGAGTGAAGGGCACAAGAACAGTCATTTTAACACCACTTCCTGGTCGTAAGGAAAACAGGTTTATTTCAATTGACAATGTCAAGATACACAGAGTGGCCGATTCTTCTTAGCATGACACCGGCTGTTTCCTGTCCTTCCATTGTGAGAAATTCAGTTATGCCCACTGCTTCTAATATTGAACCTGAAGTGGCCATCGAATTACCTGCTGTTTCCAGTCCTTTGTTAAATAATTTACCCGGAACTAACATTGATGAGATAGACTATGCCTACCCCACTGATTTGTCCATGCCTGACCTGTAAGCACGTTTAGCCACGGAATCCAGATTTTCATTTGACTCTGTTTCCCTTGCCTCGAAGGAACCCTCTCGTATTGCAGTTTATGCCAGCTTGTTTAAAAAACATTTTTTAATTCCCCCTTGGACTTACATTTGGCTGGTTCTTTTTTCAGTTTACCTTTTTATGTCAGTTGGTTTTGTGTTTTATTTTTTTCGACTCATCAATGGACACTATGTCGAGGAAAGAACATGCATTATCATCTAAATGGAACTTTGGCCCCACTTTCCTCGTCACATTCTACACACAGATTTAAAAGAGACTTGACTTTGGTTAACATCACAGCTTGGCCTGTCCTTGATGGAATAGTGTGGGATGCAGTTCGATTTCAAATTCATGGCCCAACGGAAGTCGTTAATGTTCCTAATGTACTTAGAGTGAATATGGGGGATGTGGTGAAACAGAACATTCGTTCTGATGACTGGGATGTTAATGCAGTAGAAAGTTTGTTTTCTGATTTGCAATACTATGCTGCCTTTGATGCTGAGGATTTATATTTAGAATCTGCTAATTATGGTGATTTATTCTGCTACCAACATTATGGCAATCACTTCTTACACAAAACATCATCCCGAAGGGATACTGTTAATTTTACACAGTGGGAACATTGCCCAGCGCCTACACAAGGCAGTTCTGAAACATTTCTGAAAAAGTATACTTATTTCACTGACTTTAACCAGTCCAATCCCGAGTCCTTTTATTTTAAATTTCTAAAAAAGCCAATGTCCAAGGTTAGACTTACCGATACTAAATTGTTGTGTTCGAAGGCCTTCCTTGATCAATTAGTTACTGGAGGCTACGAGTTATGGAAAGAAACAATAGACCTTAAATCAGTTTGGGGTTCAAGAGCCTGGCAGGTACAAGGCAATGAGGCTTTGCACCGTGCGTGTCTCATACCGAATCATATGTTTTTTTTAAATAAAACTATTTCCCAGACCACATGCTTTGGATTGGCTACTTCTAAAAAATTGAACGCCCCTACAATCCCTGAGTTGGAGGAATATGATGTCTGGAGTAATTTTACTCAGTTGTCCATTAGAGAATTACAGGCTCTACTCCTTAATTCTTCCTTTAACATTTCCAGTATGAATCCAAAGGGTTGGTTGCTTTGGCACCGTAGTGCTGATTCTTGCCAACATCGATTTTTAGGTTTATCTGACGGTTTTAAAACTGTTAGATCAGATCCCCGTTTTGACTTGGTCCACACTGTCACAACTTATTCTGTAGGCAAATTGTGTCAAAATTGGCTAAAACATTCAACCTTACCTGCAGTTAAAAGCCACCTTTCTAAACTGAATGCAGACGTGGATTTAAATGATTTCATTAAAGGCCCGCCTAGTGGCAGGTCAAAAAGGTGGATATATGCAGTTTACAATGAAATTTGGAAACTATCACAGATTGAGGCTGCTAAACGCCTTAGGGCTATTGATCAGGCGAATCTTGAGAAAGTGCTTGCAGTTGTTGACAATAGTATTAACGTGCTTTCCTCTCGAATTTATACATTAGATAATATTGTGTCGTCAGTTGTCGATATTGTGCATGATGAAGTGTCAGTATTATACCATGGTCAAAATCAATTACGATCAATCATGCAATTTGCATGGACCCTTCAGACTCTGAAAAATGGTAAGGTTCCCTGGACGTACATGAACGTTTCTTCTTTATTTGCACCGTTTAATTTGACTGACAAACAACGCTTGCTTTCAATGCGTGATGCTTCCTTTTCTATGTTACATATTGAAAGGTTAGAGTCTTTACCTTTTTCCGTGGCAGAGGCCACTGCTGCAACGTGGCTTATCCACGGTTTAATAACGCTGCCTTTTGCTTTATATAAGTTTTCAAATTGTATGAAATATGTGCCCATTGGTCGTTATGAACCATTAGGTAGCGGTTTCCTGCATGAAGTCTGGTCGCTTCCATACACATACAGATGTTTCAAAGATGATCAAAAAGTTTATCTGAATGGGGAGGAGTGTAATGAGACGCCAGATCATTCTTTAATGTGTAGACACATACAGTTACACGGTTCATGCAACAAAGACCGACCGCATATGGCTTGCGTTTTGCAAGGCATACCAGTTCCTGCTATCATCCCCACGTTTACATTATTAGAAAATGGTAGTTATTTAATGCTAAATAATGAAGACTGTTGTGGGTTAATTAAAGGTATAGCTTTTATCGTAACAGTAAGTGAACGGGTTATTTGCTGCAGAAATGTTCTGTATCCTCCCACACATGAAAATAGGGAGTATTCCATCTGGCCACAGATACCAACCTTGGGAGCAGATTTCAACGGCATGGCGAGAATAAGGGCTCTTTTGTCCCAGCAAGAGGTGGCCTTGAGTTCGGCTCGTGAAACTTTCGTGCTTCACATAGCGAACACCCGTACAGAGGTTCAGGCCCTTTTAAATACTGATTTGCCTTTGCATTTCAGCGAGATGGTTCGGACTATCTTTAACGCGTCCTCCACAAAGGGCCTGGCGCATTTTTTTAAAATTGTTAGCAATGGTCTCGTGACTTCATTTGAAAAGATTTTTGGAGTCATCCCTGCCTTCTTTCATTCTATTTTTTCCACTTTGTTTGGTGGATTCCCATTTTTACTTGCATTAGCAGCGGGCGCTCTAGTGGTTTTTTGTATTTTTAAATATGGATGTCCTTCCTGTGCAAGGTCCCGCCCCGCAGCTGCTGACGCTGTTCCGCAATCGCATGCTTGAATATTATGGCACAATGCCGTTGGCGATATTGAGCATGGCATACTACATATGGATTATCTTTTCGATTCTCCTACTTCACCTGTGTCTAGCCTGTATTTCACTGCCTGACCTGTGATTTCCATTGGGCCATTGATTTGTGTCTCTGCGGACCGGTTTCTCCTGACGTCGATTTTAATCAGCTGATGAGTCCTATCATTGCTCACGAGTTGGTTTGTTCTGGCGAGAGGATTATGGCCTTAGCAGTGACGCATGGACTAATTGGTCCCTGGGATATATTGTCGGCAGCACAGGATTTCTTGGAACTGAGCTTTCTTGAAAACCCACCGAGCTGTCCTCTGATGGTGATAGAGGATCCGGTGCTGGGAGAACACGTATGTTCTTTTCCACTTTTAAATTGGATGGCTGAACTGTTTTCGGATGAAGACGGTGATTTCCTGTTGGAGGCTGTTGCTGCTTATTTTGCATACACAGTTATGTCCTAGACATTTTTTGTATATTTGACATGCTGAGTGCTAGCATATCATAGACATTTATTGACTTATCTGTCCAGTTTTTTTTAATTCTTCGTTTGCCTATTGGCTTGAGCCTCTATAAAGTTTTTGGCTATTTTTTAGCATTAATTTTTGTTCTCAATTTTTGCAATTGTTTAAGGTACTAATTTTAGGGCCATGCTCATATAATGTTGCAGTCTGCTCTCATGATTTGGCACTTATGTTATCTTATTCAGTCCGTTCTCGGATCATGGGGGGGTGTCATGTAGCTCGTGGATATCTTTATACCGTGTTAAGTTAGCATGGGCCCATTAAGGGTTTAAACGCCATTTTTCCTTTTTGCAGCTTTGCACACGACACTTAGTTGTTGACTTAGCTTTCAACCTAGTAGTTCATCGTGATTTACATGAGAATAATATGTTATTGCTCTGCTATCTGCTTTGTTTAATAAACTATGTCTGTACAGAGAGTGCTGAAGTTTTAAGAACAACACGATACAGAATTGTTATGAGGTCTGATCTTCACGACTTCATAGTCATAACATAAGTGCAGCCTCTGCCAACTCTGAGCTTCATGCGGGTTTGATATTGCTTTGCTCAAAACACATAGAACACACTTGATGCGGTTCACATGAAGAGAGAGCTGGTATATGCTGATGTGATTCCTTCATGCTAGGAAACTAAGGTATGGGCCCGCCCTAATACAACCCAAAGAGACCTTCTTAGCAAATAATATAATATGTGTGTTAGGGAGGGTGAGATATAAGTGTTGTTAACTCTTATTCATTTACAGCATGTTAACATGCTGTCACCATTCGCTTTTTATGGATTAGTAACTATGCTGGTAATTTTGCTACTGATAATATGTTTACTTGTATTATCTAAGATACTGCGCCTGAGAAGACGGCATTAGTAAATAAACATTTCAAATGCTCATGTGTTCTTCTTTACTCCATGTTCTGGTTTGTAATGATAGTATAACGAAAGAGTGTTCATGAGTTCCACGTATCCTGAGGTACTGTAAGTTCATGTTCTGGTTTGTCTAAACATTGGGAGTTTGACAAGACCAATGAGACACTGTAGCTAGCTCGGTAAGGGGTAAGTTGGGTACTAAGGTGAGTTTTGGGTCACCCTAATTCGCCGAGGTTCCAATCCTCTGTGCACAGTTCTGTGTGAGAACAGAAACCCTGCGACAATGGATGACCACAAAATGCCAGGAATTACTGGCATGGTGCTGGGATCAAAATGTTATCAAAGGTGGACATCCAGCCGTGTTTCTGATGGGCAGTATTTCTTCAGGTTTGGAAATGGATGTCCGCGGGTTCAAACACACACAGAAGGAGAGAGAGGTACTACTTCTTTTCTATCCTCCTTATATTAGAACACTTGTACCCACACAGAAGAAAAGGAGGAAAAAGTGGATGTTCTGTTGGAGCCGACGCCCCACATTAGGGAAAACACAAGGTTTCGTGAAAGTGCCCTCACCCACTAACCCCTTCTGTGCGGGGGTAATTCCCCTACTGTGCTGGGGGGCGAGGGGTGCGCACAGCGCCCCCATGCTCATGATGAGCTCAGCTCATCATGAGGCACGGCGCTCGTGTGCTCATGACGAGCTGAGCTTGTCACGGCCACGCTCGTTCTTGTGGAAAGCTCAGCACAGGCGTTACACGCCTCATGATGAGCTCAGCGTTGCAAGGTGTTCTGAACTGCCAAAATCACTGTCTCTGTAGAATGACAGGGACGAAACCCTGCCTGATTGGGTTCAAGATATTCAGTACTTTCGATAAAGTTGGATAAACAGTTGGAAACATGTGCTTCTAGGATTTTCGACAAAAAAGGCAACAAGGAGATCGGCCTGTAACTTGAGGGATCATGAAGATCCAGGCCAGGTTTCTTGATCAAAGGGATCAACAGTGCTTGCTTAAAACTATCAGGTACCATGCCTTGTTCAAGAGATTTATTTAAGAGCGGGAGAATGGTTTGGGGGATAGCCTGTGCTATCTCCTTAATTATGTAAGGTGGACAAATGTCATCTGGTGATCCTGACTTAACGCGTGCCATCAGTTCAGATAGTGTTTTGGAGTCGATGGGGGAAATACATAAAACGTAGAGGGGTTGTAAAAAGTGTCGGCCAGAGGTAGTGGGGTGGGGGAGCTAGTGATACTCTGTTTGATGGTCACGATTTTCTCAAAGAAGAACTCGTTCAAGGAATCACAAAGTTTTTGCGTGGGTGCTAATGACGGGACGGTTCGATTGTCATCACAGAGCTCATTCACGATGTTAAAAATATCTTTGGACCTATTCGTAGAGTTCAAAATTTTAGCAGAGAAGTAGTTGGTCTTATGTTGATGCAAGGTTTTTTGATAGAGTTTCCTTGCCGAACAATATATTTCTCTATCTTGTGACGAGTAATTTGCTCTCCACTTCCTTTCCTTTTGTCTAATCCCCAATTTAAGTAAGTTTAATTCAGGGGAAAACCATTTATGGGCGTCATTCCCTCGTAGATTTGGAAGGCTCACCACGGGGGCATGAAGGTCGACTGCTTGAAGTAGCCAGTTTGAGAGCACCCCTTCAGTAGATTCTACGTCCTCGCCCAAGGAAGGAAGGGTAGTGATCAGGGTCTTTAAAAAACCAGGAAGGTCCAAGGACTTCCATTTACGAAACTCTTTGGCCACTGGTGGCCTGGTTTTGGTCATATTCCCATTCTGAGTGAAAAATTGATAAAATAGTGGTCTGACCAGATGCAGGGGGAAATAGAAAGTGTGGGAATAGGTAAGTTATGTGCCCAAATTTGATCGAGGCTGTGACCTTTCTGGTGGGTGGGGAGATGAATGTGCTGGATCAGATTCAGATCCTCCAGTAGGTCCTTAAGCTCAGCAGCCTGGGGGTCTTCTCCCACATTGTCGAACCAAAAGTTTAGGTCTCCTATTAGAATAGTTTTAGAGTAGTTGACGACATACAAAGCCAACTGTTCTATTAGGAGTGAGGAGAAGTTAGCCATGTGTTGGGGTGGGCGGTAAATTAGTACTAATATCAGAGCCCCGCTCTCGGAGTCCAATTTAATAACTAAATTTTCAGTACCTGGGAGAACTAGAGGGGACAGTTCTCGGAACTGGTAGGTCTTAAGGATAATGGCCGCCACTCCACCCCTTGTTTTCCCAGAGGTACGGTTAGCTGTGAGAATGTAATACTCCGAAGGGAGTGAGGCAAGGATATCTGGTAAAGAGTTGGGGGTAATCCAGGTTTCAGTCAGTAAAAGGATATCCGGCTTCTCCTGGGTCAGTAGGAGAAAGATATCCACTTGGTTTTTATTCAGTGACCTAGTATTTAAGTAGATACAACGCAGGTCGTGCGTTGCATTATGAAAAGGGCCGCAATCCGAACGTATGGGAGTATTATGTTTGGGATGAGCAATCAATGGAAGAGGTTTAAAAATGCCCAAAAATTGAATGCGTTTTAGCGTGACTGATGGTGAAGGCAGTGGATGGCCGAGTGGAGGTTTAAGAGTCATTAAGTCCAGGGCGGAGTATTTAATAAGTTGGCCAGGGGGACAGGCCCCGGGTCCCGGGCGTGCGCGGACGGGCGCAGACGGGCTTACCTCTGGCGCACCTCCGGCGTGCCATCGTCGCGCCCGCTGCGCTCGTCCGCTGCGCTCCCGTAGACACATTCAGCTTTATGCGAGAAAGCCTGGGCGACTGGACCGCTAACTCCGGTCCTTCAGCCCTTCAGGCTCCTCTCAATATGGCGCCCAAACTCCACCGGACAGGCACGAAGAGCCGCGGTAGGAGGCAAGCCCTCCATGCAATGGCAGAGGAGCCGCGATGGACCGGGGCAAAGGGAGCCGAAAAACAGTGAGAAACAAACTGCTTTGTATTTAAAATTACGCGCTAGCGCCTGCACTTAACTCTGCATGACGCCGCTAACACAGTGAAAATAGGCTGTCAACTAAGTGAATAAACAATTAAAATGTCGGCCTTAGAAGAAATAGCCTGCAATGTAAAAATAGATTAAACAAATGACTGCAGATGTCACTCCTGTGCGTGCTGCCTTTCCCAGTGGAGCCAGGCTACTGCCACTCACCCGGTTGACCTCAGTCCTACGTCTAATCTATAGGATATATGATTCCAATGCGCAGAGCCCTTTGGGAATATATGAACTACACTACAGTACATTTGTGGATGGTGAAATGATACAATATAACTCGTTTGATGGCAGCATCACTTTCAAAACTCCTCTCACTTTGCAATTAGGGTAAAAACAGTAAACACAAATAACTATGTTCAAAGAATGAAGCAGCCTGACATCTGACCGCTGTCTTTGAATCACTGGTAAATCTGGCAAACTAAACACAGAATTTACAGGGATCTTTATTTATTGCTTTAACTTTCGGGACCCACCAAAAAGCAACTTTCAACGTACTGTTTGGGAAACAATGGTCTATAGGGATTGTGGAGAAGTGTGGCTCACTGGTTAGAGCGGCAGAGGTCGGCCTGGGACCAGGGTTCAATTCCCGTCACGGCAGGGTCTTGGGTCAATGTCCGCAGACTCGATAATTCTCGCCTAGGTGCCTAAACTAACCGTGGGTCCCACTCTGCAACTCTGGGCAATAGCTTGCTTAATCTCCACAACGGCCCCATCAGCGCCGGGGATGCCTGGCTTCACCTTGGGGGTGCCCAGGAGGGACCATCTCACAAGGAAAGCCAGGACGGGTTCCCCAGCGGTATACAGCTCCAGGACACTCCGAGATGGAGTAACAGTGCGCTTTACAAGTATACATTTACATAGGGTAAGGGTTTGATATATGAAGTGAAGTGTTTTAGGAATAGGAGTAATTGTTTCAGGGTTTGTTTGGCTTTTGGGTATAGTAAAACAATAATTTTGCATATATCTTAGCCATCTGCTCTTCTACAGCTTCCCATGACTACTTTATTTCTACGTGTGCTTTTTACTCAGGCACAGCTATCCTGTTGTTATGCAACAGCCCTACTTTTACATCAGGGCTGCATGTAGCACCATGCCTTTAATGACTGACATGTTTGATGCCGTGGAGTCTGTCAGCCTCTGCCAACTAGTAAATGAACCTACACTTACCTTGGGGCACATATTAGATCTTATATTTCATGACATGACACCTTAGGATCGGTCAGGGGTGCCTGACTTCTGTAACCTTCCTCTCCTTTTAAAAAACTCTTGCACAAGGGGGTTACTCTCTTTAGCCTGGTGATTTCTTTGCACTTTTCTGCTGGACCATAGGACCACCATGGAGTACTGGAAGGCAAAACACTCTGATGTTCAGAAAGGACTAAGGTCTCTGTCCATCTGATCCCAGGACCTGTGGGTCTCCCAAGGGCAGGCATGCACTTTTACACTCCCTGAGTATCAGTTGGGGGAAAGCAATGAACTTTTGGACTCTGAAGCCAAGACAAGAAGGAGGTCTGGTGCAGGGGGCCAGGTGATCTAGTTCTCTGAGGCGTACACTGCTTTCATGGTGAGGAGGTCTGCTGCAACTGTCCCTTGAAGCTAGAGCTCACCACCAGGATTTAGATTAGCCCAGGATCATCAAATTAAGCTCAAAGTGGCCCGAGTTATGGAATGTTTAGAGATTGGCAACTTTTGACCTATCTCTCTTGGTGCGAAGGGCATGGGTCTGCACTGCTACTCCTTAAATCACCGAGAGGGTGGGTCAGGGGTCAGCGTACAATTGCATATTTGTCTTTTCCCAGGCAGGGGTTGTACATGGGTCCCCTCCTTAGAGTCTACTTGGTGCCCGGGAACTCTTTTCCCTGGGGTGCATTTGTAATGGAGGGGACTGGGACACCATCCCCGATTGCCAAGCACCAAAAGGACAGGAAGAGTTCTGTCACACCCTCCCCAGTGGTGGAGGGCCTGCCCCACTGTCTGTGCCTTTGTCAGGGGGTTGCAGGAGGCCAACACAAGAAAAGAATGCCTGCCAGCAGGTGCAGGCAGTGGCAAATACCTGCCAGCTCGCAATGGTAGCCAAGAGGAGTGCTGCCCATGTGGTGAGCCGGCAGAGGCACCCAGGGGTGGGCTCCATGAGCTGTCCCCAACAAAGGAGGCATATAGGGGTACTTGGGTTGCACTGGGAACCCCCTAGACAGAAATAAAACAAAAGGAAACAATGCCCAGGGCTTCAAGCATAGCGGCGTAATGTTGTGGGCCCAGTAACGTGATGGCATGGACACCACTATGTGTGATACTAAAAATTGACCTAGGGCATGTGCAACTTGCCCCATTTACTGACAGGGTCTCCTGACTGGTGACGCCTGTGATGGATGGGTATAGGATGGATGTTAATGCAACCTCAAGGTACGGGCTGCATTACTACGTGTCCAGCAGGACACTGCATTCCTCCCAAAATCCAAATGAAAAAGCATGAGTCCAAACAAAACAGACAAGCTGGATACCACATTGTTCATGAGTCTCTAGAGTCAATCCGTAGAACAGCATTGGAGGTTTGGATCAATGATTCTTGCTGCAAAAAGAGCATTCATGATTTAACCTGAGTGGTTCACAACACGGTCCTGGCTCAGAGACATCAGACTCCTGAACTGTATAGACAAAGGCTTAGAAATTGCAAGAAGATGGAGTCAAGCACAAGGGTAGAATATGTAATTTTCTTTTGCAGAGCATTGGGCGGTTGGGTGAAGGGTGGCAAAGTGAATGATGTTGAGTGGCTCTTTGATTTATTTGCATGGGAGCACTTAATTAATTGTTTTCCAAATCTACACCAGCACCTTATTGATAGCAGGCTGACCGCTGGGTGGGTACCCGGGTCCACAAGTGTCACATGGGAGACTCCGCGAAGACTGGGCATGGTTCCCAGCGGAACACTGGGGGGACAAGTGAAAACAAGACGGAGTTCCAGGAAGGGCCCCAAAGTAATCACAAAGGGACCGAAGGTAAGGATTCCCAGACTCCCCCTGAGAAGTAGCCTGGGCCCCAACAGGTAGGCCTGTTCCTGTAGAACCCCTGAGGTCCTTCAAGTGTGGTGAAGTGGGCCATAAGTCTGTTGATCCCCAGTGCCCACAGTTTTGAAAAACAGCACCTTCCGGAGCTCCACCCCGGCAGATGGCGAGTGTAGCCCTGGGGGAGGAGATGGGTGCCCAAGGTGGGTGGGGTCCATCAGAACCCAACTGCTTGATAACACTAAAAAGTACAAGCAGTGGGTGACCATCAATGGCCATCGAGTGGAGATTCTTAGGGACACAGGAGTCAGTGTGACAGCTGTCAAGTGTCACCTGGTGCCTGAAGAGCAGGTTGTCCCCAATGCATTTTACCCAGTTGTTGCAACTGACAACTCAGAGAGCCACTGCAAGGTGGCTCAGGTTCCCTTTGAGTTGGGGGTCTCTGGTACTCTTCAAGTAGCTGTGAGGCCAGCCATACCTGTTGAATGTCTGTTGGGTAACAATTTGGAGATCTTCCCTTGGGATAAGGTGGAGTGAAGTGCTCATTTGAGGATGTTGGGCCTGCCTGAGTGGGCTGAGTGGGCGTGTGTGACCACACAGTCCATCACAGAGCTCATTCACGATGTTAAAAATATCTTTGGACCTATTCCTAGAGTTCAAAATTTTAGCAGAGAAGTAGTTGGTCTTATGTTGATGCAAGGTTTTTTGATAGAGTTTCCTTGCCGAACAATATATTTCTCTATCTTGTGACGAGTAATTTGCTCTCCACTTCCTTTCCTTTTGTCTAATCCCCAATTTAAGTAAGTTTAATTCAGGGGAAAACCATTTATGGGCGTCATTCCCTCGTAGATTTGGAAGGCTCACCACGGGGGCATGAAGGTCGACTGCTTGAAGTAGCCAGTTTGAGAGCACCCCTTCAGTAGATTCTACGTCCTCGCCCAAGGAAGGAAGGGTAGTGATCAGGGTCTTTAAAAAACCAGGAAGGTCCAAGGACTTCCATTTACGAAACTCTTTGGCCACTGGTGGCCTGGTTTTGGTCATATTCCCATTCTGAGTGAAAAATTGATAAAATAGTGGTCTGACCAGATGCAGGGGGAAATAGAAAGTGTGGGAATAGGTAAGTTATGTGCCCAAATTTGATCGAGGCTGTGACCTTTCTGGTGGGTGGGGAGATGAATGTGCTGGATCAGATTCAGATCCTCCAGTAGGTCCTTAAGCTCAGCAGCCTGGGGGTCTTCTCCCACATTGTCGAACCAAAAGTTTAGGTCTCCTATTAGAATAGTTTTAGAGTAGTTGACGACATACAAAGCCAACTGTTCTATTAGGAGTGAGGAGAAGTTAGCCATGTGTTGGGGTGGGCGGTAAATTAGTACTAATATCAGAGCCCCGCTCTCGGAGTCCAATTTAATAACTAAATTTTCAGTACCTGGGAGAACTAGAGGGGACAGTTCTCGGAACTGGTAGGTCTTAAGGATAATGGCCGCCACTCCGCCCCTTGTTTTCCCAGAGGTACGGTTAGCTGTGAGAATGTAATACTCCGAAGGGAGTGAGGCAAGGATATCTGGTAAAGAGTTGGGGGTAATCCAGGTTTCAGTCAGTAAAAGGATATCCGGCTTCTCCTGGGTCAGTAGGAGAAAGATATCCACTTGGTTTTTATTCAGTGACCTAGTATTTAAGTAGATACAACGCAGGTCGTGCGTTGCATTATGAAAAGGGCCGCAATCCGAACGTATGGGAGTATTATGTTTGGGATGAGCAATCAATGGAAGAGGTTTAAAAATGCCCAAAAATTGAATGCGTTTTAGCGTGACTGATGGTGAAGGCAGTGGATGGCCGAGTGGAGGTTTAAGAGTCATTAAGTCCAGGGCGGAGTATTTAATAAGTTGGCCAGGGGGACAGGCCCCGGGTCCCGGGCGTGCGCGGACGGGCGCAGACGGGCTTACCTCTGGCGCACCTCCGGCGTGCCATCGTCGCGCCCGCTGCGCTCGTCCGCTGCGCTCCCGTAGACACATTCAGCTTTATGCGAGAAAGCCTGGGCGACTGGACCGCTAACTCCGGTCCTTCAGCCCTTCAGGCTCCTCTCAATATGGCGCCCAAACTCCACCGGACACGCACGAAGAGCCGCGGTAGGAGGCAAGCCCTCCATGCAATGGCAGAGGAGCCGCGATGGACCGGGGCAAAGGGAGCCGAAAAACAGTGAGAAACAAACTGCTTTGTATTTAAAATTACGCGCTAGCGCCTGCACTTAACTCTGCATGACGCCGCTAACACAGTGAAAATAGGCTGTCAACTAAGTGAATAAACAATTAAAATGTCGGCCTTAGAAGAAATAGCCTGCAATGTAAAAATAGATTAAACAAATGACTGCAGATGTCACTCCTGTGCGTGCTGCCTTTCCCAGTGGAGCCAGGCTACTGCCACTCACCCGGTTGACCTCAGTCCTACGTCTAATCTATAGGATATATGATTCCAATGCGCAGAGCCCTTTGGGAATATATGAACTACACTACAGTACATTTGTGGATGGTGAAATGATACAATATAACTCGTTTGATGGCAGCATCACTTTCAAAACTCCTCTCACTTTGCAATTAGGGTAAAAACAGTAAACACAAATAACTATGTTCAAAGAATGAAGCAGCCTGACATCTGACCGCTGTCTTTGAATCACTGGTAAATCTGGCAAACTAAACACAGAATTTACAGGGATCTTTATTTATTGCTTTAACTTTCGGGACCCACCAAAAAGCAACTTTCAACGTACTGTTTGGGAAACAATGGTCTATAGGGATTGTGGAGAAGTGTGGCTCACTGGTTTGAGCGGCAGAGGTCGGCCCGGGACCAGGGTTCAATTCCCGTCACGGCAGGGTCTTGGGTCAATGTCCGCAGACTCGATAATTCTCGCCTAGGTGCCTAAACTAACCGTGGGTCCCACTCTGCAACTCTGGGCAATAGCTTGCTTAATCTCCACAACGGCCCCATCAGCGCCGGGGATGCCTGGCTTCACCTTGGGGGTGCCCAGGAGGGACCATCTCACAAGGAAAGCCAGGACGGGTTCCCCAGCGGTATACAGCTCCAGGACACTCCGAGATGGAGTAACAGTGCGCTTTACAAGTATACATTTACATAGGGTAAGGGTTTGATATATGAAGTGAAGTGTTTTAGGAATAGGAGTAATTGTTTCAGGGTTTGTTTGGCTTTTGGGTATAGTAAAACAATAATTTTGCATATATCTTAGCCATCTGCTCTTCTACAGCTTCCCATGACTACTTTATTTCTACGTGTGCTTTTTACTCAGGCACAGCTATCCTGTTGTTATGCAACAGCCCTACTTTTACATCAGGGCTGCATGTAGCACCATCCCTTTAATGACTGACATGTTTGATGCCGTGGAGTCTGTCAGCCTCTGCCAACTAGTAAATGAACCTACACTTACCTTGGGGCACATATTAGATCTTATATTTCATGACATGACACCTTAGGATCGGTCAGGGGTGCCTGACTTCTGTAACCTTCCTCTCCTTTTAAAAAACTCTTGCACAAGGGGGTTACTCTCTTTAGCCTGGTGATTTCTTTGCACTTTTCTGCTGGACCATAGGACCACCATGGAGTACTGGAAGGCAAAACACTCTGATGTTCAGAAAGGACTAAGGTCTCTGTCCATCTGATCCCAGGACCTGTGGGTCTCCCAAGGGCAGGCATGCACTTTTACACTCCCTGAGTATCAGTTGGGGGAAAGCAATGAACTTTTGGACTCTGAAGCCAAGACAAGAAGGAGGTCTGGTGCAGGGGGCCAGGTGATCTAGTTCTCTGAGGCGTACACTGCTTTCATGGTGAGGAGGTCTGCTGCAACTGTCCCTTGAAGCTAGAGCTCACCACCAGGATTTAGATTAGCCCAGGATCATCAAATTAAGCTCAAAGTGGCCCGAGTTATGGAATGTTTAGAGATTGGCAACTTTTGACCTATCTCTCTTGGTGCGAAGGGCATGGGTCTGCACTGCTACTCCTTAAATCACCGAGAGGGTGGGTCAGGGGTCAGCGTACAATTGCATATTTGTCTTTTCCCAGGCAGGGGTTGTACATGGGTCCCCTCCTTAGAGTCTACTTGGTGCCCGGGAACTCTTTTCCCTGGGGTGCATTTGTAATGGAGGGGACTGGGACACCATCCCCGATTGCCAAGCACCAAAAGGACAGGAAGAGTTCTGTCACACCCTCCCCAGTGGTGGAGGGCCTGCCCCACTGTCTGTGCCTTTGTCAGGGGGTTGCAGGAGGCCAACACAAGAAAAGAATGCCTGCCAGCAGGTGCAGGCAGTGGCAAATACCTGCCAGCTCGCAATGGTAGCCAAGAGGAGTGCTGCCCATGTGGTGAGCCGGCAGAGGCACCCAGGGGTGGGCTCCATGAGCTGTCCCCAACAAAGGAGGCATATAGGGGTACTTGGGTTGCACTGGGAACCCCCTAGACAGAAATAAAACAAAAGGAAACAATGCCCAGGGCTTCAAGCATAGCGGCGTAATGTTGTGGGCCCAGTAACGTGATGGCATGGACACCACTATGTGTGATACTAAAAATTGACCTAGGGCATGTGCAACTTGCCCCATTTACTGACAGGGTCTCCTGACTGGTGACGCCTGTGATGGATGGGTATAGGATGGATGTTAATGCAACCTCAAGGTACGGGCTGCATTACTACGTGTCCAGCAGGACACTGCATTCCTCCCAAAATCCAAATGAAAAAGCATGAGTCCAAACAAAACAGACAAGCTGGATACCACATTGTTCATGAGTCTCTAGAGTCAATCCGTAGAACAGCATTGGAGGTTTGGATCAATGATTCTTGCTGCAAAAAGAGCATTCATGATTTAACCTGAGTGGTTCACAACACGGTCCTGGCTCAGAGACATCAGACTCCTGAACTGTATAGACAAAGGCTTAGAAATTGCAAGAAGATGGAGTCAAGCACAAGGGTAGAATATGTAATTTTCTTTTGCAGAGCATTGGGCGGTTGGGTGAAGGGTGGCAAAGTGAATGATGTTGAGTGGCTCTTTGATTTATTTGCATGGGAGCACTTAATTAATTGTTTTCCAAATCTACACCAGCACCTTATTGATAGCAGGCTGACCGCTGGGTGGGTACCCGGGTCCACAAGTGTCACATGGGAGACTCCGCGAAGACTGGGCATGGTTCCCAGCGGAACACTGGGGGGACAAGTGAAAACAAGACGGAGTTCCAGGAAGGGCCCCAAAGTAATCACAAAGGGACCGAAGGTAAGGATTCCCAGACTCCCCCTGAGAAGTAGCCTGGGCCCCAACAGGTAGGCCTGTTCCTGTAGAACCCCTGAGGTCCTTCAAGTGTGGTGAAGTGGGCCATAAGTCTGTTGATCCCCAGTGCCCACAGTTTTGAAAAACAGCACCTTCCGGAGCTCCACCCCGGCAGATGGCGAGTGTAGCCCTGGGGGAGGAGATGGGTGCCCAAGGTGGGTGGGGTCCATCAGAACCCAACTGCTTGATAACACTAAAAAGTACAAGCAGTGGGTGACCATCAATGGCCATCGAGTGGAGATTCTTAGGGACACAGGAGTCAGTGTGACAGCTGTCAAGTGTCACCTGGTGCCTGAAGAGCAGGTTGTCCCCAATGCATTTTACCCAGTTGTTGCAACTGACAACTCAGAGAGCCACTGCAAGGTGGCTCAGGTTCCCTTTGAGTTGGGGGTCTCTGGTACTCTTCAAGTAGCTGTGAGGCCAGCCATACCTGTTGAATGTCTGTTGGGTAACAATTTGGAGATCTTCCCTTGGGATAAGGTGGAGTGAAGTGCTCATTTGAGGATGTTGGGCCTGCCTGAGTGGGCGTGTGTGACCACACAGTCCATGGCAGCCAGTAAGGGTGTTCAAGAGGAATTGGAACCTGCAAGAGAGTCACAGGTGCCTGCCTTAATCAAAAGAGGCAGGAGGCACAGTAAACTGACCCCCGAAGTTCCCACAGTCCAGGAGGAGGCAGACCCTGAGGGGGATGCCCTGGAGCCTACAGGGGAACAGGTAGCTGAGCTGGGAGATCTGCCTGAGCTGACCCATTGGCAGCAGGAAGGAGAATCCTCCAGGGAACAGTTCTGCAAGGAGCAGAAAGAGTGCCCTTCTCTTGTGGGTTTGCAACAGCACACTGCAAACCAAGCAGCAGGTGATCAGTCTGGATCACGTTGGATCTACTGGGAGAATGTTCTCCTGTATAGTGAGCCTAAGGTTGCTTAGCCTGGGCCAGCCTGTGTGCTGGTGGTACACCAGAAGTTCAGAGCCTTCCTACTGGGGCTGGCTCATGCTGTGCCGTTAGCAGGACATTTGGGGTAGGACAAGACCTTTGAGAGGCGTGTCACCCACTTGTATTGGCCCCAAATGCTCAAGAGCGCAGACAATCATTGCAGGGCCTGTCATACTTTCCAGGCAAGTGAAAAGAGTGGGAGGAAGCTGAAGGCTCCTCTCCAGCCATCCCATGTGGTCAGCACCCCCTTTGAACAGGTGGGTATTGACATTATGGGGCCACAGGACCCCAAGACAGCCATGGGCAGCAGGTTCATCCTGGCCTTGGTGGAACATGCCACCCGGTTCTGGGAAGCCATCCCTCTGCGGACAATGATGGCCCCCGTGGTGGGACGGGCACTGATGGGAATTCTCTCCCATGAAGGGTTCCTAGAGAGGTGGTGTCTGACCGAGATACAAACTTCATTTCCACGTATAAGAAGTCCCTGTGGCAGGAGTGTGGGGTAATTTATAAGTTCATCACTCTGTACCAACCCCAAGGAAATGAGTAGGTTTGAGAGATTCAAGCGAACCCTGGAAAAAAGGCATGAATATGGGTTTTGAGGAACCTATGAGGCGTAAGTGGCACATCCTATTACCATTCCTGCTCTGTGCATACCATGATGTGCCACAGAAATCTATGGTCACCCAGTGAGAAGACCTCTGAGTCTGGTCAAGAAAGGCTGGGAGCAATGTCCCATGAAACCTTCTCAGGATGTATATAGCTACATGCTGGCTTTCAGGAACCAGACTCAGTTGTTTCAGACAATTCGCTGAGGCGAATCTGAAAGCCAGCCAGAAGGAGATAAAGCAGTGGTACAACCAAAATGGCACTCTGGTGGAGCTTCAGCCAGGTCAGAAAGTGTGGGTCATGGCCCCAGTGGATCCTTGTACACTCCAGGATAAGTGCAGCTCTCCAAGATGCTTGCTTTAGGGGTGATTGAGTCCCTTAACAGTCCTTGGGCCAGGCCTGTGGTCTTGGTCCCAAAGGCTGCCACATCGGGTGCAAAGCCAAAACTCCGGTTCTGTGTGGACTACCGAGGGCTCAATTCAGTCACCGAGAACTGACGCGTACCCCATCCCCAGAGCTCATCGATCGGTTAGGGGCTGCCTGGTACCTCAGCATGTTTGATCTAACTTCTGGGTACTTACAGATCGCCTTGACTGATGGGGCACGAGAGAGGTCAGCATTCACCACACCAGATGTGCACACCCAGTTCCAGGTTATGTCCTTTGGGATGAAGAATGCCCCTGCCACCTTTCAGAGGTTGGTCAACCAGGTGTTGGCAGGAATGGAGGACTTCAGTGCCGCCTACCTGGATGACATTGCCGTGTTCAGCGCCAGTTGGGAATAACATCTGTACCACATCTGGGAAGTACACAAATATATCCTGAGCTTGATTCCACAGTAGTCAATGTCATTAATAAGTCAAGGATGAGACGGTCTTCTTTTGTCCTTCATTTATTTTTCACTGATTTTCTCCAAACACGATCCCAGCCAACATGTGTTTCGTCTTTCCTGGTGTAAACCACAGACTTCGTCAGGGCTAGAATATAACAATACATACAGTCAATACACAAATGCATAAACAAAACTCAGATATAGACATTTAAAAGTCAATATACCAAATCCAAACCAAATAATCAACTGATTCGAATACAAGGGAAGAAACAAACCACCAGTAGAGCCCAATGTAGTGTATGGGGTGATCTGTAAGTGTAACGAGGTTTATATAAGACGAAACACGTGTTGGCTAGGATCGTGTTTGGAGAAAAGCAGTGAAAAATAAATGAAGGACAAAAGATGACCATCTCATGTTTAACTTATTAGGGACATTGACTACCGTTGAATCAAGCTCAGGATATATTTGTGCATTGTTCTTTATAGTAGAGGATTATTCCATATTATTTGGTTGATTGCGGATGGCCATCACCTTATCCTTAGTGCTATTGAGATTGTTACTAGCCTTATTGTTTGCAACTCTGAGCAACTGTCACCCAGCCATCTGTTCGGTAGAGTACCTCGGGAAAGTGTTGATGGCGCCGTCTACAGCAGGCTTCACAATAAAGGTGAATAGTTGCCTGATTGGGCAGGGTTCCGTGGTGCACTTGGGACACCAGGTTGGGAGCAGCCAGGAGGCGCCCCTGCAGCCCAAGTTTGAGACCATCCTGTCTTGGGAGCCCCCCAAGACCCAGACAGAGGTGAGAGCCTTTATAGGACTCACTGGGTTTTACAGGAGGTTTGTTAAGGGGTATGGCAGAATTGTTGCCGCCTTGACAGCTGACTTCCAGGAAGCAGCCCAAGAAAGTGATTTGGACTGACACCTGTCGGAAAGCTTTGAGGCCCTGAAAACTGCCATTTGCACCGCACCCATGCTCCAGGCAACCAACTTCTCAAAAGAATTCATAGTTTAGACAGACGCTTGGGGGCTGTTTTGTCACAGATAAATGAGGAGGGTGTAGGGCAACCCACAGCCTTCATAAGTAGGAGGTTACTTCCAGAGGAACAGAGGTGGAGTGCAATTGAGCGTAAGGCATCTGCTGTGGTCTGGGCACTGAAGAAGCTGAGACCCTACCTTTTTGGGACTCACTTCTGGGTTCAGACAGACCACAGTTCGCTCAGATGGTTGATACAGATGAGGGGTAACATTCCAAAGCTGTTGAGGTGGTCCTTTTCCCTACAGGGGATAGATTTCACGGTGGAACACCGCCCTGGTACAGAGCACCCCAGTGTTGATGGTCTGTCCAGACATTTCCGCCTTAGTGAGGAGAACTCCCAGGAGGCAGGGTAGTTCTCCCCACATTTTAGCTGGAGGGGACACATGTTAGACCTGGCACTGTTGGCATGGGTCTCCCTTCCATTTTTTGCTGTTGCCTCATGTGTTTTTGCTGGTTAAAAATGCTTTGGGCACTGTGCCACTGCTATTCAGTGCCACCGTGCAAGTGCTCCCTATGGTAATTTGATGTATGGATTTGTGATTCCGTGATTGGTTGCTTTGGTTTACTTATCAGACCCTAGTTCAGTGCACTGAGTGTGCCCAGGGCTTGTAAATCAAATGCTGCTGGTGGGCTTGAAGTACTGGTTGTGCCACCCAGAGAAGCAGCCTGTAAAAGTGTGTCTTAGGTCTGCCATTGCAGAGCCTATGTGCAGTCTGGTACCACCATGTTGACTGCGCAAGTGCACCCACTTGCAAGTCCCTAAACCTTCCCTTTTATGCATATTAGTCACCCCCTATGGGAGGTCCAAGGGCAGGGTGCACTGTAGGTAAAAGGTAGGATATGCCCTGATGTGTATGGCATATCCTGATGGTGTCTTACAGCCATTTTCTTTTTTTCACTATTGCAAGGCTACCTATTTCCCATAGGCCAGAATGGGCAGTTTGATTACAACACCTCATAATACTAACTGACTCAGGGAACTAGGGAGAAATTCGAGTTTATTATGTGGAACTCAAAAAGATAACATACATCTTTTAGTGAAGTTGGTTTTAACACTCTGTGTTTGTGTATACCAATTTTAGAAAGTGGGTATTTTCATGCCTAACTATCCAAGCCTGCCTCTGCTAGGTAGTGTATTCCTTGTCTGGAGTTTGAGTGACAGGGGCTGGGGGATTCCAGGAGACGGGGTGGGTCAAAAGAGGGCTGAATAGAGCTATCTGCATGTAGATTGGTGGGAGGAGTTGTACCTGGGACCTGAATAGGGCTGTGCCTGCATTCCACAATGATGGTCCACCTCCTGTGGTAAGTCTGATGTCCCTGGCCAAAACTGTCGAAGGAAAAAAGGACTCTTGTCAAAAAAGTGCTCCAGGACTGAACAGAACTGATTCGGACTAGGCACGGACATTCTCTGCCTTCAGACACATAGGATTTTGGTATACAAAAGAGGGGACCCAGACTCTAGAACGTTAGATCACTTTTGGGAAACAGCAGTGGTTGCCTGACTGCCAAAGAAAGGAGAAAGGACGTTGTGCTACTTCCAAATCAACTTGTAAAGGATCTCCAAGGGCTTGAGATGGAGCTTGCCTCCTGCTGATGTCTTAGGGACTATCGTCAAAAAAGTAACCCCCTTTGGGTAATATTACACATCCAGCATAGATATTGTCACAAACACACTCATTCCATGCATACAAAAGTGAACAAGGAGGAAATGCAAAATGGCAAGTTCAAAAAATATATCAAATGCAATTTATTCAAGGCAAAAGTTAAAAACATACCAAGATCAATATATTCAACCCTAATCAGTTATTAAAAAATGATAACACAAATACACAAAACACAGTACACAATAAAATCAGCATTTCATAAAAAGCATTTCATAACAAATGGGAAGCGGTCTGAAGGAAAATTCGTTCCTATTTGTAGAGTGAGAGAATACAATAGCCAAAAAATGAGATCAATGTTAAAGTTTAAAATTTCATTCAAGATCATTGTCTCCATAAACTTAATGTAGTATCCACTCATATGGGAATCAACACGTTTCGGTGGGCAATTGATGAGTAGCCAACACCTTCCTCAGGGAAATTATTTAATTCCCATTTAATACAATGTTATCTTTGTTCATGGGGCCAAAAGGACCTCCTATGTTAAGTTTAACGATGTTCGTCAGAAGTCTGTCAAAATCTCTATAAACCTGGTGGAGCCTGCAATTCCTTCACTAAAAAGTGGATATCCAATATTTTTCAGTGCCAATAGTTATGAGATCTAAAGAAATATTTACTTTTTTTAGTCGCATCCCGGCACTGCGAGCCGCATCGCCACGAAAGCACAGTAAGACACACCGACACATCACCTCCCCACGCGGAGAAGAACCAACACATCTCCTATGCAGCAGTAAGGAAGCAACGCATCACCATTCTTGCATGTAAGGAACTGACGCATCACCTTCCCTGCAGCACTTTTGTTGTATAGCATTATGCATCTAAAGGTACATTGAACTTGAAGAGTTGCATTTTACATCTAAAGAGAACTACGCTAATTTAACCATTTTTAAAGTACAGCATTGTGGATTTTTGTCGTTTTTGGTCTTGTGTTAAGTCTGTCTAAAAAGACTTATTTTTGTGGTACTACTTGTGCGGTGTCTATCTGTAGTGCTGTCACCAGGTTACTGTATGTGTTCACAAATGCTTTACACACTGACCCTGAGATAAGCCTGTCTGCTCGTGCCAAGCTAACAAGGGGGTGAACAGGGGTTAGTTTAGGAGTTTAACCCCCTTCCCCTGACCAGGACCAAGGTCCCTATTTGGTCACAGGTACCTACCTCTGCCAACGAGAGACCCCCAAATCAGTGAACCTACAAGTCTTATATATCCCCACAACCAGAAAGGTCCAGCTGATGTAACAGTATATTGCTTTCAAAAAGCTGTCATAATTAGAAGTTACAGTTGAAAACGTTGGCACAAATGGCTATTTTCTTAACTAATTTTCCATTTGTACTATATTGAACGGTTAGTTTCTATATAGCAGGGGTCTCCAACCTTTTGTGTAGTGAGAGCTACTTCTGGTCAGTGAAAATCGTCGTGAGCTACTAAACCCCAAGCAACTAGCACATTTTTCCGAGAGACCTCCCCCGCCCAGTTTCATTGACGTTAAGCCTATTTCTTCAGAGCCCATACTGTGGTTTGAACACAATAACACTGAAAGAAAAGACTTTGCATGTGTCAACATCCCCAATCCATACCAGGCAAGAATACCACGTGGACACCTTTAATAATGTTGGCTTGCAGACCATTTGTGAGTAGAAGTCATGCTGGTAAATGAAACAGCACAGTTGGAAAGTGAGATAACTAACTCACCTTAGCTATGTTTAATTATGAACACAGGACGACTGCTTTTCACAAATGACCTGCGATTTGAATAATTTTGACCAAAGCATACTTATTGGCTTGTATGGTCTTTAGTCGTCTTCTATAAATAGGCAGAGGACTTAAAATTGTACCACACTCACCAAGCGCCAAATTCACAAAGATGAAGGTTTTGCAAATCAAAATTTGATTGGGTTCTCCTACATTTGTAGCAAACATTGGGCTTTTTTCTAATTAACACAAGCTTTCAAAACTACTCCAGGTAATATTCCATGACAGCTACAGACTTTTGTGACATAGCCCTGTGACCTCAGGCTTATGGGGATGATATCACCCACACCACACAATGTCACCTTCCTAAACAATATGAATTATCCATTCTCTTGGGATTACCCTCTTAAATGCCTGTCCATTCCTGCCCTTTATATTAGCGTAGCAAGGTGGCTTGCTATGCTATGTGAAAGTTTGCTAAATGTGCCCCCCAGAATAAAGTGCTATAGAGCACTTCTTAATTAATTAAAGTTTTCCAAAATGTCACCTAACTGCGTGAATGGAAATGATGTGTATTTTGCACACACCTACTAATAACCAGAACCAGACAAGGCAATATATCAAGTGCAGCCATTTTAAAGAGGGGGAGAGAATGTGGCCTAATGGCTCAGGCGGGCGAACTTTGAGGTGGGGAACCAGGTTCGGATCTCAGCATGGGCGCTCAAGGTTCTGTGATTCTGGGGCTGGGCAAATCACAATCTCGCAGTGCCTAACAAAAATGAATGTGTCTGTTTGTAACGTAACTGGTGCTCATGTAAAGCGCTCCGATACCTTCAGGTCTAGTTTGCGCTATAAAACTCCACACAAAAAGAAAATGGCACAGTCCCCCTGAAAAGTGCATTCCTCAGGGCCCAGCCTCAAGACAAGCTGGCATACTATTGCAGCCATAGTGGAAGAGGATGGCTACTGGGCTGCATGTGTGAGCCTTGGCTCCTGGCCAATAGGTCGAAATGTAGTAAGTAGTAGGGCCATGACATGTGGGGCGTACGTCAGACTCACAGACACAACAGTGAGACAACAAAGTAAAGCACAAGCCACAATAGTGACACAACACAACAGGGCCGTGAAAGAGGAGGCCACTGCTTTAAGTAGTAATATCAGCTGGAAAGATAATTACTTGTAGTAGGAAGGCCGAGGCTTTGTGCCCACGTGGGGCACACTGTGGAAGGAAAAGATACATTGTGGTACGTCGGATGAGGGGGAGTTTGGTGATAGAATGCATTGCAAAGACTAGCTCCGGCAGCAGCGATGTTGGCACTAGGATAGGTAAGGTCAGGACTTTGTGTGGCAGTTGCAAGGTGGGCGCTATAGAAGGGGATCAAACTGTGGCAGTTGCAGGGTGGGTACTGTATGGAGAGGTAAATGTTGGTTCTATCAAGGGACTTGGGACTTCATCAAACAGAAGCAAAGTTGGTGCAGCATGGGCAGTAGCAGGGGGCACTGGTGTAGGGACTTTGGAATTATCGCAGGAGCACTGGGTGTGAGCTCCACACGTCATTGGGAAGGCCTTTCCACTTACACCAGGCCTGACTTACACAAATACATTACTAGTACTGAGTGTAAAACCCTGAAGCCTACTGTGCGTGCAACACGAGCCGGCCCTGCAACGATGAATGGGCCAGGCCTCACCCGACCCCCAAGGCAGCGCTCAGAAACTTGCAGTCACCAACCAACCCACCTCTCGAATAAACTGAGAGCAGAAACTAAGGGGCATATTACCAACAAATAGAGATAATTTTTGTCTCTAACTTGTTTGGAGACAAAAATTATCGCCGCACATCGGCGATTTTTATCGCAGATAAACCTTGCTATTAGCAAGGTTTATCGCAAATGCGATAAAAATCGGCCGCAATGCATGAATATCGCTTTAAAGTCAGCGATATTCATGCATTACCGAGCAAATGCTGTTAGCCATGTTATCCACCTACCATTGGATAACATGGCTAAGAGCTGCTCAGGGCAGGTGTTAGCTTTTGGAGATATTCGCGCTTAGCGCGAATATCTCCAAAAGTTGGTAATAGGAGATAGCGATGTTAGCGACTGTTTCCAGTCGCTAACATCTTGGCACGCCCACTTTGCATGTCATTAGTGATAAATATCACTGACATGCAAAGCGGGGCCCAAGATGGTCGCTATCTCCTATTAGCTGTCGCTAACTGGTGTTAGCGACAGCTTGGTAATAGGGAGATAATTTTATCTCCGCTTTCTTGGCTTTTAAAGCCAAAAAAGCGGAGATAAACCTCCTTGATAATATGCCCCTAAATGTGCCCGGGCCCCATGCTTTCAAAGACGCAAGTGCTGGAAAACTTCCTGCTGCATTTCAAAATGCTTTGTAAGACGTGCACAACACTCAAATTCTTATACATCAGAACAACCAAATATGTAGAAAATTCACCCGCTCCCTCAAAACCAAAACAGAGTAAAATTAACTCTTAACAGTTTCAATCCCGATCTTGGGTCCACCCAAACCAGCTACCGACAGGCCAGAACAGGGCTCTTGTCTAGAAAAGGAAATTGTTTCCAGGTCATCAGAGGAAGGTGTGTAGATTTGTGGCCACTGCCTCAGCACACTTGACCCGCTGGAGTTGTGTCACGGATTGAGAACCGTGCCCTCCTTGAGTTTCACTACACTACCACTATCTCCCCGGGCCTAATCTACGGGGGGCTGACAGCGGTGGCAGAGAGGTGAATGATATCATTTTACCTGACCCTTGCATCCAAGAGATGCCTACCCACAAGGGAGCTGTTATGAGAGAGGGGAGGGGGGCAGCAATGGGCGGTGTCTGACTCAGACATAAACACTTACATTCGCATCAATGTTAATACCGCAGAGCGGCCTCTCCTATCACCAGGCTCCCATGACCAACGACGCCATCCTCGTCGGCCTGCCCCACCCCAGCTAAGCTCAAAGCCAATCTGAGCTGCTGGTTTGGGAGAGAGCGGGCAACGGAGCATCAAAACAGCCTAAAGAGCCCAAACAACACTGGAGGGCTACTAAATGGAGCAGCAAGCGGCGCGAGCTACTCACAGGGACTCTGCGAGCTACCGGTAGCTCGCGATCGACCGGTTGGAGACCCCTGCTATATAGAAACCTTGAAGGATCTACACACATGACCCCTTAATGAATTCAATATTTTGTCTACTTTTCAGAAATGTATAGCTTTGCAGGATCCATTATAGCCTTATAGCCCGCCGTAGAGGGCTATTCCGGCTATTAAAGGCCCTCTCCAGCGTTAAAGGCCCCGAGCCGAAGGCAAGGGCCTTTAACAAGGGAGAGGGACTTTAATAGCGGTATAGCCCAGCTACGAAGGGCTATAAGGCTCTTAGAACATTCTGCCTCTAGAGGGCAGAATATTCTAACAAAAAGAACAAAGCCTTTTGGGAGCGTGGGGGGATTGGAATCCCCTCAGGTTCCCTGAAGCCTTTGTTCACAGCCAGAGCTGTGAACAAAGAAACATTGGAATGTTGGAGCTCCGGGCTTATACCAGCCATTATAAGACCAGAGCACGCCATTGTTTTCAATGGAGCTCCCAACATTCCAATGTTCTAATATAGCCTTATAGCCCGCCGTAGAGGGCTATACCGGCTATTAAAGGCCCTCTCCAGCGTTAAAGGCTCCGAGCCGAAGGCGAGGGCCTTTAACAAGGGAGAGGGACTTTAATAGCGGTAAAGCCCATCTACGAAGGGCTATAAGGCTATTAGAACATTCTATCACTAGAGGACAGAATGTTCTAACAAACAAAACAAAGCCTTTTGGGAGCGTGGGGGGATTGGAATCCCCTCAGGTTCCCTGAAGCCTTTGTTCACAGCCAAAGCTGTGAACAAAGAAACATTGGAATGTTGGTGCTCCGGGCTTATACCAGCCATTAGAAGCCCGGAGCCCTCCATTGTTTTCAATGGAGCTCCCAACATTCCAATGTTCTAATATTGCTTTTATGCCCATTTCTACTATTAACTGGAAGAAGGTTGAAAACACATAAAATAGAAAAAATAGGCTATGTCCCAGAAAAATGCTAAAACTGTAAAAAATGTTGGTTTTCTGACAAAAGTCTGTCAGTCCCCAAAATCTGGGAAAATAGTGATTTCAACCCAACAAACCCTTTGTTGATAACATTTGCAGGGAAAAAACTAGACAATTTCATTTGTAGCACTTTTTTCCTATTTTCCCCCCCAAAAAATCTAGGTGTCTTTTGGATAATTTCTGGGTTCCCTCTAGGGGATGCTACAAACCCTGGTTACCTTTAGAATCCCCATGATGTTGGAAGTGAAAAACACAAATTTGGTGTGGATACCTTATGTGGTCAAAAGGTTACAGGGGACTAAGTGCAAATTACCCCAAATAGCCGAAAAAAGGCTTAGCACGGGGAGGCTTAGCAGCGAAGGGGTTAAGTAGAATACCTATTGAGTTTTTTGTAACAACATTTTTATTAACTAGCAGATTATCATTTTTTGATTTGCTAAACAGTTCTGATATTCCAAAAGCCCCAAAGAATAAGCAAATCATGCATAACTTGAATAAACGACATTCAAAGTCTGTTTTTTTTTTTTATTGCAAACTCCGTGTCATATCTTATAAAAGTTGGATCTCTTAAAATTTGACCTCTTTTTATTATCTTTGCCCAACCTTGTAGTATTTTTCTACACATCTCACCGGCTAAAGGTTTATAACCCTGGGAAGAGGAGTTGGCCTAACGGCTAGGACGCTCGACCTCGGACCTGGGGATCTGGGTTCGAGTCTTGGTAAAGACGCCAAAAACCTCCTGTGATTCTGGGCAAATCACTTAATCTCCCCGTGCCTAAAATGAATGCGTGTCCTCATGTAACGTAACTGGTGCTATGTAAAGCGCTCTGATACCTGATTCAGTTCGGGTCTAGTTCGCGCTATATAAAACTCTTAAAAAAAAAAAAAAAAACCCCAACAGAATTTCCTGAAAAAAGACACACCTGCTAATTTCCTGGCTATAGTTGTTGCGGACCTTATAAACTTAATGACATCATCCATGCACTTCCTAATCCTTTCTGTATTACCAGTTCCACATGAAGCACCGGATTCAAGGAATTCCAGCCATGCTCTTCTGTAGGCCAATTTGGTACACTTTGCCAAAGAATTTTCAATAAGTTGATGCGCTTTCATTTTGCTAACTCCCATACCTCCTGGGGAACCTGAGTCTTCTGCAGATCTGCTCCAGGTGCCAAACCACAGAATTTCTGCCACTGAAAATTAGATAACTCATCTACAATGTTATTGTCAGCTCCAGGTACGTGCCTCACTTTGAAAACTATGTTATGCATTAAGCAGCCTAACATGAATCTTTGCAGTAGTTTCAGTAAATTCTTCTCATTTGCCCTCTGATCATTTATAGGTCTGGGCGGAAAATTCCGTTCCTCTCGTGTAATTTGCGGAATCTGGTTAATTTTGCGTTCCGCGAAGAACGTAAAATCGCCCAAAATTCTGCGTTCCGCGACTTTGCAAAATTTTTGCTTGATCGCGTTCTCAAAATGTGTGTTCGTGAGATATTTCCCCAAGCACACAAACAGCAATTGCGAATAGGAAAAAAGCATTGCGAACAAGCAATTCCGCATTTTTTCAGAATTTCTTCGTGTTTGCTGAGATTTTTTACCATTTCGCGGAGATTTGCTCAACGCTATTACACAAATTCCGCCCTACCCTATCATATACCAGATTGACCCCAGTCCTGTTATCCACATTAAACAGTACGGTCATGTTAGCCAGACTCTTATCCCACACAGCTAGTGCTACCATAAATGGGAAAAATTCCAGAAAGGCTTTGCTTTTTGCCACAGATACCCAACTGACTGGCCACTTCTTGGCACACCATTTTCTGTCCCAAAAAATACCAAAGCCATTTGCACCTGAAACATCAGAAAATAATTGTTCCTGCCAAATGAAGTCTTCCTCCAGGGACCACATTGTGACATCATTGAAAGCTTGTAAAACATGACCCAAACATCTAAATCTGACCTCATGCTAGCTGATATCATGATCCTGTGATGTGGCAATGAGACACCAGACATGGCAAAGCCTAATCGTCTACAGAAACTTCTGCCTGCCCTTACCATACAGTACCTAAATTTAAATGGCCCAATAAGCATTGCATGTCATTCAGTGTCATCTTATGAGTTAATCAATCAATCAATCAATCAATCAATACACTTGTAAAGCGCGCTACTCCCCCATGAGGGTCTCAGGGCACTGGGGAGGTAGGGGGGAAATGCCGCCACTGCTCTAAAAGCCAGGTCTTGAGGTGTTTCCTAAATGTGAGGTGCTCCTGGGTCAGACGTAGGTGGGCGGGGAGGGAGTTCCATGTCTTGGCTGCCAGGTAGGAGAATGACCTTCCTCCGGCGGTGGATTCTGTGGATCCGTGGGACAGTGACGAGGGCGAGGCTGGCGGAGCGGAGTGTGCGTGTTGGAGTGTAGAACATGAGGCGGTTGTTGAGGTATCTGGGGGGGCCTATGTCGCGGAGCGCTTTGTGTGCATGGGTGAGGAGCCTGAACGTTATAATCCAGCATGCTCTAACAAAGCTGTCATTTCCAATATTTTTGTGTGCGGCAGCCTGGGTTCCATTTTAACTGTATCTAATTCTATAACCAGATAAGTCAAGCAACAACTAGGTCCTTCTGTTTTTAAGGTCCCGCCTATGCAGCGCTCATGCGCTCCATAGGAAAAAGACCTTTTGTAATCGACACAGCTTTGCAGGTTAAAACGAGCCCATGTTGTATTGCTTTCAATGGAAACGGTGCATGTTCGGCCATTCGCTTAAGCTTTGGTGCCATGTGTTATCCATTATAGCTCCTGGTGCTGCTTGTTCCCGCTGTCACTTGCTTTTTTTTTTTACTTTTAGCGCGAGACGCGCGCTTGTTAATAGTACGTAGCTTGCTCTAGTTGTGTCCTAACTTTCTCTCCTTTTGGCTCTCTGTCTTCCAGTCTCTTGCTTTATCTGGTGCTGCCTGTCTCTTTCTGACTTTAGCTCGCTGTATCTCTCCTTCTCTTCTCTCCCTGCCTTGCGCCATTGTTAATGTCTCACACAAACAAACAAGCAAACATCCGGTGCTCAGATTTATCTTCGTCATGAAACTGGAAATGTTCATCACTGACATGCTCTGAGTTACCTCTGCTGGTCTTGATGCAGTTTCCTCTGTCTTGCTGTGTCTGCCAGGGCAAAGATCTTGTGTTCGATTCCTTCTGACAACAGACATTTAGTTTCCTCAATTACCGTCCTACTGTCTCTTATATGGATTTAAATCTTCAATAATGCTCTCATACCCTCTACCTTAGAACAGACATCCAGCTGAGTAAGCGCGGGCTCACTAGCTCAAGACGCATGTGTTGTAAGCAGAGCGCCCTGCTAGAGCACACTTGTACGCATGTGCTGTGGGTGCTTAGGAACGGATTCCCACTGAGACTTGGATTTATCACAACACCGTCCCTGCATGCTTGTTGGCTGGTCTACATTTCCTAGCATACAAGTGTTCAACTGTGTATCTGCGGCTGGACCACAAGGAAGCAGCAGTCCGTACAGCTTGCATTGCACTTAAATGCAAGGCTGGTGAGCGCTGTTGGTTTTGCAGCAGCACTGAACAAGGGGCATGGGGTAGTCACAGACCTCCTCATCTTCACAGAGCGGGTCACAGTATTTTCAACAGGGTGAGTTGGAGCTGCTGATATTCAACTTTTTGCTTATTCTAACCATCCTCACCATATGGCTCTTCAAAAACCATCGCTTTTGCTTCTTGCACGAGACAGGAGGGGCCATGGTATATGGTGAGTGTGCCCAATGATGCTTCTCCCTCCTAACCCGCGAATCTCAGAGATGGATACACTTAGAGAGATCTACTGACAGCAGTCCACTCTTGAGGGAGATGCTGATAGCATATGCGTTTATAAAGTACACTGGAATTTTGTTAACACGGGCACAGTATTAAAAAGTTCCCTGCAGCCGTATCAACTATTTCTGAAGTGAAGGTTTTAAATATAAAATAATCAAAATTCTGCAGTGGAATGTAAAAAAAACCAATGTACTCATTTTTTATTGCTTTAGATTATTGCTGTTTTTGCATTACTACCCCGAAACACCAGAGTGTTATATTTTTCTGCACCCTGTATGACATGTGCTTCGTTGATTAGTTGTGCCGGTCTGATAGGAGATCTGCAGTTTCTTTTGGCACGTGTTACTTACCTGCAATATTTTCTAACAATGGCTATAAATAATTGTTAAACATCTGGCTCCCTTCTGCCACATGCTTCACTATTTATAGAGCTAACATGTGTGAAATGTACAGCCTTTCTGTCTTTATCATCTCTTAGGTCTCGCCTATGTGGCATCCAAGCACTGCATAGGAGACATTTAGCCATCATACAGCTCTTTTTCCAAGCACATACTCGTGCTTGTGGCATCGTACAGCTTGTGGGAGGGCACAGCGGTGTGCTACAAGCATGAGCGTGTGCTTTGAAAAAAAGCAAACAACTGCTGCTTAGCGTGATTGCATTCCCCACCCCTCCCACTTGTTTTTTTTTGTGGTTGTTTATGCTCTCCTGTTGATGCTTTATGGGATGTTGACATTTACATGTCATTTACTGCTTTTGATCTGCGTTCAAGTATCCTAATCACCACAGTAATTAATGCGCTTGTACACAAGAAGATCTGGAATTGCTCAGATTATGGCTTTTTTGACGTGTTCAATTATTTAATGGGACATGTCACAGATGACGCATCACCCTCTTTCGAGCGGCGCTGCAGCAAAACTGGCAGTTCTCGCTCTGTGGGGCGTGGGAGGAGTCTTGTTTTTAAATGTTTCCCTCCTTGTCAATCCCTTCTCATCATTGCTTTCCAATGTGTGCCTTACTTGTGTGCCTTACTGCTTGTACTTCTTTCCCCATTGCTCGTTTTTAGATCGAACCTGCAAGCAGCGTATGTGCACTGCTGCTTCCTGGTGGCCTGTTGTGTCTTAAAAAAACACTTGAAAAGGTCCTTTCTTCTTTGTCTTTTGCCTTTGATAGAGAACATAGACCAAGTACTGAATTCATACATTTATTTATGTGAACTTCGGCTGTTCGCAGTTGGTTTGAGGTACTTGTTTTTTCTCCATCCCCCCGCCACATTGCTTGTTGCCCCGTCCTTCCTCCTCCCTCAGTGCTGCTTACTTTTTAATAAACTGTTATTTCTGTCAACTCCAATATCAACGCTAATAAAAAGAAACAAGCATTGACATAGCCAATAGGTCTCGCCTTTGGGATCTTACAAGTGTTTAGCCATGCAACGGTTGATATTGTAGCACCAAGGATATTGTTCTGCATAACTAAATACTTATAAGGTCCCAAAAGCGAGACCTATTGGCTGTACCAATGCTTGTTTTAACTGCCAATGGCACACCCAGGTCTTTTGCTATGAATTCCAAATCTCGTAAAGCTTTCATGTACTGCAGCGAGCCTGCAGCCCCCATGAATAAAAAGTAATCTAAGTAATGCATCACCTCCAAATGACTAGTTTTGAATGAGAAAAGCCCTTGCAGGAAAATACTGAAAGTCTCTAATAAACTACAGGAAATGGCACTATCCATAGTTAGTACTTTGTCTACAAAAAATAGTCCTTCGAAATAGATACCAAGCAATGAAAAGTCTAATGGCTGCACCGGCAATAGCCTAAAAGCAGATTTAATGTCGCATTTTGCCATTTCAGTATTGGCACCCATTTTACTTATCATACTCAAGGCTGTGTCAACAGAAGCAAATTTAACCATTGTGTCTTCTTTAGAAATGACATCGTTTATAGACAAACCTTGCGGCCAAGATAAATGTTGAATCATTCTAAATTCTTCTTTGGAACCCCATTCCAATTTGGATGCATTATTAGAATTAGGATAAAACTTCATCCAGAAACCCAACACTTCTACATTAATTGGTTTAAAAGCCCTCGTGTCCGGGTTGAAATGCGAAACCTCTCCCCCCGTCTTGGTAAGACCCACTCCAATTGCTCGAAACCCCAAAGCATTGCAATATGGCGTGTTTGCCACCACATCTAGTGCATTCATGTTTATATTTGCAAGGGCTCTTTTGGCAATAACTCCTGTTGAAATTCCAACAGGCACCTGGCACGAATCCTTGAGATTTAATTCCGCTCAGCACCCACCGACGTGGGTCTACCAAGAAAAAGCAGATGAGCCACCACCAACATGCTCGCTGTATGCATCGAAGGAGGAGACATATGAGGATACATCAATTGAACCCAAAGCTCGTTGTCTACTGCACACAATGCCTCTTCAGGAATAAGTACCTATCTAGCTCTAAACTCTTCATCTTAATGAAAGCAATCAAAATGGCAGAATTCAGTGTACGCTTTCCTTATTGTCTCCAGGTATTTGAATAATGCCACAGATCTCTCTGGAAACTTTTCACAATATACGCTAGTGAAAATGAGGAAAGCTGAAGTCCATGAATCAATATTTGTAGGTACCCCTGGCCTCTTTGTTAGCTCCCATGGCTCTTCTCTGTAACCCTGTTTTGAATGAAATATCCCTGTGTAGTTATTTGAAAACATCTACAAATTCCCCTCTCCAAATCTTTTCTTCAGTACACCTGCTTAAGTGTGAGAGGCATAGATAAACCCATATACGGTAAACATTTCCACGGCGTTGAAATTGTTTTTTCGCCATCCTTCTTGCTATCTGATACACTTCTGTCTATTATATTATCTTTTGCAGTATTAGAACCATCTGTATCCTCCTGATTCGAGAAATATTTTGAAAATTAATCACTTTTATTTCTATTGTCAGTGTCAACGCCAATTTTCGGATCTGAGGCTCTGATCTTTTCTTCTTTTCCCCCTCTTGACAGTTTTTCTTTACGCTATTTCTGCGCCATTCCCATTTGATTTCATTATCCTGTGAAAAATAATCTATGGACAAGCTTTTAACATCCCCCCCCCCTGTCCCCTATTTTACTTTTCTGCAAACTTCAAATTTTCTCCATCATCCTCAATTTCGCCTTCCTCCAAAGATTCAAAATAATCATCACCCCATTCCCCCTCATCACCTCCCATCCCTCTGATTGAACCCCTTTTTTCCACCATACTCTCCCCAGGACACTCCCCATCCCCACACCCCCATCGTACACTTTCCAATGTATTGAATTAGAACGTGGCGCTGTTCGCTTTTGTTCCATCATTGTGGGAACATTTGCTTTGACATGTTTCCCTCCTCTCTTAGGGTGATGCAGGACCCTAGTGACCTGTCCAAAACTTCTTTACTGCCCTTTATTTTGTTTGTCAGCATTTCTCCCACGTTGGTCTGAGAGCCGCCCAAAACCTAAAGACACCGGTGCTCCTTTGTTCTTCAAACAAGTTATCGCTTTTCCTTCTTAATTTCTTTGGGGACCCAAATCCGCTCACAAAATGTTTCTGAACCGCTTTTATTTTTTGATTCCTGACAATTATTTTCCTTTATTTACTTCTACATGCACCAGTGCTAATTCTTTGAGGGAAACACAATCTTCCTCAACTGCCTTTGAGCTTGGCACATTTATGCTATTATTTGTCAAAACTGGCTGTAACACCCTGTCACCAGACTCACTAGAAACCATGGGCCTTATTTATGAAAAGTGACGCATCGCTGCGTGAAAACAGCGATGCGTCACTTTCACTGCGCCCTCCCTGCGACATGATTGATGCGTCATATTTATAATATGACGCATCATGTCGCAAGGAGTTACAGATACGTCAGTATTTCTGACGTATCTGTTGGCGCAAAAGTGACGCATTGCTGGGGTGTGTCACAAAAGTGACGCAACTCCAGCAATGCGTCCTTTCACATGGGGCAAGCCCCATGTGAAAGGGCCTGCGTCAGTCTTACGCCTGCTGTGAGGCAGGCGCAAGATTTTGACGCAACAGCGTCCTAAAAGTGACGCAGTGAAATCTCATAGATTTCACTGCGTCACTATTACGAGGCTTTTTGCGGGGGAACGCCCCCTTTGCACACATTATACCTGACGCAGGTATAATGTAGCGCAGGGGTTTACAAAGTGACGCATCTGCTTAGATGCGTCACTTTGTAAATAGTGCGCATCAGGAGGCAAGTTTTACGCCGTCGATGCGTCACAAAAAGTGACGCATCGGAAGCGCAAAACTCACGCACGGCCTCATAAATGAGGCCCCATGTCTGAAAGTCTTCTATCCACAGTCAATGACAATTTAGCGCTACCCGTATTTAGACATTTTTCCCCCAAAAAATGTATATCCTTAGCATGACGAAGTCCACTCTTAACCTGTGCATCCATGAAATAATGGTTAGGCAAAACTTTACCACCGGGGGGGAGAAGCTGAGCTATTTTCAGCTCTGAAAACTTTCCCTTGAATTTGCTTGTCTCCTTTAAGAAACCTTTTGCTTGAATACAGCAGAGCTCTGCCCCTCACTCTCCCCATGGTACTGAAGAGACCTTGCAGGCAGAGGCTCAATTCACTTTATGACTTCATCCTTTGCCTGAGGCTCTCTGGCTTCACTTGACACACAGGCAGGAACTGTGGCTGACACACCATTTGCTGCTGTCCTTTTCCTTTCAAGTCCCAGCCACACTTGGGACAGAAGCCCTGGTGATATTCCATCTTTTCTCCCAGCCTAAGACTTCCCTCACAGCAGCCATCGCTTCTGTCTTTGTGCTACAAACGAGGCAATTAACATCTATAAGTGCCTCAGATAACCACAATCAATGTCCCTTTGACCCACAAATGAGCGCCTTCTTCATCCCTAAACAACAGCAGCCAATCAGCAGCTGCCTGGCCATGGAATGTGCTAATTTCCTGAGGCTGCCAGGGGGCGGACATTCATGAATGCCACTCCGAGGAACCCTCAATATGGGAATTCAGTGACCTTTAGCTCTGCCTGCATCACCACCTGCTGGGCGGGCCTGCAGAGCAGATGTAAAGCCACCAGCACAACAGTTCCCTTCCAGCACATTTGCGTCCATTCAGGGACTGACAAGCTCTGCAGCAGTCGTGAGAACATCCCTCCTCAGAGCCAGAGAGAGCCACCATGCTGCGAGTGCAATGCATGCAAAGGGGCAGCAGGGGCGACAAAACCGTCCACTACATTGGAACTATGGTGGCTATCTCTATGCTTAACTAGTTTCTGTTTATACCTTATGATTTTTCTGATTTCAACCAAAAATAGCTCATTGTATTCGCCCAGTGCCTGTCAGTGACAGCTTAGGAAACACATTCCCCTGCTGCTCGTCCCCCGAGATTGGAGGCACTGAAACGTGTGTGGAGGTTTTTTCTTTAAATCCTTGGGTTCAAGAGCCTAGAAGCAGAAGCAGTTGTCAGTCTTCTTCTGTGACTTTTCACTGCAATAACCCCACGCCTGCAGATTGTGTGCCACACACCTCTTTCCCCTGCCCTCCAGAGGCAGCTGATCTGCTCTAGCCTAAAGCCCCTCTCCCCTCCAAACCCCCAGCTTTCAGTTCTCTGTGAATGTGTCCTGCTGTAAACCCAGCCTTTTGCTTCTGTGCAGCGTCTGTTTAAACATTTGAGGATGCTTTTCCAGTAAACAAGCAATTACAATGAAAGTTGGTCTCACATTTGTGGGAGGTAGAGGTATTGGTGCTGTAAATGAGAATGTCATTTACCCATGTGTTTTGGATTAGAGTGGAAATAAATGGGGTGGAATAGAATTATATGGCTGAAATTGTTTGGAGTGGATTTGGGTAGTGGAATTGTGTGGCAATGTGCGTTATAGAAATATGTGGATAGTAATGATGTGGTATTGAGTGTAGTAGAATTATGTGGAGGGGGGTTTTGTGTCAGCGTGTAATTATGTGAAATGGCATGTTTGTCTGGTGGTGTGGCATTTATGATGTGGAGTGTAACTATGTAGCATGCTGTTGAACTATGTGGCATGTGGTATGTTGACACTTTGCAAATACCTCTGAAACCTGATCCCTGAAAGTAATTGAAAGGATAGATGCCATGAGTTTTGCAAAACTGTAGCCACCACATAAGAGGGAAAGGCCACATGAATTACCTGTCTGAAAGAAATCCAAAATGCTTGAAATACTGTCTGATTCAGCTTTCCTTTTTAATCATTTTTCAGCAAATTGTTGTTCTAACAAAAAACTATTTTGTTAAAGAAACATTATTTTCCAACATAAAAACATTTACCAAGTACACATTTTTGTTTTTGTATTGTTTAGATCAGAAACCCCATGTATTTCTAACAATGATTGTAAAGAAGCTGAGGACCAAAGGCCCCAATGATCTTTCGGAAATATGTGTAACTGTGACAGAATGGGGTTACAAATAAGTAACATTTTGTGTGTCGGTGTTGACTCCACAGTGCCAGAAGAAGTCAGCATATATAATGAACAAGGGCTTCCGACGAGACAGCCAAATGTTTTGAGTGGAGGCAGGCATTTTAACAAAAAAAGAAATGTTTGCATCTCTCTGTATGCTGCCCATCCGGCTTTCTGAAGAAGAAACAGTGACTGCATGAGTGCGTTAAGCAAAAACACTGACGATTGTTCCGCCGAAGCACGAAAGTCTAAGCTAAGGGGCTTATTTACAAGCCCCTTGTGCCACCCTTACGTCACTTTTCCCATGTTACAAATGACCCAAAAGTGGCGCAAGGCGCTTGTAAATCTGCCCCTAGATCTATTGCACGCAATGCAAATAAATACGTTCCCTACATGTTCAAATGTGCAAATGGCCCAATAGAAGCATGTTGTTTTTTTTGCTTTAGGTAAATGTTTTTCTCCTTAAAGAGGTTGTGATTGAAAAACAAAAAAAAAGGTCACTTGCACCACACGCCCTGGTGTACTGCAAGTGAGAGTCTTGAAGTGAGAGTCTGCCAGTGAGTGTCTGTCACTGTCTGTCAGTGAGAGAGAGTGAGGCAGTCAGTGAGAGAGAGCCAGTGAGAGAGCAAGAGTCAGTGAGAGAGAGCCAGTGAGAGAGAGTCAGTGAGAGAGCAAGAGTCAGTGAGAGAGCAAGAGTCAGTGAGAGAGAGCCAGTGAGAGAGAGACAGTGAGAGAGCAAGAGCCAGTGAGAGAGAGCCAGTGAGAGAGAGACAGTGAGAGAGCAAGAGTCAGTGAGAGAGAGCCAGTGAGAGAGAGACAGTGAGAGAGCAAGAGCCAGTGAGAGAGAGACAGTGAGAGAGAGACAGTGAGAGAGCAAGAATCAGTGAGAGAGAGCCAGTGAAAGAGAGTCGGTGAGAGAGCAAGAGTCAGTGAGAGAGAGCCAGTGAGAGAGAGACAGTGAGAGAGCAAGAATCAGTGAGAGAGAGCCAGTGAGAGAGAGACAGTGAGAGAGCAAGAGTCAGTGAGAGAGAGACAGTGAGAGAGCAAGAGTCGGTGAGAGAGAGCCAGTGAGAGAGAGTCAGTGAGAGAGCAAGAGTCAGTGAGAGAGAGCCAGTGAGAGAGAGTCGGTGAGAGAGCAAGAGTCAGTGAGAGAGAGCCAGTGAGAGAGAGTAAGTGAGAGAGCAAGAGTCAGTGATAGAAAGCCAGTGAGAGAGAGTCAGTGAGAGAGCAAGAGTCAGTGAGAGAGAGCCAGTGAGAGAGAGTCAGTGAGAGAGCAAGAGTCAGTGAGAGAAAGCCAGTGAGAGAGAGTCAGTGAGAGAGCAAGAGCCAGTGAGAGAGAGCCAGTGAGAGAGAGACAGTGAGAGAGCAAGAGTCAGTGAGAGAGAGCCAGTGAGAGAGAGTCAGTGAGAGAGCAAGAGTCAGTGAGAGAAAGCCAGTGAGAGAGAGTCAGTGAGAGAGCAAGAGTCAGTGAGAGAAAGCCAGTGAGAGAGAGTCCGTGAGAGAGCAAGAGTCAGTGGGAGAGAGCCAGTGAGAGAGACAGTGAGAGAACAAGAGTCAGTGAGAGAGCAAGAGTCAGTGAGAGAGAGCCAGTGAGAAAGAGACAGTGAGAGAGCAAGAGCCAGTGAGAGAGCAAGAGCCAGTGAGAGAGAGACAGTGAGAGAGCAAGAGTCAGTGAGAGAGAGCCAGTGAGAGAGAGTCAGTGAGAGAGCAAGAGTCAGTGAGAGAGAGCCAGTGAGAGAAAGTCAGTGAGAGAGCAAGAGTCAGTGAGAGAGAGCCAGTGAGAGAGAGACAGTGAGAGAGCAAGAGTCAGTGAGAGAGAGCCAGTGAGAGAGAGACAGTGAGAGAGCAAGAGTCAGTGAGAGAGAGCCAGTGAGAGAGAGACAGTGAGAGAGCAAGAGCCAGTGAGAGAGAGACAGTGAGAGAGAGACAGTGAGAGAGCAAGAATCAGTGAGAGAGAGCCAGTGAAAGAGAGTCGGTGAGAGAGCAAGAGTCAGTGAGAGAGAGCCAGTGAGAGAGAGACAGTGAGAGAGCAAGAATCAGTGAGAGAGAGCCAGTGAAAGAGAGTCGGTGAGAGAGCAAGAGTCAGTGAGAGAGAGACAGTGAGAGAGAGACAGTGAGAGAGCAAGAATCAGTGAGAGAGAGCCAGTGAAAGAGAGTCGGTGAGAGAGCAAGAGTCAGTGAGAGAGAGCCAGTGAGAGAGAGACAGTGAGAGAGCAAGAGTCAGTGAGAGAGAGCCAGTGGGAGAAAGTCAGTGAGAGAGCAAGAGCCAGTGAGAGAGAGCCAGTAAGAGAGAGTCAGTGAGAGAGCAAGAGTCAGTGAGAGAAAGATAGTGAGAGAGAGTCAGTGAGAGAGCAAGAGTCAGTGAGAGAGAGCCAGTGAGAGAGAGACAGTGAGAGAGCAAGAGTCAGTGAGAGAGAGCCAGTGAGAGAGAGTCAGTGAGAGAGCAAGAGTCAGTGAGAGAGAGCCAGTGAGAGAGAGACAGTGAGAGAGCAAGAGTCAGTGAGAGAGAGCCAGTGAAAGAGAGACAGTGAGAGAGCAAGAGTCAGTGAGAGAAAGCCAGTGAGAGAAAGTCAGTGAGAGAGCAAGCGTCAGTGAGAGAGAGAGCCAGTGAGAGAGAGTCAGTGAGAGAGCAAGAGTCAGTGAGAGAGAGCCACTGAGAGAGAGACAGTGAGAGAGCAAGAGTCAGTGAGAGAGAGCCAGTGAGAGAAAGTCAGTGAGAGAGCAAGAGCCAGTGAGAGAGAGCCAGTGAGAGAGAGTCAGTGAGAGAGCAAGAGTCAGTGAGAGAGAGCCAGTGAGAGAAAGTCAGTGAGAGAGCAAGTGCCAGTGAGAGAGAGCCAGTGAGAGAGAGACAGTGAGAGAGCAAGAGTCAGTGAGAGAGCAAGAGTCAGTGAGAGAGAGCCAGTGAGAGAGAGACAGTGAGAGAGCAAGAGCCAGTGAGAGAGAGCCAGTGAGAGAGAGTCAGTGAGAGAGCAAGAGTCAGTGAGAGAGAGCCAGTGAGAGAGAGTCAGTGAGAGAGCAAGAGCCAGTGAGAGAGAGCCAGTGAGAGAGAGACAGTGAGAGAGCAAGAGTCAGTGAGAGAGCAAGAGTCAGTGAGAGAGAGCCAGTGAGAGAGAGACAGTGAGAGAGCAAGAGCCAGTGAGAGAGAGCCAGTGAGAGAGAGTCAGTGAGAGAGCAAGAGCCAGTGAGAGAGAGCCAGTGAGAGAGAGACAGTGAGAGAGCAAGAGTCAGTGAGAGAGAGCCAGTGCGAGAGAGTCAGTGAGAGAGCAAGAGCCAGTGAGAGAGAGCCATAGAGAGAGAGACAGTGAGAGAGCAAGAGTCAGTGAGAGAGAGCCAGTGAGAGAAAGTCAGTGAGAGAGCAAGAGCCAGTGAGAGAGAGCCAGTAAGAGAGAGACAGTGAGAGAGCAAGAGTCAGTGAGAGAGAGCCAGTGAGAGAGAGTCAGTGAGAGAGCAAGAGTCAGTGAGAGAGCAAGAGTCAGTGAGAGAGAGCCAGTGAGAGGGAGACAGTGAGAGAGCAAGAGCCAGTGAGAGAGAGCCAGTGAGAGAGAGTCAGTGAGAGAGCAAGAGCCAGTGAGAGAGAGCCAGTGAGAGAGAGACAGTGAGAGAGCAAGAGTCAGTGAGAGAGAGCCAGTGCGAGAGAGTCAGTGAGAGAGCAAGAGCCAGTGAGAGAGAGCCAGAGAGAGAGAGACAGTGAGAGAGCAAGAGTCAGTGAGAGAGAGCCAGTGAGAGAAAGTCAGTGAGAGAGCAAGAGCCAGTGAGAGAGAGCCAGTGAGAGAGAGACAGTGAGAGAGCAAGAGTCAGTGAGAGAGAGCCAGTGAGAGAGAGTCAGTGAGAGAGCAAGAGTCAGTGAGAGAGAGCCAGTGAGAGAGAGTCGGTGAGAGAGCAAGAGTCAGTGAGAGAGAGCCAGTGAGAGAGAGACAGTGAGAGAGCAAGAGTCAGTGAGAGAGAGCCAGTGAGAGAAAGTCAGTGAGAGAGCAAGAGCCAGTGAGAGAGAGCCAGTGAGAGAGAGCCAGTGAGAGAGCAAGAGTCAGTGAGAGAGCAAGAGTCAGTGAGAGAGAGCCAGTGAGAGAGAGTCGGTGAGAGAGCAAGAGTCAGTGAGAGAGAGCCAGTGAGAGAGAGACAGTGAGAGAGCAAGAGTCAGTGAGAGAGAAAGAGTCAGTGAGAGAGAGCCAGTGAGAGAGAAAGAGTCAGTGAGAGAGAGCCAGTGAGAGAGAGTCAGTTAGAGAGAGCCAGTGAGAGAGAGCCAGTGAGAGAGAGTCAGTGAGAGAGAAAGAGTCAGTGAGAGAGAAAGAGTCAGTGAGAGAGAGCCAGTGAGAGAGAGTCAGTGAGAGAGCAAGAGTCAGTGAGAGAGAGCCAGTGAGAGAGAGTCAGTGAGAGAGAGCCAGTTAGAGAGAGCCAGTGAGAGAGAGTCAGTGAGAGAGCAAGAGTCAGTGAGAGAGAGCCAGTGAGAGAGAGTCAGTGAGAGAGCAAGAGTCAGTGAGAGAAAGCCAGTGAGAGAGAGTCAGTGAGAGAGCAAGAGTCAGTGAGAGAAAGCCAGTGAGAGAGAGTCAGTGAGAGAGCAAGAGTCAGTGAGAGAAAGCCAGTGAGAGAGAGACAGTGAGAGAGCAAGAGTCAGTGAGAGAGAGCCAGTGAGAGAGAGTCGGTGAGAGAGCAAGAGTCAGTGAGAGAGAGCCAGTGAGAGAAAGTCAGTGAGAGAGCAAGAGTCAGTGAGAGAGAGCCAGTGAGAGAGAGTCAGTGAGAGAGCAAGAGTCAGTGAGAGAGAGCCAGTGAGAGAGAGTCAGTGAGAGAGAGACAGTGAGAGAGCAAGAGTCAGTGAGAGAGAGCCAGTGAGAGAGAGTCAGTGAGAGAGCAAGAGTCAGTGAGAGAGAGCCAGTGAGAGAGAGTCAGTGAGAGAGCAAGAGTCAGTGAGATTAGGGGTAAGGATAAAAGTGATGTTTTTAATGTAAATAAGGAACTGAAAGAACAGAATAAACAAAAGATGTTTTCCAGTCAAGGGAGTAACACTTCCAACAAATTTGATACTAATCATAAGAGTATGAATCAATATAGTGAGAAACGCAGTCATACATTGTTGTGTTTTAGATGTGGTAGTAATTCGCACTTAGCCAATTACAAGAATTGTCCGGGCTTTGATAAAGTTTGTGCTAAATGTAATAGAAACGGGCATTTCACTAAATTCTGTAAGTCATCACAAAAAAAAGTTAATTACATGGATTATTGTGTGGAAGGTGTTTCCAAATTTCCATCTTGCATCGTCAAAGTAGATGGTATCGAGTTAGACTTCTATGTTGACTCTTGTGCTTGGTTACTATTATTTCCCGCAAGATCTTTGAGGACAATTGGCCTGGGAGGTGTTTAACATCACCAGATGTATCTCCTGGTGGATATACGGGCCATAAAATGGATTTAGTGGGATATTTTTCAGCTGAGTTAGTATTTGGCAAAAACCATGCATCAGGCAAAGTTTATGTGACAAAAAGTGGGAAATCATTACTTGGATGGTCACAACAATTTGATTTAGGAATTAAGCTTGACCCTAGAGCAAACCCTCCTGTGTTTGCTATTGAACTACCAACGCAAAATAGTAATGCCTTGGTTGAGAAGCTAGGAAGGGAATTTCCTGAACTGTTCAGTGGGAAATTAGGCAAGTATCTTGGGTTTGAGCACACCATCAAGCTACACGAAAATTCTGTTCCCATACGACATAGGGTAAGAAATGTTCCAATTTCTTATCGTGGTAAATTAAAGGATATGTTGAAAAATTTATGTAATGATGGTATAATAGAGCCTATTGAATCCTCACCGTGGGTTTCTCCGATTGTGATTTCGGTCAAACCTTCTGGTGAGCTCAGATTGTGTGTCGATCTACGCAGTTTGAATCGCTCTATTTGGGTTGATGCTCATCCCTTACCTAATTTACATGAGATGGTTTCCACTTTAGCGGATGCGAAGGTCTTTTCTTGCATTGACTTGACTAGTGCGTACCACCAAGTGGTATTGTCGGAAGAATCTAAAAATATGACTGCTTTTATCACTCCTGAGGGTCTCTACAGGTATTGCCGAATGCCTTTTGGTCTTGCGAGTGCAGCCTCTGTCTTTCAGAGGCTAATGAAGGATACCTTGGACGGATTGGACGGGGCTGTCGCTTTCCAAGATGACATCTTGGTATATGGGAAATGTGATGAGGATCATGATAGCAATTTGTACTGTGTTATTGCTGCATTAGCCAAGAAGGGTCTCACGCTCAGGTTAGAAAAACGCAACATCAAGGCGAAGGAAGTTGAGTACCTTGGTCATAATATTAGTGGGGACGGCATTAGGCCTAAGGGAAAGCATGTTAAAAGCATTGTGAATGCGCCTTTTCCATCTTCTAAGGAACAATTAGTGGCGTTTTGGGGGTTAACTGAGTTTTATGCTAAATTCATTCCTAACTACTCAGTCAAGGTTGATCCTTTTAGATGTCTACTTAAGAAGAATGCTGTTTTTAAATGGTCTGAAGAGATGTCTGTTGCATTTAATGTGCTGAAGGAGTTCATTGTTAATGCTCCATGCTTAAAACCTTTCATCCCTGGGAAGAAATGCATTGTGATGGTGGATGCAAGTTGTTTAGGACTGGGTGGAGTTCTTTTACAAAGGGACGATCACAATGAATGGATAGTTGCTTATGCATCTAGGGCGTTGAGGGAAGCTGAAAAAAATTATTCTGTGATCGAAAGAGAATTACTAGCTTGTGTGTGGGGGGCCGAGCATTTTAGAAGTTTCCATTGGGGAACTGAGTTTGTAATTAAAACGGACCATAAGCCTCTTGTGTTTCTGATGTCCCCGGGTGGAGGTAGGTCTATGTCGGCGCGGTTGGCAAGACTTTCCTCAAGATTACAATCCTTTCGATTCTCTATTGAGTATGTCCAGGGGAAAGCCAATTTCCACGCTGATTGCATGTCCAGGTTGCCCATTGTAGAAGAAGGTGTTTTTCAGGAAGATGATTGTGAGGTAGCGTTTACTGTTCGTGATGTGAACTTGATTGGTAGTGATAAGCATTTTTTGAAGGAAGAAACTTGGATCTCTGAAATGGAGAAAGATGTGGTGATAAGTGAAGTAAAGAAGTTTATTGTTCAAGGTTGGCCTGAGACGAGGAAATTGTCTGGGGAGTTAATGAGTTTCGCTAAGGTTAATGGTGAGTTAGCTATTGAAAATGGTATTGTTCTAAGGGAAGATAAAATAATTCCTCCTTTTAATCTTAGGCGCACCATCATGGAGATTGGCCACGAGGGACATTTGGGTATCTCTTTAACGCGGAGACGTATTAAGGATATGTTTTGGTGGCCGGGGATTGACTCTTCTATTGAACAATTTGTACGACTCTGTAGTAGTTGTGCGAATAGTGACAAGTCTGCTTTTCCTCTGCCTGCTGAATCTATCCCTGTGGAATTCCCAGACGGGCCGTGGAGGAAGTTGGGCATTGATATTGTCGGACCATTTCATGTGTTGCCTAGGGAAGAGAGTTTTGGTATTGTTTTGATCGATTACTTTTCTAAGTGGCCGGAAATAAAAATGGTCAGAGAGGTCACGTCTCAGAGAATTATTGAGTTTTTAGATAGTGTTTTTTGTAGAGAGGGTATTCCGCAAGTAATCGTCACAGACAATGGTCCGCAATTTATTAGTAAGGACATGGAAGTTTTTTTCAATAAGTGTGGAATAACTCACAAGAGGATTGCTGTTTTCCATCCTGAAGCAAATGGACAGGTGGAGCGCTTTAATCGGGTGGTGAAAGAGGCCATTCAACTTTCTATTAAGAGTGGTCTGAATTGGAAGAATGCTTTAGGTTCCATGCTCCTGTCTTACAGGACCTCTCCTAATTCGGTTACTTTAGTCAGTCCATTTGAACTTTTGAGGGGGAGGAAGCCTAGTACTACTTTGGTTCCTTGGTGGTTAAAAGGGAAAGTTTCAAGTGGTAAATGGAACAACGTTGATTATGATGTAGTAAAGGGAAGAGTTGAGAAGTACAAAAGTAAAATGAAAGTGGACATGGACAACAAAAGAGGTCATCCGAGCCAGCAAAAGGTGGTCACTGGTGATTTTGTTCGAGTTAAAAGAAACAACAATGTCTCTAAGGGATCTCAGTGTTGGTCAGATCCTAAGGAAGTTATTGAGGTCTTTAATAATGCGGTCAGGATAGAAGAGGGAAGTGTGTGGAATTTCAATAGGATTTCATTGTATAAAGGATTTGATCGTTCTTGTAAAACTGCAAGAGGATTAGAGTTGGGGGAAACTGTACGATCTTGTGCTCCTCCTAGTTCTAATCCAGGTTGTTCAAATGGAAATGTGGAAAAACAAAGGGAGAAAAGGGATCATCATGTGCCGGGTAGGTTCAAAGATTTTGTTATGACTATTAAAGGGTAAAAAAAAAAAGGGGGAAGATGTGTTACATATGTATTGTTATGTATTTATCTTCCACGTGCACTCCGTGCTCGTGGAAGATAGTGTTCTATTTAGGAATTGTTATGGTTTGCTTGGCGAGTGGGATCACGGGGGAGAATACGGCATTAACTGATAACCTATGACATGAGAGGCTGCATTAAATCTCTCCTCTATAAACACAGTTGTCAATGTGTTTTATTTGACGGATTCAACTTCCCTACAGAATGCATACAAGGAACAATCAAAAGGTGATATATTTTCTACCATGCTTGCAATATCGAGGGCACCAAGTGTATATTTCTCCGCCTCGGAAAAACTGTGAGTGTTGACTGAGAGACTGGTAGGCAGTTGTATTTCTGGCAGGAGTGGGACAACTCTGCTTGCTTAACTAAGCAGGAGTTTTTTCCCGCAATGCATTTGCTAATGTGTGACCATGCAATTTGGGCTCAGAGGAAAGTTGTGATAGAGCGCGGTCACCCAACTATAAATATACCAAATACTCACCTAGGCCCATATTCAAATAAAATCAAATTTTCTTAGATCAGGTAACCTGGGCTCTGACTATCAGATATTTGTACTTCCTAGGTCTATACCTTTGACTTACACTCCTAGTCACCAGTATCTGTGGACCTATGGGATCATGGAGTCTAGCATAATGGGTATTGTAGCAATACGACAATATGCACTCATATAATACAAACAGACTCGAGAAGTTTTGAAAACCTTTGTCTAATCTTCATCAAAAGTCATAAGTCAAAGATTAACAGCAAGCAAACTATCAATACTCAGAATCACAAACAGCGTATAACTATGCAAAAGATATATTATGCCAACCATTTAGAATTCTAAAAGGAAGGTAGGAACAAGGAACATACTGAAACGAACTTCTTAGAAATCAGACTTGAAATGATACTTTCTAAAGGACCGCGAAAAATAAGGGACATGCTATAAGTCACAGTTTAATCGCTTTCAAGAGGGTGGGTAAGAAGAGGGAACACAAATTATAATGACGTATCTGAATTTACCTATAGGGAAGGTAAGAAAATGGAACACACTAATAATTCAGGATAACCACTTCAGATTTCCTTAAAGGGAGGGTAAAGAAAGGGATCATCTATTTATTCAAAGACGGTACTTAACATCCGATTCTAAGGAAGGGAAAAAATGGAACATGCTAATAAAGGCAAGATTCACGATTTAGTAATTTGTCACAGGGGAAAGGTAAGAGAAAAGAAAATATGCAATTAAGACTTTGGCAAAACTTCAGGGAGGGTGAGAAAAGGACATAATTGATACTATTTGTTCCCCTTACAGATTTATATTTACCTAGAACGGAGTGAAGACCAACCCTGGCCTCGGGTAAGTTAAGGACAGAAACCCCGAAAGTTGCAAACGCCAGTAGGCCAGCAAGTGTAGGTCAGAATCAGGGCAGGAAAGCCAGATTTGGATCAGAACCGGACCACCAAAAGTCTGCAGCTATCAGTCAAAACCCTGATTTGGTTATCGAATTCCCCAGCACTTCAGGTCCCAGAACCCCGATTGGGTCAGCGAGTCTTCTGACAGAGTGCTTCGCAGCACCTCTGTTCTCGATGAGATATTGAGTGCGTTGGGTCAGTGACAGGTCAGCTTTTCGGACAAGTCGGACAATTCCTTTAGCTAAACGTAGGCTAGTTATACTATTTTCCAGGTCAGTGTACCACCCCCCAATGTTGCAAGTGTAAGAATCCCCAATTTCGATTGGACAAAAGAAGAGGACAGGTCATCACCCCATCTTAACATTTCGAATTTTCCTGTCTCATATTCAAATTTGCGCTCCCGCCCATCAAATTCAGGTTCACATAACTTCTTTATTTCAAATAACAATGGATGTTCTATTGACAAATACAATGTAATTTTCCAGAGTTCACTAGGTGAGGTTCCCAGGAGCATCTTCCCAGTCAAACAGCTCCTTGGCTGGATTTCAAAGTTTACTGATATGGAGACTCGCGTATCTCGCGCAGACGCAGTTTTAAGAAAGACGGGGTGCAGCATAGGACAATAGGCCATGTTTCAAAGAGCAACATATAATGGAAAAGAAACAGTTTTAGAATACAGAATAAATGAATACACTGTATACCATGGATCTCTACACTATTCCCATTACTTTATAATAAACTATAGCATTAAGATTAAGCAGAACGAACAGCTTGGCAAAAGCAGCAGTGCAAGCTTCTCGCATGTGAGAACACAAAGCAGCCATTTTATCTCTAGTACGCAGATGCGAACAGTTTCCCACCAAGACAACGAATACGTCACATGGGTATGACCGACGCATGCGCAGTCCTAATTACCGCGTAGCAGCGGCCATTTTAGATGCAAGCGTTTTAGTATTAGTAAACATATAAGCAAGCTTCTCTCGTACACCCGGTATGTACGGGAAAATGTAAGTTTAGTAGGACAAACATGTTGGTTACTTATTAATACTGTTATTCGAGGTTCTTGAATACAAGCAAGTCGCTTTACGTGCGAATCCTTGCTCCATCAGTTGTACTAAAGAAAAATCCAAATCCCAACCTGAGAGTCGAGGGATGTATTTTGTCTGGTTCTTCCCTGAAAAATACAGTACTAACTTTTAAGCAATGCGCTACCTAGAACTTTCAGTGTGCAAACCCTCCATCTCGTTTTCCGAGATGGAGGGTTAGCACACAAGCACCCAACAAATGAAAGTGAAACTGCATTCTACATGGTAAAATACTTATATGGTCCCAAAGATGATGCGAGGACCCAATTGAAACCATGTGGGGTGGACAAGCTGCTGTTTACATAGCATTAAGTCAGGCAGCTCCCTGCTAAGGTCCTCAGAATATTGTTTGGCTTGTGCCCAGCTCACTCATGTCCAAGGTCCACCCTGGCCTGGACATAAGGCAGGCATTTAGGTATGGCAGCAGCCCTTCAGATGCTCTATGCCCTTCAATCAATGAATCAATCAGGGTCTCAAGGCATTGAGGGTGGGGGTCCGCAGATCTGCTTAGCCGAAGAATATCGAAGCGTTATGGGAAACAAAGTGCCTCCTCTCTCTTCACATTCTGCGGGAATAAAGGGGGCATCATTTAGTGTTACATCACTGCTAATTTCCATGGTGTCTTCTAGGAGAGACTGCCACATACACTCTTTGATTTACTGCTGCACTAGTGACCAATGTGTCAACATTGGCTCTAGTTTTCCGCTATGAAGGAGCAGACAATGGTAATACCACCCAGGACATTTTTTACCTTGGTTGTGTATTTCTGCTAGGTTTAGAGTGCATGTTTAAATGAGAGATTTAGACACCTGTTACATTGACTGTAACATCCATTCTGTGGGCTGTCAAATCAAACAAGCATTGGCACAGTGAATATATCTCACCCATGGATGAGCTACTATCTTTGGCAATCAGATGGGGTGGCTAACATTGGGGGACGGGGGATGGGGTAAGAAACCAAAATGAGGCAGAGGTGAGGAGTATCAGAAACAGGGACAGGATGATAAGAAACTGCGCCTGGAGTGCAAGTGGGAAAGGATAAGAAACCAGGGCTTAGGGAATAAGAAACAACTATGGCACTCCTCCTTGTGTGTGTCCCTTGCCAAACCCCAGGTCACTCGGGCCACAACTACTAAAGGTTTAGTAGGAGGGGTAGCCAGTGGCACTACCCATGAGGAGGAAAGTGGTGTAAAGTTGGAGCATAGGCTTGATTCTTTCTCCACCAGTGTACCCCATGAGCAGTGAAGAGTCCTGTTGTGGGGCTCGCCGGAAATTTAGTACAACCAAAATGGGTCAATTTTGTGGTGTTGTACCCCCTATGGATGTGGGTATTCATGCACACAGAAAAGGGAAGGGGAGACTCTAGGGTGGTCTAGTGATCGGGGTGAAAATTGCACTTCTGTGCAAAGTCAAACTATTCCCTATTGACTGCCAGGAAATCTTGGCAATTAATTTTACTTTATACACATGCTTAAAAATGTAACTTTTTATGTATATAATAGTGGACCTGGGTACAGAGGAAACTAGTACTATAGGCATTTTGGATCACATCCTGACTGCATGCATTGGGAATACCCCATTATTGGTAGAAAAGGATTTTAATTTAACTCTTGAACCTCTTGCCCCTGCCCTTTTAGATTTGACTGAGGAGTGGGACAGTTCTTAACTAATTAGAGAGAGAGTTAGATCTCCCTGTGGTTGGGTGGATGAAGGGAGAAGGCCAAGTGTTGGCCCTTACATTGCAGCATGCTTTGAAGGCCACAAATGGCAGGATGACATCAGATCCTAATTGTGAAATGACCTTCAATTGACCTGGCTATCCCAGTATGATCAATTACTGTTTGCTTAACCTTAGCCTATGGGCCACTGTGTCCGATATGATAGTGGTTAAAAAATCTCACTGTGTCACACCACAGCTGGGACTGCTAAACATCTGGGCAGCGGCTGACCTTACTGAAATTGAACAACAGCTGGTGATGCTAGGATGCACACTGGTCAAGCGGGAACTGGCAAGAGGGTGGGGGGGGCAACTTCATCTTCCACTCCGGTATGAGCAAAATAATTAGACAAGTGCATGATAGCGGAGAAGGAAGTATTTATAACCTGAAGGTGCCCCAAAATATGGGAGGGAAATGGACCAAATGGAATGTTTATCGTGGAGACATGTCTATCCCCAATGGTGGAGTTGGAAATGCGCAGAAGCGAGAACAGAGATGTAATCAATTAATGTATATGCTTTGCTTACCCCTGCATAATATTCAAATGTATTAGTAACTGTGCTTTCTACAAATCGCTACTATGTGCATGATTGATGTTGAATTCAATAAAAATAATAAAATAATAATAATCTGACAGTGCCCTGAGCCTTTCCCTATTAAATCATGGCGAATGCGAACCTGATATTAGTAGTTAGACGGATGTGGGCAAGATATCCATTACCAATAACCTGAGAACAATTAAATGGAATTGGGTGGAGGAAAACCCAGGGTTTTTGGAAGATGTTAAATCCAAAGTCTTTGAGGAGGTGGAGGTGCTGTCTAAACTTTCAAAATTGGAAATAATATAGAATTTGAGTAACCAGCATAGGATTCTTTATATGCAGATCAGGGAAATCAGTGGCCAATTTAAACAAGCATTGAAAATGCAATCGGTCTCACCTTTGATTAAGTTAAAGCCATTTGCTTTGCTATACAATACCAATAGTTCCCTGTCTTGTGCACTGATGCCCTGCTGGCATGCTCTCTCTCTCTATCAAATGTTAAACATATCGTGAAAATACAAATTTTACCCCAGAACTATCCCTCTTTGATGTACACTGTAGGTTTTTGCAGTTAAACGTGTTGGCTATACAACCGAAAAAAGCAAGGTTTCTGTGTACCATTTACAAGTCTTGTCACACAAGCATCATTTCATTCTTTGGTGTGCAGGATAGACAAGAGAAAGAGACAAAGGGAAAGAAAGGGAAGCAACGGAATGTGTCAAAGTTAAAAGTGGAAAAGTGAAGTAAATGAGAGAAAGGGCTACAAGAGATAGCAAGGAGAGAGGGAATAAAAAAATATAAGGAGGAGGAGGAACATGACTCCTTGTAGACTTTCAGCCCATGCTCCCTACAATTAATCATACATGGTGCAGCAGGACATTCGTTTGGCGCACTAACTTTGTGCATACAAAATTCAACATTCCTGGCTTCTAACTTCTTGTCCACAGAAAGAAAACAAGCATTTCAAATGCAATATGAAGCACTCCGAAAGATTTGGGTTGAGTTTGACGCAAGGAGAAGAGGAATATGAGATGCTATTTCGCATGCCATTACTTTGCATGCTATTACTATGTGGTTATTACTTAGCAATAACCGTTACTATCCAAGTTTTTACTTTGCATACACAAAACAAACAAAACACAACACTACAGAAAATACACTACCCTACATATCTAAAACACTAAAACACTACCGAAACACTACACTACCCTACACTACTGAAACAACACAACACATCCCTAAACCCTAAATCACTACCCCCTGAACTAACATACACATTCCCCTACTATGCTCCCTACACTCATTCATTACCCACCACAACCCCCAAATCTACACTAAACACTAAAACAATACACTTCACTACACTAGTACTACAACATTACCCTAAACCCCAAAACACTACCCCCATCACGACCCTGCCCCTATCCCCAATCCTGTCCCTACTCCCAAACGCTCCCCTGCACAACCCTGACAATACCCTAAACCCTAAAACCCTACACATACCCCACAACACTACCCTAAACCCTAAAACAATACCCCCAGCACAACCATGCCCCTAGCCCCTGTTCTGTCCCTACTCCCAAACACTACCCTGTACAACCCCTGACACTACCGTAAACCCTAAAACACTATACTACACTAACCCCACAACACTACCCTAAACCCTAAAACCCTACAGTACACTAACCCCACATCACTACCCTAAACCCTAAAACTGTACCCCCAGTACGACCCTGCCCTTAGCCCCAGTCCTGTCCCTATTTCCAATCACTACCCTGCACAACCAACGGCACTACCCTAAACCCTAAAACACTACTCCATACTATACTAACTCCACAACACTACCCAAAACCCTAAAACACTACCCCCAGCACGGCCCTGCCCCTAGCCCCAGTCCTTTCTCTACTCCTATGCACTACCCTGCACACCCTCGACACTACTCTAAACCTTAAAACACTACCCTACACTATACTAACCCCACAACATTACCCTAAACCCTAACACACTACCACCAACACAACACTGCCCCAATACCCAGTCCTGTCCCTACTCCTAAACACTACCCTGCCAAACCCTCCAATCGTCTCCCCCTTCTGGCTCCCTCCGTCATGGGCAGGCAGGATATAAGGCTGATTGGGTGCTAGAGGGCAGGCACAGAGAGTGACACTGGGAAAAGCAGCAGCAGACCCCTCACATCCTCACTTGAGCAAATGGCTGCTGTGACGACCTCCAAAAGAGGTGCCAGCCCCCTAAGCATGCGGCGTTACTACACATGCGATGTAACAGCACGCTTACTAAAGGCAATTCGTTGTTACAGCGCATGCGTAGTAACGCTTGCAAAGTAACGGCATGCGCACAAACAGCCACGCACTAATGGCTGTTCACCGGAGAAGGGAGATAGAGATGTGAAATCAGCTCTAAAAAATCTGGGAGGGAAGAAACTGAGAGGAAAGAAAGGAAGGAAAAGGGGCAATGGACATGTGTCCGTTAGGGGGGAGTATCCTCCGATGGCTCTGTGGAAATATTTGCTTGCGTAGGCTCCATCTGCCATCTGCCCTTCTCCCTACAATTAATACCACATGGTGCAGCACGACATTCATTCGGCATACTAACTTTATGCGTAAAAAATTCAATGTTCTTGTCTTCTAACTTCTCATCCATAGAAAGAAAACAAGCATTAAAAATGCAATGAGAAGCGCTCTGCCCGTGCTCCCTACAATTAATCACACATGGTGCAGCGGGAGATTTGTTCGGCACACTAACTTTGTACATTCAAAATTCAACTTTCCTGGCTTCCAAGTTCTTGTCCACAGAAAGAAAACAAGAATTAAAAATGCAATGTGAAGCGCTCCAAAAGCTTGGGGTCGAGTTTGCGCTATATAAATGTTAAGAAAAACAAACAAGCCATGTGCACCTTGGAAAGACGCACAAACATGTGGGCGTCCTACCAAAAGAAGCCTGTTAAGAATGGACAAGCATTCTCAGAGTGCCCAATAAGAGAGCCTGACTGGCTCGTGCACAGCTGCTTGACAAAGCTTCTGATAAGAAACTTCGTCACAACAGCCATAATGCAGGCGACTGAGTCCTTAGGGGCCGTCCAAAAAAACAAAGGGCGGAAACCAAGAACCCTCCTTTTCAATGGGAAGCCAGCGTTTAACATAAACGCTGACGCTACCCAATGAAAATGAGTGGTGGGGCTCGAGTCCCCTTCTCAAAACTGACTTGTTGACTATTGCTCTCGCAGGCGAGGAGCGCATGTGCGCTCCAACGCCAGGCAAGACCTAAAAAGGAAGCGGTTGGCATGTAAAAAATTGGAGGGAAAAGGCGGGCCCCTATGGCAGACTGGTATAATCAGGAATGTAGAGAAGCCAATGGTAAGCTCCTACAAGCAGTGAAATCTAAGATCCGCTAGATACGGACAGGTATTAGATTATGCAAAAAAACGATGGGAATTTCCCCTATGGCCCCTTTCTTCATAGCGCTCTGGTAGCCAAAGACAATAAGTCCTTTTGGAGGAAAGCATCACTATGTCTGGATTGACCTAAGTCTGCTTTGGAGTTTACAGTCTAGCTAGAAGATTTAGTATCCCACTTTGGAGGCCTACATGCTCCAGGAAATAAGGAGGAAGAGGAGACTGTAGGCATGAGAGAGATTGTACCATCTGGCACTGTGGAAGCTCTAGAAATATCCTTTGCGGAAATCTGTGTAGCTATAAGCTCCTGTATCCCAGCCAGAGCTCCAGGCCCTGAGTGAATCCCTACTGACGCATAAATAGACAAGGATTTAGAAGTTTGGGTACCATACATTATGTTTCTAACGCCATCCTTTCGGGTATGAACATCTATTTCCTGGAATTCAGCTGAGTTCATACCTATTTATAAGAAAGGAGATAGGGAAACCCTGGCCAGCTAGAGACCTATTAGCTTAATTGACTCTGCAGAACATCTTCTGCAAAGAGTTATTGGCCTGTGTCCAGGACTGGATCTTAGAAAGAAATATCCTGTCCGATTACCAGGCGGATTTTCACGCCGACATCAGTACCCCGGACTAGGTCTTCTACTTTCTCTGCATTTATTGGAAAGATGTTTTTATAAAGGGGGTGGGGGGGCTATAAGTAGCCTTTGTGGGTTTGTGCATGGCTTTTGACTTAGTCCCTCAATCTAAACTCTAGAAGTCGGTGGCATAGTTGGGACTCCCTCTCAATGTATTAGATATTCCTATTTGCACGCAAACTTTTCCTCCAATTCAGATATACGACCCTTCGTACCAAATTGTTCTGTAGCAAGTCGCAAACTAATGTATCCCTTGATGATAAATGTCTGAGCTGTAAAGGTAGCTCTGAATCCTAAGCACATTTGTTATTTTTTTGCACACATTATGAGAACTTGAAGGTCAAGTGGATTATTCCACCGCATAGGCTTGTCGGACCTGGCCACTATCTAGATGTGCTAAGAATTCTTGCTACAGACTCCCGTAGAGTAAAAGTCTTCTTTCTAGCAAACTTTTTTATTAACTCTATGGATCAGTTACTCAAAGTGTTTTTTTCTGTAATAACTTTTTTATTGTTGTTTTTAATTGTATATACAGATTTTACATGCCTCTTATTCTTTAATGATATTTTCAACTGTATTTATAAAATCCTATATTTTTGGGTTTCTTTATAGTCAATCAGGTGTATATAATTTATACTCGAATGTATTGGGCTGTGATATACTTTTTATCAACTCTAGGAGTTCGAATTCTAAATTTAACTGAATCATTAAAAATATGGGTAGTATGTCCGAATAAACCTTTAAGTATGGGAAGATACTTTATGGAGCGTTGTGTTTTTTTATCAGGAACAGGAATATCTACTATCTCTTGAAAAAAGTTGTCTTTTTGCTGGTTTTACATGTTCCCGAGGGGACCTGGTGAAGATTTTTTCCTGTATCAGGGTGAAGCAATATAGAGTTTTTGCCAAGAATCTAGTTGCTGAGTTAATACCTCGAGTACTGGATGAATGTGCAACTGCTTGTTTTTCATCTCTGATCCTAGTTTATCTCTAGCAACCTTTGTTGCTGAGTTTTTCGGATTCCAAAGCCATCTTTTTTTATGCAAAGTCTGGTCGTTTTTCAGGTCCAAAAATGTTGGTTCTGAAAATGTGCAAGTGTCTGCTTTTGATTGTCGTGGTGCAGAAAGTAGAGTCTATTCCAATGTGGATAGTTTTGGATCGAAGACTTTTGCCTTGGGCTTTTGTTTTAGAGCCGAGCCTAGGCCAGACATTCCAGAATCAGCCAATTGATATCCACCATGTCCTGAAGACAGTGGCATCCCAACAGCAGACCTTTGGAGTGTTTGTTTGGGGGGAGGCATACGGGGCAGTTTTTTCACGGTTTGTTTCCCTGATGTGATGGTATCTTGTTCTGCCTCTCGAGTCAGAGCATTGTTACGGAGAGTACCCTCCTCTGCAGCCAACGGATGTGCCTCCATTTCTTTTTCCTGTTCCTCCAAACCAAAAATGTCCAGTGTGTCTTCGATGCAGCATCAAGACATTTAAAGTCATCTGAGTTTACGATCCCCTAAAGTCTTCTTTGATTGGAACCACTTGTAGCTGTGTAAAAAGTCTTCTTGATGACAAGGAGATTAACAGTAATTACACAAATTGTGTAAATCTGTGTGTGGGAATTTTGTGTAACACAAAGGACAAAATTTGAAAGGTGTCCGTTCTACCACCTTTTGGTAATTTTGTTAGAAAAACATATAAGAGAATTTTCGCCCAGAAGGGCGCGATCAAATCGAGTCCCCCTGGACAAATTCAATGTTAATTTAATATGTCTTAAACCAGTGATGAATCTCAATCAAAAACAATACTAACGGTATTTGAAACAATCCTAATGGCAGTGTGTTTAGAGCACCTTCTGCCACAGAATCTGGTTGGGAAAAGAACACATGCAACTCAATGGATTGATTGATGTGGAAGGCAGAAACAACTTTAGGTAGAAATGTATGGTTAGTGCAAAGAACCACTTTGTTTTGGTGTACTTGTAAAAATGGTTAATGTCCGAAGCTCACTCACTCTCCTCAGCGATGTAATGAAATGAGGAAAGCAATTTCCAAGTGAGAAATTGCATTTCGCAATTATGCAATGGCTCGAAGTGTGAACCCATTAGTCTGGTAAGGACAACATTAAGATTCCAGGCTGGGGCCAGTGGAAGTCTGGGAGGAATAACTCTTTTGAGCCCTTCCATGAAAGCTTTAATAAAAGGCACTCTGAAAAGAAACAGTTGTTGTCTATTTTGAAGAAAAGCAGCTATTGCAGCAAAATGAAAGCGTTTAGATGTGTACGCTAAATATGAGCGTTGTAAATGTAGTAAATAGCAAATGATATCTTGAACGGAAGTATCAAGCGGGTTGATATGGTTATTACAAAAACAATGAACCACTTCCATTTTGCTGCATAGCATGCTCTTGCAGTAGGTCTTCTGGCTAGATCGCAAGGTTGAGAGGCTTGGGGTCAGGATGTCTTACCTCTCCATGGCTCTGAGTGAGGAGAATGGATGGGAGATGTAGTTTTTGATGAGAAGCTACTCAGAGATCCAACAGGGTAGTAAACCAGGGCATACGGGCCCAAGTGGGAGCTACCAGGATAAGTTTGAGGGATGTTTGCTTGAGCTTCAGAACTACTAGTGGATTGAGTGGGAGAGGTGGAAAAGCGTAAGCAATTATCCTTAACCAGTTCATCCATAGAGCATTGCCTTTGGATAACAGGTGTGGATACCTTTGAGGCAAAGTTTGGGTATTTTGCTTTCTCATGTGTGGCAGACATATCTATATCTGGGAAACCACACATCTGAAAGAATGAGAGGAGAACTTGAGGGTGAAGTTCCCACACGTGGATCTGTTATCTATGAGTCTATCGGACATTGGGCGTTATGGTCCGATAGACTCATATAGGTTATATGACCTCATGTCTTTTATATTTCATTTTTTTAATTACAGTATTATTGCCAGGGTATAAAAGCATTAAGATAACAACAGACTCAACTTCAGTATTTACAGCAAGGATTAAAAGTCGAATATACTCGAGGAGGTGAGCTTTTCATATGTGAATATAAGAAATACTAATTGACCAAATGTCACCTGCAGGATAGATTTGGGATATTTGATAACAGTACTGTCCGAAAGGGGTCACTAGGATCCAAGTTTCAAGTTTGTAGGATTGCTTTACTTTGTATAATAGAACTATTTTCCATTCAGACAAATGTTGGAGTATCCCAATTAGGACCTAAATGGTATGAATCCGATTTAGAATTGTCAGGTTTCTCCTTTCCTTTGGAATGTTAATTCACTAAAGATACGGGTTGCTGTACTGATGTATATTTCAATTTTAGAATGTTCAATAGGTAGACTGGGTATGTGATTGGTGCTTTGTTAAAAGAAAGTAGACTGGTTGTATTTATTTCTGTACTATCTATTCTGTTCTTTTTATAATTTTTATGATATATTGTTTTCCTTATTTTCAGCCCTGATGATGTCCCAAATGGGGACGAAACGCGTTGGCTGTTAATTGTGTTGTATCTGTAATAATCTTGGTTGGAATCTGACTGACATCATTCAGAATAAAGAAAATGAATTGAACATGTGCAGCTTGGAGGACTTTTCTTTGGAGTTAATATCTCTGAATATAAGTTGTGAAATTGTATAATGAGAGGAGAACTTGAGGGTGAAGTTCCCACACGTGTATATTTTTCTTTGTCTTATATTTAACGCTCCTTCTGTATATTGTTTTTTACACTAAAAGTAGTATACTTACTCCAAAGTTTAAGTTACTTTTGTGAATCACGCCCACACTATACTGGTCTGAGACAGGTCAGAAAACCTCAGTCACATCTATCAAGTTCATCAAGTTCAATCTTTGCCGCAGTTTATGGGCAGATTTGTCATATGGGGTGGTAGGGATTAGTAATAGAAAAACATTACTATGACCTAACAACTGAGCCATTACCACAGTGTTGCAATCACTGAATTGGTTACTGATACAAAGAAGATTGGCTACATTTTAAGGCTGAGATGTATGGAACCTTGTGTACAAATGTGTTTTGCAGGCGCAACGTCTGCAAGTCACAAAAACACAGAGGTTATGAGTGCAACATAACATTAAAGCCCTTTTATGGATCAGAAAATGATTAGGCTTTATGCAAACTTTTACTACTCACAAATTAGAGGGAACGTGAAAGAAGTTTTCATCTTCTGTTTGATGTTTGTTATTGAATGTGTTATGGACTTTTATGCACCGTTGACATGGCAAACCATTAATAAGTCTGTTGCCCTGGGTTGGGGGTGGTTACTGGTAAGCAAGGGGAAGTTGTTCCCAGGTCCCTTTCAGGTCTATATACCTGCATTTGCTCCCAAGAACAATGAGTCGCAATTACGAGAATCCTATTTAATATTCATTAAGTAGGTTATTTTGCGAGCCCCTGCGAATGTACAATTTGCAATGCAGCATGATATTGTAAAGGTCACATCCAAATCCACATGCACTATCCCAATCTGCAACCCACGCATTAGGCCAGGCCATTAACTCTGCTGTTGTGGCTCATGCACCTATGTATGTTTTATTACTTTATGGTTATACTGTGATCTATGGGAACTATCTTTAGTGTGCATTTAGGGTATGATACTGAAATCTTACTATCTGAACGAATTACAGGTCTACATTTTCCTCCTTGTTTTGAACATCAACTAAAGTCCTATGCATGTGCTTACTATGGACATTGTTTATGAAGGTATATATGCTATGGATGCAATGCATTAAGAAGGAGGCACAATATACTTAAAGTGCGTCCACAGCAGGGCAGGGCACAAGCCTAGTTGAACGATGTATTGCACTGGCATCAGAAGACTCCACCATATGCAGTATATTTTCGGATCATCGTTTGTGAATGATTATTAACCGGTATTGTTCTCTATGTCTGGTTTTCTTAGTTGAGTCAAGGATTTACAGGATGGGTGCAGCAAACTTTCCAGAGCACCCAAGAAGCATCCGCATCCCAGAGTCCTTGTGCTGCTGATGAGAAGGTCACAGACCCTATTCCAGAGGACTCTCCTGTCTGCTCATATAATGAATGGGACCCATTAGAGGAAGTCATTGTGGGAAGAGCTGAAAATGCCTGTGTGCCTCCTTTCTCACTGGAAGTTAAGGTAACAATCTGAACCAATGGATGTAAATAGGTTTGCCTTTATCAGTGAGTTGTTTATCCTTCAGCAGATATGATAAGCGTATGAAGTAAAGTTAGGGCATCATGTCGAGATGTACCTCTGTAAGAAAATGTCACATCCCCTTAACTCTACGCTCTCCACCATGTTACAAGGTTGTGAGAAGTCATGTGGTCCTCAGCCATCCTGATGGTGGAGCGTGCCGGAAATACCGTCAGCCAAACTGCCTGGCGAGAGCTGGCAGGTATGTCAGCAGTTTTGGCGATACCGTCCCTGAAGGCAGTGTTTGTCAGGTCATCTCAAATATTCATCGAGTGGGGCTTCAAATAAGCGACATCCATAGAAGCTAAAAAGCTTTCTTATTTTCACTCTGGCGGTGACTGCACTTGTTGCGGTGAGTCTCCCTACCTGGATGTATAAAATGGCTCTCCAAATCCTTCACTGCTGGGCCACACTGTAAAGCGTCTGACATTGAGTGACCCACTCAATGTCAGGCCCTTTTCAGTGCAGCACAGTAGTGCCGGATGGTGTAACTACAATGTATTAGTCTCCTTAATCCTATCGGGTGATGTAACATCTTTTTAGATGCGATTTGGCAGTTTAATTTTCTCAATTTATGAACATTAATCCTTAATTTAAGGTGTAAAATAATGTATCATCCATAGACATTGTTTATCTGTAGTAGGCACACATTGGCATCATCATACAACTTTGTGCCTTTCATTGGAATTTTAGATATTGCTCCTAAGAGGGACAATCTTTGTTGTCCTGAAGAAGTTGGTGCTATATTTCATTTCCACTGAAACTCGTCGACGCAATTACTGTACTAAATTTGTGGAAAAGACTCACATTAGATAAGGAGTTGGTTTCCACTATGTGCGTTTTCATCGATTCCCACAAATTAGTCCAAACCAATGACAAATGTTATTATATGTTTTCTCTCTTTCAATTATTGTGTCCATGTTTGTAGGATTGTCTGATTTCTAAGTTGTCATGAATTGTTTTTTGAGTTTATTGTATTCTATTTTTTGATACATTGATTGAATATATATATTTTTTTAATATTGAATTGTTTATGCAACCTCTTACTCAGTTAAGGTTGGGAATAGGAATGTGTTTTGTTAGGGTGTCTGGATGTTCAATTAATAATATAGTTGTTTCTAAAGGGAATTATTTTTTACTGGTAAGCAATTCTTCTCTGCCCTGCCCCACTCTACTCTGCTTCCCTCTACTTTGCACCACTTCTAAACTATGCCACTTCATTATACGCCACAGCATACCACTAAATTCAATGCCACTAGGCCCCACGCCACTATACTCCCAAACACTCTATGCCAGTGCACTCTACACCAGTCCACTCTACTCTATGCCACTCAAGTGTATGCCACTCTACTCAACTCCACACTATGCCACTCCAATACATAACACTCTCTGCCACTCCACACTGCAACACTCTATTCTGCTCTTTTGCCATTCCACTCTACAACACTGCACACAACTCTCCTCTATACCACTAACGTTTAGCCATGCTGAAAAGCAGCCACACTAGTGTACTACGTGGCTAAAACAGATTGGAAAATCCAATAGCTCTTGCATTGGCAAGACATATTGGATTTACCAGTGTGTGGTTTCCACCTATATCCACCACCAAGGCCTAACTATTAGCCTAATAAGTATGCAGTTTCGTCTTGGTACATTATTGATCTTACCAAGTAAAAAAGCATTGCATTTTGTCTAGCATTTTTTAGATCATTAAGTTTAGCACTACATTTTCAATCCACACACCCTCTCAGTCCAAACTCAAACCACAGATTTCCTTTTTCATTCTCTTTTCTTTATTTTCCTATTGCTGCTAAAGAATATATTCTTAACAGACAAGATTATCTTCCAGCTCTTATACTCCATTCATACAGCTTCCATAGGCAGTGTATTTCTTCCAGTATCCAGGCTTTCACCCTAGATGTCATAATTGACTAATTTTTCTCTATTCAATAGTCCTATGAGCTAGCCCAACCATGGAACATCTTCCTTAACACAGCACACAATCCACCTATTATATCCCCAAATGGAAAGAACACTCACCCAGTCCATTGTTTTGTCACCAAGAATTAAAAATGTCTTAGCTACTGTAACGGAACGTTTCAATTCTATTTAGGACTCAGATTATGCCTTCTTTCTTCACTTTATTTCGAATAGCAGCTCACTTTAACAGTTATAAAAACTATATTTCCCATGAACCCTTGGTAAAAGGTAGTTTAGGAAAAACATGGTAACAACATATCAGGACATTATACCACTGTCCAATCATGTTGTCATGGACCCAACATAGTCCTTTCTCACTGGCCCTTCACCCTCTTTCGTTGTGCGAAGTCAGCCGTCGCATCACCTTCATGCATCCTGTCTGTCTGCATCAGAACCTGCAAAGATAGAGAACATATTACCATCTGAACACAAATTACAAAACCTGCAACAGCTAGCAGTGAAAGTAGTGAGTGCGCAATAGAGCAAACTTGTCCCACCGAGCCCCTTATAGACAAGCAAGATTACTTACTTAAATATGGAGAGGGATGTCCTTCTTTGAAACCCTAGAGTGGTATAATCCTTGCCTTTAAGTCCATAATAGAATTGAAACTTTCCGTTAAGGTACCTAGGACTAGAGGTGAAGAATATGCTAGTTAACAGCTTGCTCATACAAGGTAAGCCATGCCCAGCACTGGCTTTAAATAGAACTTTTTAAATTTGGAGTCCAAAGACCAAACTGAGAATATCCTCCAAACAAGCACCCAAGCCAAATGCCATTGTCCCCCGGTGTCAAATGTGCCCCAAAGTACCAAAGGCTAATGCCTACCTCCTGCATCACCCTTCTGACCCACCTAGCAATGGCAGGAGATGAGACAACCTGAAAAGTCTTATGGAGTGCAATGAGTAGCTGGCTTTTTCTTGGGAGACAAAACACCTCATCATTTCTTCATAAACCTTGAGGCATCTGACAAAACACAGTTTTGGAGAGTCTGAAAGTACTGGGAAGGAAGTAGCCCTAGTGTGACACTTTGTTCTTCAATTGAAAGTGAACTTCACTCCATCAGGAGTAAACAGTCCCTTTGTGATGTGTAAAGCTTTGACATTGGAGACTTGCCAGCATATGAGACAAAGGCGCGTAGCCAGCTTAACCAATAACTCTTTCCTTGAGAGAAAACGGTTCGGCTGCCAGGACAGAAACAAGTTAAGCACTTGGTTAATGTCCCAAAATGTGGAGTAACAAGGCTTTGGAGGTAAAGAAAGCCAAATACCACATAATAACCTGCAAACCATTGGGTGTTCACCCACAATTGTGCTGTTAATTGGCATATGGCCAGAAGAGATGGCTGACAAAAATAGTTTATCGACCTGTAAGCTATCCCATTGGAAGCTAGTTGTGCCAGGAAATTCATACCATGCACTACATCTGTCACCCGAGGAGTAAGACCCCACCGCATACACCAATGGAACCATCTGCCCCAAACAGATCTGTACGTCTTGACAGTACTGTCTGCCCAAGCCATGGAAATGAAGATTTCAGCCTCCAGCGAAATGCCTTGGACCTCCCAATATCCTCTGAAATCCACCACGCCATAAGCCACAGTGATTTTGCTTGAACCAGAGGGTGTGGAGCCCTGTTAGGACTTAAGAGGATAGTCAGAAACTAGGGGAATAGGATTGGAGAATCCCAGGAAAGTTCCAAAAGAATTGGAGACCAGATTTGCGACCTCCTAGGCGGGGTGATCATGACTAAATCCGCCCACTGTTATCGACCCTGTGCTGTTCAACTGATTGCTGCGTAGGGAGGAAAGGCGTACCCCTTCTCTGAGCTCCAGTCCTGGAGGGAGGTATCCGTGGCCACTGCCGGAGGGTCTGCCTCTAGCTGAAGAAGCGGGGGAGTTGATAGTCCAGTGTAAAGGGAAACAAGTCCACAGAGGAAGGACCGCAGCGGTCATCAACATCACAAAGATGTTTGGGTCGAGCTTCCAGAGGCTAACATCTCTGAAATTGCGGGACTGAAAGTCCGCCTCCTGGGTCTCTCATCCTGGCAAGTATTCCACTGTGACCAAAACTTGGATGTCCATGCAGTACTGCCAGAAACTCGCAGCTAAGTCTAAAAGAGCTCTGGATCTGGTGCCTCCCAAGTGATTTATATATTGGACTGCCGAAATGTTGATCATCTTGAGAGGGACGCATGACGGAACCGAGTCTCTCGTTCAACAACAGACGGCAAAGTAGCCTGCCAGAAGTTCCAAACAATTGATATGCAACTTCTGTTCTTCAGGAGACCACAATCCTCCCTGAGAGAGGTTGCTGCACCTGGCTCCCCAGCCTGACCTACTGGTCAGATCCGGTGCCAAAATGAAAATTGCACAGCCGTTCCAGGCCTCCGTGTGGTACAACCACCAGTTGATCTCCTCTTGCGCTTTGCCGATCAGGGAAACCTTGTGTGAGTAGGGATACCCCTTGCAAAGGTAATATGCCTTGAGGCCCAATAGTGGAGCGGCCTTTGGACGATGGCCTAAATCAATGCAGATAGGAGGCCCACCGCCTGAGCAAATTGGCGGAGAGACACCTGTGTCTGGAATGGGTGCGTCTTAGCTTGTGCCGGATCTTTGCCATTTTCCTGGAAGGAAGCGTTATAGAGGAAGAGGGGGAGTCTATTACGAACCCCAAAAAGGTCACAGACTGAGAGGGCTTTAAAAGTGACTTTGAGAACGAAGCCTAAACTCTGAAGAAGGCAAACCGCCATTTAGAGGTAGGATGACAGCTGGAGAGGGCTAATACCCATTAGTAGCAGGTCATCCAGATACACAATCATCCGTATGCCACAAGCTCTCAGGAACTCCACCACTGGCTTGAGGACCTTGGTGATCACCAAGAGGCTTAGGACAGGCCAAATGGAAGATCTGTAAACTCGTAAGTCTGGTGGCACCAGATGTACTGGAGAAACCGCTGATGAGGCAAAAAAATCAGGATCACTATATAGGCATCTTTGAAGTCTAGACAGACCATTCAATCCAGAGGATGTAAGACATCTCTGAGGTGGTGAATACTCTCCATTTTGAAATGGCAGTTTAGCAGCCACTTGTTGAATTCGCTTAAATTTATATCCGACCTTAGGCCCCATCGGTCTTGTCGACCAAAAATATGATGCTGATGAACCTCCTGGGGTGTGGTGAGGAAATGGAGATGGCACCCTTGTTGAGGAGGGATGAAACTTCCTTGTCTACCAGGATGGCGTCTTTGAGGGAAAACTGAATGGGATGGAGCCTGGTCTGCTAGGTGGGGATCCCATGATGTTCTATGTGGAAGTCCTGCAATGTCTGAAGTACCCACGCATCTCGTGATGGGAAAATCCAAGACAGGAAAAAATTTGCCAGCCGCCCCCCTATTTTTAGTTGGGAAGAAGGGAGAACACTCACCTGGACTTGCGGAAGGCGCTACTACTCAGAAACCTATGCCCTTGCCACAACGTCCTCTAGTGGAGTGGAAATTCCTGAATCAGGACTAATCCTGATACTGGCCTGTCTAGAGCAGTGCCCCCTTTGGGAGTTCTGGTGTGACCGGCGACCAGTCAAGCGGTCCCTACCACGACCGGCCACATGAAAAACATGAGGGAACACCCTTTTAATGGTTGTTTGGGCCTAGTCAAGTGACGTGAAAGTATTGACAAATTTTCCTAATTCTTTCACGAAAGGCTCCCCAAAGAGACCCCCTGGTTCTATGGCGCCAGCATCTGAATCCTCCAGGTCCCCCAATTTTGGGGTGACTTTAATGCGGAAGGAGCAGCAGCGCTCGGTGGACAGGGAGTATTTAGTGTTGCCCAAAAAAGTTAAGACTCTCTGGACCCACCCTGATTTGTCTGGAGAAATTATGAAGCTTGAATCCTTGTCCACATCAGCCATATCCGAGATTTTTGTCATGGGCCTAAGGCATCCAGGAGCCATAACCTGTCAATACCCTTCCTACGGTCCCTGATGAATTTATGCAAGAAAGTGGCCATGCGAGGGTCAATCTCAGGGGTAAGTGCCACCTTCCCCTTGAGGGAAGGGTAGGGACACTCCGCCTAGAGGCAATTACAGGCCTCCTCCTCCAGTGGCCTACGAATGCGACCCGCCACATAATTACCAACCTTGTCAGCTGGGGGCCATTTGGAGTAATGTGGGTGTATGAAATTATCAGGGTCAAGCATGTCTGATGCATTCTGGGTAGTCTGGGAAGGGTGAGATGGAAGCCATGGCATGGATGGGCCTGGCTCCTCATCTGCATCCCCTGCAGCATTTATATGTCATTACCAGTGGTGGAGTAGGGGAATTTCCTGCTGGCAGCACAGGTTGACTGTCTAGGAAAGCCTGTTTAAGCCTGGCAAAGGCATCTAAACCACCCAAATCGCACTACCATTTGGGTAGAGCCAGGCTGGTTCCCCATTCCCATTCCCATTATCCATTCGGGATAGAAGTGGGGGGCTTGGTGGATTTGGGCTTTAGCCTCTCAAAGGCTTGATCAATCTGGCAGGAGAGTCTAGCCTCTAACAGAGTCATGTCCTCTGCCACTGCGCGGTAGATTCAGGTGTCTACTGCCTCAGGAAAAGGGTCCTCCATGTCCTAGTAGTCCTCTTGATACTCCATGTTGTAAAAAGTGAATTGGAGGGTCCGGCACAAATTAGGGGTGTCTGGGTAACAACAAGGTTAAAGGTAAGGTAGGCAGTATATTTATTAGGGCTGGTTGTCAGCCTGTTCTTAGTGCGAGCATCTTACAATATTAGGATGGGTTTCTAGCCCCTAGGACACTCATGCTGGTGTATAACCAATTTTTATCAGAAAATTATCCCTGTCACCAGGGAGCCGGTCTGGGCAGTGTCTCCACAGGCCTCTAGACCTCAATAATACAGACCCAATTCAGGGTATATGAAAAACAATGGTACATCCTCTGCTGCCAACTCAAAACTGGGCAGCAGCGTGTTTATTGTCATTCAAATCGATCGGCTGCTAGGAGAGCTGCGCGATCACGTACAGACACAGCAGGGCGTCTTTCCTCAGAGGAGCATCTCATAGGGGAATACACAACCTGACAGGAATTCCCAGAGAGACTTTCTGAGGAATTCAAATCATTATTATTATTATTATTATTATTATTATTACAAGCTTGTACCGCGCTGGGAATCGACTCCCGAAGGAGTATCTCCGCGCCCCTGGCGTCATCTTTGAACAGAGCAGGCCCTACAGTGTAAATCATTGCGCTGCACTCCGCGTTGCCGCCCACGTCCCCTGGCGGTGGAAGGTCAGCGCTGCAAGCCAAACACCAGCACAGCCTTGTAGGAGTGAGGAACGCTTTAGATGGTATAGATGGAAAAGAGGCTATTGAGGGAACAATGGCGCAATAAGTAAATGACAGCGGCGCGAGCACTCGGTAATAAACAACGCGCCTCCTACAAACAGTGGCAGCAATAAGAACAAGACGCGTTGACATGCGCGAATCAAGGTAACAATTATTGGCACAATTTCCTGACAAGCACCAAAATATAAGCACAATCTCAATAAATTAAGCACCAACAGTAAGACAAACTGAAAGGTACTTATCTCGGCTGCATAGCAGCGAACACAGATGGCAAAGGGCCAGTGAGAGGGGACTATGGTGGGGCCATGAGCCCCCTGATTGGACATAGTTGTACTGTCCTAATTGGTTGTTACCATGTTGTTCCTAAACGACCTTTCCCAAGGGTTCATAGGAAATGTAGTTCTTGTTACCTTTAAAGTGAGCTGCTATTCCACATAAAGGAAAGAAAGAAGGCAATATTCCTCCCCTTCAATCCTGACATAAAATTGTGCAGCCTTCAATCCTTAGGCCTTGAGGCTCTCTCCTTGTAGTTCTGCACAGTTGCAGGAGCCATGTTTCCAGACGTTTCTGATATCACATGTTAGCTGCCTTACAAACTCTCTGTTGTCAACACTTTGTGACACAAAATCCCTTTTGTCCATCTCAAGCTTCTTTACTCAACAAGACCAGTCTTCATACCCCCCATCATTCCATGATACACTGCAACTTTAAAGGATAGAACATGGAGAATTCATGTTTGTAGAGACAGGCACACACAATCATTCTTCCCCTCCCAACTAGAATAGCGCCTACATCCTCGAGCCTCACATTTTTAGTAGAGTCCAAGATCCTCTGCTTCTCAAATCAGACAATCAGATTGTCTATAGATCTGATTCTCTCACTCTCTATGTTAAGTCTTAGCGAGAACAAGTACCTTCTTGTGTCTGCTTTATCGAAAAGCGTATATAGTGCCCAGATCAGACTAGGTAATGAGAGCCACCTCATTGTAAGCCTTATAACCCAGTCAGCTTTTTGGTGACTGCTGCAGGCATGCCTATCGTAGGGGCAGGAGGGCATGCCCGCCTCCGATTCTTACAGTGGCGGCTGCTAATATTTGAAAATGGTGAGGCATAACAATTGTGGATGAGTTTAAAGTAGCAAGTGAGCAAAGGGAGTGAACCTGAGAGATTAAAGCAGGGTTTGCAGGCTACTTCCCCTGGGAGACCAAATGGGGCCAATTATGAACAGCTGGAGGCATTTCAGTTTGACGTATGCACTATTTAAGAGTGATATTGCAACACGCAAAACTTTTCATTCGTGGATTGCGCACTCACAAACACTGGCTACTCAGTTAAAAGCATGCATTAGACAAGAGTAATATTCAAAACACAAAAAACACAGAAACGCAAGATCTTTTAAATATAAAACTCCTAGTGAATGCAAGATACATTCATGAAATGTAAATGACAGGCACTAAAACGCTAAGGATTGCTTTAATGTTATTAGCATTCATTGTTTAGAAGTTCTTCAGTGTTGTTGCCAGGCAAGAGTTTACTGGCAAAAAAACAGTGCATGATTTCTGAACATTGAATGTTTAAAACTTTAAGTATAAGGACATGAAGATAGTGCCCGAAAGGGACCCGTTTCCCTGTCAGTTTTGAATTGCTCACATTCCTGGGTGAAGCTCAAGACAGGAAAGCCTTGTCCTCCATCCAGTCCATGCAGTCTTGGGCAGTCCAGTCCCAGCAGTAGTCAGTGGTTGCTGTACACCAGTCCAGTCCCAGCAGTAGTCAGTGGTTGCTGTACACCAGTCCAGTCCCAGCAGTAGTCAGTGGTTGCTGTACACCAGTCCAGTCGCAGTAGTCAGTGGTTGCTGTACACCAGTCCAGTCCCAGCAGTAGTCAGTGGTTGCTGTACACCAGTCCAGTCCCAGCAGTAGTCAGTGGTTACTGTACACCAGTCCAGTCCCAGCAGTAGTCAGTGGTTGCTGTACACCAGTCCAGTCCCAGCAGTAGTCAGTGGTTACTGTACACCAGTCCAGTCCCAGCAGTAGTCAGTGGTTGCTGTACACCAGTCCAGTCCCAGCAGTAGTCAGTGGTTGCTGTACACCAGTCCAGTCCCAGCAGTAGTCAGTGGTTGCTGTACACCAGTCCAGTCCCAGCAGTAGTCAGTGGTTGCTGTACACCAGTCCAGTCCAGCAGTAGTCAGTGGTTGCTGTACACCAGTCCAGTCCCAGCAGTAGTCAGTGGTTGCTGTACACCAGTCCAGTCCCAGCAGTAGTCAGTGGTTGCTGTACACCAGTCCAGTCCCAGCAGTAGTCAGTGGTTACTGTACACCAGTCCAGTCCCAGCAGTAGTCAGTGGTTCCTGTACACCAGTCCAGTCCCAGCAGTAGTCAGTGGTTGCTGTACACCAGTCCAGTCCCAGCAGTAGTCAGTGGTTGCTGTACACCAGTCCAGTCCCAGCAGTAGTCAGTGGTTGCTGTACACCAGTCCAGTCCCAGCAGTAGTCAGTGGTTGCTGTACACCAGTCCAGTCCCAGCAGTAGTCAGTGGTTGCTGTACACCAGTCCAGTCCCAGCAGTAGTCAGTGGTTGCTGTACACCAGTCCAGTCCCAGCAGTAGTCAGTGGTTACTGTACACCAGTCCAGTCCCAGCAGTAGTCAGTGGTTGCTGTACACCAGTCCAGTCCCAGCAGTAGTCAGTGGTTACTGTACACCAGTCCAGTCCCAGCAGTAGTCAGTGGTTGCTGTACACCAGTCCAGTCCCAGCAGTAGTCAGTGGTTGCTGTACACCAGTCCAGTCCCAGCAGTAGTCAGTGGTTGCTGTACACCAGTCCAGTCCCAGCAGTAGTCAGTGGTTGCTGTACACCAGTCCAGTCCCAGCAGTAGTCAGTGGTTGCTGTACACCAGTCCAGTCCCAGCAGTAGTCAGTGGTTGCTGTACACCAGTCCAGTCCCAGCAGTAGTCAGTGGTTGCTGTACACCAGTCCAGTCCCAGCAGTAGTCAGTGGTTCCTGTACACCAGTCCAGTCCCAGCAGTAGTCAGTGGTTGCTGTACACCAGTCCAGTCCCAGCAGTAGTCAGTGGTTGCTGTACACCAGTCCAGTCCCAGCAGTAGTCAGTGGTTGCTGTACACCAGTCCAGTCCCAGCAGTAGTCAGTGGTTGCTGTACACCAGTCCAGTCCCAGCAGTAGTCAGTGGTTGCTGTACACCAGTCCAGTCCCAGCAGTAGTCAGTGGTTGCTGTACACCAGTCCAGTCCCAGCAGTAGTCAGTGGTTGCTGTTCACCAGTCCAGTCCCAGCAGTAGTCAGTGGTTGCTGTACACCAGTCCAGTCCCAGCAGTAGTCAGTGGTTGCTGTACACCAGTCCAGTCCCAGCAGTAGTCAGTGGTTGCTGTACACCAGTCCAGTCCCAGCAGTAGTCAGTGGTTGCTGTACACCAGTCCAGTCCCAGCAGTAGTCAGTGGTTGCTGTACACCAGTCCAGTCCCAGCAGTAGTCAGTGGTTGCTGTACACCAGTCCAGTCCCAGCAGTAGTCAGTGGTTGCTGTACACCAGTCCAGTCCCAGCAGTAGTCAGTGGTTGCTGTACACCAGTCCAGTCCCAGCAGTAGTCAGTGGTTACTGTACACCAGTCCAGTCCCAGCAGTAGTCAGTGGTTGCTGTACACCAGTCCAGTCCCAGCAGTAGTCAGTGGTTGCTGTACACCAGTCCAGTCCCAGCAGTAGTCAGTGGTTGCTGTACACCAGTCCAGTCCCAGCAGTAGTCAGTGGTTGCTGTACACCAGTCCAGTCCCAGCAGTAGTCAGTGGTTGCTGTACACCAGTCCAGTCCCAGCAGTAGTCAGTGGTTGCTGTACACCAGTCCAGTCCCAGCAGTAGTCAGTGGTTGCTGTACACCAGTCCAGTTCAAGAGACGAAAGCACTCTCTAGCTGAAAGGCTCTGAACAGACCCATGAGGCACAGTGGAAGCATGCTCTATGTATCTGTTTACAGCTTTTGACAGAGTGACATCCTGTCACTCACAGACTGGTATGTCCCATTGCAATGACCGCCTCTGGTAGCCCCTCCATTTCTCAACTCCTCACAGGCTTGGGTGGGTGATGTCAATATTGTTTGATGACCACACTGAGTGACGACTTGGGAGCAGGGTAGGGTAGAGGCAGCTAAAGCAGTAAAGGGACCGCCCCAGGAGGACAAGGCTGACACTTCAAAATCTGACACTTCTTAGTGTCATCAGTGGGTGGTCCACAAGGACCCTCAAGTAGTGATAGCCGGGGCTCGCTTACTAGTCACAATGACTGGGATATGTACAATTAGACATGTGTCTTGGAAAAACTGTCTGGCTTGTGTGACGGCATCCGTGTTAACATGCCCCACATCAGGCAAACACAGGCAATGTTTTATTAAAGAAATATGGATGGGAATTAATTTTTGCAGTTACAATCCACATATCTGTCAAACATTGGGTGGGTGTGGCCCATTACCAGCAACTGCCCCAGGATTCTTGATTGAGTCACAACAGTTACATTTACAGGTAATGACTCTAAACGAAACTAAATTGCTAAAGCCGTGATTAGCCTGAAAATCTGTCATGAATCCAGCCCTTCTGAATCTAAACCGGTCACCACTCTAATGGATTCACATATAAAAGTCAGTTAGTTGCCCTCAAAATTTTAGAGTAGGAAAACAAACTACTCAAATAACGAAGTCAGATTGGAGGATGGGTACTTGGGCTAAGATTCACTTTTTCTAGAACAGTTTACCCTCAAACATTTATAAATTTAGCATTGCTAACCCCACCATTTACCTGGAATATTCATTTAGAACCATTACATGTCTAGAGCTTTTTTCTAGATGAACAGTGAAAAGCAGTCAAGAGATATTTATGGGAAAATGTTATTTCTACACGCTGTAGGTAATATAGGAAAGCCCGATTCACTTTTCGGGGTTTCTATAAATTCTGAGTTACAGCAATTTTTTAAATGCGACTTGCATTAAGCTTATTCTAATATCTTTTTTCAACAAATATATTCATTTTAAGGTACTTTATTTTTGCATTTATAACAGTGGCCGTCAACACTGTAACGGTAAACTAACATATAGAGGCAAAGAAAACAAAAAACAAGAGAACAGCCATAAGAAAAAAGTTGTAGGTAGATGAAACATGTGCATATACTGCAAATCAGTGACTCATGAAGATATCCCCAATACTATTTCGCATGTGTAAACTGGGGTAGTAATACAGTTTGCAAAAAATATCTAACTGCTTTTTACTGTATTTAATTTTTCACTTGAGATTCTAATTGTGTTAGGGATTTGCCTAGAATCATAGAAAATTGAGCCAATGCCAGGACTCTAACCTGGTTCCCCATTTTTTAGAGTCAGCAGGTCTGGCCATAACACCCTATGCCCTCCCAAGTGTTATGGGGAATCCATGCATTCTAAGGAATAAAGTACTCCCTGATGTACATTATAAGGGTATTTTAAATCATCTCAGAGTTTCATGACCATATTAAGGAACCTGGGGGCATATTATCAAGGGGGTTTATCTCCGCTTTTCTGGCTTTAAAAGCCAAGAAAGCGGAGATAAAATTATCTCCCTATTACCTAGCTGTCGCTAACACCAGTTAGCGACAGCTAGTAGGAGATAGCGACCATCTTGGGCCCCGCTTTGCATAGTGGAGAAGTGTGGCTCAGGGGTTAGAGGCAGCAGACCCGGAAGCTGAGATCAGTCCTAGACCAGGGTTCAATTCCCCGCCTCGGCGGGTCTTGGGCTAAAAATTCCACGGACTCGATAATTCTCGCCCCGGTGCCTCCTCGACTCACGGGTTCACACTCTGCGACTCTGGGCAATAGCTTGCTTAATCTCCACAACGGCCCCTCGCGGCGGGATGCCTGACTTTCACCTTGTGGATACCCTGCTATCTCACAGGGGAATACCAGGATGGGTTCCCTAAGCAAGCGCTCGGAAACCCACTGCGGGTAGCTGTGCGCTATATAAGCTCAACTACATTTACATGTCGGAGATATTTATCACTAATGACATGCAAAGTGGGCATCTCCTATTACCAACTTTTGGAGATATTCGCGCTAAGCGCGAATATCTCCAAAAACTAACACCTGCCCTGAGCAGTTCTTAGCCATGTTATCCAATGGGAGGTGGATAACATGGCTAAGATCATTAGCTCGGTAATGCATGAATATCGCAGACTTTTCAGCGATATTCAGGCATTGCGGCCGTTTTTTATCGCATTTGCAATAAACCTTGATAATAGCAAGGTTTATCTGCGATAATTTCTGACGATGCTTAGCGTTAAAGAATTCGTTGCTAAGCATCGTTAGCGATAAATATCGCTTAACGTTGGTAATATGCCCCCTGGGCTTTTGCCTTGTTTCACTGTTAGGTCATACAGCAGGGGATGCTTTATCCCATAAAAATTGACCCCTCGGGTTGGTGGTGAGTTTATAATATACAGAGCAGAAAGCTGGATGGTTTGTAAATGTCACCAGAACCTTGAGATAGCAATATAAGAATGTTTCAAAAAAGTTACCTGACATATATGTTGTCTATTACATGTTATAGTGCACTTAGTATACATGATTTTCTTAAACAGGGTAAGATTGTTTGAAGGCAGCTAGTAAAATACTAAACTATATTGATTGTCTGTAGTCAAAAGAAGAGGGAATATTTAATAATGTAGCTAAGAATAATACATGGTTCCAATGTTTGCTTTCTTAAAATTCTGACTATACGAATCAGAGATTATTGAGCCCTCTGTCAGCATTCTAGAACTAACAAAGCCTTGATTGCTTTCACTGTGTTTTGCTTTCAATAATAGCATTAATAGACTATTGATTAAATAATATGCTGTGGTTGTGCTGAGAGATTCTTTAGACTACTTCTGCAGTATTCAACTAACAATGGGCCCTCATTGTAGATAGGATTTTCAGATTTTGCTTACCTTTCTCAATAGCCTGCCAACTAAACAATAAACATTTACTAAATTCAGAGGTGTTTGAAATTTCTCCTGGGACGTTCATTTAACAATGAGCAATGATTTCAGTTTAAATTATCTGGTTTTGCTTCAGCTTTCATGAAGAGTTTACAAATTAAACAATGGGCAATAGCCCATTTCTTCAGAGGCTGGCATTATGTCTTTTCCTCAATACTTTGAAAAATCTCTGTCCCTTTAAAATATGGTTTTTGAAGCAATTGCATTTTAGTGCAATTAAAGCACTGAAACATATAGACTGTTTGTGCACAAAAAGAGGAAATAGCATTTTAGAAAACATGCTTTGCAAGATCGTGTTCCATTGATTTAAGATGTTGGAGAGAGAACGTTTGACTTTTTCTTTTTTTATTAATATGTCCTATTCTCTTTTAGGCAAACATTCATGAAAAACTCTGGCCATTTTACCAGAAGCATGGGGGGCAGAGCTTCCCTTGTGAACATGTCAAAAAGGCTGTTGCTGAGATAGAGGAAATGTGCCATATACTGAAAATGGAAGGGGTGACTGTGAGGAGACCAGAAATAGTTGACTGGTCAGTCCAGTATAAAACTCCGGATTTTGAGTCTTCTGGTAAGCCACAGCGATATAACATAGATACTTCCCAAAACACCTAAAAGAGCACCAGTAAGGGATGGTTTGCAGTTTCTGAACTCGATATCTAATGGCCCCTTTAACATTCTGTTATTCAAGGGTGTGATGACGTGTTTGCTTGAGATGCAAAAGATCGAGGGGCCGTGCATCCTGGTGTTTGAATCTGGTCTGCAGGTTTGCCGTTATAATACATTAATATGTGTGGATTTTTATTTCTTCTTTTCTTTTCTTTTTAGGTCGAGCTGTTGTAAGTGTGGCTTACAGCTATACTCCTGCTTTTGATTTGTTTGTTTTAGTGTCCTCCAAAAATCCTTGCTTGCCAGTGGTCTGTCCTGCCTCTTTGTCCCTCCTTTTTCTCTTCCGTTCCTCCCATGCAGCAGGAACTAAGTACTATTTCATCACACTACAGTTATTTGTCTGTTCTCAGGGGACTACTTTTTTTTCGTTTCCTGCTCTGTTTCTATTTGCCATAGCTGATTACATTTAAATATAGTTTTCCTGCCTCCCACCTCCTCCTAATTCCAGAGTTGTATTGGGAGTATGTCTTTTGCAATGATCCTCTTTGTTGGTTTCAGTTTCAGTTTATTTAGCTTTATTCGATTTTTAGACAAAATCATAAAAGCACATACATACAATATATTCAATAAAATCAATTCAATTAATCAGCAAAGTTCACAAAGATATACTATGTTCCCAGCAGTGTACCTATTGTTACGAATAACAAGACATACTGAAAAGCTAGCTAATCTAATATTACATACTTTAAATAAAACTGTTAACGCGTAGTTTAAAAACAGATAAAATTACTTATATTACATAAAAGTTGTTTAGTGTAAGAACAAGATTAAAAAGGTCACAATAAAAAACATGAATTTGCTAACACTCTGAACAATTCTCCTAAGTTACATGGTCTTCCTCAAGGCAATCAAAATTCTTAGATAAGAAGCCACTGCTTTGACCTCCAGGGCTGCTTCCAGCTGCTTTAATTTATAATGCACTGCCCGGCATCCTCTTGTGCCCCAATTTATAAAGATTGGTTTCAAAAACAATATCCCGGGTGCCTCAAAAAATGTACAGAAAAGAATCGAATGAATATTCGATTGCTGTGAACGACCGCCACAAGGGCATTTCCCCAGATGTTTTGACCAGTCATTACGATTGGAGAATGTTATCAGTCGGAAAAAAGTGTCGGCCCGAAACCTGGTCAGTAGCATTCTCGAAAAAGGACTAGGGTCCAGCAATAGATATGGCTGTATGCCTGTGTAGTAAAGTAAAACCCTGACACATTTTGGCAGTGAGTTTGTGTTTTACGGAGAGCCATCTTTTATTATCTAAGAAGTCCATGATCATCTTTTTCAACACCCGTCTTGGGACAAATTCCAAACACAGAGGATTCTCAAAATATTCTATATGACCAATATCTATTGCTATAGTTTTTACATATTGCAGCCATTTAATATTTCTCCCTCCATCTAACTGTAAGCAGTCCGAGATAACCTCTCTATTAAGTGATGATTCTGGGGTAACCCAGATTTTGTACCACAGGAGGAGTGGAGCGGATTTAATTGTATCTTCTATGTGTGCAATGCCCAGTTCCCTATGGCTAAAAAAAATAGACATAGATGTTGGTGTCGCGAGCAGGTAGCGAATAAAATCATTTTCTGTGCGTTGTATCTGGTCGGTTTTAACAAAACCCCAGATGCCCGCTCCATAAGTGCCAGTAGGGATACACTTAGCTTTATATATTTGCAAAAGTTCTTTGACGGGGCGACCACCTAACTTCCTTGAAAAGTTTTTCAAGGCTCCCTTTGCTCTAGTGATCGCCAGATTTCTGGCCTGTACCGCCTTAGTCCAGTTACCCCCACTATCGAAGGTTACTCCCAAGTAGTTCAAATTAGTAGTATTTTCGATTTTTCTTTTATTCAGGTAGATTGCCTTATTAGATTTTAAAGAGGTACCACATCTCATGGAGTATGTCTTGGAGACATTGATCTCTAGCCCCCGCATATCCATATAATCTGAGAACTTGACCACTGCCCGTTGGAGACCAATAACTGTTCGTTATATAATAGCGGCGTCATCCGCGTAAAGGAGGATGGGGATAGGAATCCCCCCACCGCCGGGTAATCGCATTGGAAGGACTTGAGGTGCTGGCCCACACTATTAATATAAAGAATGAATAGGAAGGGTGCCAGAATGCACCCCTGCCTTACTCCTCTTTTGATTTTAAATTTGTTAGAGCATGCACCATCCCTCCCATACCTCACCCTCGCACCTGCGTCCCTATATAGTTCTTTAATGAATGTTATAATCTGCAACTCCATGCCTATGTCGGCTAATGTCTCCCATAGCATGGAGTGGTCTACGCAGTCGAACGCGGAGCTTAAATCCACGAACGTTACGAAAAGGGCTTCATTTTTTGCTTGTGTGTATTTTGCTGCTAGCAAGGCTATGTTAAGGCCCTGTCCAATCGTCCATTTACCTGAGCGGAAGCCATATTGTAAATTAGGGATAATCTCATTCTCTTCCGCCCACTCCGGTAACTTTTTAAGAACGATCCTGCCTGCTACCTTCATTAAAGCGTCCAAGAGGGATATTGGTCGGTAGCAGGCAGGATCGTTCCTGTCTCCCTTCTTCCAAATCGGCACCACTATAGCCTCCGGCCAAATTGGAATAAAGCCTAAGGCATTAACACTATTTAAGACGTTAGTTATGATAGGTGACCACAATGCTAGTTCCGATTTGTATATATCAATCGGGACGCAGTCTGGTCTCGGTGCCTTTCCAGGGGCACTTTCTTTAATGGCCCTTATAACCTCCTTATGGTCAAAAATAATCCCCAAATGAAACGCCTCTGAATTCTCTTGATTATCAATGGGATTATTATGCAGCCTTGTGTCAGATCTTTTATAAAAGTTAGAATAATGGTTAACCCATACATCTCCTGGGACTACTACTTCAATGATGTCAGTGTCTCTTTCTGAGAAAAAGGGAGCATTTACTGCCCTCCAGAATGCAGTTTTATCATTTTTTAAACAAGCTTCATGGAGGCTCTGCCAAATTTCTTGCTTTAGTTCTAACTTCCTGTTAGCTATGGCATCTCTGTATGATTTTCTTGCCTGTCTGACTAATTCCAGTGACCTTGGGGATTCATGCAAAGCTGATATTAATTTTTTGTGGGCCTTCGAGCAATTTCCCTTTAGGAGGGCGGTTTATGTAGGTGGCAATCAACAGATTCTTTATCTCGCCCGTAATCACCACAAAGGATGCAAGGATTTGTTGATGACCTTCAGTTTCAGACAAACAGATTAACAAATGCTCAAAATCTTTGGTGACCAGCCTCTCTAGGAAGATTTTTGGGTCAATTCTCCCCCACTTGATGGTGTAACCATTTGTGCAACCTAAAGTTATAGGCTTGTGATAAGTCATCTTGTTAGGTTTTGCCTGTGCCTGAGATGTCAGGGAGACCGCTATTGGGTAATGATCACTATATGCAAGATCTAGAGTCTCCCAGGATCGCACTAATAACCTGTGCATACGTGACAGAAGGGTAAAGTCAATTATCGAGTTTACCCCTCTTCCATTGGAAGTTGGTGCAATATCCGCCATTGGGGTGCAAAATTCGTTAATAAAACCCATATCGAACTCAGAAATCAAACTGTTCAACAGGTCCCCTATCCCTGAGTGAATGAAGTGGGTCAAAGCTTCTTCTCTATTATCCTTCAGAAGGCATGTACCTGTATTATTGCTGGTACAAATAAAACTATTGAAATCGCCCAGCCAAAAGAGAATCAAATCACCGCCACCTAATTGCTCTAATGTTTTTATATGCCTTCGTAAGTTACAAATAATGCCGTCCCATAAGGGAGCATGGGCGTTGTTATAAAAATTTATGATAGCTTGCTTTTTTATTCCCGGCCAGCTCACTAATATAATTTGATAGTACTCTGCTGAGATAAATTTGAGAACTGTTATGTCGGATGTGTTTAAGGTATAGGTGCACAACCCACCTTTATTTCTACCGTTGATACTATTTTTGCTTGGGGTGGCTGGTGTATTGAAGGTTCGATAGCCCCTCAGATGTAACTCATAAGCCAGCCACGTTTCTTGGAAACACAGAATGTTATATTTAAGATATTGTATCTTGCCATTCCTGATCTCCCATTTTATTCCTTAATCCCGCGATGTTCCAGGAAATAACTAATTGACTTTTGTATGTATTATTTACAATATTACCTGCCCCTTCCACCATGCTATTTACATTAGTTTGCCCGGTTTTCTTACTTGCTTTCTTATCACCTGAGATTGGGAGGAGTCCACAATCCCTCACAATGTTATCACTACCTGACGGCAGTCAGTCGACCCCCTCCATCCCCATCAATGAAGAGAAGCGATTTGAGGTAGCGACATTAAACATGGGGGGCATATCAAAGAGGGTGTTACAATTTCTTGGTCTCTGTGGGTTTCCCATTAGGGCTTTTGGGTAAAAATAACCTAAGTCTCTGGTAGATATCCCTCCCTCGCAGTCTCCTGGAAACTAGTCTCGGATGTAGTTTGACACCCTACGATCCCTAAAGTTTATAACAATTATATTCCCCAATACATCCTTCGGTCTTTTTCCCATCCAGTCCAGCCTTCTGACATGTAGAATTTCACCATCCAGATTGGGCGGTAAAGGCCTATTAGCTCTTAGTCAGTACATGACTTTGTTTTTAAGAGTCTGGTAACTTTCAAATGATCCTGCCGTCAGCTGTGGTACCCCGGTAAGGACAATAACAAAGGGTTCAGCCTCCGGTGGGAGGTCTATGTACTGAGCATGTCCTATGATCTGTCTCTCCTTGTGGGTATTCTTCTGATTCTTACCCTGTATTTCCTGATTTATCAATTTGACTTGCATTTTTTCTGATGTTTCCCCAAGGGTGATAGGCTTGGGGGCTGGGTTCCTTGTATGAGCGCCCGTAATGGTTTGAACATGGGTTTTAGGTGGCAGCTTTCTATTAGCTACATTATTGGGGGCATTTGACACTATCGTTGTCTCCGCTACAGTGGGGGTGTTTCTTTTATTTGCCATTTCTTTCAGTAGATTAGAGTTGGCAATTCCCATGTCTGTAATGGACCCTTTTTGCTTAGTCATACATTTAATCCTCTCAATTAGAGGCAAAGACAACAACATATTCAGATGTTCAAAATTTTTCATGAAAACTTGCTCAAGATATGTTATAAGGTGACCCTGGATGGATTCACTTGTTTCTACGCTTTTAGACTTGATGGGCGTCCCTTCAGCTCGGCAAGCTTTAGCTCGACTTCCCTTTTGTTTTGTCCCACCTCTCTTTCTTTTCATGGGGATAGGCGGCCCTGGTTGTTTAATACTGGTCGGCTTTTCTAAAGCCTGGCTACTAGGAACTGATATTAACGATTCTTCCGGTGAGGAAAGAGATATAGTGTCCAGGCTAATGTCAATGCTAGCGGAATCATGTTGGTTCAATAAGGATGCTGGGAGATCCTGTAACTGAGGGGGAATACCTATAACGCTAGTTAGTACAGAGCGGGAGCTAACAGGGCCGGACTGGGAACATAAGCCGGCCCTGGCAAACTGCTCAGCTGCCCCCCCCCCCCGGGTGAGGGGGAGTGCAGCCGAGCAGTTTGCGAGGGTCAGTTCCGGCCGAATTTGTTACCCGGGCCGATATTGCTGACCCCCGGTAACAAAAACGGCCCCCAGGGACCCAAAACCGGCCCCTGCCCTAGCGGCCTACCGGGGAAACGCCCGGTGCCCGCTATGGCCATTCCGGCCCTGGGTGCTAACATGCGTTGGGGTTTTGACTGATTGAATAGTCCCTATAGATGAGCGTTTTCTCTGCAGTTCTAGCGATATACGTCGCTCAGTTAACATAATTTCTTTCTCTAAAACTGAGCTAGCCCTTGTGATAAATGAGTCCCTTGCACAGATCCTCCTATAGAAATTCTTTGTCCTAAGCTCAGGATATCAGTCATGGTGTATGTATAGATTCCACCACGTAAACCTTGAATAAATGTCAAAAAGTCTTACCTCCAGGTTCTGTGTTGGTGAAGAGTCAAGGGGGGTGGCCCAGCCCAGCCCATCCGGCCCCGGATGGCTACAGACGACCTGCCCTTCGCCCGGGCCTCACCCGGCGCTGCCTGCGCGCTCCAGCGATGCAGGGAGTCACGCTGATCTTTATGCGCCTCCTGGCGCGATTGACTGATGTGCGGCTTCCGGACGCAAAGGGTGCTGGGAGTTGGAGTCCCCTGGAGCACCTGGACCCGCTCTCCGCACAGCAGCCGCACTCAGGGTGACAGAGTGTGTGGCAGCGGGAGGCAGGCTGACGCGGCGGCTCCGGTGTCTAACAAGCAATTTAACTGCCACAGGTAAGATCACGGCAGTTCCAAATGTTTCCGTGAAAGCTCCCTGCTCCGCAAAGAGTCGCGCTGATCTTTATGCGCCTCCTGGCGCGATTTACTGATGCGCGGCTTCCGGCCCCAAAGGGTGCTGGGAGTTGGAGTCCCCTGGAGCACCTGGACCAGCTCTCCGCACAGCGGCCGCACTCAGGGTGACAGAGTGTGCAGCGGCGGGAGGCAGGCTGACGCGGCGGCTCCGGCGTCTATCAAGCAATTTAACTGCCACAGGTAAGATCACGGCAGTTCCAAATGTTTCCGTGAAAGTTCCCCACTCCGCAACGAGTCACGCTGATCTTTATGCGCCTCCTGGCGCGATTGACTGATGCGCGGCTTCCGGCCGCAAAGGGTGCTGGGAGTTGGAGTACCCTGGAGCACCTGGACCCGCTCTCCGCACAGCGGCCACACTCAGGGTGACAGAGTGTGCGGCGGCGGGAGGCAGGCTGACGCGGCGGCTCCGGTGTCTAACAAGCAATTTAACTGCCACAGGTAAGATCACGATTCAAAAAGGGGGTGGTGATGGACAGAGTATCTGAGTTAATCAGAACACTCCTACCCAGTCAACAGATCAGGGCTTGATCCATCACCGTTTTTTAGCTCACTGCACCATCCCAGTTCAGAACCTGGCTATATGCAAATTAGTCTGTCCCTGGCCCAGTGCATCATGGGAACAGGGCAGACCAAACTACCAAGCCAATTCTTTACTGGAAAGGAAACAAGCTTCCGGGGACCGGTTTCTGGCATTACAGCCGTCTTCGGCCCGGCTTGCTTGAATCCTGATGGTGCAGTGAGCAAGGGACTCACATCTGAGCATACCCTTCCATGCTTGTGGTGGCGAAAACGATTCAAAAAGGGGGTGGTGATGGACAGAGTATCTGAGTTAATCAGAACACTCCTACCCAGTCAACAGATCAGGGATTGATCCATCACCGTTTTTTAGCTCACTGCACCATCCCAGTTCAGAACCTGGCTATATGCAAATTAGTCTGGCCCTGACCCAGTGCATCATGGGAACAGGGCAGACCAAACTACCAAGCCAATTCTTTACTGGAAAGGAAACAAGCTTCCGGGGACCGGTTTCTGGCATTACAGCCGTCTTCGGCCCGGCTTGCTTGAATCTTGATGGTGCAGTGAGCAAGGGACTCCCATCTGAGCATACCCTTTCACGCTTGTGGTGGCCAAAACGATTCAAAAAGGGGGTGGTGATGGACAGAGTATCTGAGTTAATCAGGACACTCCTACCCAGTCAACAGATCAGAGCTTGATCCATCACCGTTTTTTAGCTCACTGCACCATCCCAGTTCAGAACCTGGCTATATGCAAATTAGTCTGTCCCTGGCCCAGTGCATCATGGGAACAGGGCAGACCAAACTACCAAGCCAATTCTTTACTGGGAAGGAAACAAGCTTCCGGGGACCGGTTTCTGGCATTACAGCCGTCTTCGGCCTGGCTTGCTTTAATCCTGATGGTGCAGTGAGCAAGGGACTCACATCTGAGTATACCCTGCCACACTTGTGGTGGCCAAAACGATTCAAAAAGGGGGTGGTGATGGACAGAGTATCTGAGTTAATCAGAACACTCCTACCCAGTCAACAGATCAAGCCCTGATCTGACTCAGATACTCTGTCCATCACCACCCCCTTTTTGAACAGGTAAAATCACGGCAGTTCCAAATGTTTCCGTGAAGGTTATATTTGTTAGGCGTTTAACAGTTTTTTTTGTTGAATGTCATTTGGGCTTTTTTTTAGTAAGGTGTTAGTTGTTTTGGGGCTTTGTTTTAAGGAGTCTTGGACTTGTTACTCTTGTGAAGCTGCTACTGCAGTGCCCCCTCTGTACAAGCAGCATGCTTTATAGGCGCGAGCACTAGGCACTTGGTGATGAGAGCGTGCCCAACCCCTTTGCTTCTGTGCAGGGCAGTCGCAGTGCTCGGCCAACAGTCTTTAGGTATGAGCAGCCTATATACTGGCATGCAGTGCAGGCTGTTCACTCTGGGCGGTTCCCATCGCGTTCTTGCCTTCAACAAGTGGCAAGGTTTTTTTCCCCTGTTTTTTTAGATTTTGTTTTAACCGTAATTTTTAAACAAATGTTATTTAAAATGCTTTTAAATACTGTATGTATCGATTTTCATGCTCTTTAATGCTATCTTTTTAAGTACCGAATAAAGAAAATTTGAATTTGAAGTGGCAAGGTTAAAGGTAATCTAAAATGAGTTATAGAGTGAAAAATAAACAGTAGACATCTTGATATAAACAGAGGCACTGAAGTCCCTCTTTCAGCTAGGTTAGCGCTCTCCCCACAAAACATTTGCCCCAGGTGCGATACTCATATCAGTGTTCAAGCTTTAGGGCACTCCTTCTTTTCACACAATCCTCCCCCAGGCATTCACGCTTTGTGTATCAGCTGAAAATGTCACGGTTCTGGTGGAAACACGTGTCTTTTAGAACTTCAGAAACGTGAGTATATATTTAAAAAAGTCTTAATTAACGGTTAATTAATTTTTGTGGACACAGGTATGCAAATTTATACCATGTTTTTAAATAGTTAACAGTTGGTAAATTTTGGGAGGTGCTTGTTGAAGGTTTTTTCCAGTAACTGGTGTGAGGTTGTCAAGACAGACTCCTAGGTTAACGCTCCCGTAATTCCGGACACTCTCAAATATTTGCCTGAGACGCGTTCCTCACATCCGTTTTCAGGCTCTCAGGGCAGGACTACTTTTCACACAATCCTCCCCCAGGCATTCACGCTTTGTGTATCAGCTGAAAATGTCACGGTTCTGGTGGAAACACGTGTCTTTTAGAACTTCAGAAACGTGAGTATATATTTAAAAAAGTCTTAATTAACGGTTAATTAATTTTTGTGGACACAGGTATGCAAATTTATACCATGTTTTTAAATAGTTAACAGTTGGTAAATTTTGGGAGGTGCTTGTTGAAGGTTTTTTCCAGTAACTGGTGTGAGGTTGTCAAGACAGACTCCTAGGTTAACGCTCCCGTAATTCCGGACACTCTCAAATATTTGCCTGAGACGCGTTCCTCACATCCGTTTTCAGGCTCTCAGGGCAGGACTACTTTTCACACAATCATCCCCCACGCATTCACGCTTTGTGTATCAGCTCACGACTGCCGCTAAAGAGGTCACATGTCTGCGAGAAATACGTTTTGGAACTTCAAAAACATAAGTTTACACAAAATCTTCTTTTTCACAATTATCAGTCGGTCAATTTTTACAAAGAGTTTGTGGAACTTAGTTTTTTTGACAGTAACTCGTGTGAGGTTGTTAGACACACGGGCTGCTTTCACTTTACACATCTATTTACTGAGTTGGTGAAACGGAGTTTATTTAAAATGGGCTCCTGCTTGCTTGCGTTTATTTTTCCTACTGGATTTTAGGACTCTATTTCAAATTCTTTGCCTTTACTGAGTTATGTTTCTTCCCCAGGTATAGCGCCGGGACGCCCCTTTGCTGGGGCAGCTGTGCGCTTTAGAAATGGAAGTAACATAACATAACATAGCTTGCCATCTAAACAAAAGAAAGAAAGTTATCTTGTTGCAGCTTGTTTGATAATGGGCCACAGCTGCCGGCTCTGATTGTCTCATTCCACAGGTGATTTACCTGCACTTCCTGCCAGCTCCAGCCGGCATACTGTTTACTCAGTGCTTGTCAGGCACAACCTACACTGACCCACGTACATCTTGAAGCCTGGGCAACGCAGCATGTCAGCGTTAATGCACATCAGTGTTGTTTGAAGTGACCATTCATTTATTTTTTAATAGTGTGGTGTGCAATTAGGCCTGTAACCCAGTTAGGTATTTATGATTGTGACACTAAATATTTAATACAAACAGATTGAAAGGGTGAACACTTAACATGCGGGCTGCAAAGTGAAATAAACAGTGATCACTTGCATTTTTTAATGCATGTCACATTTCACCTCTCTTACTCATCTAAAAAACATAAACTGTAATACTCACTGAAATGTCCCGGGCATTGCATAACTCCATCACTAGAAGTTAATATATTGTCAAACATAATGGCTACTGAGAAGTGCTCATCTCTAAAAGTTGCCTTACATTTCACAGACAGAACAGAGAACCACAGAATTTAGGCTAATGTGCTCAAGATCTCAAATCTTGCTCTATAGTTTTTCTAATGTAGCCAGTCTGAAACAGTCTTGAGTCTTGGTTTAGACATAGCACATGTTAGAACACTGCTTTTGAAAACATTTGTTGCTGAGAGGGCTGCTGGAGAGCCAGATGGTCTACTCGCTTTGACTAGTTCATTGAATTCAGTGTTATAAAACAGTTTGAGAGAAGGACGCAAATACCACATAAATAAACTCTTCAAAACTACACTCTATGCCATGTAGCAACACTCCGCATAAATAGCCTCAACGCCACACTGCATGCCAGTCTATTTAACTCCACACAAATGCATTCTACACCACATAATTCAACACCAACCCACATAATTCCACTCCACAACACAATTCCACTACAACCCACATATATCCGACTCACAACACATAATTCAAGTTCTTACCACAAAATTCAACAGCACACCACATAATTACACTCCACTATATACCACTCAACAATACAAAATACCATTCCACATGATTACACTCCATGACACACAATCCCACTCCACATAATTCAAGGACACTCAATACCACATAATAACTATCCACATAATTCCACAGCCCCAGATGCCAGATAATACCTCTACACAAAACAACTCCACAGCATTCAATGCCACACAATTACACAACTAGCAAAATCAATCCCACCCTCATAATTCCAATACATACCACATACATACACTCCATAATACATAGGAAAAAGACTTAGCCAATTACAATGACAATAGCTACTGCATTTCTAATGCTTGTTTTTTATTATTATTATTATTTTTCTTACCAGTTTTATTTAGCGCAAACTTGACTTGAAGGTATTGGGTAGCAGAGTGTTTTACACAAGAACCAGTTGTGTTACATGAGCACACATTCAGTTTTGTTAGGCACTGGGAGATTAAAAGTGATTTGTCCAGAATCACAGGCGTTTGTAAATTCATCAGAGTAATTTAGCCGCTTAACCGTGGCATGAATTGAGCTGCGCTGCGGCAGTTTGAATAAGTGTGCGGTGCCGCATCTGCCAACGGACGTGGGCAGCACTATGGGGGTAGTGCTCACAATGGCCGTTGGCCGGCGGGCGCAGCGAAGGGGTTAGTCTTGTTTTAAGGCTTTCTTCCTAGTAAGGTACATGCTCCCCTGTTGCATATCTTATATTTTTAGTGTTTGATTTCCACTGCTAGACCGGTGTCTTGGTGCTCATTGCACAAGTGACGAGCCTCTCTGCCGATCTGGTCATGTAGATGAGTCCACACATGTAGTAAAGTGCACCCTGCCATAGTGTTGTAAGGCCTGCTGTGTGGGTAGCTTACCTATACTGCATGCAAAGTCTGCAGGAATGGCACACAAGGGGTGTGCCATATTGTGTTTTTACTTTTCTCTGCACAATGCCACATAGGCTGCAATGACAGTGTGCATCCATTAGGATGGCACAATACATGCTGCAGTTGTTAGAGACCCTCTTTACTCTCCTTGCCCTAGGTACCAGGGGTACTATTTACGAGGGATGTACAAGGGGTGATAAAGGTATTGCCAAATGGGGAACCAATTGTACAGAATTGGTAAAGAGATCTGGCACATGGCAACTGGACAGCAGGAACCCAGTGTGCTTTCTGTCAAAATTGCATCGGGTACCCTGCTAAAAAGTGTCACTTTTCTACAGTAATCCTACGCATGGAAAAGGGTGAATCCTAGAGATTTCCTTGCAAGTACCATTTATGAAGTTTGTGAGAGGAAAGCTAGTAGAGTGCAGAGTCAGTGATGCCCGACTTGGCACAATAGTGAATAGCACATCATGATCAACTACTTGGAGGTTGAGAAGGATGAGGATGGAGGAGAGAGGATTATGTGCAAAGGTTATGATCTATCAATGTTGGGTTTGGACCATTCGGACTTTTCAGATTGGGGTGACTTTGGAATATTTGTAGCTGGTAGTCAAAGAAACTATGAGGGAAAGAAGAGACGTATAAGAGAGAATATCCCCCTTGCGTCAGCAACATTCTGAAATTCTTTTTTGTAGCTCCGCGCCAACGTGGACGACGTCATAGAGGCATGGCATCGCGCGCGACTCCGCTGACGTCACCGACACCATAATAGGCCCACGCCGGTGTGATGACATCAGTTCCGCCCTTTTTTCCATGCCTTCGAGGCACACGGACAGGCCAATGACAAAATGATATGTACACAGTATACAAAGTACATAAATGTCAAGATAACACACACAGTGTGAAGCAAATGCAGGAAACCAATTGAAACAAAACATTTCCTTGACAATAAAATATATATACATTACATTACAGCAACTCAGGTATAGAAAAGTGGACAACGGGGAGGCGGGTGGGTCAGTGAGGAATCCACAGGCAGATACTGTATCTACCAGAAAAAGCGTTACCGAAGGTAAGTAACTTGTTCTTCTGATAGATACATCTGCCAGTGGATTCTTCACCTTGTGAATAGAGTCCCACAGCCGTCCCCACTCCCAGAGGAGGGTGTCCACTCTCCTATACCAGAAAATCCTGGAGGACAGAGCGCGCAAAGTGACTGTCCCTCCTCACCTCAGCATCCAAACAGTAATGCTTTGCAAAAGTGTGGAGGGAGGCCCAAGTAGCCGCCCTACAAATGTCCTCAACAGGTACACCTCCAGACAAAGCAGATGTTGCTGACTTTGCGCTAGTAGAGTTAGCTCTTATACCCTCTGGAGGGTCCTTACCCGCCAAGGAGTAGCAGATCTTGATGAATAGAATAATCCATCTTGAAAGAGTGCGCTTGTGCACCGCTCTTCCTTTCTTGCTGCCAGCAAATCCCACAAAGAGCTGGCCATCCACACAATAGTCTTTAGTCCTATCGAGATAAAAGCTCACCGCCCTCTTAAGGTCCAGACAGTGTAGTCTCTCCTCCTCCTTGGAAGGGTGAGGGGGAGGATAAAAGGTAGGAAGGGTAATAATAGACTGTACTAGATGGAAGGGAGTTACCACCTTAGGCAGAAAAGCAGCCCTGGTCCTAAGAACCATTCGTTCATCATGAATGGTCAAGAATGGGGGCTTTGAACTAAGAAACTGATGCTCACTTACCCTCCTTGCCGAGATAATTGCGACCAGGAAGACCGTCTTAAAGGACAAAAGTCTCCTGGGACACTTGTGCAAGGGTTCAAAGTGAGAACCAATCAAGTAGGTTAAGACAAGTTTTAAGTCACATTGAGGCACAATAAAGGGAGTAGGAGGGTATTTATTAGTGAGACCCCTAAGAAACCTTAAAACCACAGGAGATTTGAATAGAGACGGCTGATCTGGCAAACAGAGAAATGCCGACAATGCCGAAAGATAACCCTTGACTGTACCCACAGCAAAACCTTGCTGTGGCAAAGAAAGTGCAAATTGTAGTATATCAGACAAACAAGCCTTCAAAGGGTCAACGGATTTCTCTCCACACCAAGATACAAATTTAGACCATCTGTACGAATAGATAGATTTAGTGGAGTCACGCCTGGCTGAAAGAATGGCATCCACCACATCGTGTGGGAGAGAAAAGAAATTCAGGTTGCCCCGTTCAATCTCCAGGCATGAAGGTGTAAGGTCTTGAGGTGGGGGTGTAGAACCTGCCCCTCCATCTGAGAGAGGAGATCTGCCCTGAAAGGGAGACGGAGCCGTGGGCATGAGGAGAGGTGGATAAGATCTGTGTACCACACCCTTCTTGGCCAATCCGGGGCGATCAATATAACTTGGGCCCGGTCTCGGCGAATCTTCCTCAGAACCCGAGGAATCAAGGGTATGGGGGAAATGCGTACAGGAGCTGTGAGTCCCAAATCAACTGAAACACGTCCCCCAAGGCTCCCCGCATCAGATACTGAAGGCTGCAGAATGACAGGCAGTGAGCATTCTCGCGAGTGTCGAACAGGTCCATCTGAGGACACCCCCATGTCCGAAAGACGTGACAAACCACCTCTGGATGAAGCCTCCACTCGTGGTTGGCCGAAAACTGCTGACTGAGACTGTCTGCACGCAGGTTCGGAACCCCGGCCAGATGATTTGCCATCAGACAAATCTAATGGTCCTGAACCCAGGACCAGAGATGCAGAGCATCTCTGCAGAGACACTGCGACCCTACTCCTCCCTGCTTGTTGACATACCACATCGCGGTGGTGTTGTCCGTCAGGACTTGAGCCGACGGACCGCGAAGGGAAGGGAGGAAGGCCGTGAGCGCCAAACGTATCGCCCGCAATTCCAGAAGGTTGATGTGAAGCAACCTTTCCTTTGGAGTCCAAAGACCCTTGACCTCCAGATCCCCCAGATGAGCACCCCAACGTAGAGTGGATGCATCCGTTATCACTGTGGCCACCGGAGGAGGCAACTGAAAAGGCTTCCCCTGAGACAGGTTGCCTTCCACGCCCCTCCAAGACAGATCCGCTGCAGTTTCTCTGGAGACCCTCACTGACTCCCTGAGATCTCCGCTGTGCTGATACCACTGCCTGCGGAGGCACCACTGGAGCGCCCTCATGTGCCAGCGTGCATGGTTGACCAACAGAATGCAAGAAGCCATCAGACCGAGCAGGAGAAGGACCTTCAGGACTGGAACGACCGCTCCATTGTGAAATAAAGGAATTAAGTCCTGTATGTCGCGAATCCTTTGAGGTGGAGGGAATGCACGACACACAATTGTGTCCAGTATCGCACCTATGAACAGGTTGCGCTGGGTGGGCACCAGGTAAGATTTGGGTACATTTATCGAAAAACCCAACCTGTGTAACAACTGAGTTGTTTCTTCCAAATGATGGAGCACTATCTCTGGGGATTCGGCTTTGATCAGCCAAACGTCCAGATACGGGAATACCGCTATCCCCAATCTTCTGAGATGTGCCGCCACCACAGCCATCACCTTGGTGAAAACTCGAGGCGCAGTAGTAGTAAGACCAAACGGTAGGACCACAGACTGGTAGTTCTGTGAACCCACTGTAAAACGGCGCGGCTGTTGAAGGAGAGATCTAGGAGGGATGCTCAGCGCCTCTTGGAAGAACAAATGTATAGTGAGGCTGAGGCTGAGGCTGAGGCTGAGATGGAGGAAGGTGAGCTTCAAGATGATTGTTTTGAAGAGAATGCTCACTGCCTGTCATTCTGCAGCCTCCAGTATCCGATGCGGGGAGCCTTGGGGGACACGTTTCAGTTGAGTAGGGACTCACGGCTCCTTTAAGCGTTTCCCCCATACCCTTGATTCCTCGGGTTCTGAGGAAGATTCGCCGAGACCGGGCCCAAGTTATATTGATCGCCCCGGATTGGCCAAGAAGGGTGTTGTACACAGATCTTCTCCACCTCTCCTTGTGCCCGCCGCTCCGTCTCCCTCGCAGGGCAAATCTCCTCTCTCAGATGGGAGGGCAGGTTCTACACCCCCACCTCCAGACCTTACACCTTCATGCCTGGAGATTGAACGGGGCAACCTGAATTCCTTTTCTCTCCCACACGATGTGGTGGATGTCATTTTTTCGGCCAGGCGTGACTCCACTAAATCTATCTATTCGTACAGATGGTCTAAATTTGTATCTTGGTGTGGAGAGAAATCCTAACCAGCAGCGTTGACCCTTTGAAGGCTCGTTTGTCTGATATACTACAGTTTGCACTTTCTTTGCCACAGCAAGGTTTTGCTGTGGGTACAGTCAAGGGTTATCTTTCGGCATTGTCGGCATTTCTCTGTTTGCCAGATCAGCCGTCTCTATTCAAATCTCCTGTGGTTTTAAGGTTTCTTAAGGATCTCACTAATAAATTCCCTCCTACTCCCTTTATTGTGCCTCCATGGGACTTAAATCTTGTCGTAACCTACTTGATGGGTTCTCCCATTGAACCCTTGCACAAGTGTCCCAGGAGACTTTTGTCTTTTAAGATGGTCTTCCTGGTCGCAATTACCTTGGCAAGGAGGGTAAGTGAGCTTCAAGCTCTTAGTTCAAAGCCCCCATTCTTGACCATTGATGATGAACGAATGGTTCTTAGGACCAGGGCTGCTTTTCTCCCTAAGGTGGTAACTCCCTTCCATCTAGGACAGTCTATTACCCTTCCTACCTTTTATCCTCCCCCTCACCCTTCCAAGGAGGAGGAGAGACTACACCGTCTGGACCCAGAGCAGTGGCGGTGCGTCCATTGGGGGCGTTGGGGCGTTGCCCCACTAGCCATGGATGACCGCACTGCCAACACATGCAAATAAAAAGGATTTTTTTAAATAAATCTGAGTAAAATAAATCTCAGCGCACTGCTCCCTACCGGCCCCGGGACAAACCTGACAGACTCGGGCATCGCATAGGAAGTGGGCCGTGGGGGGCGGGGCTGCGGCAGAGAGTGACAGGCAGCGCACAGGCAGAGCTGAATAGCGGAGGAGTAGTAGACTTCACTGCACATGTAAAATCCAGGAGTACTCGCTATTTAGACTGGCCCGCGCATGCGCACAGTGGTAGACCTTCAGAATCTGTCAGGCAGGGACCCGGGGCTCCGGTCTCATCATGGGGCAGATAGTATCCTGCTCTTAGCCAATCCTGGCGCAGTGGCGCATGCGCACAGTGGTAGACCTTCAGACTCTGTCAGGCAGGGACCCGGGGCTCCGGTCTCATCATGGGGCAGATAGTATCCTGCTCTTAGCCAATCCTGGCGCAGTGGCGCATGCGCACAGTGGTAGACCTTCAGACTCTGTCAGGCAGGGACCCGGGGCTCCGGTCTCATCATGGGGCAGATAGTATCCTGCTCTTAGCCAATCCTGGCGCAGTGGCGCATGCGCACAGTGGTAGACCTTCAGACTCTGTCAGGCAGGGACCCGGGGCTCCGGTCTCATCATGGGGCAGATAGTATCCTGCTCTTAGCCAATCCTGGCGCAGTGGCGCATGCGCACAGTGGTAGACCTTCAGACTTTGTCAGGCAGGGACCCGGGGCTCCGGTCTCATCATGGGGCAGATAGTATCCTGCTCTTAGCCAATCCTGGCACAGTGGCGCTGTTCACGCTGCACCAGGATTGGCTGCTGCAGCAGGATGGTGCCGCCCGTGGGTGTTGGTTGCTCTGCTGAGGGGCCGCACTGTATGGCCAATCACATATGGCTATATCCAGCCATGTCGAGGTGATTGGCCATTTCCTACGTCACCGCGCGTGGCGCCCACTGCCAACACAACAACTAAAGTGAAAGTAGAAGAAGTAAGTAGATGACGAGTCAGAGTCTGAGAGAGCGTGACCCCAGGCCAGTTTGTCGTTGTTGTTGTGTGCCTACTACGGAGTCCGGACGGTCCGGACCACCTGGTGCTTTGTTGTGAATGTGTGTACCACTCACTGTCTGCACTGCCACTGAGTCTGCGAATCTGCGTCGTCGGTCGGAAGTCGGAAGACATCGAGTAGAAGTCGACGTCATCATGGTAACCACCGCGTCCACGTAAGTTTTTTACTGTGCCACCAGACCTCCTCTGAGTCACTCTGACGGACCTCTGCATTGCCATCCCTAATCAGCATTGGATCAATGCTACTCCAGTCCAGCTGTTTTGGAGAGACGAGTAGAACAAATTGAAGTGGTAAGAGCCCAGAACATAAGTGTGAGCTGACGGCTAACCCTACTTCTATGTCTACTTCACTGTTTTCGGTTCTCTAATTATGGTCACCTTATTCATGGTGTTAGCGGTTTGTGGTTTTTTGGACCCCAGTGCTCATGGTGTTTGACAGAATTTGTTCATGATGTTGAAGAGTGGCGCTTGATTTATGGTTTTGGAGTCAGACCCCAGTGTATAGCAAATGGTGTTGGACAGAAGTGTTTAGTTTGTGGGGACAACACAGTGCTTTGCTCAGTTTGTTGGACAGTAGCACTTCATGGTGTAAGACAACAGCAGCTTCTTGCGGTATTTGCCAGCGGCGCGTGGTTGAGTGCTTTGCACAGCAGGCCTAGTGCTGGCCCAGGAGAGGTTGTCTGAATGGGTTTGTGCCGCACAGAAGCCAGAAGAGTATGTGGGGTGCAAGATCATTTTCGGAGGAAATCAAAGCAACGCGATCTAAGGCAATCATCCTCATATCCAGGGAGACTGAACCACACCTCTTTATTCTGAAATTAAATGCTGCCCGTAAACACGTTTGCTTTTTCAAAGAAGGGCTATTTGGTTTATTTATTTGTTGCACCTCAAAGAAAAAGTGCGCCCATGGACTGCAACTTGTATAGTAAACTGAATTGTGTAATGTTTAATGCAACTGTATATTTAAAAGTACTTTCTTCTGACATTAAATGCTGCCCTTAAATACATTTCCAACTTCAAAGGAAGGCTATTTAGTTTATTTATTGAACTTGTGCATCACTCAACAGCTCGCGGTAGGCGGTGTCACCATCATGGGCACTGGCAGACTCATATCCCGAACACCCTGTAGCCTTAACCAATCATTGCTCATCTATAGCCCCCGGGCCCTAATGGAAACCCCATCCATCTATTTATTGCTGATACTAAATGTGCTTCATTGAAAGCTTGGAGTCCCATGCTGGGCCTAAAGGAACCCCGGGTCTAACTTACTGACTTATAGGCTGTGTTAGATCAGCTCAGCTGCTATGAGTGTGACCGCTGCCAGCAAAGGGAACTTCTGCCGGAAGCTTGCATCTCCGTAGACAGGGCAGGATGGGTCACGTGTAAAGGCAGGTACTGGGGAAGAATCGGGCAACTTGAAGGCAGGTACAGGCCAGTTCTACCTCCTGCTCACCATTTCGAAGTTCTAATTTCATGACAATCGCTCATTTAGTTTATTTGGAGCGAACCTCAGGTCAGGAAAGAAAGTGTGCACATGATTATGACAACACGGTTCAGCAGCAAGCAAGCCAATCTTTTTGTGTGAATGTTCGGTGTTCAGTTTATTTATGTTTGCACTGTACCAAGTACTGACCTTGGCAGGATTGTGCTATTTTGTGTTGTTTATGTTTAGTGAGGCTTGAAACAGGATGATAAAATTGACCTTGGTGTGGGTGAGGCACAGGGAAGCACTGCTGCCAGTATCATGCCAGCTCCAGAGCCGTAACCTTCCCTTTCCAGTGCTTTCCAACCCTGTGCCTCACTAGTGGCAATTTGAAAAAGAAAGCATGCACTGTGTTCTCGTAAACAGGCCTGTGAGTTAGCATAGCAGTTCTCTGATTATACAGAATAAGCAGTTACCACCGACAATATCATAGGAAATATTTTTATTGATATCATAACTACAGTTTCACAATTGCTTTATGACTCTTCTTGCTTTCTAATTTGTACTTGAAAATGCACCATTTGCCCACACATTTTACAAAATGTTCCCAGGGGAGAATCCCTGGAACCCTTGTAATGACAGTCAGGCTCACTCGCTACGCTTGTGAACTTTTACGCCCCACCACTTTCAAATGTCACCAGTCGCCACTGCCTAAGAGGGCGGTAAGGTTTTATCTCAATAGGACTAAAGACTATTGTGTGGATGGCCAGCTCTTTGTTGGATTTGCTGGCAACAAGAAAGGAAGAGCGGTGCACAAGCGCACTCTTTCAATATGGATTATTCTATGCATCAAGATCTGCTACTCCTTGGCGGGTAAGGACCCTCCAGAGGGTATAAGAGCTAACTCTACTAGAGCAAAGTCAGCAACATCTGCTTTGTCTGGAGGTGTACCTGTTGAGGACATTTGTAGGGGGGCTACTTGGGCCTCCCTCCACACTTTTGCAAAGCATTACTGTTTGGATGCTGAGGTGAGGAGGGACAGTCACTTTGCGCGCTCTTTCCTCCAGGATTTCCTGGTATAGAGGAGTGGACACCCTCCTCCGGGAGTGGGGACTGCTGTGGGAATCTATTCACAAGGTGAGGAATCCACTGGCAGATGTATCTATCAGAAGAACAAATTACTTACCTTTGGTAATGTTTTTTCTGGTAGATACAGTATCTGCCTGTGGATTCCTCACTGACCCGCCCGCCTCCCCGTTGTCCACTTTTCTATACCTGAGTTGCTGTAATGTAATGTATATATATTTTATTGTCAAGGAAATGTTTTGTTTCAATTGCTTTCCTTCATTTGCTTCACACTGTGTGTGTTATCTTGACATTTATGTACTGTTTATACTGTGTATATATCTACTGTCATTGGTCCGTTCGTGTGCCTCGAAGGCACGGAAAAAAGGGCGAAACTGATGTCATCACGCCAGCGTGAGCCTATTATGGTGTCGGTGACGTCAGCGGAGTTGCATGTGATGCCGTGCCTCTATGACGTCGTCCACTTCGGCGCGAAGCTACAAAAAAGAATTTCCGAATGTTGCTGACGCAACATATTTACGATAAAAGGAATTCAGGTTGCCCCATTCAATCTCCAGGCATGAAGGTGTAAGGTCTGGATTTGGGGTTGTAGAACCTACCCCTCCATCTGAGAGAGGAGATCTGCCCTGAAAGGGAGACGGAGCGGCGGAAACGAGGTGAGGTGGATAAGATCTGTGTACCACACCCTTCTTGGCCAATCCAGGGCGATCAATATAATTTGGGCCCGGTCATGGATGCAAGAAAAGATGTCAAACAAATGATTGCTGCTTCAGATCTCTCACATACTGGTAAAGCGGACAAAAGGAGAAAATGTGGAGTCATTCACAAAGGGTTAAAGCAAAGGCTGCTTTAAATTGTATTTTCTCTCTAAAGACATCAATAGTACAGTCTTATCTTACGTCTTGTCTATTTATCATCTATCTCTATACCTCACCTTTACTACTAGGTCACTTGCTGTCACATAAAATCGGGTGAAAGGTTCATTGAAGAGAAGAAGACCTGGCAGAAGTCAGGTGTCTTGCATTTCTTCTCGAAGGCCTCTCTCAGAATTATAAGAGTGCTAAGAAAGTTCTTCCCGTCAATACAGTTGTGGGCCTGCCAAGAGTCCCAAGATTCTGCGCACAACACTTAGGTGCCATGAATTATCCATGAAGTGAAGTGGCGTTCATGGAAATTGTTATATCAATGCCATTGCAATGATATTCAGCGCCATAGTTCAAACGTCAATTGCAAGGAAGTAGAGTTTCACAACCTGGTCTTAAGGAACAGTGGACCCTTATTGAAAAAAGAGCTTTATGATGTGATTACATGCTGTTATTCCCATGTATTTTAAATAGAATTATATTTGTTATGCAGGCCTTTATGCTGCAATGCCAAGAGACATTCTACTGGTGGTTGGAAATGAAATAATTGAGGCACCTATGGCGTGGCGTTCTCGCTTCTTTGAATACAGAGCATATCGACCTCTTATCAAGGAATACTTTCGCCGCGGTGCCAAATGGACCACTGCACCAAAACCCACGATGGCTGATGAACTTTATGACCAGGTATCTCAATTACTTCTATTTATGTGCACGGTGGTGATTGGCCTACAGACATGCAACCCTTTGGATCACATGTGATGTTACCAGTGACCGACTTCTAGCATGTCCAGTCCTGGGTTTTAAACTACGGAATCTAGGGTTGATCACATCCCTGAATGTCTGGAAAAGGAGTAACAGAGCAGAATTGGACCCTGGATCTAAGGCCAGCTTCAATCTCGGTTCAACACTCCTTTTATCAAGAAAGATTATTTTTAGGATGAACCTAGTGCAGTGACAGCAGCCCAACGGTGCAGCACCGCGCGTCTGCAACCCTCTACTCTTACATATGCCCTGTGTATAACTGCACAAGTAAACTGCAAAGAGAAAATGAAATACACCAATTCTACCCTCTTCCCGCCGTCCCCACTTCTTACGGCAGGCAGTCGACTCTCCGTAGACGTTCTCTCTTCAGCATGGCTTTCATGTCCCCACCAATCACAGCCTGTCTCGCCTGTCACCTGCAAAATATATACCCTGTCGCCCACATGTCCTCGTGCTGTGACGGTCACTACTCTGTATTCACCAACCACCCCTTGCCCAACAGTCTTCACTGCTCGTCTCACAACCTCCACCTCACTCTTGCTCTCTCCTCCTCGTTTAAGTTCCTCAGCTGTTCTTTCCTCTCATATTCAGACTCGTGCTAGCCAGTGTGCCCGCCCCTCTCTCTGGCTGGGCCCTCTCCTCGTCAAACTTTTCTTCTCTCCCGGTACCGATGCCCCCTTTCATCTTGCGTCACATCTCCCTCTGTGTCACTATCTCTTTCCCCTTTAACCTCCCCTCGATCACTTCCTGCCCTCTCACCCTTACCTCCCGGTGTCTCTGCCGGTTAGGCCGTCTCTCGGCCTCTGCTCCCCTGGGCACCTTCCCTCCAAGACTGATGCACTCATAAAGGCATGCAGAGTGGCGGGTGAAAAGTAAACATGGCCGGGGAATCCCCGCTCCGGGCCCTCGGCCATCAGTCCTCCACTGGCAACATCAAATCCTACCTCGACAGCACCCCACCACCCTTTAAAACAGGATCGCAGGGTGAGGGTGTTGTAAAGAGGTGTTGTTTTATGCAGGAAATAATCCACAGAAAGTATTCAGGTAAAAGAGTAGATTTAATCCAGTAATTTGCAGAACATCACGGGAGTGCGTCCTTTCTCTCCGGAGCATGAACGGTAACTGACAAGTACAACCGTCCATGCCAGAGAGTCAGGCCGCCCTCACGAGAATGCATATTTAAATAATAATACACAATGCTAACAACATTAGACTTCATGCACACCTAACAGAAAGTGTGCGCATGAAGTCGGAATTGAAAGGAAACAATGGCGCGTGCAACTGCACGTGTACATGTATACATATTATGTCACCCTTCCCCTTTCATAAACAAATAAACAAAAATTAAGAATCTTTGTACCTTGAAGGAAAAGAGCAATTACGTGTGGGTCTTATTTGTTCAGTACACTCCAGATCATTACTTAAAGAACTTGAAATTGTCGGACTAACTGAAAAGTTTCCCAACTCCTGATCCTGAGGAGGAGCAGGTTGAACCTGACAGTCTAAACTATTTTTCAAACCTGTGTTTTGGGAAACCGGTTCAATAGGAAACTCACTTTGTACACCTAAATCTTCCAAGAAATGTGAAAAGTGTAAATCATCTTGTAACACTTCTTTTTTTCCAATAATCCTTTTAGCTTGATCTGGTGTCAACCTCACCAAAACTCTTTTACTCCACCAACCTCTTTGACCAAGGAATAAAGATCCCTTTGAAGTTTTTAAACCCTGTACAGGAAGAGAAAACCTAGAGAGACCCTTCTTGACTTTCATTGGAGACTTAATCAACACCCAATCTCCAATTTCAAAATCAGAATCATTTTTAAATTTCCTGCCACCATAATATTTCTTTTGAACAGCTTGTTTGGAACCAACATTCTTGAGCATCCTCTCTTTATCTTTACAAACCAAACATGAATTGCCACTTTTCTTCAAATCCCTGATCCATGAAGGACACAGAGTACCATTGGGTTCCCTTTTCCTCAAAAGTCTAAAGGGAGAAACACCAGATGTTGTGTGTGGGGTAACAAGATATGCCCAAAGTTTTTTTTTAGACAAATATCCACAGGAACTCTCTCAGTTAAAGCTGTCTGTATCCCCTCTTTTATGTCTCTATTCATGCGTTCAACTAAACCGTTGGCTGCTGGGGAATACAAAGCAACTTTTAAATGTTTGACATCATGAGACAACAAAAAAATTTCCGTACTAGATGAGGTAAAATGTGAACCATTGTCCGTGACCAACTCTTTGGGAAAACCCTCAGTCATAAAAATTCTTGCCAAGAAGTTAATCACAGAAGCAGAAGAGGCTGAAGAACAAAACTCAAATTCCACCTATTTTGAGTAATAATCTACTAACACCAAAATGTATTTTTTATCATTAGGAAGGAGATCAAACGGGCCTGCAAAATCTAGTGCCAATTTCACCCATGCTTCCTCAGGTGTTGGTACGTTGTGATAGAGCGCGCGGGTCACCCGACCAATAATTTCGCCACTTCCGGCTTCGGGCCCATATATTTCAAATCACCATATACATTGATCAGATGACCTCACGGTCTGCTATCAAAGTTTGTGAGTTCCTTTCGTTATTCTTCAGAGTACCCGACTTACAGTCCACCGATGCGGGTACCTATGACCACAATGGATCAGGGAGCTAGCTGTAAAAGGAAAGGCAGCAAAATACGTTCGTTCTCAGAAATCATTAGATTTACAAGAATAAGACAATCAATAATCAAGATAATGAAAAGTACATAACTATAGAGAAATAAAGTCAGGGTAATCATTGAAATGCTAATATGAGATGCAACGGGAATATGCTATGCATTTAGGGCAAAAGTTCTTTAGACAGTTTAAGTAAGGAGGTTCTAGACCATATCAGAAAATGACAAACTGCAATGCAAAATATAATTTCTAGCAGGTAGGGTAACATAGGAACACTTTATGAAATGAATGCAAATGACTTTATGATTCAATGGTTGCGGAAAAAGCATGGAAATTTAACATATGCAAAGGTATGTCTTTATTAAAGCAAAAGACAGAAATTCAGGAAGGTGCAAGATTTAAAGATTCAGAGCAATATTTACCTAGACTGGTGTGGAAACCAAACCCTGGCCACGGGTCAGTTAAGGGCAGGAAACCCTCAAGGAAGGATACCCCTCAGTGGGCAGCAGGTGCAGAATGGACACCCAGGACAGGACAGGAAACCCTCAGATTAGGAATCAGGACAGGAAACCCTCAGGACAGGAAACCCTCTGGACAGGACCCTCTGGACAGGACCGGCACCCGCAGTTCGGAAGCAACGCCTGCGCTCCACCCTCTCTGCAGCTATCGATCAAGACCCCGATTTGGGTCAGCGAACTCCCAGCAAAGTGCTCCGCCAGCACTTTAAGGTTTAGTAAAACCTTAGTCTATGGTCAATTTCGAACAGAGTGCTCCGCAGTACTCTGTATCTTCAGTCACCTATTGGGTGTGTTGGGTCAGTGACAGGTCAGCTAAACCAGACAAGTCGGACAATTTCCCTAGGTGAACCCAGGGTAGTTATACTGTTTTGGGACGGTGTACCACCCCCCAATGTTGCAAAGTGTCAGAATCCCTCAATTTGGATTGGTCCTAAGGTAGGATTTGGGTAACACACCAATCAGAATAGACTATTTGGAGGCCTAATTTACATCTCTGGGCACCGCCTAGCAAGATTGGGGTTCCCATGAGAAAGTCGCGCAGAATACAATGAAGAGAATACATTTTCGTTACAATTGAACAAATCATGATGCCGCTGCTGGGCGAAGGTGTCCTTTCCCAGGGTGGCTCTGGCATCCACCTTCTTTGGCCTCAGTTCAATGCCATAGTAGCTTCTGGCGAGTCTGCGCAGAAATACCCTCCAAGATGGACTCCCCAGCCCAGCACCCCTCCGAGTCGAGGATACATGAAAAGTAGGCGAAAACAAATTAAAACATAGAAGTGACGGTATGAAAACACATCATTGGTTTTGTACTTTAAACTTATCATTATAAAAATATACTATGCAGTTTAAATGTTAGCAACATATACACTTGTCACAAGAGCATCACCACGTTATTCACGAAAGCTGTGTATTACGCATGCGCATCTTTTCCCACCAAACTTATAACTACGTCAGGACACGTGAGTGTGACTGACGCATGCGCAGAAGAGATTTTCCAAGCGGCGGCCATGTATTGTATTGTATTGTGATTTGTAAAGCGTTTTAGAGACATGGATTAGTTATATTAGAAAACACATAGAAAAGCTTCATCTACTTCGGTCGAATATAAAAATAAACATTAGTAAGACGTACAAAATTTATTAATTGATTACACACGGGCGAGGTTCATGACTCGAGCAAGTCGCGATGCGAATCTTGCTCTATCAATCCCTCTTTGATGATATTTACTATCATCACAAAAATAATGGAACCAGATGCCAACTTCTCACACCTTATACAGCTCTATCTCTTCCAACAACCGATTCAACTTTTCCTTCTCATTTTTGGTAGGGTGAGAATTTTTCACCCTTTTGTATATCTGATTATTCATTTCTTCTAGTTCAAGCTCATCCACACTTCGTTTCACTCCTCTGGCATTCACTTGATGCTTTCTGGTGTGCTTACGACATTTGCAACTGACAAATATGAAGAATAGGATAAGACCTATAATTCCAATTGGCATCAGTACCTTGAACAATAAGCTTTTACCTAAGCTAGCAAGCCAATGACCTACGTTTGAGAGACCATCTACCAGTCTCTTCCAGGCACTGTCAACCTCGAGTGGTTTGAGTTCCCTTTCCAAATTAGTAATGTTTTTCACATATCTTTTGAGCTGCACACTTTTGTCCGGAATGTAAGTGCAACAATGTTGCGCCTTCAACATCCGGCAGACTCCGCCCTCTTTTGCTAATAAGGTGTCAAGAGCAAGTCTGTTCTGTAAAACCATTGATCTGATCGCAACCATTTCGGTATTGACCAGCAGAAATCCATGAGCTGTGTCAGTAGACAACACATCTACTATTGTGGACAATTTGCAAATTCTGTGAGTGTTCAGAACCACTCCCACTCCAGGTATCAGTGCACTGAAAATACTACCCATTATTTCACCTACGCTTTCTCTTTTACTACGCACTAAGCCATTAGTATTTTCACTGCTTCCAGCAACTTTATTCACATGGTATATTTTCGGGAAGACAATGCCAAAATAGCAGCTTCCACACCAGTGATCCGGCAATTTGAAATAAGCCTTGTCTCCACATATATAATAAATTCCGGGAAACACAGGCTCTGACCCATTTTTGAAACCCCATCCTCCAATTACCTTGTAATTATGTTCACATTCACTGGAACCAATGAAAATGTTATTATAGTAGCTAGTCTTCTCGCGGTGAAGACATAGCTTTCCTTTCTTTTCAAAATCCAGCAACAGAGCAGGTCCCGCCCCACCATTTGAGGTGCCTTCCATGTTTTCAGCCCATTTTGGCGTTTTCTGCCTTTCGTCATCTGCCTTTCTTTGTATTTTTATTCTCCTCTTCTCTGTCATGTTCAGGAACATCTTTTCCTGCTCACGCAAAGAACAGGTCAAGTTATCTCTGTGTGCGTCACCTATGTCGATATTACCTATAGTCAGAAAGTATTTGCCCATGTAGCGAGTAACGTCACTTTTGGTATGTACAGGATTCAGGTTCCCACGTATAGGAAGTTCAGAAAAGATCACGTCATTGTTGGAGTAATAGTACTGTAACGGTCCTCTTTTGTAAAATAAGCTTGCTAAAATGCTACAGGAGATTCCATATGTCAGGGGCAGGTGATGGTATGTCACGCCTTCAGCTTCAGAGGTAGGTAGCTTCATGCAGACATAGCAATCTTCAATTTCCATAGTCTCTACATAGTGTATTAACAAGTTTGCGAAAACATTTAAATGTGTCCTATTCTTAACTCCATGATAATGTAGTCCTCGCTCATCTGATGCTTCTAGGTCTCGTTTTGTTTGTCTGAGCCTTGCTACGCTCTGTGTTGTCAGCTCCTCATTGTCAGTATTTACAATTTCAGTAGGGTCAACATTAGTATTTTTGCTCACCGCAAAAGGAATGAACACTGTTAGTCCTATCCAAACTAATATCACTATAATTATACTACATACACATACCTTGCAGCATGTTTTGCAACAACTGCGACTAGGTCTACCATTCACGCTTGAATCAGACATTTTGGCTCAGAAGAAGTTTTCTCAACCCCTCTTTGTGACTTTACACAAGTATCTTACTTTGTGCAAATTCACGGTGGCTCTTCTTCTTCTTCGGCAGAGTACTCGGCGACTGGTTCTCCGTCGCTTTCGTCAGTTATATCAAGATCTTCAAATTCTTCCAAAACGAGCGTCCATTCAGGAGACTTGTACTTTTTGTTTTGTCTCTTTATTCGATCGCTCCTTCTTTTGGAGGTGTCTTCTTGTTGCTCAGCTATGCGAGCACTTCTCCTTTCTTCAGCACGTTTTTCTTCCACCGTCTTTATCCTCAACCTCAATTTCTTTACGAAGCCAGGCTCAATGTGCTTTCTTTTCTTTAGTCTTTTAGTTGGCACTTGGATTTCGTTTTCTTCTCTTGCTTTTTTATTTTCTTTAGTTTGTGGCAATTCTGCTTCAGTTTCTTCCCTTCCTATCTGACTAGTTCCAGGGCTCGCATCTATTTCTTTTGCCTGGTTACTAATCTGGCCTTGTTCAGGAGAATTTTGTGTTTGCTTTTCAAATGTCTCTATTTCTGTGTCCTGAACACGTTTCTCTAATCCTAGCTGATCCTGTTCGAGCACTTCGATCCCTTGATTTTCTTCCGCTCGAACTATTATTCTATGTCTAGTCTGTCCCTTTTCGACATCAGGAGTCAGTGGAGGAGTATCGATCACTTGTTCTGTCCCTGTCTGACCTTCTCCTTCCTCAGGTTTGACGTGAATCTCAATAGTCTGAGGTTCTTCGCCTGTGCCTTGCTTTTCCTCTCCATCCCACTCTCTACCTTTCCAAATTCGTTCTCTTGTTCGGATTGGGTCTTCGGTGAGGTCAATCAAGGGTATCCACTCATCTGGCCATATGCTTGGCAGCTCGTCATCAGCTACTTCTGGACCAACTTCTGGGAACCCTCCAGCAGGCTGGACTCTTGGCAGTTCGTCAACAACAACTCCTGGTCCAACGTCTGCGGATCCCTCAGCTTGACTGGTACTGGGCTGTACGTCGTCAGCTACTTCTGGTCTTGCTTCTGCAGGCCCCTCTGCTGGGCGGCCTTCTTCTTCAGGCTCCTTGTCTGGTAATACCTTCTGGGTGTGGCTGGCGTGGATCCAATGGGGAACACCTGCACACTTCACTGCTGTGGTCGTTACCAGGATCACTTGGCGCTTCTCTCCCCACCTTGGTTACAGGCAGCTCGATCGAGTATGCTTCTTTATCTTGACCCAGTCCCCAGGAACCAGTTTGTGGAGAGGGGTCGTTGGATTGGCGACGGCGTCTTCTCCGATCTGGCGAGAGATATAACGCACTTGGTCACCTAATCTCTTGCAGTATTCAAGCACCAAATCATCAGTAATACTCAACAGTTTGCTTCCTGGTACCCATGCTTGTCTCATCACTCTTCCCATCAGGATTTCATGGGGGCTCAGGCCTGTCTTTCGGTCTGGAATACTTCGGAGTCCCATCAGGACCAGAGGCAGGGCCTTCACCCAAGTCATGCCAGATGCATCACACAATTTCGCTAGTCTGTTTTTGATAGTCCCGTTTATTTGTTCCACTACTCCAGATGCCTCTGGACGATATGCACAGTGGAGTTTTTGCGAGATTCCAAATGCCTTACAGAGTTGGTCGATCACATCAATCTGAAAATGTCGGCCTTTATCTGATTCAATCGTGACTGGAACCCCGAATCTAGGTATCAGTTCTTTCAGTAAACACTTCGCTACTGTCAGTGCGTCGCTTTGGGGAGTAGGGTAAGCTTCCACCCATTTTGAGAATAGGCAGACAATGACAAGGACATAACGTTTCCCCTCACAACGTGGCATGGTGATGAAATCAACCTGTATTCTCACAAAGGGACCCCCTGACCTCCCAATTTTCCCCAGTTCCACCATTGTCTCTTGCCTGGGTTCATCTTTTGACATGACAGGCACCTCTGGCACAGGGACTCCGCTACTTTCCTGAACTTTTTACTGTACCAAGTCTGTTGGAATATCAGAATCATGGCGTCCCTACCAATGTGTGATCCCTCATGTATCAATCTCGCCATTGTGCCAAGCAAGTGTCTGGGTAACACAGGCATACCATTTGGGCCCAAGATGACACCATCCTCACGTCTTGGTCTACACCCTTCTTCCTTCCACTTCTCTCTCTCTTGCCAGGGTGCCGCCTGCTGCCATTCTCTCACTTCATCCCATGTAGGCACTTCTTCAAACACTCGAAGTTGGCAGCTGTTTCCGGGCCCCCCTCGTTTTGGATTTATAATATATCGATCTCTGGCGCACAATTGGGCCACTCGATCAGCGAAATCATTTCCCAAAGATACAGAGTCAAAACTCGTCTGAGCAACACATTTGACCACTGCCAGTTCCTTTGGTAACTGGATTGCCTCTAGAAGGTCTTGAACAACTTTTCCATTTCGAATAGGGGTACCTGATGAAGTCAGGAACTCCCTCTGTAGCCACAACTGGCCAAAGTCATGCACAACTCCAAAACAGTACTGACTGTCAGTATACACTGTTAGGCGTATGTTTTTTCCAATTTTGCAAGCTTTTATCATAGCGATCAATTCGGCTACTTGTGCAGACTTTACTTCAAATAAATAACCTGCTTCTACAATTTTTGTTAAGGAGACTACCGCATAGGCAGCACTTAGGCCTCCTTGTTCATGCCTTAGGCATGAACCATCCACAAACAATTCCATGTCATGTTTAGGCAAAGGTGTTTCACTAATGTCTGGGCGTGGTTTTGTGCACAATTCTGTTAAATCAATGCAGTTATGCTCATCTTCCTCCCCATCTTCCATATCCATTGAGTCGGGAAGCAGAGTGGCGGGGTTCAGAATGTTGCACCTGACAATTGTTATATTGGCAGCACCCACGAGAATCCTCTCGTATTTAGTCAGACGACTAGGGGTGAGATACTGAGTTTTCGTTCTGGTTAGTAAAATTACCACTCCATGTGGAACATACACAGTTACAGGATGTCCCATGACAATGGACTCACTCTGCTCTAAACTTGTGCAGGTAGCAGCTACTGCTTTCAGACATCCTGGTAATCCAGCAGCCACTGGATCCAGGGTGGCAGAGAAATATGCCACAGGCCTTCTGGTTGTGCCATGTTCTTGGGTTAGGACTGACAATGCACAATTATCGCGAGTGTCACAGAACAGGGCAAATTCCTTGGAATAGTCTGGCATTCCCAACGCAGGGGCTGTACACAGACAGTCTCGCAGTTTGGTGAAGGCTGTTAAGCTTTCATCATCCCATTCTACGATTTCTGGTGTTCCTCTCTTGGTCATTTTTATCAAGGGCCTAGCTAGGACTGCAAATCCCACAATCCATTGCCTGCAGTATCCTATCACTCCAAGGAACATTCTGATTTCTTTCTGAGTACGGGGTAACTGCATCTTTTGAATTATTCTCACTCTTTCTGATGTCACTTTCCTGATGCCTTTCTCTATCTGGTGCCCCAGATATTTCACTGATTTTGCACAGAACTGTAATTTTTCAGGGGCTACTTTATGTCCCTTCTCACTCAGGTGATTCAGTAGGGCAATGGTGTCAACCACACAATCCCTATGACTTTCGGACGCCACCAAGAGGTCGTCGATGTATTGCACCAAGACAGAATTTCCAGGTAAGACCAAAGTTTCCAAACATTTTTTCAAGATCTGATTAAAGATAGAGGGGGTCTCTGTGTACCCCTGGGGGACCCTATTCCAGACATACACGTGACTGTTGAAAGCAAATGAGAAAAGAAATTTGCTGTCTGGATGCATGGGTATGGAAAAGAATGCATGACATAGGTCTATCACAGTGAACCACTCAGCGTCCCAGGGAATCTGATACAGAATCACTGCTGGGTTCGGGACAATAGGGCAGCAAGGAACCACTATTTTATTTACCTTTCTTATGTCCTGCACTACTCTGTACTTGCCACTAGGCTTTTTGATGCCCATAATCGGTGAGTTGCATGGGCTACTCATTACTTCCTGTATGATGTTTCCTTCTAGCAATTTCTGTATTTCCAGGGCAACACCTGCTCTCACTTCTGCATTCATTCGATAAGGTTTAGTATTAGGGTATACTGCATTGTCCTTGATGGCTATCTGTATGGGGTCTACGTTTTTCATTAATCCTACATCTTTTCCGGTAAAGTCCCATACCTCGGGCCTCACCTTTTCTTGGAGCTCTTTGGGCAAGTCCTGTATAGTCATTCGTTTAATTTCTGAGTCAGGTCTGATCAACATTAATTTATAAATACCATCTTCATCTGGGGTCTGAATCTCAACGCCCTTTGGTGTGCAAAAGATGGTACAGTTCATTTTGCACAGCAAATCACATCCCAGTAAGTTCACTGGACTGGTGTCACAAACGACAAATCTATGCATTTCTTTAAAGTTTCCAATTGAGATCTCCATGGGCTCGGTAACAGGAGTACTAATCAGTTGATTAGATACACCCACTACTTGGATGGCTTCTCCCGAGAGGGGTAGGTTTGGAACGTCCACTGTTCTTACAGTAGAACGGGTAGCGCCAGTGTCCAACAGAAAAGTGACATCATTTCCGTCAACCTTTCCTTCAATGTATGGTCCGGACTGGTCTACCGGCAAGGAGGCACCAAGTACGCACTCCTCGTCCTCCCCTCTCAGGCCCCGTCAGTACTGGTCATCACAAAAGAAGGTATCATTTAGTAAATACTGCGAAGTTGCTGTATTTCTGTTCTCATTGCCTTCCCAGACTTCTACATCATCACCCTCCGTGGATTTTCCCCTAAACACTTGCTTTGGTGCTCGGGGCAACTGAATCGTTTTTACCTGTGGTTGGGTCTTTCTTGGTCTTTCTTTCTGCGTCTGTGGAGTTAAATCAGGTGTTTTGGGGTTATCATCCGGCAAATAGGGACACTCGTCTCGCCAGTGTCCAATTTCCCCGCACTGGTGGCAGGGAAATTTCTTCTTAGCCTCTTCCCTGCTCATTTTGGGCCGGGGCTTACCTCCTCCCCCACCCCCAGGACCTTGGTTCTGAGTAGTTTTGGCCATTTTACTCAATTGTTTTTCCTGCTGTTCTGCGAGCTTCACTTGAGCCCACATAACCTTCTCCTTGAGAGCCTTTTTCTTTTCTGCCATCTCGTCCTCACAGTACTTTGCGTACCGTAGGACCTCATCCATCTTTTTAGTGTGCCAACAGATTTTGTTGTCTTTTATCCACTGACAAATTTCGGGTCTTAAACCATTTACAAACCTGTAAATAAAATGTGTCATATCCTTCATCTCGATGTTATCTATTCCACTGTATGTTTTGAACACCTGCAACAGCCTTTCATAAAAGGAGTGCACAGTCTCATCTCTCTCCTGCGTTGTTCTATCTATTTTTGTCCAATCAGTTTCCTTTGCGGACACTTTTGCTTTCAGATGTTGAATTACTTGTTCATATTTTTTCATCACCTCAACAGACGGTTCCCCTGTTTTGTCATTTCTCGGGTATTCCTCACTAGGCCAAGCTATGGCTATTTTACACTTGGTCCACAGATCTACCGGGACCACAATGTCAAAGAACCCATCCAGGTCTTTCCACAGGCATTTTTGTACCTTTACGAACCTTTCCACCTGTCTGTACCAGTCAACTGGCTTTTCGCGCAATTTCGGGAAATCGTTAGTAAAGGACACAATATCCTGTCTGGACCATGGAACGTGCACATACTTTCCACCTGGTACTTCACGCATAGGGCATAACTGTTCTGGTTTTTCAGTTTCCCTTAAAACAAATTCGGGAGTTGCCTGTTTAGACCTGGCCTCATCCTTTTTCTTGACCCACCTTGCTTTCCATCTTTCCACATCTCCCCATTTTTGCAATACTGACAATAGTTCCTTGACCTGTGCTTTTTTCCCTGTAGCATTTCCAAATCTTTGTCTGAGAAATCTGCCCTATATGGTTTTTGCAGCGGTTTCGATCTTGAAATATCTATACCCATGCTAGCAGCAGTGTCTGTCAGTTTTTCATGAAGTACTCGGGTATTTCGGGTGAGACTTTTGCAGATAAACAGCATTTCGTCTTCAGAGTAGGTATTTAATCTGTCTAATCCTACGTTTCCTGCCCTCAATTCCTCTATTTCTATTCTCAGTTTGTAGAGATCTAAAGGTTTCGTGGAGGACGTTTGCTTTTCCAATTCCTGACTCCATCTTTCAATTTCTTCAGGAGTCACCAATGTGACACTCCTAGTACCCGCGGTCGATTCCATCTGAATTTCTCTCGTACTAAACGTGTGCGGCCTCGGCATCTTTTTCCCGGTCTTTCTAACGGGCAGATCTATCAGCGAGACCTCCGACTCGCACTCACTTGTCTGGTCGTCTACAATTAAGGGTTCTGGTTTGGTCGGTGCAATGACAGGAGTAATTACTGGAGGTTTCGGACTCCCTTGACGGTCCCCGTACAACGGAACCACTGGCCCGATAGTTACTGGGATTGTCAAGGCTTCAGGACTTGCATTTAGTTGTGACATTTTCCGTATTATTTCAGCTCTCTGATTTTCCAGTGCTTCTCGCTCTTTCTCTTCTAATAACCTGTCCAAAGTGTTTCCATGTAACACCTGCGGGGTTAGAATGGGAGCATAACTCGGGGCAGTGGGATGAGTCTCACTCGGCCCTCCGCCATAGTTAGGCTTCTGAAACAAACTTCCTGTGCCTAGAATTCTCGGATCTTCCTCAGTCTGGGGCTGTAATACCGGCCTTTCTGAACCTAAGGACCTCATTTCGCCTCCGTAGGGGAGACGCGGACAAAAATCTTCTTCCCGTGAATATCCCATTTCCCCCCCTACCAGTCTCCTGGGGTAAATACTTCTTGTTTCCACAGGTCCTAGATCCTCAGTATAAGGAGGAATTAGATAATTCCCTCCTACACTTACGGACCTGATCTCTTCCCTTTTTAGAGGTCTCCGGGGAATATCTCCTGCACTTGCAGGACGGTATCCTTCATTATAAGGAGGCGGACTTCTCATGCATAGGTCATCTAACAATTCGTCCTCTGATTCTCCCAGGGACCCCCAGTGTTTGGACTTCTCTGTCCTTTCCCCCCCCCCAGGAGGATCTTCTGCTGGCATCATGGGAAACAGACCCTCAACAATCATGCTCTGTCTCCACTGTTTCATCTTTTTATCTCTAGTTTCTTGTTTCAGTTTTGGGTAAAACTTTGTCAGTCCTTTGTCCATTCGGGGCTTATCTCTTTGGAAAGCCTCAATCTCCCACTCCTCTAATGCTTCATACTGCGTTAGTCTCGGTCTGGGATGTAATTCATTCATTCGGTTTCTTAAATTAAATAGGATCCTAGCATTAAAGGTACCTTCTAACGGAAAAGCCATTATTCCGTCGTCTTTTGTGTACTTCACCCAATTTTCTAACCACACACATGTATTGTACCCTCTGTCAAACATCATGAAAGAGGCGGGAGTATTTGGTGGTGGAATAATAACGCCCTCTCTAGTTATAATCGGCTTGTCCTTCTTGAAGTAATTCTTTACCTTATTTACAAGGGACATTTTTCTCTTAGTTCCGTACATAATATCGTATCTATTAGCCTTCCACTGATCCCTTTCAAACCCTAGGTGCCTTGGATCAGGTCTAGTCTCTGGAGTATACGAGTGCCACATACGATTTCTACGCTTAATTTTGTTTACAAAATTACCTCCAATCAGAATGCGTCTTGCAATTCCGTGCGACCAATGGGGTGCACGAGTTCAAATAATTTCGGCCAATGGGTGCGCGGCCCCTTCGTGAGACAGTTCTCACGCTCCGGCGCTCACCCCTCCTTCACAATTCCAGCCCCGCTACCCGCCCGCTGTTTCTACCAATCCCAGCGCGGCACGGAGTGACGTCAGAGACGCTTCGCGACTGACTCCCTCCCTTCACAAGGTAACGGAAACTTTCTTTCTTTCTAAAGTGCTAGTGCTTGGTTATTTTACAACGAATACACATTCGCCACAGTGCTCAAGTGTCTAGACAGGAAAGAGTTTGTTTTACTGCAAGTAAACTACTTCCATTTACTTTTCACTCACTGCGAGTAGATCTCTTCCGCCTACCCTTCACTCTAGCATCAGTGAACCTGTTACTTCCCTAGACCCATCCACTCTTTCCGGGATATATCCGAGTCTAAGGTTTCCCAGCGGACCCCTTTGCTTTCACCCAAGCTCCGATGAACCTGCTACTCTTCCGATGTGACCCTTACTAGGTTACGCCACTATTGGAATTTTGCCAATGAACCTCGTCACTAACATTTATTCACACATGTATTCAGGAAAAACCCTAGTTAGTGCTTCCTGGTTCTACCTAACCTGCACCTAACTTTCCTCGAGCCTGCGACCTCAAGGCAAATGGATTCTATTCACCACTTTGCCATTCAAATCCCCGGGGAGTTCTGACAACACTTAACAATTGTAAACGAATTGGTTAATACATATATCAATTAGAAAACAGTTTAAAACATTTCATAATTTTCCAAAGCAAACATTTCAAGTGAGTGATCAGTTCTCCTGAAGTGCCTACTCTTATAGCAGCATCTATATACTAGCAGCTACCGACTTGACTAGCCTAACTAGTCCTACCTAACCTTTAACTAGTCCCTAACCATAGCTCTGCTACCAGAAAAACTGATAGAGCGCGCGGGTCACCCGACCAATAATTTCGCCACTTCCGGCTTCGGGCCCATATATTTCAAATCACCATATACATTGATCAGATGACCTCACGGTCTGCTATCAAAGTTTGTGAGTTCCTTTCGTTATTCTTCAGAGTACCCGACTTACCATCCACCGATGCGGGTACCTATGACCACAATGGATCAGGGAGCTAGCTGTAAAAGGAAAGGCAGCAAAATACAAACCCCACAATATCATTCAAATTCTTAGCAAATGACCACGGACAACTGGAAGTTTTAAAGTCTTTATCTAAAGTTCGTTCTCAGAAATCATTAGATTTACAAGAATAAGACAATCAATAATCAAGATAATGAAAAGTACATAACTATAGCGAAATAAAGTCAGGGTAATCATTGAAATGCTAATATGAGATGCAACGGGAATATGCTATGCATTTAGGGCAAAAGTTCTTTAGACAGTTTAAGTAAGGAGGTTCTAGACCATATCAGAAAATGACAAACTGCAATGCAAAATATAATTTCTAGCAGGTAGGATAACATAGGAACACTTTATGAAATGAATGCAAATGACTTTATGATTCAATGGTTGCGGAAAAAGCATGGAAATTTAACATATGCAAAGGTATGTCTTTATTAAAGCAAAAGACAGAAATTCAGGAAGGTGCAAGATTTAAAGATTCAGAGCAATATATACCTAGACTGGTGTGGAAACCAAACCCTGGCCACGGGTCAGTTAAGGGCAGGAAACCCTCAAGGAAGGATACCCCTCAGTGGGCAGCAGGTGCAGAATGGACACCCAGGACAGGACAGGAAACCCTCAGATTAGGAATCAGGACAGGAAACCCTCAGGACAGGAAACCCTCTGGACAGGACCCTCTGGACAGGACCGGCACCCGCAGTTCGGAAGCAACGCCTGCGCTCCACCCTCTCTGCAGCTATCGATCAAGACCCCGATTTGGGTCAGCGAACTCCCAGCGTAAAACCTTAGTCTATGGTCAATTTCGAACAGAGTGCTCCGCAGTACTCTGTATCTTCAGTCACCTATTGAGTGTGTTGGGTCAGTGACAGGTCAGCTAAACCAGACAAGTCGGACAATTTCCCTAGGTGAACCCAGGGTAGTTATACTGTTTTGGGACGGTGTACCACCCCCCAATGTTGCAAAGTGTCAGAATCCCTCAATTTGGATTGGTCCTAAGGTAGGATTTGGGTAACACACCAATCAGAATAGACTATTTGGAGGCCTAATTTACATCTCTGGGCACCGCCTAGCAAGATTGGGGTTCCCATGAGAAAGTCGCGCAGAATACAATGAAGAGAATACATTTTCGTTACAATTGAACAAATCATGATGCCGCTGCTGGGCGAAGGTGTCCTTTCCCAGGGTGGCTCTGGCATCCACCTTCTTTGGCCTCAGTTCAATGCCATAGTAGCTTCTGGCGAGTCTGCGCAGAAATACCCTCCAAGATGGACTCCCCAGCCCAGCACCCTTCCGAGTCGAGGATACATGAAAAGTAAGCGAAAACAAATTAAAACATAGAAGTGACGGTATGAAAACACATCATTGGTTTTGTACTTTAAACTTATCATTATAAAAATATACTATGCAGTTTGAATGTTAGCAACATATACACTTGTCACAAGAGCATCACCACGTTATTCACGAAAGCTGTGTATTACGCATCTTTTCCCACCAAACTTATAACTACGTCAGGACACGTGAGCGTGACTGACGCATGCGCAGAAGAGATTTTCCAAGCGGCGGCCATGTTTTAGAGACATAGATTAGTTATATTAGAAAACACATAGAAAAGCTTCATCTACTTCGGTCGAATATAAAAATAAACATTAGTAAGACGTACAAAATTTATTAATTGATTACACACGGGCGAGGTTCATGACTCGAGCAAGTCGCGATGCGAATCTTGCTCTATCAGTTGTATAGAGGGAGTTTCGCAATCTTCCAGTGCTTGTCTGAGACAAGACATGTACCACAGGCATTTATCCAATCAGTAACATTAGACTCTAGAGCAGGCCACCAAAAACTTTCTTTTAATCTTCTAGCCGTTGCTCCTATGCCTAAATGGCCCTCATGCGCTATGTCAAAAATCCTTTTCCGTAAAGAAACAGGGGGTACTGCCAAATCTCCACGCATAACTAAACCTCCTACTATAGAAAGTTCTTCACTGACTTGTGCAAAAGATTTCAAAGTGGATGGTAAGGACCTTTCTTTAGGCCAGCCAGTCACAATCATGTTCTTAACTGCCTGAAGAGTAGAATCCTCTACAAAAGCTTTTAACCAATCGTCCTTTGTTACATGAGGAAGGTTAGAAATAACATCCTCAATAGTGGCAACCACACTTTCTACATCATCAAACCTTGTGGGCAAGTAGCTATCTTTTAATGATAATCTAGATAAACAGTCCGCTCTACCATTACGACCACCTGGTATATACTTGATAATAAAATTATATTCATGCAAGCGAGACAATAATCTTACCAGCCTTGATGACGCTTTACCTGTGCCATTTCCTGACAATAAATGAATTAAAGGTTTGTGGCCTGAGAAAATTTCAAACTGTGTGCCCCAAATAAAAGTTCTAAATTTTTCAACAACCCAGGTACAAGCCAGAGCCTCCCTCTCTATTGTGCTGTAGTTAGATTCGGCAATAGAGAGAGATCTGGAAGAGAAACCCACAGTGTTCTCTTTCCCATTTACCCATTGGGATAAGACTGCCCCCAGTCCTTTTTGGCTCGCACCCACTGATAATAAACATTTAAAACCAGGTGAAAATGGAGACAAAGCAGGAGCCTGAATAATTAATTTCTTCACTAATTCAAACGCTCTTTGTGCATCATCATTCCATGTAAAATGAACATTTTTCTTCAGTAAAAGGCGTAGTGGTTGGACAACCAGTGCATAGTTCGATATAAATCTAGAATAGTATTCCGTCATACCCAGAAATGACCTAAGTAAATCCTTGGTATGAGGAACCACCACTTCGTCAATAGCCTTTGTAAGGGAAAATTTGGGACTGATTCCAGAAGCTGAAATGGTGTGTCCTAAATAATCTAGTGATTGAACCATAAATTTGCACTTATCTGCACCCAGTGTGACTCCAAATTCTTTAAACTTCTCAAGTACTTTTCTTAAAGTAATAATGTGTTCATTCTTATTTTTTGAGAAAATCAGGACATCATCCTGGTAAGCTTGAACTGAAGTAATACCTGCCAACATGTGATCCATGAACCTCTGTAAGACGCTAGCCGCAGAGGCTAAGCCAAAAGGCAGCCTGAGGTACTTATATGCACCAAAGGGTGTTATAAATGTCGTGAGGTCAGTGGAAGAAGTGGAAAGAGGAATCTGGTAATAAGCCGATTTTAAATCTAAAATGGAAAAGCAAGTGGCACCAGAGATATTTGATAAAAGATCCTGAATTTTCGGTAATGGGTGACAATCTACTAGTATGTTTTTATTCAGTGAGCGTAAATCAGCACACAAACTAATCGAATTATCTTTTTTGCGCACAATAACAATGGGACTCACCCATTCAGAGGAGTCTGTGGGAGTTATGATCCCTTCTTCTACTAATTTATCAAGTAAGATCTTCAAATCAGACCTCACGCTTAAAGGAATGGGCCTGGCCTTATGTACAATGGGGATAGCATTCTCCTTTAGCTTTATAAAATGCTCTACCTTTGTGATCTTACCAATGCGTGTTGTGAACACATCCGAAAATTCACTTAAAATTTTTGTTTTGAAAGATGAAACATCATTCTCTTCAGAATTATCAATAACATCAATAGAAACATCATAATTGATTTGAATGGGATTTTCAGCACCAGGAACTAACTTTAGTCCCATCTTAGCCAGATCTTGCCATCCAATAATGTGCTTACCCTTGAGGAGCCACATACACTTTTGTATACATTTTTCTCCCCAAACAAGACACAAATTCAAGGAAATAACCATGCATTTCAATGATTTTACCCCCATAACCTTTAGGAATACTATCTAATGTTTCCAATTCTTTGCCAGGCCAATGTTTTTCAAATAGTATGTCTGAAATGATCGTAACTGGTGCTCCAGAATCACCCATCATTTCTATTTTTAAATCACCAATTATAAATTCACCTAAAGGTTCCTTGACCTTTTTCTCAGAGATACTCATATTTACAATATCAATATCAATAGAAAGCATCATTCTTTCCATACTATTAGAAAGAATGAGATTATGTTCAGAAGGATCTTCATTTGAAATTTCTCTAGTATCTAAAGCACTCACTCTAACAATTCTCTTGCTTCTACAAACACTATAAAAATGACCAGTTTTACCACATTTTGTGCATTTTCTACCTAACGCTGGGCAAATGGGGCTGTCACCCAAGTGCGATTTCGCTCCACATCTGTAACATAATGATGAACCTTTGTTTTGTCTTGTTTGAAAAGGCTTGCTAAAGCATGACCTGTAAGAAATATTGTTAACAGAAGAATCATGTACAACAACATTAATAGGAGAAACATTTTCCTGATTCAGACAAGTAGACGTAATGATGGATCGTTCTATTCCCTTTGCTATCATAATAACTTCAGTTAATGTTGGATCTCTGCAACTAAGAATTCTCTCCTGTATTTTTTTATGAAAACAAGAGTATACAAATTGGTCTCTGATGTGATAGTCTAGTTCTGCTCCAAAGTTACATTCAGATGCCAAATTCCTGAGAATCGATATATAGTCTTCAACTGACTCGTCTGAACTCTGTTTCTTCTTTCTAAAGTTAAATCTTTCTAGCATTACACTTGTTCCAGAAATTTCTTATTTAATCTCTGAACAGTAGCTGTATAGACATTCCATCCTTCACCACCACTTGGAAGTGGAATAGTGACCGGTAAGTTATTAAAAGTTTCACGTCCAACTCTCCCTAAGAAATTGTATAGGATGGCAAGTTTGCGTTTAGCTGAGTAGTCCTCTGCATCTATGGCTACTAAATAGTTTTCAAAAGATTTAATCCAGAGTTTCCAAGGTTCTTTAGGTTTACCTTGGTGAGGTAAAAAATGTTCCAATTGAAATATTTCTTGTTTTGCCATTAGTGATAAAGGCTTTGCCTTTTAGAAAATAAAGTTTAAGCACTTCCTTCATTTTACAAGGTCAAATATGTATTTTAGGTTCAGTTTCCACAAGTAAGCATTATTCTTTTTTAAAAGAAAGTATGTCTCTTAAGAAAACAGTCTTAGGAATGAAGAGAATAAGAAAGTAATTTTTTTTTTTTTTAACTTACAGTTCCTTTCTGTCTCAAAATTGTGCTCCGGTTTGCTCCAAAAGCCAGTAAAATCGTTTTCCAGAGAACGATTGTGCTTTAGTACTTTAAACAACAAGGAACAAGTGATAAGCCAATCACTTGATTTGGGGGCGTGGTCGCACGAGGGAAAACCAATAGAAATGGGTTTACCAGCAAGGCGCCCCCTTGGCTTGAAGGAAGAATCATGTGTTTCCTCTCCGGTCAGGATGCCTGCCGGGTAAACAGAGATGCAGGAAGCAGATCGAAGGAAACTTGAAGCACAAAAGACTGGTGATGTTCGTGCAAAAAATGCCGAAAACGTCGCCAATTGTAAAGAGGTGTTGTTTTATGCAGGAAATAATCCACAGAAAGTATTCAGGTAAAAGAGTAGATTTAATCCAGTAATTTGCAGAACATCACGGGAGTGCGTCCTTTCTCTCCGGAGCATGAGCGGTAACTGACAAGTACAACCGTCCATGCCAGAGAGTCAGGCCGCCCTCACGAGAATGCATATTTAAATAATAATACACAATGCTAACAACATTAGACTTCATGCGCACCTAACAGAAAGTGTGCGCATGAAGTCGGAATTGAAAGGAAACAATGGCGCGTGCAACTGCACGTGTACATGTATACATATTACAGGTGTCCAGCCAGCAGCGAGATCCCAACCAGTGGCCAGGACCATCAAGCATCATCTCAGATTCCTTCCTGGAAAGAGTAGGCACTGGGGTAGAGTCACAAACTACCAACAAAATAAATGACCAAAAACCACACACAATTCCACCCGCTCCACCAGAGGCTCGATATGTAGGCACAAAAGTTAAAGTTCTGACCCATCTTTGTGGGTGAGCTCTCATCACTTACATACATTTGACTGTTAATCCTATACTTTCTAAAAGTCCCTGTAACAGCCCAAAGTGCAGCAGTCTACTACTGTACTTCAAGGGTAGACATGTACCTAACAACGTAGCACTTGAACATACTGTGGGGCTTTCCTCACCTTTTTATCCTGGATGTTTGTCTGGGTCAGCACCGGATTACCAGAAATACTCAGTAGGTAAGCAATCTCCCACCCAGTGCTACCCGTAGTAAAACGTGTAAATGTTAACCACCCAGAATAATGTGCTGCATGGCGTAAAACTTATAAGGTCCCAAGTCCCAAATGCGAGACCAATTGGATATGCCAAAGCTTGTTTTTGTTAACTACGCTTTATTCACTTTCACTTAAATCAAGGGACTATCTTCCATGCTTCTTCACAGTGTCACCCGTAACTGCCAGAAAAGCAAACCTCTTCACATGTCAAAAAAAGCAAAAACGTTTCTTGTCATTATGTTGCATACAAATGTTAACTTTTCTAATCGCTTTGTTTTCAATTTGCCAATACTTGTTTTATTTGCTGCTAACAATTATTCTGAGATGTGTTTGTACTTTGTTTCCTATTAAGACGCAAAATACCAATTCTATAGTCAAAGGGGCAGATTTATGAAGGCCTTGCGCCGCCGGTGCGTCATTTTTAACATGGCAAAAAGTGACGCACCGGCGGCGCAAGGCCTTCATAAATCTGCCCCAAAGTATTCAGGAAGACTATAGTCTACTGAAGAAGTATTTTAATTCACTTTATGAAAATTACACTATTAAATGTCATACAAACGAGGAACAGTTGAATCAAACCCCTGGTATTTCTGCTGCATCTTTCATAGTACAGCTCACATTTTACTGAAGACCTTGCATTTCGTGGCCACGCCCTCGCTTGTCGTGACCCAGTCATCACCTCTCTGAGAAATCCAGGCCTAAACCATCTATTACAGCAGATATTATCTTATACTTGTGTTCTGATTTCTTTTGTTGCCCTTGAAAACATGGCACCAGGTTTGCGTTTTTAGTCCACTAACTGTGCCTCACTAGCTTTTTTTACCCATTTGTTATTTCCAGGATTATCTAAAACGTACTGTGGAAGACAGGCATAGACTGGCTGCTCAGGGAAGATTTGTGACAACCGAGTTTGAGCCGTGTTTTGATGCTGCTGATTTTATGAGAGCTGGAAGAGACATTTTTGCTCAAAGGAGTCAGGTAGAAATCGAAAGTTTGTATGTATTCCTTAAAATAATTCAAGATTCAGCATGTTGCTTTTACTATATTTACACTATGTTCAATGTTGACCGGCCCCACGGAAGCAAAAGGTTATTAATTTTAGTTATGGGTTATGTGGAAGATCTACATAGGCAGTTATACTTGTGTACCTTTCAATTAGTGATAGTAACAACGTTTCTTTGAAGCTCTGCAAAGCTTGATCAAAGCAGGTGATAAGCTTTGGCCGCTATTCCAGTAGTCATGTTAACTGGAACAAATCCGTATTATTTCCTCTCACAGATGCCACAACCCCCTTTAATTCTGACTACCCTTTCATGTGGTCCTCCGAGCCAACTAAGTATCTGGGCATTTAGTTGACCAGTGACGTGGATAAACTTTAGATAGCCAACTTTGGCCACTCTGTCGATTGGTTAGAATCCAAGATCCCTCTTTGAAACCACGGCTCTCCAAGATGGTGATGCTCCCAATATTGTTATATCTCTTCCTCAACATCCCCATCCCTCTCACCGCTTGTTTCTTTCGCAAGGTCCGCTCCTTATTACCCTGGTTTGGGCGGGGCGATAACCTAGGATCGCTTACAACACCCTGACCCTTCCAATGTTGCGTGGCGGGCTGGGAGCCCCGGATTTTAAGCTCTGTGCTCTTAGTGTTTTCTTCATTTCTCACTCCAACCCATGCCGTTTCAACTAACCCTGGGAGTAGTTTGCATAGTAGCTCTACGCATAGTTACTCAAATTGCACTTCACACTATGCATGCTATGCGTAGCTACGCAAACAGCATAGTTCACTGTGCAAAATGCTGTTCGCACTGATTGCTGTGCCGGTGCTTGTCCGCACTAGGCAATCAGTGCAAACTGCATCTTGCACGGTGCAAGCGGTTGTTTTCTGCTGCTCAAGTAGATTTGTACTTGAGCGGCAGCTTTCTCAACGTGGACTGGTAGTTTCTCATCGTGAGTGGTCGCGAGCAAACGCGACCACTAGCAATGAGAAACTTGACCTCCCCGCATTGAGAAGCTCACCGGGAGGCTTATTTTCCACGCTCGCGATCGCAACTTGATGTTGCTGATGGCAAACGAGGAAAAAGTCTCACCTGGATGTCTTTTTGCTCACTCGCAGTCGCCAACTTTAAGCTGAGGACCTCAAGCAAGCAAAAAATGACTGCTACACTACGCGTGTTTGCACTGTGCTACGTGCAATTTGAATAGTGCGAAGTAGCGCAAACTTCACAAACTACGTGAGCGTAGCGTAGCACTATGCCCAGGGTTAGTTCCAACCCAATGTGGCAGTGGAGGCCGACCTTGCCGCCCATTCGCCGCTCACAACTGCACTCTTTGCCCCGACGAAACTCCTGCGCACTGAGATCGATTCGGTCGAGAACTTGCGCTGGACCTGGGAAGGCATTTCTAAGATCTCTGGCTTGGAAATGCTATTCGCAAACTCTATGCCCATTACACATCACACCGCTTTTCCTCCACTCTAGATGTCCATGATGGCTAAACACGCTGCTCGCCTTGACCTCTCTACAGTTTCAAACTTTTATCCTGGGGACTCCTTTTTTCACTTGGCCCTGACACTGGCCCCTTGGACACTCTGTTATATTACCAGCTCTGGGCTGTTTGCAGGAAGCTTCACTCCACCTTTCCCCAACCTCCCCCCCTGCTAGCCACTCTTGATCTACTCTATGCTTCTTCCTCACCCAAGAAATTGGTTACTAAAATGTACGCTTAAAAACTAGCAGCGTCCTCCATTTCTACCAATTGGGCGCACACTGCATGCGGCAAGGGCCTGGGAATCGAGATCTCACAAGCGGATTGGCTGTACTGTTGCAATCAGATCAAATGCCTTTCCCCCAACTACTGCTTGCATCTGATACACTTCCAATACATACACAGTCAGGATCGCACCCTCGCCCAACTCCATAGATTAGGCCTTGTAACAAGTGACAGATGCTTGCGCTGCTCCACGCCCGTGGCTGATTTTGCTCATCTCGCCTGGTTGTGTCCGTGAGTCTCGGCATATTGGCTGTAGGTTTGTGCAATTAGCTCTGAAATCACCTCTTCACCACTCCGACATGACTCGTGTTCTGCCTCTTCGACTTCATAAAATTTGTCCGGACGTCTCCCGCTGTTTGACTGCCATGCTTTTGGTCCTTTCACGGTGCAGGTTCTCAATGTCTTGGGGCAGTAGACCCGCGCCCAAGGCAACACTATGGCTTGAAGATGCATCCTGCTGGAAAACCCTCCTGTCTGAGTTCTGGGACGTCTTGCCAGCCAGGTCTCGTCTACTTGATTTGTGGGGTCCACTTGTTACCTACCTCTCAAGTTATGACCCTCAGCAATCTGAGACTCCTGCCGTGCTCCCCGCCGGCTCTCCAGCAGTAGCGTCCGCCGGTATTAGTCCATAAGCTTTTCCCCTCTAGTCCACGGCCTTTTCATTATCCCTGCCTTTCTCCTCTATGTCTGGTGCCTCCCCTGATCATCTGCGTTTGCCTCACACAGGAGTTTATGATAACTCTTCACGTTAAGTGTGCACTTATCTCTGCTGTGCTGCAATGTATTGGTGTGCCTAATTTTCTGCATTTGTGGAACTATGTAATTGTACTGTGCAATCTTTTTCAAATAAAGGTTTTTGGAAAAAAAAAAAAAAAGAAGATAACCTTTAACTTCTCTTTACCTTCGAGGACATACACACATTTTTGCTTGCAAACCTTTTTCATTTGGAGAAACCCTTTCCTCTACACTCCCACTATTTTCAGTAGGAGGCTGGGGGGTTCGCGTATATCTTTCCCCTTTCTTCTCTAAAAATGAATTTACTTCAGCTCTTGACGCAAGTCCAACTCTGACCCTGACCATTACTAGGATGAGAAGGGATGATAGATAGATCACTGTTTGTTCTGCTGCCGTTTTCTCGTTTATTTCGTGTTGTCCGGTAAGTTTTGTCCCATTGTCCTCGTTGTTCCCTGCCCCACCCCGCTCCCTGCCGCTGCTCCTCCGCGGCCCCACCCCCGCTCCCTCCAGCATCTCCGCACGCTCCCCCCCACTCGCCACCCCGCTCCCGCCTCCCAGCGGCTCCTCCCTCCCACAAAGGTACATAAAGAGTGGCTCACGGGACAAGGAGCTGTGACCTGACCTGACCTGGTCAGTCCGGTCGCTCCTCTTGCCGCGTGGCCACCCCGAGTGTGCCCGATCCCCTCCCGCTGCCGCCACCGCTGCCGAGTCAAGACTGCCCCTGTCTTGGTTTGGCCCCTGTCCCTGACTGTCCCTGTACCTGCTTGGTTTTCTCGTGTCAGCTGTTTGTTCTGCTGCCGTTTTTTCGTTTATTTCGTGTTGTCCGATAAGTTTTGTCCCATTGTCCTCATTGTTCCCTGCCCCACCCCGCTCCCTGCCACTGCTCCCCCGCGGCCCCACCCCTGCTCCCTCCAGCATCTCCGCACGCTCCCCCCCACTCGCCACCCCGCTCCCGCCTCCCAGCTGCTCCTCCCTCACCCCCCCCCCCACACCCAAAATAATCCTCCTCCCCTTCCTAAGCGCCTTGAAACCCTCTGGGTATGTAGTGCGCTATACAAATTTTTTTGACTTGACTTGACTCTCCTTATGGCAGAGTGTATGCGTACGCGCAGTGGGCGCGCCAAAGGTAAGCCCGTCTGCGCCCGTCCACGCCTGGACCGCGCCCTGCGCCAGAACCCCTGGCCCCCGCAGAGGCCAGCCCACCCGCCGGACCTACGACGCAGCCACCCTCAACGCACTCAACAACGGCCTGACCCCCGGCTGCCACCGAGCCACCCCTGGACGCACCCACGGACCCTTCACCTGCCAATCCTGCAAGTTCTCCTGCATCCGGACCTGTACCGCACCCGCCAAGCCAAGCACCAGCAGCAACCACCTAAAGTGCATCCTGCTCAACACCCGCTCCGTCCACAGACACGCCGTTGAACTCTGGAACCTCCTCGACTCCACATCCCCAGACGTCGCCTTCCTCACGGAAACCTGGTTGAACACCTCCTCAGCGCCCGACATCGCCATCGCCATCCCGGACGGATACAAGATCACCCGAAGGGACCACGTCAACCAGACAGGAGGAGGTATCGCCATCATCCACAAGAACACCATCCGTATCACGACCAGCTCCGATGACACCTTCGCCGCCGCCGAACACCTGCACTTCCAGATACACACCGACCCCAAGACCACCCTCAGAGGTACCCTCATCTACAGACCCTCGGGACCACGCACACTATTCAGCGAAGACATCGCCGACTTCATCAGCCCGCACGCCCTCCCCTCCGCTGACTACATCCTCCTAGGGGAGCTCAACTTCCACCTGGAGAACAACAACGACCGTAACACCACCACCTTGCTGGACAACCTCACCAACCTCGGACTCAAGCAACTGGTGACCACCCCCACCCACTATGCCGGCCACACGCTTGACCCCGTCTTCTCCTCCAGCAAGGACATCTCCTTCAGCCACGCCACCGGACTCCACTGGACAGACCACAGCTGCGTCCACTTCAGCTTCAGAAGGACAACGCTTCACCACCACCCGCAACAGTTTCCCCGCAGAAGCTGCCACAAGATCACAGCCGACCAGCTCGCCACATCCCTGAGCCAGAACCCTCCCGCCAGCTCAGCGAACCCCAACCAAGCCGCCTACAACCTCACAAGGTGGATCAGCAACTGCGCAGACGACCTCGCACCACTGAAGACCCCCCCGCCAGACCCGGCAACAAGAAAGCATCCTGGTTCACCGACGAACTCAAGAACTCTAAGAAGAACTGCCGAACCCTCGAGAAAGCCTGGCGCAGAGACCCAACACCAGACAACATGACCATCCTCAAGCTCGCCACCAGAAAACACCACCAGCTGATCCACACCACCAAGAAAACCGCATTCAAGGAACGACTAGACAACAACACCCACAACAGCAAGGAACTCTTCAACATCGTCAAAGAGCTCTCGAACCCTAGCGCCGGAAACAACAACATCACCCCATCGCAAGACCTCTGCAACTCGCTCGCCTCGTTCTTCCACAGCAAGATCGCAGATATACACAACAGCTTCAGCACACAGCCGACGCACCCTACGACCACACCAATGCCCCCCACCACCACCCTCCGCGCCTGGACCCCGATCAACACTGAAGACACCATCCGCACAATGAACTCCATCCACGCCGGATCACCAACTGACCCCTGCCCTCACCACATCTTCAACAAGGGCGACTCCATCATCGCACCCCATCTCCGGGACATCATCAACACCTCCTTCGACACCACCACCTTCCCAGAGAGCTGGAAACACGCCGAACTCAGTGCCCTACTGAAGAAACCATCAGCGGACCCCACCGACCTCAAAAACTACCGCCCCATCTCGCTCCTTCCTTTTCCAGCCAAAGTCATCGAGAAGACCGTCAACAGACAGCTTCCTCGAGACGAATGGATCCTTCGACCACTCGCAGTCCGGTTTCAGAGCCAACCACAGCACCGAGACCACCCTCATCGCAGCCACAGACGACATCCGAGCCCTGCTCGACAATGGGGAAACAGCGGCACTCATCCTCCTGGACCTCTCCGCGGCCTTTGACACGGTCGGCCACCGCACCCTAGTGCAGCGCCTCAGCAACATTGGAATCCAGGAGAAGGCACTGGAGTGGATCAGCTCCTTCCTCGCCGGAAGAACCCAGAGAGTCCGCCTCCCCCCGTTCAGATCAGAGGCCACCGAAGTCATATGCGGCTTACCACAAGGATCATCGCTCAGCCCCACGCTGTTCAACATCTACATGAGCCCCCTCACGGCCATCGCACGCCAACACAACCTCAACATCCTCTCCTACGCCGACGACACCCAGCTGATCCTTTCCCTCACCAACGACCCAGCAACCGCCAGAACCAACCTACACGAAGGGATGAAAGACGTAGCCGAGTGGATGATGAACAGTCGCCTGAAACTGAACTCAGATAAGACAGAAGTCCTCATCCTGGCATCATCACCCTCCGCCTGGGATGACACCTGGTGGCCCCCTCCCCTGGGCAGCGCACCCAAACCAACGGACCACGCACGCAACCTGGGCTTCATCCTGGACTCCTCCCTCTCGATGACCAGACAAGTCAACGCTGTCTCCTCGTCTTGCTTCAACATCCTACGCATGCTACGGAAGATCTTCCATGGATCCCCACCGAAACCAGGAAGACGGTCACCCAGGCGCTCGTCACCAGCCGACTGGACTACGGGAACTCCCTCTACGCCGGAACCACAGCCAAGCTTCAGAAAAGACTCCAGCGCATTCAGAACGCCTCAGCAAGACTCATCCTGGACATCCCCCGACACAGCCACATCGCCGGACACCTGAGAGACCCACACTGGCTCCCCGTCAGCAAGAGAATCACGTTCCGACTCCTCACCCACGCACACAAATCTCTACACAACCAAGGCCCCAGATACCTCAACGACCGCCTGACCTTCTACACTCCAACCCGCCAGCTTCGATCGACCAGCCACGCCCTCGCCGCCGTTCCCCGCATCCGAAGAGCCAAAGCGGGAGGAAAATCCTTCTCCTAACTGGCAGCCAAGACATGGAACTCCCTCCCCATCCACCTCCGCCTGACCCAAGACCACCTCTCCTTCAGGAAGTAACTCAAGACCTGGCTGTTCAAGCAGTAGCGGACCCCCCCCTAAGCGCCTTGAGACCCTCCGGGTGAGTAGCGCGCTAAACAAATTCCTTGATTTATTGATTTGATTGGTTTATGAATACAACACACATACGCAAATCATAAACACATATGACTGTGCCTGCTCACAAACTCCTAGCTCATCTGCAAACCAGAACTCCAACTTCCCACAGCCAACAGGATATTTACTCATACGAAGTCTCCTTGTAAGTAAATCCTTTTACTAGTGCCTAAGTTTTATGAATTTCAAAAGGGGTTGTCACTCATAAATTACTATTTCAACCTTATTTCCAGCTTCACATGCACAAAGAAATCTATGTGAACCTGCCTCCAAGTGCCTAATGACCTCCTACAAATATGGAATTGTCCTAAAGTCTCATTGTCTTGAGCTCCAGAGTTTCTCTGCTACACTCAATAGACACAATCATCTGGGTCATGTTCAGTTCCCACGTGGAGCTTGATACCAGGGTCCTAACCGGTTTTTCCCTCTTCTTCTTTAATGGATCACATATAATTAGTCTGGAAGAATACGGCATACCTGTGTCAAGGCCAGTCTCTCATGCTTTTCTGCCTCTGCACTGAGTCAGTGAAAATGCTTCTGGTACTGGGAACTGCCAGCAGCACACTGTAGGCAATTGTTAAGTAGGTAATAGAGAAAGAAAAATGAGTTGCTGAAAGAGTTGATTTCCACTAATTAGAGCATTCAGCAAAATACCTTGAGCAGGACCTTTGAACTCTAACAAAAAATACATTTTCTTCTAGGTTACAAATTACCAGGGCATTGAGTGGATGCGAAGACATCTTGCTCCAGAGTACAGAGTCCACATCATCTCTTTTAAGAATGCTAACCCAATGCACATTGATGCTACCTTCAATATCATTGGACCTGGCCTAGTGCTTTCCAACCCAGACCGTCCTTGCCACCAGGTACAGTTTTACACCTTAGATTATCTGAAGACCAGTGCAGCATTAAATCATGGTGAAGAATATATATTTGTAAAAGTTGTCACTAGCTTTATATTTTAGGGGTTGTTTTTTTAGATTGACCTCTTCAAGAAGGCTGGCTGGACTATAGTCACTCCTCCACCCCCCCTTATGCCTGAAGGTATTCTTTGCTTATTTCTGAAATGTAAAATCCCAATATTTGTTTTGTGAGTCCGTATCAGCATCTCTAATAGTGTTGGTTTTCTGGTTTTAGATCACCCACTTTGGATGGCATCCAAATGGCTCTCTATGAACATCTTAATGCTTGATCAAAAGCGCGTGATGGTGGATGTCAACGAGCACTCGATCCATCAGATGTTTGAAAAATTAGGTAATTAGTGACACTGATATTCGTTTTCACACTTGCACCTGCCTTTCCACAGAATCACAAACACACAAAGCACTGGGCTCAATTAATCACCAGGACTATAGAAAGTGTATAGGACCACTGTTAGACCTGACACCTTTGGCGTGGTTTTCCCCACATCTTTTTGCCTCTGACTCATGTATTTTTGATGCTGTGCTGGATTTCGTTTTTGCTGGTTTAGATGCTTTGGACCCTCTGCCACTGCTGATCAGTGCCAGAGTGTAAGTGCTCCCTCTGTAAATTGTCATATTGATTGGATATACCTGATTGGCATATTTGTATCACCATGAAGTCCCTAGTAAAGTGCACTGTGTGTGCCAGGGCTGGTGATGACAGCCTGCAGCGCAGATTGCGCCACCCACTTGAGTAGCCCTAAAGTGGTGACTCAGGCCTGCCAGCGCAGGGCCTGTGTGCAGTCAGTAACTGCCATGTCCGCCTGGCCAGTGTCCCCACTGGCTGGGCCTAACCCTTCCCTGTCTCTGCACATCAGTCACCCCTATGGAAGGCTCAAGGTACCCCCCTGGGCAGGGTGCAGTGTATGGATAAGGTCGAGCATGTACTAGTGCAGGTCACATGCTCTGGTAGTGAGCGGCAGCCATTTTGTGTGCTCACTGCTGTAAGGCTATCTTGCTCCATAGAGTAACATGGGGGAGGCTGGTCCCAATGGATACCACCCTATCTTCCCATAGGAACAAGATGGGACATAAGTGAATGATATCCCTGAACTCAGAATTTAATAACACATCTTTTAGTTAAGGTTGTTTTTAAATCCTGTGTTTGAGAATAGTACTTTTAGAAAGTGGCTGTTCTCTTGTCTAACCTTTCTGTGTGCCTGGGCCTGTTTGTGGATTGACTGTCTGGCCCGAGTGTGACAGGGGCTGCAGAGCCCCCAGGGGATTGTCTGAGTCAGCCCGTGGATGAAAGGCAGCATCTGCTGCCAGGGAAGTGGGAGGAGATCACACCTGATAGTGACAGGGCTGTGCCTGCCTGACCACAAAGCTGGCTCCACCCCCCTGCTGGGCGACTGTCACCTCTGTCCCTGATACTGAGAGGAAGAAGGAAGCCAGGAAACCCCCAGTGCCTCAGCTACCCCCAGAACTGGTTTAGACCGGGATCAGGGCCCACTTGCACAAAGACTTCAAAGGACTTCAAAGGACTTCAAAGACTTTTTGGGGTATAAGAGAAGGACCCCTGACTACAGGAAATCAGATTCTACCATCAAGAAGGAACCTCTGCTGGAAGGACTGCTGGAGAACAAGAGGAAGATTGCCTTGCTGTGTGCTCTAAGGGCTGACCTGTTCTGCTGTTGCAACTGAAAGCTGAGGAGGAGAAAGGGACTTTGCTGTGTGCTGTGACCCTACCTGCTTTAAACTGCCAAGACTTTGCTGTGTGCTGTGTCTGCAAACTTGAATCTCCAAGGGCCTGAGAAGAGCTGGCCTCCTGTCTGCAACCCAGGGACATAAAGGTTGCCCAAGGACTACAAGACTCTGCTGTGCCCCCTGAAGCTGCTGTGTGGCGAAGAGATCGTGAAACCCTGTAGTTTGACTTCTTAGCGCACTGGCTGCTCTCTAATTTGAGTGAGGGCGCCGCGCTGACCCAGCCTGCTGTGTGGCCGAGATCGACGTGTTCATCGACACGTGTGGGGTGCAGACCGGAGACTTGTGGGCCTCCCCAGTGCAAGAAGCGCTGAAAACAATTGTGGGCCGTGTCACCGTCGCAGCCCGGGGTCAGTAAACCCCCGTGGAAGTGCCCCGTATTTTGCCGGTGTTGACGCCACGAAGATCGAGCCCGCCGCGCTCTGATTGGGTGAGAGAGCCGAGCCCCCTCACCAGAGCAGCGACGGAATTGGCCCGTGGAGCGTAGCGTCATCGGCGAGGCCGCGCTGCCATTGGTTGGCGGCCTCCCGTCCAGAGGGGCTCGTCGCAGGAGCCGCGACGGGATTGGCTGGTCCAGGCAAGGAGAGAAGGAGGAGAGGAGACGACCCGTCTGCGAGAGCCGACCTCGCCGAGGGAATCTAAGAGCGTCCCGCACCCCTGGCCTGCCGTCCCCCCAAGGTGAGCAGCACCACCTCCCCCGCCGCTCGTTGGATTGTCGAGAGCGGGTGGGAGAGGAAAGGGGACCGGCCGGGGCGGGGACGAGTGCGATCTGCTCGGCGAGGTACGCCTGGGGCCATAAGAAAGAGCGAGGCTGTACCGGGGGAAAGGAAGAGTCCCTGGACCTCGCGGTAATGCGCGTTGGCAGCGCTTGAAGGCACATATAAAAACGTACGTGGGCATTGTGTTTACTGCTTGTTTTTAAGAGCACATTGGTACAGTGAATCAATATCACTCGTTTTTGGGTATTGAAGAGACAAGAGACTTGAGACTATCGTTTTTTGATAAAGAGACTTCCTGAATGTAACTGCAACCACAAGATTAAGATCAACATATTATTGACAAAGTGATTATCGTGCAACTGCTTTATTTACCTGGCTGAAACTAGATAAAGATATATATTTTTTATAAAATAGACTTACCTGTGTGGTCTCAGTTTGTGGTGGATGGGGATTACTGTTGTGTTAAGTGCAAATATTATACACATTGCCTTGGGGATAAGCCTGCCTGCTCGCGCCAAGCTACCTAGAGGGAGAGCGGAGGTTGTCTACTGTGTGTATTCCTTCACCCTGACTAGAAGCAAGGGTCCCTACTTGGTCTAAGGTACTTACCTCTGCCAACTAGAGACCCCCAGATCTAACAACCACTATTAATAGACGTGCTATCCCTCAGTATACCAGATCCCATTGTACTGGAAGATAAAACAAACCAGGGAGCTGACAGGATACATCTGGATCACCAGCTATATAAGAGTACAAATTTGGACGATAACCTAGTACAAGCAAGTCAATAACAGTAATCTGACTTCAGCTACAAAACACTAAAATAAATGATATCAAGTTCAAACAATAGATTTCAATATTGTGTATACACCCCAAGAAATCCTAGTAGCTTTGTAAATTAAAAGGGACATTTAGATGGCAAACGTTTAAAACTGTGCATGCCAATATAAAGAAAGTGATTCAAATATCCCATGAGTTAGAGAATAAAACTCAATGAAAACAAGTTAGCGAGGTGCTAAGAAGGATAATGAAATTTTTATCAAGAAGAATTATCGAATAGCGACCAAGAGTGTTCATGAAGCATGAAACCACACATTTTTTCAGGTCCAAATTGTAGATAAAATTGCAGTGCTTCGTAAATATCAACATGATCTGCAGTAGCAGGAGATGGTGATCTGTAGTCAATACTGCTGACATTTCTAGCTAAATGGAAAACAGTGAAAAGAATCCACGCACAAAGATCCTTTTTTTTTTAACTCTTTTTTTTATTATTGCAGGAAGAACATCTTCATCAAATTTCAATACAACAAAAAGAAAATACAATTTCTCCTTTAACAGCTAAAGCAGAGAATAGACATATATAATTTCAAAAAAATGCTTTTTAGAAAAGCGTAATTGCAACAGCAGATTTGACACTGGTCTGTAAACATATTTACAATTCAAAAAAAGTTCCCCAGATTTTTTCCTTCTTTGTCAAAGCGTTAGGACATCTAAGTCTTGCTAGAGAGAGTTCCATAACATTAATTTCATTTATGAGACTCCACCATTCCATTACACTGGTAGGGTCTTTTGAGATCCAAGATCTCGCTATGACTACCCTAGCACATGCATATACTATAGTTAATAGATCCCTATGTTGGCTAGGGTTATCATGAAGATCGAGTAAGATCAACTGTGGCGATATCGGCGGAGTATTAATTAGTTTCTTCGACAAAACGTCAGTTAACCCATTCCAAAATATAGACAACTTTGGGCATAGGACCAACATATGTTCAATACCTGCTGCTTCCGTATCGCATTTCGGACACTTGGTACGATCATTGGTCTGATTGTCACGTGTCCAACTAAATATTCTTTGTGGGGTGTAGTATAACTGAGTGACTGTTCGATATAGCTGGAGCCTCAAGTTGGAAGAATGGACTACCCGGTTTATTTGGCATAACGAGGCTGAAATCTGTTTAGGGTTGATGTTGACGCCTAATCTCGATGACCATTTAGCTGCTAGTTTCTCACTATTGTCCCTTTTGTTTGCAATCAAATGGCCATAGCTTGAGCTGATAAGTGATTTAACTTTATCTGAGTAAAGACACGTTAAAAAGTCCGAATGTGATACTTCTACAACCTTCATCTTGCGGCGTAGAAAATCCCTGATTTGGATGTATTTAAAATACATATCATCATTTAATTCAAAAATAAGTTTAAGTGTGTCAAAATCTAGAAAACGATTCGGGCCATAAAGGTCTCCCAGAGTGGTAATTCCATGCCTAGCCCATGTCTTCCCCAAGCCATCTGAAAAAATACAAGGCAACCCAGGATTACCCCAGAGTCTAAGCTCAGCATTATAGTAAGACATTTTTCCTAGATTCATGATTTGGTCCCAAATTTTCTTAATGTGCCTAGCGGTCTTGAATTTGTCTCTTTTGAAGTAATTGGGATCGTGTACACGAAATAAAAATTGATTGCAGTCAGATCCCAGCATGTAGTGGTGGTAGAATAAAGAACTCTCATTTTTCAGCAAGCTCCGTATACGTAGAACAAAAGTGGCAAAATAATATAATCTAAAATCAGGAAACATCAAGCCTCCCTTTTCAATTGGTAACTCCAATATTTGATGGATCTTCGCGCTTTTTTATAGCCCCATACAAAGCTACTACAGATGCCTTCTAGTTTCTTAAAGAAAAGTTTGTTAATTTGCAAGGGGATTGATCTAAATAGATATAATAATTTGGGCAGAATCTTCATTTTAATTAAATTTATTCGCCCCACTAGGCTGAGCGGTATCATGTGCCATTTTTTTAACCCCTTCCATGCTCATGACAAGGTCAGCTCGTCATGAGGCACACTGGAGCTGTGCTAATGACGAGCTGACCTTGTCATGAAGAATGGGATCTTGTAAATTTCAGCACCCAGCGGGAATTGCCTTAGCACCAATGTGGTTAAGAGTAACATAATTTCCTTTAGCATAGAGTCATAATACCTAGTTATCACCTTGTCTATATTAGCTGCCAACTTGATTCCAAGATAAGTCGCGCTTTGGCATAAACCCAAGATTGGTTCCAATGGTTTGTAGTTTGCAATAACTTGTGTCTTGCTTACATTAAGTTTATAGCCGGACACAGCTCCAAAACTTTCAGCCTCTTGTATTATTGCCGGAATGGCTGTAACCAAGTCAGTAGTATATATCGCTATATCATCTGCGAAAGCAGTTATCTTCAGATTTTTACCACCATGTTGTACAGGTATAATATTATCCTGAGCTGTCAAGGCATTTAAGAAAGGCTCCAAAGATAGCGCAAAGAGTAGAGGGGACAGAGGACAGCTTTGCCTTGTTCCCCTTTCTATCAAGAAGGTAGCTGACTCCGCTCCCCCGTAACTGATCTTCGCCCGTGGTGAATCATAAAGCGAGCAAACCCAGTCGAAAAAGGGGCTGCAGGGTTTCTAGGTAGTCAACATTTAGGCATGATTTTATCAAATATTTCTATACTTAGTCTTAATTCATTTCCAGTGAATTTTATGGATGGACAAAGATCCATAAAATTCACTGGAAATGAATTAAGACTAAGACTAAGTATAGAAATATTTGATAAAATCATGCCGAAATGTTGACTACCTAGAAACCCTGCAGAATGCATTTTAATACTCCACATTTCAAATTAGAGTAGGACATGTCAATGAGGAGTTGGATTATGTAGAAACATTGTATTTGGCGGCAGCGGAGGGCACCAGGCTCAGCAAGAGTGCTGTTCCCCCATCTGTACTGCCCACACTGATCCTAAATGGGTTCGGCTTATCCATACTTACTCCGCACTATTCATTTTTCTGTCCAAGGCTCTTTTATTTCATTGTTTCAGATCCAGCTTTCACTGTCTAGCCAACCTCATGGTTTCCTAAGAGTGCATACATATATAGAGACATTCAGTCAAATGTTTCTTGTCATTTGTCTATTCAAATGTGATATTTATTAATTTCTATAGTGCTGAATCACACCAAAGGGGTATCTCTGCGCTTAGAAAGGTGTGCTGCAGCCAAACCCAAGGGACTAAAAAATAAAGGTCTTTAAAAGTTTCCTGAATTTAGAGAGGCTCTGACAATCACGAAGCTAGATGGGCAATTTGTTCCAGAGACTAGGGGCAAAATGTGAAAATGTGAAAATGCTTTGCCACCTTTGCAAGCCTTTTTAGTTCTAGGGGTACAAAGAAGAATCTTGGAGCCTGATCGAAGGGGCCGTGGGGGGAGTGTACTTGGTAAGTTTGGCAGACAAGTAGGAAGACCCCTGTCCATTGAGAAGCCGGTCTGTGGAGGGCATTTGCTACTAGATGAGTGGCTGCGTTCTGTACGACTTGTAATGTGTTTAAGGAGGCTTTGATGGCCAAGGCTAGCTGTGCGTTACAATTGTCCAGACGACGTAATACTAGGACTTGCATAAATGTGTTTTTAGTGGAAGAAGGCAACATGGGGAAAACTCTTCTGAGCAAACTTAGTGTGTGGAAGCAGGTGCCACAGTAGTAGTAGCATGAGCATCAATTGTGAGGTTTTGGTCGATCGTGATCCTAAATTCTTGACCACTTCTTTAGGGGAAGGGGCCGTGCCCAGCTCCCCCAGCCACCATATGGGAGTCCAGCTTATAGCTGCTCCTCCAAACAGCATGAACTCTGATTTATCGGCGTTCAGTTGAAGGAAGTTCATCCTCATCCAGGCAGCAATGGTCTTTATGCCCTCAGAAAAGCTGACTTGTATATGAGGTCTGTTTTTATCAAAGGTAAGGAGGAGATGCGTGTCGTCCAAGTAGGAAATGGGACTGAACCCTAAGTTTCTCATGAGTTTGGCCAAGGGTGTAACATAAATGTTGAAGAGAGTAGAGCTCAACAAGAACCCTGCGGTACCCCCATGGTGGTTTTAGATCAAAAAGTCCCCAATGTAATCGTCTTGGTTCTATCTGTACTCCAATGCCATGAAGTCTCTCCACTAGGATGTTGAGCGAGGTGGTGTCAAACGCCACAGATAGGTCAAGCAGCACCAGCAGTGCCACCTGACCATTGTCCAGGGCCATTCTGAAGTTATCAGTTACCTCAATTGGGTCAGATTGGGTACTATGCTTGGCCCAGAAACCTGACTGGGAGACGTCAAGGCAGCGAGAGGTTTCAACAAAATCAGACAAATATCTGTTTATGTACTTTTCAATAAGCTTGCTCTGAAGGGGGAGTAAAGAGGCGGGGCTGTAATTGGAGAGCTTGGTGGTGGAGATCTTAAGATTTTTATGAATAGGTACAACTTGAGCCGCTTTCCATTCTAGGGGGGTCTGCCAGTCCTCAAGTAACTGTTAAGAATGGTACAGATGGGTTTTGCAAACTGTGTGGAAAATGTAGAAGAGAATGTTGCAGGAATAATATCTAAGGGGAACCAGATTTAATTTTGGTAAGGAGAGAATCAACCTCTACCGGAGTGAGTAAGGGAAAGCAGACGAGCTGTGAGGTATTGTTAGGGGAATTAGGATATACTGTTGTAGGGTTTGATGACATTTCATTGGATGAGGTAATCGTTTGGTAAATGACTTAGATTCACTGGGTAAGAAAGGAAGCTATATTCTCGCACAGCAACTGTGAGGTGGATACCACCGTTTGCAAGCCCTGGGATTGGTGTAAGACTTATGGATCTGATCGCGAGTCCTAGAATTGTTCCCAGCTTGTTCCAGCTGATGAGTAATGTGTAGCTTGCAAGAGGATTTAATATTTTTATGATAGGAGGAGAGTGCCGTTTTATATCTCTCTTTGTCTAGCCCACTGTGTGAGTGTCTCCATCCCTGTTCCTTTTCAGATCATAAGGCAGGGGAACACCAGCTAGTGGGTGTGTGTTTTGGAGAGTGGGTCAGAGGCTTCACAGGGGCTACATTATCTATGGTGGCCCTTACAATGGAATTAAAATGAGCTAGCTGTTCCTCTACACTATAAGTGTTAGTTTCAATGTTCCAGGAGCAGAAAGGGGACAGGAATTGGTTGGGCTTTAGTTTATGCCAAGGTCTATACCAACGTGTGGCGTGAGAAGTAGGAGTGGAGAAGCTTCTGGGACTCATAAAACACAATGCCCAGAAAGTGAAATGAGCGGCAATTGATTTGAACATTTTAAAAACAGAAAACAGAATCCTAATTCACTAGAAATATTCATCACAAATAGTGCGAGTGTCATGCATCAGCGCGCGTCCGTTGCACAACTAAAATGCCAGGTTTTAATTAGTCTGTGGGAGCTAGTGTGCTAACCGGCTAGTACCGCCACCCGGAGGCCACCGAAAATGGAATGCTTCACAAATCATGCTGCCTCCCACACTGCAAAAAGTGTAGATTAGTGGATAAGCTAAGTTCAGCATTTGGATGTCTTTACTTTGAGTGAATGCATTTTGCTCTGGCACATGTATACAGGCACCTAAAAACTAGTTACCCAATAAGAGGTCTTTTTGGACACTTGTACTTACCAGTAACTACTAATACTTGTGTGTGGTAGGTTGTCTTTCCTATACACTCGTTTTGCAGTAACATGTGTTCATTGTGTGAACAAATTCCAGAATAGTAGGGTGTTCCCTGAATAGTTGTGCAGCTGGCATTACGTATTTGAGTGCACATTCTAATTCCTAAAGAGTAAGGAAAGGTTTACCGTGGAAGTCAGTGCATGGCAAATGTGATCTTCCAGAAAGTTAATATTCCATTTATTGCAATTGTTTGAGGAAAACATGAGCCTTGGTGTAAAGTAGTGTTGTACGTATTTTCTCCAGATGTCAATATTGTGTGCCTTTTGCACAAACCAGCCTTCTAAAATGTAAGTATACACCCAGGAAGTGGAAGTGTTTTGGGTGGAAGTTCTCCAAAAATTAAGAATTGCCACAGTTTGGGAGGTTCCCAAAGAAGTGCGGACCGTAATACTGGGACTTTTACCAACACTGAAAAATAGAAAATTGAGCAGGAAATGTGTGAATCTAGGCTTAATACTTGCAGAGAGATGCAATGCCATTTAATGGCAAAAAACGTTGCTCCCAATGCTTGACCAATGGCTGAAAGACATGACTGAATGGGCAATCGCCAGGAGTGTCCGCATGGTGCATGTTAGGAGGGATGAAAAACTAGAGGACGACATCCAGGCATGGTCGACAATGATAGCGGATTTATAACCCCCTAGGGTAGAGACCTCACAGACGGGGACAGACAGCCCACAGACTCTTGAGAATACACGACTGGAGGTTACTGAAATGAGTGACTTAGTGGTCAGAGACCGCATATGGAAGACAGAGAGTGCAGTTCACTAAACAGTTATCGACTAGGGGGAGAGAGGTGGGGAGGTGGGGAGTTGGGGTTGCAGTTTCTTTTGGTCAATATGGTGCAGGGTTATGGAACAGTGTGGACGAAGGGAGGGGGGCAACATTTGTATTGAGCAAACAATGTGATGTAACCTGTCAATGCTAAAATGTATACGTGTGAAATTGTTGCAATGTCGCTTTATTGAAAATGCCAATAAAGTTTACATTTCTAAAAAAGTATATACCCAGGAAGTGCTATGAAACCATTTTACTTGTCTGAGAGGACTAGTGTTCGTGTAATAATGAAACATGCTTTACATCTCCATGTCACTCATCTGTGAGGACCTCTATTGGTAATATAGTGCAAACTCACCTTTTCATCTTCATTGTACTCTTCTGAGAGGACCACTGTTGGGAGTAGATTGCAACACATTTTCCATTTCTGTTGCACTCTTCTATGATGACCTCTGTTGGAATTTCAGCATTCAAGCATTCTTGTGCTCTTGTCTGAGGACAACTGTTTGAATTGCAGTGCAACAAGCTTTCTCCCCTCCATACTACTCTCCCACAAGGTCCTCTCCAGGCTGTATATTAATGTTTCAGCTTTCCAGCACTTATCTGAGGCTGTGAATATCATGGACCTAGATACAAAGTTCTTCTGTATGTATTCCCTCAAGATGTCAACTTTGTCAGCACACACTCATGCCTTTGTTGCGTATGCTGCAAGTATGGTTTCACATTTACACAAGATAGATACAGAGACTACATAATTCAGCCTCCAAGGCCTATGTATGAAGAGTGCAAGAAGGCCAGCTTTATTTTCTTTTTGGTCTAATACTGCTATTCCTGTGTATAGTTATTAATGGAATATTGCGACTACCAGATTGCAGTCAAATTGTTACTGAAAGAGCCATTAGGTATGTGTTGGAAATGGCCCTTTTTGCCGGGTCACCCCAAACATTTTGTCTTCCTCATACTTATTTGTTTTTACTGGCCTTAGGACTCTGAGAATTTTACCACTGCTAACCAGTACTAAAGTGTATGTGATCTCGCCTCTAAACATAGTAATACTGTCTCTTATTCAAATTGGCCTATTTTATTTACTTATAAGTCTCTAGTAAAGTGCCCAGGGCCTGTAAAATAAAGCCTACTAGTGGGCCTGCAGCACTGATTGTGCCACCCACTTGATTAGCCCTCTTACCATGTCTCAGGGCTGCCATTGTAGAGCCTGTGTGTGCAGTTTTAAACTTCCATTTCGAACTAGCAAAATAAACCTTTTGTCATGCCCAAACCTTCCTTTACAATATATATGCCACTCCTAGGGTAGGCCCAGGACAGTCACAAGGTACTGGGTGCACTGTATTTAAAAGCAGGATTTGTACTTTTAAGTTTTACATGCACTATTAGTGAAAAACCCATAAATGCATTTTTCACTACTGCAAAACCAATATCTCCCGTTGGTTAACATTGGAAAGATATAACTGGTTCAAGTTTAGTGTCTTTGGACCACTAATTTAAAATCCTAACTGTTTAAGAAGTTGGATTCTAAATTAAACTTCTGAAAATGCGACTTTTAGAAAGTTAAAAGGAGCAAACCCAGATAAGTACCCAGAAATACCAGGGCACTACTAACAAGTCACTGTATAATGTCCACAAAATTGTCCATAGCGATTATTTATAATACATAATATCTCAATTGTATGCAACAATAAACCAAACAATCTTCGAGGAATCCAAAGATGTAAGTAAAATCTTCAGAACATGGAGTTGATTTTAATCTGGTTTATTCTTGATAGTTGCAGATATGTTTCCAAATAACAAACGATACAGCTTGCAATCAGAGTAAGCGTCGGAGTATCAGAACGCTTTTTACTTATTTCCACTCAAGTGTAAACGCACTCTTCAATAGTCTTGTTTCTTTGCAGTTACTTTTGGTGTGTCGACGGCCTCTGCGTTTTGTCTTTAGTTCGCGAACACAAGCGTTAGAGGTATGCTGCGCACCATCCGCATCATGATTTATTCATGCACTTTCTAATTTCATGAGCACTTGTGCTCTATTTTGTTCACGCTTTAATTTGCACATTTAGTTTCATTTCAACACAAATCTGTTTTTTTGCACCAAGCATGTTAGATGTCGGTCTCATGTCACAGCACAAGGTGGAGACTCTTCGCTCGCTTTTTTTCGTCCTGCCCTCCATTGAGCCCCAATATTACCCACATATATTTTTTACGATTGCTTCAGCTATTGTTGTCAACTTTTCAATAAAATAAGATTATTGATGCCTTGCAGATTTCCCTGATGAAGGGCTCATTACATAGCCCGTAATGCATTGGGATTTTTGAAGTTTTGTTTCTTATGCTGATTACAAGCTGTATTGTTTGCTATTTGGAATAATATTGTCATCTGCAACTATCAAGAATAAAGCAGATTACAATCAATTCCATGTCTGGAAGATTTTACTTGCATCTTTGGATTCAATGAAGATTGTTTGGTTTATTGTTGCTTACAATTGAGATATTGTGTATTATAAATAATCGCTTTGGACAATTTTGTGTACACTATACAGTGACTTGTTAGTAGTACACTGGGTATTCCTGGATACTCATCTGGGTTTGCTCCTTTTCACTTTGAATCAGGTGGGCCACAGAGCTCCTCACCCGGTGCACACAGGATTATCTTTCAAGTTGGTAAAGAGATTAATTTGTTTAAATTAGAATCATTGAGTGCATTCCAGCTGCATATTATTTATTACTTTTAGAAAGTTGGCATTTTCTTTCCTTAGCCATTTGGTACCTGTCTCTAATCACATGACTGGTGTAGTTGGTAGTTGTGCATTGTGTATTCTAACATACAGCCACTCGCAATGGGAGCTTACGTGTGTCTCAAAGGACCCTCTCCGGAGGAAGGGGAGGAGGGAGTCGGGCACAGCCTCACTTATACCTGAATCGGCTGTGTCCTGCCTAAACACAAAGGGCTGCATTTCTCCCTGTATTGAGTCTGGGGCCAGGGCAGAAAGGGAGGACATGTGTGCACTGCAAAAGGCATGTCTTTGAAGTCTCCCCCTCTTCAAAGGCATCACTGCGTATAAGTACTGGGCCTCAGACTCCATCACTGCAATACACTTCTGGACCTGTACCTACCCTGCCAGGAAGCATTGCTGTGCTCCTGAAGGACTGCCACTCTGCTGGACTCCTACTTTGATGTGGTAATCTGCTGCCCTCTCACCCCAGACAGAAGGACTGAACCTGTATCTCTTGACCCCTCAAACGAGAATGACTCCAAGGGTTAGTTTGCTGGTCTCCTGATCTGAATCCTCAAGGACATAAGAGGATTTCAACCCCTGTACCAGGACTCTGTGATCTGTGAGTGTACCCTGCCGAGTGGTCGCACCCAACGCTTGGCCCCTTGGAAGTGGGCCAAAGGTGCTGAAGAGCAAAATCGATGCATCTCCACTGAGCAACGAATCGTCAAGCAGAACATACACATTACTTTGGCTGAGCGGCACATCCATGAGCAGAAGCAGCACATTGCTGTTGCTGCGTGAATTGAACCCATGGCAATAGACTTGCATCGACACCACATCCCATATCTTGGGTCCGACTCATCGCCTTCAGAACCACCACTTTGTTCTGCATTCCCCAGCGGAGGTCCTCACATATCTCGTCAACGGCAGCCCCGGTGATTGCGTTGAGAATCTTTATCGTATTTACACTGCTCGTTGGAATTGATGCACCTCCTCAGCTGTGCATCACATCCCTACACAGGACTTCGCTTCACAAGACCAGTCAACGGAATCCTCAATGTTGATGCAACAGTACCTTTTACCACAGCCTTGCCACATCTGAACCACTGCATCGCCTCAAGTCTATCAAGCAGGCAACTGGGTCCCGTAGATGGCCTGTGCTTTATCACGCCCCAGCCAAACATCAAACTTGGCCCCAGTCCAGCATGACCAGTTATCCATATAGCGCTTTCTGCTTTTGGTGCAGTTTCACACTATAAAACGTAAACTTCAATAATCCCAGTTCTACTTATTGTAGTTCTGTTATTTTGGTCTTGTTGTATTTATTAAACTCAGTTCTATTTTTCTAACTTGGTGTGGGATCCTCTTTGTATGATGTTTTCACTGTGTTACTGTTTAAAGTGTTGCACAATTACTTTACTCATTGCCTCTAGGTTAAGACTGACTGTTCTGTACCAAGCTACCAGAGGGTGTGCACAAGTTAATTTAGGGTTTGGCAGCCCCTAACCCTGACTACGTTTTTGATCGCAACTTGACCAATGTTGTTACCCCAGTCAACCAGTAACCCAAATTGGTAACAGTGCTCACTCCAGAATGGCCTTGACACTCCCAAAGTGTTGCCATCCTCTGAATTGCACTCCTCCTTCTGCCCTCTTTAGGCATTAGTCTTTTTTAAGAGGCTGTTTAGTGTAGCTCCAGTTTTCTTCACCATTTACATTATACTTTTACGAGAGCATACCTTTTCTTCCCTGTAGTACAATTTCGGTCTTCCATCTTCTCTGAGGACACCTCTTAGTAGTATAGGACAACTGCAGCTTTCCATCTCTATTGTATTTTTCTGTGAGGAAATCTTTGGCTGTGTACTGCTCTGGGTAAAAGAACGACCGTCCTTTTACATCTTTTGGCCACAGGCGGCTCCTCCGCTAAGGCAGAGGAGCATCTCCCTTGCTTTTGTGCATTGCTGCATTTCTGTTTTCTTTTTTTTACTTCACAGGCAAAATTAAGCATTTTACCTACTTTTCCACCAATTTTGGGAGAACTGCCTCAGTTTTCCCACCGTGGCAAGATGTACTCCCTGACTGTTCCAGGGTAGGAAGGAGTCAGTAGTATGAGAATACCCACGGTCTAGTGTGAGGGTATATCCAAAATTGCCAAGGAAACAGTGACCTGCAACAGTCACTCTTTAAAGGGGGCTTCCAGTGTTCAAGAAAAACAGCCCATTTACTCACTTGTACACCTGCACAGATCACCAACATTCAGCATTCCAGAATGGTGCTTGTCTAGAAGGTATTATGTTAAATAATGCGATTTGTACATTTCACAAATATTCCATGATACCTACTAGAATCATGCAAAGTGCTTTCTACTAGACCTAGTCGAATTTAATTTATTCTGGCACAATTAGCATCATTTCTGGAATTTTGAGTTCCTGGAATTATGCCACATTGCCTATTTATGAACAGTTTGCGACAACATTTTACCCGTAGCATGCAGAAATAACACGAACGGCTAGCTCAGAAAATGTTGCTTGTGTTGACTTTTTCATGCTATTTTTTAAACTGCAAAATGTTTCCTCAGTAATTGATGCAAGGGCGCATTTTGCGATTAAATATGGCACTCGATGATTGCATTTTGCGTAATTACGTGTGATTGTGCCTAAATTTCACTTAATTACACCAATTTTGCAAACCCTCGCATGCTACATGTGATAAAAATAGACAGCTTTTTTAGTATCTGTACAGTAAATGTCCACACAACTCACACTTTTTCCTTTTTATTTTGCACAGGTATATCCACCATCAAAGTGAATATCCGTCATGCTAATTCCCTGGGAGGAGGCTTCCACTGCTGGACCTGTGACATCCGTCGCCGAGGCACCCTGGAGTCCTATTTCAACTAGGCACTGCTCAATAGGTAGCAGCAATTTCAGCCTACACGAATCGACTTGGAAAAGGAAAAGCGAGTTTCTCTTCGCCTGATGTATTGACTGTGTAATGCATCAACAATGCTGCCACTTTAATGGTCCCCAGCTCTCATCCTCTGCCCACATATTCAATTTCTGTTTGATAGGGGATTTTATATGTTAATAAACCTGTTTCTTCGAACTTGTAGCATTCGTTATAAATCATAGATTTGCAGTTTATAAAGTATCATATTACACCTTCCAGGAGATGGTTGAAATGGAAAAATGCTGTAATGAGACCTCACGTGTAAGTTAGAATTGTGTCTTAAGTCTGTCTTAAGTCTGTCTTAAGTTTGTCTTAAGACAAACTTAAGACAAAGGGCCCGATGTAGGTGGCCATTACCGGTCGGTAACGGCCGAATTCGGCCGTTACCGACCGGTAAATGGGTCATTGAGATGTAGGGGGCTATATTTTACAGAATCGGTAAATTTACCGATTTGGTAAATTTACCGATTCTGTAAAATACCGAATCGGTAATTTTACCGATTCGGAAACTTCCTGATGTAGGTAGCACTGTTTCCAGTGCTACAGGCCTTTTAGATTCAGTATTTTACCACCCAATCCAATTGGGTGGCGAAATACCGAATCCAGGTGTGCATGCACATCTGTGCATGCACACCTGTGCCATGTGGCACACAGACATGCCCTTAGGGCATGTCTGTGTGCCACATGGCACACATGCCCATCTTTGGGGTGCTAGAGGGTGTCAAAGTGACGCCCCCTGCACCCTTGCAAAATTCGGTATTTACCGATTCGGTAAATGCCGAATCGGTAATGCCCATTGATTCCTATGGGCTTCAATGCCCATAGGAATCAATGGGTATTACCGATTCGGTATTTACCGAATCGGTAAATACCGGATCCTTCCGATTCGGTAATTGTAAAAATACAATTACCTACATCTGCCCTCCTCATTTTTACCACTTCTTAAATACCGATTCGATGTGAATCGGTATTTAAGAAGTGGTAAAAAAGATTTACCTACATCGGGCCCAAAATCCTAACTTCTGTGAATACCAAAAGTAGTAAGTTTAGGATTTTGTCTTAAGTTAGTTCTGTGAATCGGGCCCTGAGAATAGGCCTGACCGCAGGCAAACATGGACGCGTGAGCTTCTTGCTCTCGCAAATGGCTCAGTGAAAGCGAGGATCTGGAGACCCACCTTAGTGACCGGAAACGAGCTTGGAGCACTCTGGGGCAGCAATAAGACCGATCAGGCATGCTAGGGGAAGGCGGGAGTGGGAACACCAAGGAGCTCCCGGGGCAAACCTGGGAGGACCATAATACAAACAGAACAGACTCCCTACTTGGAAGTATAGATCAGGATTATCTCTCTAAAAATCTATGGCGCTAAGAAGACTTAAAACAGCCTTGAAATTAAAAAAATAAAATAAATGACGACATCTTATATATTAAAACGGTATTTCAATTTATTTATTCACAATACTATTCAATCATAGATGTACAAAAAAGGCTATGAATAGAACAGAATTCAATAGTGTCCCTTGGGGTCACAACTCACTACATAAAGAAAAATAAAGGAAACAACAATACTTATACCTAAATATACGCATAAAGATCCACTATAAACAACATGCTGCTCACATCTCATATACATTTATACTGTCAATCGAACTCAGGCATCATATTTACACTACACATGTCACCCATAGTGACCTCTAACATCCGGGAAAAAAACATGTTTAAAGAACGAAAATGGCTTGAGAGATAACAAAGTCAAACATCAAGATCACATTGAGTTTATACATAGCCAGCAGATGCGCACAGCTGGCGTGCGGTGGTGCGCTAATGGCAAGCTTGTATGCAACCGTCTGCAACCCAACTGCAACCAGCACCAGGAACCCTGGACTCCGCCAGCCAACACGATGACCCAGCAGCACTCCACACACTCAAACCAAGCCTCAACAATAACTGCAAGCTAGCATCAGCAGCCGCCACCCACGAACCCTTCACCTGTCACCGCTGCCGGCACACCTACAGCACCGCCAGGAACATGGACCCAGTGCAACCCAAAAACAAGAACGCACCCAAACTGAAGACCCTGCAATGCCTCCACTTCCACATCAGATCACTCCACAAACATGCTACAGAAATCAGCGCCCTCCTTGACAGCACCAGCCCGGCCATAGCTTTCAACACTGAAACCTGGACCTACAACACCTCCGGGCCAGACATCGCCATTGCCATTCCCCACAGATACAAGATCTCCACGAAATACTGCCTCACCCGCCCAGGAGAAGGAATCACCATTATCCTCAAATCTACCCCTACGCCTGAGCACACTCCCAGACGAGCCCACAGATCTGATGGAATACCTGCACTTCAAGATACAGGCCAGCCCTACCATCACCCTTCAGAGAACCCTCACCTACTGACCCCATGGACCCCACAGAGCTTTCACTGACTCCATCACAGACATCATCTTCCGCATGATATTGCATCCACTAACTGCACCCTGCTGGGAAACCTCAATGTCCTCCTCGACAATCAACTAAACCCCAACACCACATTCCTCTCAGACAACCTCCACAACATTGGACTTCACCAGATTGTGACTGAATCCATGCACTCAGCGGGACACACCCTTGATCCTCGCTTCTGTGGACAGACCATTTATGCATCCACTTCACCTTCAGAACACCCAACCTCCACAGACACCAGCACCGGCTCCCACTAAGAAACTGGACCAAAATCATTGAATACCAGCTCACCTCCTCACTCAGCAACTCCACCCCAACCACCATGGAAGACAACGCCCCCAACACCGCCACTGAACTCTACACAGATGGATCACAAAAACCATGAGAGCATTAAAGGAAATCCTCAAATCTGATCCTGCCATTACCAATTCTTCCTTCATTCTTCAATGTCTTGAGATCGTGCTCGGAGATACAATGACCCTACCATTAGGGTATAAGTGTGGGCGCTGCCTGTGCACCTAGTCTAGCTTGTCTTTACATGGGACACTTTGAGGACTAGAATATATACAATGAAATGGCCCCGTTCTTTGAGAACGTTCATCAGTGGTCGCATTTCATTGACAATATTTATTTCATCTGGAAATGCAACCCTGAGGCCCTAGATGAATTCACCCCATGAATAAATGTGGCAGATCCCCAACCTCAAGTTTACTGCCCCCTCGAGTAACACCAAGGTGGAGTTTCTTGACGTTAGGGTCAAACATCAGGACTCACACTTTCAGGTTTCCTTATACACTAAACCTACGGCAAGAAACACGCTATTGCAATTTAATAGCTCCCATCCTCGATGCCAGAAGGAGGGGATACCCTTCAACCAATTTCTTTGTGTCCGAAGAAATTGTACAAATGTCAGAGATTTCTTAGAACAAGCAGATATCCTGAAAGAGAAACTCATAAGAAGAGGCTATCCCACCAATTGATCAAAGACGCTCTCATGAGAGCCAGATTTTACAACTTGGATGCAATGTTCAGACCTAAGAATTCCGAGGAACTTGATCAACTTGTCTCTGTTACAAAACACTCTAATTTTCACCATAAGGTTTGCCAAATCTTAAACTCACAATGGCACCTTTTAAACATTGATGGCCAGGAACAAAAACTACAAAAACCTCTTTTTGCATTTGAAAGGAACAAAAACCTCAGGAACTTCTTGGTGAGAGCAAAACGCCATGTAATGTAACAACTCTTGCCAGAAATCCATCACAGTGGGTGAAGCCATCAAAGGCAAACACAGATGTGGTTCTTGCCAAGCATGCCTCATTGCTATCGTCAGTGACAATATTCGAATCAATGAAACTGTAGTGTAGTTCCTATATTCCCAATAGGCTCTGCGCATTGGAATACCATAAACGGCAGTTTAGACGTAGGACTGAGGTCATCTAGGTCTCTACTGAATATGTTAGACTTAATTAGGTTTGCCAGCTAGGTCAGAGGTCACTAAAAACTTTCTCGAATGTTAAGGAGTTAACTTTCCTGATTAAACAAGAAGGGATTAGTTTCTGACAACCGCATAAACATGACAACTTTGCTCCCTCGGAATAAAGAGTATATCTCCAGAGTCGTGTGAAAACAATAGACAGCTATTTCACTCAGTCAATCGTGCATGCTTAATTTCACCAGAGTGCAGAGAAATAGAGAGACGAGCGTTTTCAATAAAAGTTGTTATTTATTGAGCAGTCTTCTTTCTCATGCAAGAGAAATGAGTTGCCACAATTGCAATACTTATCATGAAGTAAAGTGCGTACAGTAAAAGTAGTATCATAAAATAATACTGTAAAAGCATTGATATGGTTTCTGAGCCATATGATACTTAAAACGGATAAAATACATAAAATACATACAACGATAAAAGGTTGACTAAATGTGCTCAACTGGTGTTTCTAAAATAAGCCTACAACGGTGTACCTGACCTAAGTCTAATACGTGGGAAGGAGTAAGTAAGTTAAGATAGCTTTTGCCAAGAATCTGAATCAATAATTCTCTTAGGATCTAATCAGTTCCGTACCTTGTTTACAGAATGAAGGAGGTCTTGTATCTCTCTCTCAGGACTCGATCTCCCAGCAACCCGCAAGGGTGACTGGAAACACTGGAGCTGGATTTCTCGGCAGGAGAAAAGACAGCGTCTCTCTCAGTGCGTCAATGGGAGGGTCGGCTTCCTTCAGCACTCGCAACAGCTGGGCGTCGGGCAAGTAGATAGCCGCTCTGCTCCAAACCACCGTGTGTTTGCTTAAGGCAAGTGTTGGTATATTTATACCTGAAAGGTGCCGAGTTTGACGTAAGGTTGGACATAAGACGTCACTAAGAACTAACAGTTCTTTCTGGACTCCAGGAGTTCTTGTGCAAATCAAAAGAAAAGCAGGGGGAATTCCCGGGCTGCTGGAGGCTTGGTTTGTTTAAAGAACGTGTTGTACTTTCTAGGAGTCTATGGGAGTAGCCTTGCCGTATTTGGACTGCATTGGCTATGACTAAATATGAAACAACAAAAGGAGAGGCAGGGAGATTCAGGAACACTCTCTTAGTCCCCGGTTATCGTATATAAACAAAAGAAGAGAGGTTAAATGTGTCTCAGAAGCCACAGAGACGGAGCGATGCAAGGAAGGAATATCAAACCCAATTTGGGTAGATAAGAAAGCCCTCACACACCGACCTAGTCAGTGTCATGCTTCATCATAGGGCCCCACCAAAGAGGCCGAGTGCCTCTTTGGTGTGCTACGACGCCAGAAGACTGCGGAGCTGGTTGTGTGAGTGGGCGTGCAGTGAGGTATAAAGATAAAAGTGCCTATAGAGTATCTCAAAACAACATTTTTTTTATTGATAGATCCCTAAGACACGGTTAAAAAGTTCCTATGTGTCTGGATTTACATCCAAAGGTAATGGTTTGGTTTAATTCAGAAATTACATTAAGTCAGTCAACATGTTTCAGCCTTTTACAGTGGTGTTAATTTACCTAGGCATTCATCAGGACTAGTGTAAACCCCGGCGGTATGGACTCTCTAATCGTCCACCCTAACCTGGGGACGTGAAAATGAAAAAGTAAAAAGTGTAGTGAAGTGCAAAAGAAAAGGGGGGAGGAAGAGCAAATAGCCCGTTCCTAAAAAGCTCCTGATTTAGGAGTGTTTCTGCACTTTAGGTTATGGCGCTAGCTGCACCATGGGTCTCGGGAGGGGGGTAGGAGCGTACCTGGCACACCGCCCTCAACGCTCGCCACCCGCTAAGCACCTATCTTAACCTCTGAACCGGACTCGTTTGATTGTCGTTCGATTGTCTTTGCATTGCATACCATCTGGATATTGAGGGAGTGGTAGGACTTGCGGTTGCGATACATGTATTCCGTTTGTGCTGGTGGGCAGATGTGGATGTGGGTACAGTCAATGCATCCTATTACATGTGGGAATTGTGCTACATTGTAAAATTGCAGCTTGGTGTCATTCAAGTCCTGTTGGCTGGTGGGGAATGAGATGTAGTGGTGTAGGCGGGTCAGCATGGCCTCCAGGAAACTCCTTAGGCAGCGGGACATGGTGGGCTGGGATATTCCCCCTGCAACAGCGACTATCCCCTGGAAGCTTCCAGAGGCCAGTAGGTGCAGGCTGCACAATACCTGCACATGGGTGGGAACGGCATTTGTCCTCCTTGTTGGGTGCTGCAGGAGGGGGTGTAGGTCCCGGATCAGCTTCCGGATCATTGGCCTATTTAGCCCGTACTTGGCGTAGATTTGCTCCCTGGTTTGGCCCAGTAGGGTGACCCGCTGACGGAATATCCGCTCCTGGATGCGACGTCTGTTCCGTGCTGCTCGCTGTAGCCTTCGCCGCCTGACCACCATGTAGAGTCCCGGCATTGTGAGAGTCCTCAGGCTCCAGCTGCATGTCCTTAAGTATGTTTGGTCAGGCCTGCACCTGTTGCTAATTAGGAAATGGTTTTTCCCCCCAAATTTTTTTTCCTTACTGGTTACCACCTGGTTTGGATTCTCCTTAAATTGCGCGTTGCAAATTGCGATTTTTGGGTTTTTCGCTATTTGCGATTTGTCATGATTAGCTATTGCGATTTATTTGCGATATCGCAGTTTCATTCGCAGAATCTGTGCTTTCTCGCTATTACAGATTCGCTAATGAGCTTCTTCAAGGATTCTGCGAATTTTATTGCGATATCGCTAATAATGTTTTGCGAATTCGCTATTTCTGGATTTCAACTGTCTTGAATTCCATTTCTGGAAATTGCTATCGCAATTGCTTTTTCGCAGCTATTGCGATCGCAATTTAGCTTCATGAATCTGGCTCCATGTCTCTAGTGTCTCTAAAAATAGAAGTTCTGTTCTCTAAGAATAGTTTTACTTTAAGCAGAGTACCATGTGCCAGAATAAAGGTAAATTTTTTGGAAGTGGAAAAAATAATTTCGCTTTCCGGGGAAAAAATAGTGCCAATTGTTTTCAGTAGCGTTGTTTATCAAAAACTGAAGGCCGAATTCAGAGTTCAGGGAACGCTGTGTGCTCGTTTGTTTTAAAAGTTATTCTCGTTGTTGGGAGAGAACATCAAATCAGACAGGCTTGCGAAAAATTGGTCTACAACAGTAGGTGAAAGTTCGACCAAGTTCGAAAAAGCTGAACTAGTGCAAATGTGAGAATCATTGCTATCTCGATGTCTGGATCAGCAATGCTCACAGACGGTTGTACCTTGGTGATGCTGCTTTCATCTCGTACTTCACCGCCACCTAATCGTAATGGTGAAGTCTCAATGAATGTCGTCATCAGAATAGGTAGCCGCTGGGGACAACACGATGCATGAGCCGTTACCGAACCAAGCAAAGTACCGATATCCATAGGTACTGCTGATGGTAGTGTAAGACAGACGTCCAACACGCATTCTTCTCCGCATAACAGACATCGAAGCACAGGTAAGATGCAATCTTGCCAGATTGGTCTGAATGAAAGAAACCAAGTTGTATTCAGATCTCTTAGCCGGGCCAATCCGAGGACTCCAGTGATTCGGTCTCAGTAGCGTATTGCTAGGATAGTTTCTTCCATTGTAGCTGGAGTTTTGTCTGTGGCTTGGCTTGCCATATCGGAGCAGAAGGATCAAAAATAAAATTCCTGCTACGAGTCCCAAAAGAAGAGGCAGGCCGCTGAATAACGAATGCACAAAATTCGGGAAGATGCCCAGAACTGTTTCAAAAGGTGCTAACAGTCCCGGAAAAATTGTCTTAAATACATGTGCGATGCCACTGGTATCAGACATGTTTAAAAATTGGCTTAACATTTCTACGAAATGCACGGGGCAATTTGTCGATAATAGGGTATGTATCTCTGCTGCTGTCCTTGCAACTTGCAGATCATACGTCTCTTTGGACGAGGTTAAAGTTGTCTGTAAAAGAATAGACTTCATTCTGCTTAAAGTATGAATTCGAATAGAAGAGATATTCAGAGAAGGCCATATGGCTGCCTCCATGTCTGGATTGCTGTTTGGATACAATACTTGCATACAGCAAATGACACTGGAAGTAACAGTTACAAGATAGGCTTTTCCTGGCCCCATGCCACAACAGCTGTGGTCACTTATTATAACGTAACTACCGTTGGAAAGCTGTCTGAAAAAAGGCTCTATCTGTGTTGCAGGAGTGCCATGCAGGTGACATGAAAGGTTATTTCACGACCCTTCGCAGGCTCCATGCAAGTTAATACCTTGACACAGAAGTGTACCGCTTAGTGATTTTTTTACAGTTGTTACCGCTAAGAAATACTTCTTTTTTCCCTTCACTATAACATTTGTGTGTATAAGGTAAATTCCAGGTTGATTTGATGTATCCTTTACCCAACCTTTCATACAGGCCTGCTGGTATATACTTTTGGCAACATTTAAACTGGAAAGTTGTTATTGGGATTGTAATCGTTCCATGTATTATCCATTCAATGACAGGTCTCTCTGACATTGTCAATGGTAATCTCTCAAGTTTTTCAATGCTCAGAATCGTATAGTCTGCTCCTTTTTGTGCCAAACTGATTTGTTTATCAGTAAGGTTAAAGATAGAAAATAATGACGTTGTGTTGATTAGACGCCATGGCACGTAGCCTGAATGCAGGTTTTGCAACGTCCAGCCTAGCTGTACAATAGAACGCAATTGGGACTGGCCATTTTGTAACATTAGCAAGTCCTGCTCTATTATATCAATAGCAGATGATACAATGCTGTCCAGTGAATATATTCTGGAGGACAGAGTCGTTAACCCATTGTCCACTACAGAAAGGGATTTTTCCAAATTTATACGATCATTGTCTCGTATTTTTTCTGCAGTTTCAATTTGCGTCACTTTCCAAGCTTCGTTGTAAGCAGCGTATATACCGGCGTATATGAAACGTTTTTGACGCTGTTTGCGAGGTCCCAGTATGAAATCTCGCAAGTCAGCACCTTCTTTAAGTAAAGTCAAGTGTTGCTTAATTTCAGGCAGTGTGGATTTCTGTAGCCACTCAAGGCATAGTTTCCCTACACTGTATGTTGTAACTATCCCTGGATGTTGTCTCTGGGAATATCTTGGGTCTGGCCTGTTCTGTTTGAACCCCTGTGTTTTGTTCAGGAATATATCTTGACAGTTATTTGTGTCTGTGGGCCAGATCAACCATTTTTTCCAATCAGGATTTGTTCTGTTTTGGTGTAATATATGGGATACGTCTATCTCCACATCTGTAGTGCTATTACTATCAAGTATGGGCTTCGGAATAGATGGTTTGTTTAAGTCTTTTGTTTGTTGAATGGTGTTATTCAGGAATATTATCTGTTCTGGGATCATGCAGGCTCTAAATAATGATTCTAAACCTTGTACCAGCCAGTCTTTTGTACCCCAGATGGTTTTTGTCTCAATGTTGTTTTTCCAAAATTCAAAACCAAATATAGACATTTTATCATAAATTTTTTCTGAATAAATCAATTTAGTATTTGTCAACATTGTTTTCATACCTGTCTTATTTAACATTTTAAAATAAAACGTTTCTGGATCACTGTTGTCAAACCCTGAGAAGTATTGGCATTTCTTATAAAATGTTTTCGAACTGCCTTTTGGCGGTGTTGGACAATGTTTCCATTGGTTATAAGTTAAAACATTTCTAGGTTGAGCAGATTTATGCAAATAGTGATGACCATAGTGGTTAAAACAGTACATTTCTTCATAATAAGATGAACCCTGCAAATAATCGTGTTCTGTGAATTTTGCTGACATTACTAAATCTGACATCATATTATTAATATTTTCAAAGTCCCAATCATTAGAGAAAGTACTTGGTGTCACAAAGTCACTTAAGGAAACCTTGAATTAATATGGATATTTCAAGAGCTCAATCGGGCCATAGATTTCATAATCCGTTTTGTCCCATGCTACCCAACCGGGTATAGGATTGGCTGTGATGTTCACTGATGACAGTTCTCTTTTTTCGATGTGTGAGGATCTGTGAGGCTTTAGGACCAAGTTGATGTTCTGACTTGCTGTGTCCATTGTACTATATTTTCCATCAATAAATCTACCAAAACATAAAACCATGATGAGCCAAAGTAGGAGGAAAAGTACACCTAACACAATCCAAAATTCAATCCACGGTGAAATCAGATATGTTTCTTTGAGTTGATGAACGAGTTCAGTCATTTTTTCTTTGAAAGTTTTTGTTGCTGGCGTTTCTTCATGCTCACTTGGATCATCGGAAAAGTCATCGAAATTGATGAAGTAGCCAGATGCAGTTCTGTCAATTGTTGGAATTGCTTCCGGATTGTCATTAATCTTTGCATTTTTCTTTGTTTTATTAGCATAGTCTGAGGCTACATCATTGTAGACAGGGGTTTCTTAACAACTGTTGCAATTTGGGTTTCAAGAGGCACAAGTTCCATGGCTTTGTTGCATAGTCCTTTTTTATTCACTGTAGGTTTATCAAATATGATTAGTCTCTCAGTTTGAACGTCTTGGATTGTAGCAAGATTTGATCTTCTGCTATTTCTTGGGAGTCCACTGGGCCTACTACTTATTATTGGCCACATGATTGTGGTTTTACCAGGTCGATGGATACAGCTCTGTTCTCCTTTTTACCAGCAAGGGGCGGTAGTACTACTGATCTTGCTCCACTGACAGCTAAGACAAGTACTGTTTTTCTGTAAGAAGGCCCAAATTCCTTCTTCACCGCGATCTTTTCTCTGACTAGATCCCCAGTCTTTGGAATCCAGACAGGTCTTGCTGGGACAGGTGGTTTTTCTTCAGTGGCTGTTGGCTTTAACTTTATGTTACTTAGACTTCTTCTTGTTTCATTTAAGTCCTGTAAATCAGCCAAACGATCTTTGATATCAAAGGCTTTTTCTTTTACCACTGAAGTCTGACAATCTAAGTCCTGGATTTTCATTCTAGTACCGAACAATAGTTCGTATGGAGTGATACCTCTTAGAGAATTTCTTGGCAGATTGTTAAGACTACGTTGGACACTTGTTAGAAGTTTCACCCACCCATCACCCGAAACTAATACCCTCGCCGTTATAGATTGCTTTATGTCACGGTTTTTTCTTTCCACTACCGCATTTCCCTCAGGATGGAAGGGAGAAGAGTACCGCAATGCAATGCCCATGCTGGTCATGGCCTCTTTGTAAGCTCTAGAGCTAAACGCAGGACCCAGGTCAGAATGTAGCATGCCAATTGCGTATGTGCCGATAAAGACTCGCAAATCTTTTTATAACAGTTCTGGCGTCAGCCGAGCGCTGGGGCCTACATTATAAGTGTATCTAGTCCTAATAATCATGGGAACGCATTTCTCCGGCTGGATTTCTGCGTATAGATAGTCTGATGCTTTCTAATAAAGGTGTCCTGGCAATAGTCTGGTCCGGTTCACAACTGCGATATCTGTTGCAGTCGTGACAATCCATTGCAAAGTTGTAAATTTGCAAGCTCATCCCCGGCCACCAGTACTCTGATTGTAATTCTATTAGAGATTTCAAGATTTCTTGGTGCCTCAGACCCTGTCCCATGTGTGCTTCTTGAATCAAGTAAGCCCTCCGTTTCATGTTTGGAATTACTCTGTCCCCCACTCCAGGGATTTGAGCAAAAGGAACGGAGTTTGCATCAATTATGTATGTATTACTGAGTGGATAGTTGAGAGGTAATGCTGCATAGTCGCCTTTTAATGAGGCTTTACTGCCAGCATGGTTTCTCCATCTATGTGTTTTTTTTAATGCTTTTTTGTGGCTACGGAAGCCGGTTGAACCGCTGCCGCTGTGACTCTGTTAGCCAATGAATTCCCTGCAACGTGAACGCCATAACATTGATGACTCAGTGTATGTATCACGTGAGTCTTTCATAGTTCTTTCATCGAAAGAACTACTTGTTCCCAAAGTTTTTTATGCTTTATTGTGGCACCTGTGTCATCTTTGTAACCATTTTTGATCCATGTCTGCATGTCACTATTGTAATACCTGACGCAGTAATGCGAATCGCATACTATTAGTGTGGGGAATTCACGATCGGCATTTTCAAGCGCCATCTTTAAAGATCTTATTTCAGCTTGCTGAGCTGTACAGTTTCTGAGTGATTCAGTTTTTGTTATTATCGGTCTGAATTTACCTAAGCGCCAGCGACCTTTGACAATCGCACATGCTGCATTGTAAGATTTTTTATCCACAACATAGTGTTGTGCAAATCTGTCTGTGTAGATTACATAGCTCTATTGTTCTAGAGGCAGAATTTCGATTGGCAGAGGATATTCATGTTCATATTCTAGATCTTCTAGTTTTTTCATTTTCAGAACAAAAGCGTGTTTCACGTCTTCTGCAGCAAGAGAATTTTCCCATTGTATCCATTTTGGATCTAATGCCACTGCATTTGGAATGCGTGGTCTTGTTACTGCTTCAAGGGCTGATACAGCTGTTAAAACAGATATGTGTCTCCCTTGGACTAGGGCTCTTTCTTTTGCTACAGCAGTTTGAACCGCAGTTAGAATTTTTTCAGTTGAACTGAATTTCATTTCAGCTTGTGCGTACAAGTTTGATTTAGAAGCTATTGGTACCGTTTCTCCCTCATTAGAGAACAGGTATGTGAATCCGCATCTTCCTGGGATGACTCGGATTACAAGGTTGCATACGTTTTCGCTTGTTCGCAGTTTTGTTTTAGCTAACATGTCTGTTTGTAAAGATCTTAACATTTCTGTGTGTTTTTGAGTCCAATTGATTGGTTTGAAATCAGGTTTTATTAATTCGTAGAGAGGTTTAACCCTCTCTGCATAATTTAGAATGTATGTTCTTCTGAAATTCAGGAAACCTAGTATTGATTGTAAGTTCTTCAGTGTTTTTGGAGCTTGGAGTACAGCACACTTCTCTAATAAGTTATCTGCTAGGCTTTTGCCTTCACTTGATAATTCATATCCTAAAAACAGGACAGTTAGATGAGCAATTCGTGACTTTTTAAAGTTGAATTTGTACCCTTCAGCTGCGAACCCAAGTATTATGGTGTTCACTCTTTTTAAGTGAGTCTCCAGGTCATCGTCAGTGAGATAGATTTCATCAACATAAGATAATGCCTCATCATCGTACATTTGGAGTAACTCTGTTACCCTTGCTGAGAATAATCCTGGGCTATTCTTGAATCCCTGTGGGAGTCGACAGAATTGTTTTTGCGCTCCCATTGTTGAGAAAGCGGTCAAATACCTGCTTTCAGGTGCAATGTTTTGACAAAAGAAACCATTTGAAATGTCTAATGTCGTTTTATATTTTTTGCGCACGATGTTATTCATTAGTGCTGCACTGTGTGAGTTCTGTACTGCAAATGTTTTGCAGCAGGAGTTTAGGTGTCTGTAGTCCAAAACTAGATGATATGAATCGTCTGGCTTGGAGACAGGAAACAAAGGATTGTTCATTTGTGAGGTGCATGTTTCAATCACCCCCTGATATTCAAGTTTATCTAAGATCTCCCTGACTTGTTTTTTAGCTTCTTGCGTAACTGGGTACTGCCTTTGTGCAGTGGGTTGATTTTTTAACTGGATTTTGTGGTGTGGAGAATCCTCATCCCATCCTACGTGATTTTTATATAATGCAGGGGCTTGGGCTACTGCCCATTTTTTTGCAAATGTGTATTTTTTATGAATTGGAATGTGATTTGAGAAGGCAGGCATAATAATTACTTCGCCATTTGGGCACTCCCTGACAAACTCTGGTGGTCAGTCTTTTTCTGCTAGAAGGATATCATAGCCTTTCGAAAGGTTATCCCAAAAGAGACCCCTTATTTTCCTAGTTTTATCCTCCTCTATACGTAATGTTATTTCGTATAATTTATGAGGTTTGCTAACTCTGGTGTCTGCAGTTTCCACCTGAATGTATTCATTCGTGTCCACTGTCTCCAGAAGATTCATCAGGATCTTGCGAGCTATGGTCACTTCTGCTGCACTGTCTAGCACTCCCTGGGCCCATTCTCCATTTTTCAGTTCTGTCCTCAGAATTCTCGGTATGTTTTATTTTATTACTAGCTACCTTCTTCTTTGGATATTGTCATTTTTTACTTTGATGAGCAGGTTCCTTGTCTTTGGACTTGACGTGCTCTTCTTTGTGTTCTGACCGTCCTCTTCTTTCCGATTATTGTGAGGAAGTCTGAAAAGATCGAGAGGGACGCGTATCAATATCTTGATATCTGTCAGGTTTTCTTAATTTATCCCTATCTCTAAGGTTGTATCTTTTTTCAGAGGGTTCCCTGTGGGGAGACTTGCCACCTCGTTCTGGAGATCTATCTCTCCGTTGAGGAGACCTTCCTCTGGACTGAAACCGTTTTTCTCTGGGAGTGGATTGTTTATAACCCTCCCAACTCTTTTTTGGAGTGTTGAGATTATTTTTAATAAATGTTTTTTTCAGGATTTTCATTTAGTTGGGGTTTTAGTGGTTTCCCACCCAAACTATCTCTACCTAGTTCTTCATAGGATTTTTCTATGATTCTGGCAAGTTCAAAAGGTTGTGCAGCTATATCTGTTTCTTTCAACTTCTGGTGGATCGCCACAGATGCTGCTTCTCCTTTTATATTGGCTAGTAATATAGCCGAGACCTGCTTAAAGTCTTTCTGTAATTTCATACCTGAAGTTAAAGCAGGTTCTGGACCGTATTCATTTTGAATCTGTCTTAGTACATCTGGTATAACCACCATGGACGGAACACCATGTGTTTTTGTGTATATCGAAGCAAAGTCTGTGCCCCAAGTGTCACAGTCCTCCACATGTGGTGAGATTCCCATTGGAAGACAGATAGTCAGAATTCTGGGTTTCTCATGAGGTGTAGTATCAGGAAATACTGCCTCTATTTGAGTGATTTTCTGAGCTAACCAGCATGGAATTTGTTCCTGTTTTGCGGGTATTTTGCCAATGGCTGATTGTATATTCTGTGGTGTGATTTTATTTGTGTTCCCCTGGTGAGGGGTGGTCTGTGGAATTTTTATTGCTGGTTGGACTGTTGAAGTCCACATGACATATTGGACCAATTGTCTATGTATTTTAATTAGTTGTTTTAGCTGAGCTAAAAGTTCCCGGTCTGACATTTTTTCAATGTCGGGATGAGGTGTGTAGCTGGCTAGAACCGGTCACGTGGCTCCTGGTCTACCTAGTGGACCGAGCCTGGTGATGTGATTTTGAAGTTTTAGGGCGCCAGTAAACCAGAGCAGGTGCTCTTGGTATGTTAGTGGAATTTCAACGTCCTCGAAAGGAGCGTATTCATCCAGAGATTCCTCTATTTTGTAATAGTGGAAATCTTGTGTCACAGCGTGTGCTGCTGGAAAATGTATCCATGAATAGAATACCTCTGTCTGCCTATATTCATGGCCTCTACCACAAATATGACTGTACCACCTCTTGTTGATAGTCCATTTTCTATAAATGTAAGAGTTATAGTTTTACTTACATTTATCGGAATGATTATAGCATTCGGGTCTTCTTCTCGGAGACTTGTGTCATCCGCTAGGAGTTGAGCTGCTATTCTAGCTCTCTCCCTTTCGTCTTCACTTTCTCCCATTTTACTGACAGAAAGTTTTGTTGCAGAGCAAGTTTCAAGGAAACAAAGATTAGGTGCACAATATTTTGGAACACTGTATCCTTCAACATTGACTAAAACCAAAAACTAATACATAGGAATCTCTTCCTACTAAGTTCCGGCGGATATTAACCTTTTACCCACTCCAGACGTCTTTTGGAGTTTTTACGGGAAAAGGGGTCTGTGTGAAAAAGCACGACTGAGTTACTCTAGTATATTGCGTTAGATTATCGCCTTAACAAACGTTGGGCACCATGTAGTGTAGTTCCATATTCACAATAGGCTCTGCGCATTGGAATAACATAAACAGCAGTTTAGACTTAGGACTGAAGTCATCTAGGTCTCTACTGAATATGTTAGACTTAATTAGGTTTGCCAGCTAGCTCAGAGGTCACTAGAAACTTTCTAGAATATTCAGGAGTTAACTTTCCTGATTAGACAAGAAGGGATTAGTTTCTGACGACCGCATAAACATGACAACTTTGCTCCCTCAGAATAAAGAGTATATCTCCAGAGTCGTGTGAAAACAATAGACAGCTGTTTCACTCAGTCAATCGTGCATGCTTAATTTGACCAGGAGTGCAGAGAAATAGAGACCAGCGTTTTCAATAAAAGTTGTTATTTATTGAACAGTCCTCTTTCTCATGCAAGAGAAATGAGTTGCCACATTTGAAATACTTATCATGAAGTAAAGTGCGTAAAGTAAAAGTAGTATTATAAAATGATACTGTAAAAGCATTGATATGGTTTTTGAGCCATATGATACTTAAAACGGATAAAACACATAAAATACATACAACGATAAAAGGTTGACTAAACGTGCTCAACTGGTGTTTCTAAAATAAGCCTACCCCGGTCTACCTGACCTAAGCCTAATACGTGGGAAGGAGTAAGTAAGTTAAGATAGCTTTTGCCAAGAATCTGAATCAAGAATTCTCTAAGGATCTAATCAGCTCCGTACCTTGTTTATAGAATGTAGGAGGTCTTGTATCTCACCCTCAGGACTCGTTCTCCCAGCAACCTGCAAGGGTGACTAGAAACACTGGAGCTGGATTTATTGGCAGGAGAAAAGGTAGCGTCTCTCTCAGTGCGTCAATGGGAGGGTCGGCTTCCTTCAGCACTCGCATCAGCTGGGCATCGGGCAAGTAGATAGCCGCTCTGCTCCAAACCACAGTGTGTTTGCTTAAGGCAAGTGTTGGTATATTTATACCTGAAAGGTGCCGAGTTTGACGTAAGGTTGGACATAAGACGTCACTAAGAACTAACAGTTCTTTCTGGACTCCAGGAGTCCTTGTGCAAATCAAAACAAAAGCAGGGAGAATTCCCGGGCTGCTGGAGGCTTGGTTTGTTTAAAGAACGCGTTGTAATTTCTAGGAGTCTATGGGAGTAGCCTTGCCGTATTTGGAATGCATTGGCTATGACTAAATATGGAGATGATTCTTATGCCTTTATAAGGATATTATTTGTTATAACCACATAAGGGCATGAATCGGGAATATTTAAATAGGGTCCTAGATACATTCACAACAAAACAACGGTCTTCCTTAAAGAAATTACAAACTGCAGATCCTCTAATATGATATATATATATATCATCCTGTGCCCCTGCAATCTAGCCTATGTGGGTGAGATGGGAGAGAGAAAGCCCTTGTGTCCCGCACCTTAATTGACCTAACCGCCTCTGCCGTGTACCAGTTCTCAGTAGTCTGCATGTCCATATTGCAGTGTTTCTGATCATGCATACCAGTCTATTAACATGCAGTAGCAACACTTATCGACATATTCGTATCTTGCCCATTTTGTCACCGTATGGGATTTTACGATCGCATTCCTACTTTTCAGCATTTTCTGCGGTTTTGCTCCTTGCCCTCATGTCTATCTTATATTTATTAGCTTCCCAAGTACTGGACCCTGTACTTTTAGACCTCCTTATGCAGTTACACTCTGCCCTTTTGCATATCAGTCCATACAATGGTGTGCCCCTAGAGAGTGGCGTTCCCTATCACTGTAGAGCAGAACACATCCTGTGATCCTCAGATCATCCCGTCTTTGAACCTCCTGTTTTAGCTACCTGCTCTTGCCTCATTGGTTGTTAATTTTTGGTTTGTCTAGGTGAATCCTCTCTGTCTCATTCATCATATCTACAGCATAGCGCCCGTTCCGGGCCCCAACCAGCAAGATCTTTATTGTCCGTATTCTTTGAAAAATCATTATACCTCTCGGTTCTCCTTTTAGCAAGTTTGGGTAAGCTGTGTTATAATATAGCTATACAGATATGCTCTTGCTCTCCTGTCCCTTGGAGATACTAAACTTTTGTGCATTTTCATTTAAGCATTTTGTATTTGGTATCTCTATTTTCATTTTCAGATCCAAGTGTGGAGCTCCATCTTCCTTATCTTCTTGCTTAGTTTGACCCGGTGGTAATTTGTTTTCCACCTGTTTCCAGGTATTTTTGTCCTATGAGAATTATGTTAAACGTCATTTTACTGCTTGGTATTCTGGGTAATTTGGCAACCACAATAAAGGCCTATCTGGTTCTGATTCTCACATCTTTGAACCATTTCCCTTTTCGTACACGTTTGTATCACAGTGGTCTCTACGGTGATATGCGGGCTTTTCAGCCAGTTACTTCACTGGTACTCTGTACTTTGGGCACAAAAAACTGAACGGAATTACAACTCTTTTTGTTAAATGGTGTAAATCTATTGAGTAGTTTTTTAAATATTATTTCAAAAGAAATACATATATCTGTGTGGCGCCTAACCACACATCTCATCGTTGTTGGACTTGGCCCTCTTGGTAGGGTCAACCCTGAACTTTTTGCCTTCCTCCAATACTCTCTCGGACCTGTTTTTGTTGGTTTAATGACTCTGGGCACTTTACCACTGCTGACCAGTGCTAAAGTGCATATGCTCTCCCTGTGCAAAATGTATATGTGATTGATTTCCATGATTGGCTCATTGGATTTACTGTCAGTCCCCAGTGAAGTGCACCAGGAATGCCAGGGCTTGTAAATGCCAATACTGCTAGTGTGCCTGCAGCGCTGGTTGCGCCACCCACAGAAGCAGCCTTTTAAAATGTGTCTAGGGTCTGCCATGGCAGAACCTGCGTGCAGTCTGGTACTGTCATGCTGGCTGGGCAAGTGCACACACTTGCCGGCCCCTAAACCTTCCCTTAACTTCATATTTGTCACCCCTATGGTAGGCCCAAGGGCAGGGTGCATTATAAGTGTAAGGTAGGACATGCTCTGATGTGTGTGGCATGTCCTAATAGTGAATTACAGCCAAGTTCGTTTTTCACTATTGTAAGGCTACCTGTTCTCTTTAGGCCAGATGGGCTACTGGAATTATTACACTCTATAATCCCAGCAGGCTCAGGGAACATGGTAGAAAATAAAGTTTAGTATGCCTGAACTCAGAATATTAAAATACTTCTTTTAGTAAAATTCATTTTAATATCCTGTGTTTGCAAATGCTACTTTTAGAAAGTTAGCATTTGCTTGCCCAACCATTTCAGCCCGCCTCTGCTAGTATGTGTATCTGACTGTCTGGGATGTGTGAGTGACAGGGCTGGGGGATGACAGGTGGTGAATGCAAGGATTACACCTTAGTGGGAGGTAGGAGTGCCCCATGACTCTTAATAGGGCTGTGCTCTGCCACCACAATGCTGGCTCCGCCCCCTGGGGAACGACTGATGACTCAGCCTCCACCTGGCCCAGGAAGGGCGAAGCACCGTCAACAAGATACTCCTGGCTGCCCCTGTCCACACAATGCTGGCTCTACCTCCTGTGGAGCGTCTGATTTGCCTGCCCCTCACACTGAAAGCAGAAGCCAGAGTATACCCAACAAGTGCTCAGAGAGTGAATGAAGTTATGTAAAGGCCCCCCTGGCCTGAAAAGACAAAAGAAATGCTGTATAAAAGTAGGAGCCCTGCTCCTTGTAAATCAGAATCTCCTTCTGCCCAACTAGAAGGAGAAGAAGACGCTGGAAGGACTGGCCTGCTGCTTGCCTTGCTGAGGAAGGAGAGGAAAAGACTTTGAAAAGACTTTGCTGACTTGTGCTAGAAACTTTCTCCAAGGGCTTGACTGAGCTTGCCCCCTGAACTGAACCCCAGGACTAGTGGGTTCATTGTGTCTTCGCTCGTTGCCATCTGCCAGCCGTGTGTGCCTCCCGCCGGAGTAAGACTGCGCCCCTCATCGCCCCCTCCTAGGGCTGTGGCACTCGGGAGCTCGCCTGCCCTTCACCCGTGAGAGCCTCGCTCCTTGGAGTCGCTCTCTGCCCCCGGGTGAGGCTGCCTGCTCCTCTGCCCCTGCCTGCCACTGGAGCGCGCTGAAGTGCTCTTGCCCCTCCCGCCGGAATTTCCTCCAGGCTCCTCTCATTGCCTGCTTGCTGCTCCACAGCTCAGCTCCCACCTCCGGAAAAGGCCCAGGGTTTCCCGAGGCCCCTCTCTGGTCTCCATTCAACCCACACCGCGAGATGCGTGAGCATTGGTAGGGCCCGGGGTTTTCTTCCGTGTGGAGCACAGAGGAGCACTGCGAAGCCCACAGAGGCGCTTGGGAGCGCCATACCTTCCAGGAACGGGGCAAGAGGCCCCAATTATTGCATAACTGGAACTGAGAGAACTGTTTACAAGTGAGTTGAACAAGACAGAAGATACATTGGAACTGTAACTGAGAAATGCTTGCCTATTTACAATCTTGTGGCCTAATTTAAAAGCGTTATTATTGGTCTTGTGATATGTCTTACCTGCATATATATTTTTACATAAAGTAACGTATTTTTATATTCAGAGCCTGGTGTCCATTTGTGGGGGGATTGGTACATTTTACTGTGTGTGTTATTACAAATGCTTAACTCAGAAACGCCTGTAGAATAGCCTTGGCTGCTCACGCCACGCACCTAGAGGGTGAGCAAGGGTAATTCTAAGGGGTCATCCTTCGCCCTGACTTAGAGGAGAGGGTCCCTGCTTGTCACAAGTGAATACTTGCACCAACCAGAGTCCCCCAATTCTAACATTGGACGCAGCGGTGAGGATTTGCGAATTTGCATTTGTAGTTGACATACAGTGAATTGCTGATCACCACATAGTGAGAGCAGACCTATAACGCAGCCACAGATTTCCATTTTTTATAATTTTGCTGGGAGATCTCCATGTGTTTTTGAAACGTCATGCCTGGTTCTGTGAGGATGGAAAAGGCAGCAACCAGATGCCTGTCGCCGGAGGAGTTGGCAGACATGGCAGCAGTCAGGGCACATGCAATGGAGATGGAAAAGTTAGCTGGACAATTGGAAATGGAAAAGCAAAAATTGGCAATGGAGGTGCAAAAACGCCAAAGAGATCACTTCTTGAAAATGAGAGAACTTGATTTGGAGCTTGAAGCCAGGAGGGCTTCAGCCCCGCAACAAGAGATTTGTGTAGCTCAGAGATTGAGCTTTGCTGACTTGGAGGTGGAGTCCAGCTCAGCTGATGGCAGCAACATTCAGGTATCAGTGCTGAAAGCATAGTGCGCCCACCTAGAGATATGGCACCTGACTTGGAGGGGGTTAACATACACCAGGAGGTTCAAGGGCATGAGAGAGCTCCAGCAGTGCGCAGCGTCCCTGAAGGGAATAGGGTGGCTGGCGTGGGAGTTCATGGTCCTAGTGGTGGGAGGGATTCCCCCATGGTTGAGGTCCTGGTGGGTGAGTGTAAAGACCACCCAGAAGAGTGTGGGTTGTGTGACAGAGACAGTTCGCTACTGTCTGGCCAGTCTCAGAAGAATGGTGTGGAGTATGTGTGTGAGGCACTGGATGGTGAGGTGAAGGATAGATTGGTTAACCCTGCTAGGGGGCTGTGTAATCCAATTGTGGGAGACCATAATGTAAGTCCCAGTTTTCCAGAGCTATGCCAACACCTGTGTGAGAGTGAGTTCTCTGACCCCAGGGAGCTCACATTGGAGGCAGACCTTGTGGTGGATTCCAGGGGGTCTGGAGAGGCATTGGGGTGTGATCCTGTGGGGAGTGGCTCAGGTATCTTCCAGCCCAGAGTGGTGGAAGTGGCGCAGAGTAGCCCAGCTAGATCCTGTAGTAGTGAGAGGGGGGTAGGGCCTCACGTCCTGTCCTTAAGGGGAAGGAGTGAGAATGGGTTTTGTCCCGGTAGTGCCCAACCTCAGTCTCAGAGCCTGGATGGTTCTTTAAGGGAACACCAGGTGGGGAGCCTAGGCTGTCCGGATGAGTCACCCTCTGAGGGGGATCCCCCAGTGGCTAGAGAACGTGGAGGCTCTGTAAGCAGAGCTCCAGTAGTTCTGGTGTCTGGCAGTACCGCTCCAGTTGGGAGGGTGCAGAGGTCCAGATGGAGGGGCGAGAGGGGGAAAGAGTCCCCAGTGGAAGAACCAGTGGGTCAGGGGCCAGCCAGCAGGGCTGTGTCACCAGTGAATGACCAGGGGGACACTACTTCTGTCTTGGGGGATCTTCCCACACTGTCAGAGGGACAGGGGTTGGGAGGTCTGCGCCAGGCAGATTGCCGCACGACACATGAGCTATGTGCCACCCTCAGGGGGAGCATGCGTGCTCCCCGGGAAGTCCTGGTGCACCAGGCAATTGTTCAACTGCAGAGCTGGGTCCCTGAGTTGGAGAGCCAGGTTCAGGTGTTGTCTGACCTGGAGGGTGGGACCACTGTAATCAGTGTCCTGGCCCATGTCGCTTCTAGGGGTACCCCTCCAGTGGGGAGTGGGTAGTACTCTGGAAGGGGGTGCAGAGGGAGGGCGTCATTGCCTCTGACCCCGGTGTGGTTTGAGGGTTTAGACCCTAGGATAGAGGGCCAGGTGCAGGGTGTCCCCCCTGACCTGGTGCCCCAGTTGCAGGATAGCACCCCTGAACTGGTGGGCGAATTGTGCAGGTCACCTGCCACAGGTGCCCTGACAATTCTGGAAGGGGGTACCACTCCAGGTGGGAGGGTACAGAGCCCCAAGGAGGAGGACCGGATGTGGGAGAGGCCACCCCCGTGTTTGGTCCAGCCGCCAGGTACAGGCCTGGGGCTGGTGGGTCAGTGCCAGGATGACATACCTGACCTGACAGGAGGGAGAGTGGACAAAAGGTGCCAAGCACCTGGGGCTACTGCCCCCAGCTCCTTAATGCCCCAGAGGTTTGAAAGCCCTGAGAGGCATAAGGCCTGGGTCTCATCCCTGACTACTGTCAGTGGCCACTATTATTTGATGACTGTCTGTTGGGACACACCTGTGAGCAAGTTGAGGTTAGAGGCTGCACAGGTGGCGTCCACAGAGGAAGAGAAGGGTGCCCCATGGATTAGCTTGGTGGACCCTGAGAGTATGGACAGAGGATTTGAAATAGGTTCAGATTGGCGTAGAACTGGAATGTGCCCCTCTTGTTGCGGGCCAGGTCCATGTTCTATCGCCCAAAGCAGGGAAGCCCATCACAGTGGTGAATGGTCTACCCTGCGTTTTGGCTGGAAGGGGGTTGTGTTGGACTTGGCCCTCTTGGCAGGGTCATCCCCGAACTTTTTGCCTTCCTCCAATACTCTCTCGGACCTGTTTTTGTTGGTTTACTGACTCTGGGCACTTTACCACTGCTGACCAGTGCTAAAGTGCATATGCTCTCCCAATGTAAAATGTAACTGTGATTGATTTCCATGATTGGTTCATTGGATTTACTGTCAGTCCCCAGTAAAGTGCACCAGGAGTGCCAGGGCTTGTAAATGCCAATACTGCTAGTGGGCCTGCAGCGCTGGTTGCGCCACCCACAGAAGCAGCCTTTTAAAATGTGTCTAGGGTCTGCCATGGCAGAACCTGCGTGCAGTCTGGTACTGTCATGCTGGCTGGGTAAGTGCACACACTTGCCAGCCCCTAAACCTTCCCTTAACTTCATATTAGTCACCCCCATGGTAGGCCCAAGGGCAGGGTGCATTGTAAGTGTGAGGTAGGACATGCTCTGATGTGTGTGGCATGTCCTAATAGTGAATTACAGCCAAATTCGATTTTTCACTATTGTAAGGCTACCTGTTCTCTATAGGCCAGATGGGCTGCTGGAATTATTACACTCTATAATCCCAGCTGGCTCAGGGAACATGGTAGAAAATAAAGTTTAGTATGCCTGAACTCTGAATAATAAAATACTTCTTTTAGTAAAGTTTATTTTAATATCCTGTGTTTGCAAATGCTACTTTTAGAAAGTTAGCATTTGCTTGCCTAACCATTTCAGCCCGCCTCTGCTAGTATGTGTATCTGACTGTCTGGGATGTGTGAGTGACAGGGCTGGGGGATGACAGGTGGTGAATGGAAGGATTACACCTTAGTGGGAGGTAGGAGTGCCCCATGACTCTTAATAGGGCTGTGCTCTGCCACCACAATGCTGGATCCGCCCCCTGGGGAGCGACTGATGACTCAGCCTGCACCTGGCCCAGGAAGGGCGAAGCACCGTCAACAAGATACTCCTGGCTGCCCCTGTCCACACAATGCTGGCTCCACCTCCTGTGGAGCGTCTGATTTGCCTGCCCCTCACACTGAAAGCAGAAGCCAGAGTATACCCAACAAGTGCTCAGAGACTGAATGAAGTTATGCAAAGGACCACCTGGCCTGAAAAGACAAAGGAAATGCTGTATAAAAGTAGGAGCCCTGCTCCTTGTAAATCAGAATCCTGTTTCCCACAACGAACATCTGCCCAACTAGAAGGAGAAGAAGACGCTGGAAGGACTGGCCTGCTGCTTGCCTTGCTGAGGAAGGAGAGGAAAAGACTTTGAAAAGACTTTGCTGACTTGTGCTAGAAACTTTCTCCAAGGGCTTGACTGAGCTTGCCCCCTGAACTGAACCCCAGGACTAGTGGGTTCATTGTGTCTTCGCTCATTGCCATCTGCCAGCCGTGTGTGCCTCCCGCCGGAGTAAGACTGCGCCCCTCATCGCCCCCTCGTAGGGCTGTGGCACTCGGGAGCTCGCCTGTCCTTCACCCGTGAGAGCCTCTCTCCTTGGAGTCGCTCTCTGCCCCCGGGTCAGGCTGCCTGCTCCTTACCCTGCCTGCCACTGGAGCGCGCTGAAGTGCTCTTGCCCCTCCCGCCGGAATTTCCTCCAGGCTCCTCTCATCGCCTGCTTGCTGCTCCGCAGCTCAGCTCCCACCTCCGTAAAAGGCCCAGGGTTTCCCGAGGCCCCTCTCTGGTCTCCATTCAACCCACACCGCGAGATGCGTGAGCATTGGTAGGGCCCGGGGTTTTCTTCCGTGTGGAGCACAGAGGAGCGCTGCGAAGCCCACAGAGGCGCTTGGGAGCGCCATACCTTCCAGGAACGGGGCAAGAGTCCCCAATTATTGCATAACTGGAACTGAGAGAACTGTTTACAAGTGAGTTGAACAAGACAAAAGATACATTGGAACTGTAACTGAGAAACACTTGCCTATTTACAATCTTGTGGCCTAATTTAAAAACTTTATTATTGGTCTTGTGATAAGTCTTACCTGCATATATATTTTTACATAAAGGAATCCATTTTAATATATTCACAGCCTGGTGTCCATTTGTGGGGGGATTGGTACATTTTACTGTGTGTGTTATTACAAATGCTTAACTCAGAAACGCCTGGAGAATAGCCTTGGCTGCTCACGCCATGCACCTAGAGGGTGAGCAAGGGTAATTCTAAGGGGTCATCCTTCGCCCTGACTTAGAGGAGAGGGTCCCTGCTTGTCACAAGTGAATACTTGCGCCAACCAGAGACCCCCAATTCTAACAATCGTGAGATCTGATTGGCTGTCAGCACTTCATCCAAGAAGTGTTGGCAGCCATCATGGGACCAATATGCATAATAGCACCTCATTTAAAAGCATTTCAGTTAATAGAAAGTTTAAGACTGTAGTTACATTATAAATCATTTGTTGATGGTACCATACTCATTTTAGGAATTGTGGTGTGTTCTAAGGTGATTTTACCATGTGAAAAAGCCTTCTGCTGGGATATCATGAGAGAAAACACAGAGGTTTGGAAGGAGATCTATAAGCTAAACTGAGAATATATTTTCTGTAAATTCACATTATCTTTCTCAGTCATGTGAGAATGACGTCTGACATTCTCAGTAAAACATGTACATCCAACAAGAGCAGAGACTGTCAGTTGATTCCTTTGTGTTCTACTGCAGCTTCCCAGAGTGTTCTAAAGAACAACTAGAGCGCTAACAGTCCTACTTATGACAAACGTATGGCACACCTGAAGCCATATTGATTGGAATAAAGTGGTAACTATTAAAACATTTAATTTAAAAAGGAACAAAATGAAGGGGTTCGTTTTGCCATGGAATGTATGATTAGTGCTCCAAAAAGAAAAATTAGGGCATATTTTGAGTGACTTCTCAAATCCTATTCTATTTCATTGAAAAAATTCTGACATGCAGACTGAAACATTTACTTTCAATACCAGCAGCAGTCTTCCCTGGTGAGCAGTAGCTTTACTACAATGACCTAATAAGCAAATGTGTGACACATCAGAATGCCTTCTTGATTGAATCAAAGTAAAAAACTGAACGTATTTCCTACTGAGCGGACTGTAGTAAATGAGGAAATTAGAAAACTTCATAACAAGACGTCTCCCAAGATGGCCACCAGAGACAAAAGAGCCCAAATGTAGCACAAATATCACGCAGATGTAGCCCAAGTATAGCCCAATGACAGAATGTCCCAGAGTGTAGTAAAGAACGACTAGAGCGCTAACAGTCTTACTTATGACAAAAGTATGGCACACCTGAAGCCATCTTGATTGGAATAAAGTGATAACACTTAAAACATTTAATTTGCAAAAGTACAAATGAGGGGGTTCATTTTGCCATAGAAATTATGCAGAAAGAAAAATTAGGGCACATTTTGACTTCTCAAATCCTCTTCTATTTCAATAAAAGATTCTGACATGCAGACTGAAACATGCACTTTGAATACAAGCAGCACACTTCCCTGGTGAGCAGTAGCTTTACTAGAATGATCTAACGAGCAACTAGAGTGCTAACATTCAGAGTTTATGGCAAATGTGTGATACATCTGAATGCCTTCTTGATGGAACCAAAGTAAAAAACTGAAAGTATTTCCTACTGAGGAGATTGCAGTAAATGAGAAAATTAGCAAACTTCATAATAAATAAGTCTCCCAAAATGGTCACCAGAGACAAAAGAGCACAAATGTAGCACAAATATCATACAGATGTAGCCCATGTATAGCTCAATGACAGAATGTTCCTGAGTGTTCTTAAGAAGAACTAGAGCACTTACTGTCTTACTAATGACAAAAGTATGGTACACCTGAAGCCATCTTGATTGGAATAAACTGGCAACACTTAAAATATTTAATTTAAAAAGGAATACAATGAGCGGATTCATGTTGCCATATAAATTATGATTAGTGCTAAAGAAAGAATAATTAGGGCACATTTTGAGTGACTCATGAAATCCTCTTCTACCTCTTTAAAAAAATCTGACATGCAGACTGAAACATGCACTTTTAATACCTGCCCGGTTTCTGGCACTTTTAATACCACCCCCTCTTTTTGAAACGTTTTAGCCACCACAAGTGTGGCAGGGTATTCTCAGATGTGAGTCCCTTGCTCACTGCACCATCAGGATTTAAGCAAGCCGGGCCGAAGACGGCTGCAATGCCAGAAACCGGTCCCCGGAAGCTTGTTTCCTTCCCAGTAAAGAATTGGCTTGGTAGTTTGGTCTGCCCTGTTCCCATGATGCACTGGGCCAGGGACAGACTAATTTGCATGTAGCCAGGTTCTGAGCTGGGATGGTGCAGTGAGCTAAAAAACGGTGATGGATCAAGCCCTGATCTTTTGACTGGGTATGATTGTTTTGTTTAATTCAGATGCTCTGTCCATCACCACCCCCTCTTTTTGAATCGTTTTAGCCACCACAAGTGTGGCAGGGTATACTCAGATGTGAGTCCCTTGCTCACTGCACCATCAGGATTCAAGCAAGCCGGGCTGAAGACGGCTGCAATGTCAGAAACCGGTCCCCGGAAGCTTGTTTCCTTCCCAGTAAAGAATTGGCTTGGTAGTTTGGTCTGCCCTGTTCCCATGATGCACTGGGCCAGGGACAGACTAATTTGCATGTAGCCAGGTTCTGAGCTGGGATGGTGCAGTGAGCTAAAAAACGGTGATGGATCAAGCCCTGATCTTTTGACTGGGTATGATTCTTCTGTTTAATTCAGATGCTCTGTCCATCACCACCCCCTCTTTTTGAATCGTTTTATCCACCACAAGTGTGGCAGGGTATACTCAGATGTGAGTCCCTTGCTCACTGCACCATCAGGATTCAAGCAAGCCGGGCCGAAGACGGCTGCAATGCCAGAAACCGGTCCCCGGAAGCTTGTTTCCTTCCCAGTAAAGAATTGGCTTGGTAGTTTGGTCTGCCCTGTTCCCATGATGCACTGGGCCAGGGACAGACTAATTTGCATGTAGCCAGGTTCTGAGCTGGGATGGTGCAGTGGCTAAAAAACGGTGATGGATCAAGCCCTGATCTTTTGACTGGGTATGATTGTTCTGTTTAATTCAGATGCTCTGTCCATCCCCACCCCCTCTTTTTGAATCGTTTTAGCCACCACAAGTGTGGCAGGGTATACTCAGATGTGAGTCCCTTGCTCACTGCACCATCAGGATTCAAGCAAGCCGGGCCGAAGACGGCTGCAATTCCAGAAACCGGTCCCCGGAAGCTTGTTTCCTTCCCAGTAAAGAATTGGCTTGGTAGTTTGGTCTGCCCTGTTCCCATGATGCACTGGGCCAGGGACAGACTAATTTGCATGTAGCCAGGTTCTGAGCTGGGATGGTGCAGTGAGCTAAAAAACGGTGATGGATCAAGCCCTGATCTTTTGACTGGGTATGATTGTTCTGTTTAATTCAGATGCTCTGTCCATCACCACCCCTTCTTTTTGAATCGTTTTAGCCACCACAAGTGTGGCAGGGTATACTCAGATGTGAGTCCCTTGCTCACTGCACCATCAGGATTCAAGCAAGCCGGGCCGAAGACGGCTGCAATGCCAGAAACCGGTCCCCGGAAGCTTGTTTCCTTCCCAGTAAAGAATTGGCTTGGTAGTTTGGTCTGCCCTGTTCCCATGATGCACTGGGCCAGGGACAGACTAATTTGCATGTAGCCAGGTTCTGAGCTGGGATGGTGCAGTGAGCTAAAAAACGGTGATGGATCAAGCCCTGATCTTTTGACTGGGTATGATTGTTCTGTTTAATTCAGATGCTCTGTCCATCACCACCCCCTCTTTTTGAATCGTTTTAGCCACCACAAGTGTGGCAGGGTATACTCAGATGTGAGTCCCTTGCTCACTGCACCATCAGGATTCAAGCAAGCCGGGCCGAAGACGGCTGCAATGCCAGAAACCGGTCCCCGGAAGCTTGTTTCCTTCCCAGTAAAGAATTGGCTTGGTAGTTTGGTCTGCCCTGTTCCCATGATGCACTGGGCCAGGGACATACTAATTTGCATGTAGCCAGGTTCTGAGCTGGGATGGTGCAGTGAGCGAAAAAACGGTGATGGATCAAGCCCTGATCTTTTGACTGGGTATGATTGTTCTGTTTAATTCAGATGCTCTGTCCATCACCACCCCCTCTTTTTGAATAGTTTTAGCCACCACAAGTGTGGCAGGGTATACTCAGATGTGAGTCCCTTGCTCACTGCACCATCAGGATTCAAGCAAGCCGGGCCGAAGACGGCTGCAATGCCAGAAACCGGTCCCCGGAAGCTTGTTTCCTTCCCAGTAAAGAATTGGCTTGGTAGTTTGGTCTGCCCTGTTCCCATGATGCACTGGGCCAGGGACAGACTAATTTGCATGTAGCCAGGTTCTGAGCTGGGATGGTGCAGTGAGCTAAAAAACGGTGATGAATCAAGCCCTGATATTTTGACTGGGTATGATTGTTCTGTTTAATTCAGATGCTCTGTCCATCACCACCCCCTCTTTTTGAATCGTTTTAGCCACCACAAGTGTGGCAGGGTATACTCAGATGTGAGTCCCTTGCTCACTGCACCATCAGGATTCAAGCAAGCCAGGCCGAAGACGGCTGCAATGCCAGAAACCGGTCCCCGGAAGCTTGTTTCCTTCCCAGTAAAGAATTGGCTTGGTAGTTTGGTCTGCCCTGTTCCCATGATGCACTGGGCTAGGGAAAGACTAATTTGCATGTAGCCAGGTTCTGAGCTGGGATGGTGCAGTGAGCTAAAAAACGGTGATGGATCAAGCCCTGATCTTTTGACTGGGTATGATTGTTCTGTTTAATTCAGATGCTCTGTCCATCACCACCCCCTCTTTTTGAATCGTTTTAGCCACCACAAGTGTGGCAGGGTATACTCAGATGTGAGTCCCTTGCTCACTGCACCATCAGGATTCAAGCAAGCCGGGCCGAAGACGGCTGCAATGCCAGAAACCGGTCCCCGGAAGCTTGTTTCCTTCCCAGTAAAGAATTGGCTTGGTAGTTTGGTCTGCCCTGTTCCCATGATGCACTGGGCCAGGGACAGACTAATTTGCATGTAGCCAGGTTCTGAGCTGGGATGGTGCAGTGAGCTAAAAAACGGTGATGGATCAAGCCCTGATCTTTTGACTGGGTATGATTGTTCTGTTTAATTCAGATGCTCTGTCCATCACCACCCCCTCTTTTTGAATCGTTTTAGCCACCACAAGTGTGGCAGGGTATACTCAGATGTGAGTCCCTTGCTCACTGCACCATCAGGATTCAAGCAAGCCGGGCCGAAGACGGCTGCAATGCCAGAAACCGGTCCCCGGAAGCTTGTTTCCTTCCCAGTAAAGAATTGGCTTGGTAGTTTGGTCTGCCCTGTTCCCATGATGCACTGGGCCAGGGACAGACTAATTTGCATGTAGCCAGGTTCTGAGCTGGGATGGTGCAGTGAGCTAAAAAACGGTGATGGATCAAGCCCTGATCTTTTGACTGGGTATGATTGTTCTGTTTAATTCAGATGCTCTGTCCATCACCACCCCCTCTTTTTGAATCGTTTTAGCCACCACAAGTGTGGCAGGGTATACTCAGATGTGAGTCCCTTGCTCACTGCACCATCAGGATTCAAGCAAGCCGGGCCGAAGACGGCTGCAATGCCAGAAACCGGTCCCCGGAAGCTTGTTTCCTTCCCAGTAAAGAATTGGCTTGGTAGTTTGGTCTGCCCTGTTCCCATGATGCACTGGGCCTGGGACAGACTAATTTGCATGTAGCCAGGTTCTGAGCCGGGATGGTGCAGTGAGCTAAAAAACGGTGATGGATCAAGCCCTGATCTTTTGACTGGGTATGATTCTTCTGTTTAATTCAGATGCTCTGTCCATCACCACCCCCTCTTTTTGAATCGTTTTATCCACCACAAGTGTGGCAGGGTATACTCAGATGTGAGTCCCTTGCTCACTGCACCATCAGGATTCAAGCAAGCCGGGCCGAAGACGGCTGCAATGCCAGAAACCGGTCCCCGGAAGCTTGTTTCCTTCCCAGTAAAGAATTGGCTTGGTAGTTTGGTCTGCCCTGTTCCCATGATGCACTGGGCCAGGGACAGACTAATTTGCATGTAGCCAGGTTCTGAGCCGGGATGGTGCAGTGAGCTAAAAAACGGTGATGGATCAAGCCCTGATATTTTGACTGGGTATGATTGTTCTGTTTAATTCAGATGCTCTGTCCATCCCCACCCCCTCTTTTTGAATCGTTTTAGCCACCACAAGTGTGGCAGGGTATACTCAGATGTGAGTCCCTTGCTCACTGCACCATCAGGATTCAAGCAAGCCGGGCCGAAGACGGCTGCAATGCCAGAAACCGGTCCCCGGAAGCTTGTTTCCTTCCCAGTAAAGAATTGGCTTGGTAGTTTGGTCTGCCCTGTTCCCATGATGCACTGGGCCAGGGACAGACTAATTTGCATGTAGCCAGGTTCTGAGCCGGGATGGTGCAGTGAGCTAAAAAACGGTGATGGATCAAGCCCTGATCTTTTGACTGGGTATGATTGTTCTGTTTAATTCAGATGCTCTGTCCATCCCCACCCCCTCTTTTTGAATCGTTTTAGCCACCACAAGTGTGGCAGGGTATACTCAGATGTGAGTCCCTTGCTCACTGCACCATCAGGATTCAAGCAAGCCGGGCCGAAAACGGCTGCAATGCCAGAAACCGGTCCCCGGAAGCTTGTTTCCTTCCCAGTAAAGAATTGGCTTGGTAGTTTGGTCTGCCCTGTTCCCATGATGCACTGGGCCAGGGACAGACTAATTTGCATGTAGCCAGGTTCTGAGCTGGGATGGTGCAGTGAGCTAAAAAACGGTGATGGATCAAGCCCTGATCTTTTGACTGGGTATGATTGTTCTGTTTAATTCAGATGCTCTGTCCATCACCACCCCCTCCTTTTGAATCGTTTTAGCCACCACAAGTGTGGCAGGGTATACTCAGATGTGAGTCCCTTGCTCACTGCACCATCAGGATTCAAGCAAGCCGGGCCGGAGACGGCTGCAATGCCAGAAACCGGTCCCCGGAAGCTTGTTTCCTTCCCAGTAAAGAATTGGCTTGGTAGTTTGGTCTGCCCTGTTCCCATGATGCACTGGGCCAGGGACAGACTAATTTGCATGTAGCCAGGTTCTGAGCTGGGATGGTGCAGTGAGCTAAAAAACGGTGATGGATCAAGCCCTGATCTTTTGACTGGGTATGATTGTTCTGTTTAGTTCAGATGCTCTGTCCATCACCACCCCCTCTTTTTGAATCGTTTTAGCCACCACAAGTGTGGCAGGGTATACTCAGATGTGAGTCCCTTGCTCACTGCACCATCAGGATTCAAGCAAGCCGGGCCGAAGACGGCTGCAATGCCAGAAACCGGTCCCCGGAAGCTTGTTTTCTTCCCAGTAAAGAATTGGCTTGGTAGTTTGGTCTGCCCTGTTCCCATGATGCACTGGGCCAGGGACAGACTAATTTGCATGTAGCCAGGTTCTGAGCTGGGATGGTGCAGTGAGCTAAAAAACGGTGATGGATCAAGCCCTGATCTTTTGACTGGGTATGATTGTTCTGTTTAATTCAGATGCTCTGTCCATCACCACCCCCTCTTTTTGAATCGTTTTAGCCACCACAAGTGTGGCAGGGTATACTCAGATGTGAGTCCCTTGCTCACTGCACCATCAGGATTCAAGCAAGCCGGGCCGAAGACGGCTGCAATGCCAGAAACCGGTCCCCGGAAGCTTGTTTCCTTCCCAGTAAAGAATTGGCTTGGTAGTTTGGTCTGCCCTGTTCCCATGATGCACTGGGCCAGGGACAGACTAATTTGCATGTAGCCAGGTTCTGAGCTGGGATGGTGCAGTGAGCTAAAAAACGGTGATGGATCAAGCCCTGATCTTTTGACTGGGTATGATTGTTCTGTTTAATTCAGATGCTCTGTCCATCACCACCCCCTCTTTTTGAATCGTTTTAGCCACCACAAGTGTGGCAGGGTATACTCAGATGTGAGTCCCTTGCTCACTGCACCATCAGGATTCAAGCAAGCCGGGCCGAAGACGGCTGCAATGCCAGAAACCGGTCCCCGGAAGCTTGTTTCCTTCCCAGTAAAGAATTGGCTTGGTAGTTTGGTCTGCTCTGTTCCCATGATGCACTGGGCCAGGGACAGACTAATTTGCATGTAGCCAGGTTCTGAGCTGGGATGGTGCAGTGAGCTAAAAAACGGTGATGGATCAAGCCCTGATCTTTTGACTGGGTATGATTGTTCTGTTTAATTCAGATGCTCTGTCCATCACCACCCCCTCTTTTTGAATCGTTTTAGCCACCACAAGTGTGGCAGGGTATACTCAGATGTGAGTCCCTTGCTCACTGCACCATCAGGATTCAAGCAAGCCGGGCCGAAGACGGCTGCAATGCCAGAAACCGGTCCCCGGAAGCTTGTTTCCTTCCCAGTAAAGAATTGGCTTGGTAGTTTGGTCTGCCCTGTTCCCATGATGCACTGGGCCAGGGACAGACTAATTTGCATGTAGCCAGGTTCTGAGCTGGGATGGTGCAGTGAGCTAAAAAACGGTGATGGATCAAGCCCTGATCTTTTGACTGGGTATGATTGTTCTGTTTAATTCAGATGCTCTGTCCATCACCACCCCCTCTTTTTGAATCGTTTTAGCCACCACAAGTGTGGCAGGGTATTCTCAGATGTGAGTCCCTTGCTCACTGCACCATCAGGATTCAAGCAAGCCGGGCCGAAGACGGCTGCAATGCCAGAAACCGGTCCCCGGAAGCTTGTTTCCTTCCCAGTAAAGAATTGGCTTGGTAGTTTGGTCTGCCCTGTTCCCATGATGCACTGGGCCAGGGACAGACTAATTTGCATGTAGCCAGGTTCTGAGCTGGGATGGTGCAGTGAGCTAAAAAACGGTGATGGATCAAGCCCTCATCTTTTGACTGGGTATGATTGTTCTGTTTAATTCAGATGCTCTGTCCATCACCACCCCCTCTTTTTGAATCGTTTTAGCCACCACAAGTGTGGCAGGGTATACTCAGATGTGAGTCCCTTGCTCACTGCACCATCAGGATTCAAGCAAGCCGGGCCGAAGACGGCTGCAATGCCAGAAACCGGTCCCCGGAAGCTTGTTTCCTTCCCAGTAAAGAATTGGCTTGGTAGTTTGGTCTGCCCTGTTCCCATGATGCACTGGGCCAGGGACAGACTAATTTGCATGTAGCCAGGTTCTGAGCTGGGATGGTGCAGTGAGCTAAAAAACGGTGATGGATCAAGCCCTGATCTTTTGACTGGGTATGATTGTTCTGTTTAATTCAGATGCTCTGTCTATCACCACCCCCTCTTTTTGAATCGTTTTAGCCACCACAAGTGTGGCAGGGTATACTCAGATGTGAGTCCCTTGCTCACTGCACCATCAGGATTCAAGCAAGCCGAGCCGAAGACGGCTGCAATGCCAGAAACCAGTCCCCGGAAGCTTGTTTCCTTCCCAGTAAAGAATTGGCTTGGTAGTTTGGTCTGCCCTGTTCCCATGATGCACTGGGCCAGGGACAGACTAATTTGCATGTAGCCAGGTTCTGAGCTGGGATGGTGCAGTGAGCTAAAAAACGGTGATGGATCAAGCCCTGATCTTTTGACTGGGTATGATTGTTCTGTTTAATTCAGATGCTCTGTCCATCACCACCCCCTCTTTTTGAATCGTTTTAGCCACCACAAGTGTGGCAGGGTATACTCAGATGTGAGTCCCTTGCTCACTGCACCATCAGGATTCAAGCAAGCCGGGCCGAAGACGGCTGCAATGCCAGAAACCGGTCCCCGGAAGCTTGTTTCCTTCCCAGTAAAGAATTGGCTTGGTAGTTTGGTCTGCCCTGTTCCCATGATGCACTGGGCCAGGGACAGACTAATTTGCATGTAGCCAGGTTCTGAGCTGGGATGGTGCAGTGAGCTAAAAAACGGTGATGGATCAAGCCCTGATCTTTTGACTGGGTATGATTGTTCTGTTTAATTCAGATGCTCTGTCCATCACCACCCCCTCTTTTTGAATCGTTTTAGCCACCACAAGTGTGGCAGGGTATACTCAGATGTGAGTCCCTTGCTCACTGCACCATCAGGATTCAAGCAAGCCGGGCCGAAGACGGCTGCAATGCCAGAAACCGGTCCCCGGAAGCTTGTTTCCTTCCCAGTAAAGAATTGGCTTGGTAGTTTGGTCTGCCCTGTTCCCATGATGCACTGGGCCAGGGACAGACTAATTTGCATGTAGCCAGGTTCTGAGCTGGGATGGTGCAGTGAGCTAAAAAACGGTGATGGATCAAGCCCTGATCTTTTGACTGGGTATGATTGTTCTGTTTAATTCAGATGCTCTGTCCATCACCACCCCCTCTTTTTGAATCGTTTTAGCCACCACAAGTGTGGCAGGGTATACTCAGTGTGAGTCCCTTGCTCACTGCACCATCAGGATTCAAGCAAGCCGGGCCGAAGACGGCTGCAATGCCAGAAACCGGTCCCCGGAAGCTTGTTTCCTTCCCAGTAAAGAATTGGCTTGGTAGTTTGGTCTGCCCTGTTCCCATGATGCACTGGGCCAGGGACAGACTAATTTGCATGTAGCCAGGTTCTGAGCTGGGATGGTGCAGTGAGCTAAAAAACCGTGATTTATCAAGCCCTGATCTTTTGACTGGGTATGATTGTTCTGTTTAATTCAGATGCTCTGTCCATCACCACCCCCTCTTTTTGAATCGTTTTAGCCACCACAAGTGTGGCAGGGTATACTCAGATGTGAGTCCCTTGCTCACTGCACCATCAGGATTCAAGCAAGCCGGGCCGAAGACGGCTGCAATGCCAGAAACCGGTCCCCGGAAGCTTGTTTCCTTCCCAGTAAAGAATTGGCTTGGTAGTTTGGTCTGCCCTGTTCCCATGATGCACTGGGCCAGGGACAGACTAATTTGCATGTAGCCAGGTTCTGAGCTGGGATGGTGCAGTGAGCTAAAAAACGGTGATGGATCAAGCCCTGATCTTTTGACTGGGTATGATTGTTCTGTTTAATTCAGATGCTCTGTCCATCACCACCCCCTCTTTTTGAATCGTTTTAGCCACCACAAGTGTGGCAGGGTATACTCAGATGTGAGTCCCTTGCTCACTGCACCATCAGGATTCAAGCAAGCCGGGCCGAAGACGGCTGCAATGCCAGAAACCGGTCCCCGGAAGCTTGTTTCCTTCCCAGTAAAGAATTGGCTTGGTAGTTTGGTCTGCCCTGTTCCCATGATGCACTGATCCAGGGACAGACTAATTTGCATGTAGCCAGGTTCTGAGCTGGGATGGTGCAGTGAGCTAAAAAACGGTGATGGATCAAGCCCTGATCTTTTGACTGGGTATGATTGTTCTGTTTAATTCAGATGCTCTGTCCATCACCACCCCCTCTTTTTGAATCGTTTTAGCCACCACAAGTGTGGCAGGGTATACTCAGATGTGAGTCCCTTGCTCACTGCACCATCAGGATTCAAGCAAGCCGGGCCGAAGACGGCTGCAATGCCAGAAACCGGTCCCCGGAAGCTTGTTTCCTTCCCAGTAAAGAATTGGCTTGGTAGTTTGGTCTGCCCTGTTCCCATGATGCACTGGGCCGGGGAAAGACTAATTTGCATGTAGCCAGGTTCTGAGCTGGGATGGTGCAGTGAGCTAAAAAACGGTGATGGATCAAGCCCTGATCTTTTGACTGAGTATGATTGTTCTGTTTAATTCAGATGCTCTGTCCATCACCACCCCCTCTTTTTGAATCGTTTTAGCCACCACAAGTGTGGCAGGGTATACTCAGATGTGAGTCCCTTGCTCACTGCACCATCAGGATTCAAGCAAGCCGGGCCGAAGACGGCTGCAATGCCAGAAACCGGTCCCCGGAAGCTTGTTTCCTTCCCAGTAAAGAATTGGCTTGGTAGTTTGGTCTGCCCTGTTCCCATGATGCACTGGGCCAGGGACAGACTAATTTGCATGTAGCCAGGTTCTGAGCTGGGATGGTGCAGTGAGCTAAAAAACGGTGATGGATCAAGCCCTGATCTTTTGACTGGGTATGATTGTTCTGTTTAATTCAGATGCTCTGTCCATCACCACCCCCTCTTTTTGAATCGTTTTAGCCACCACAAGTGTGGCAGGGTATACTCAGATGTGAGTCCCTTGCTCACTGCACCATCAGGATTCAAGCAAGCCGGGCCGAAGACGGCTGCAATGCCAGAAACCGGTCCCCGGAAGCTTGTTTCCTTCCCAGTAAAGAATTGGCTTGGTAGTTTGGTCTGCCCTGTTCCCATGATGCACTGGGCCAGGGACAGACTAATTTGCATGTAGCCAGGTTCTGAGCTGGGATGGTGCAGTGAGCTAAAAAACGGTGATGGATCAGGCCCTGATCTTTTGACTGGGTATGATTGTTCTGTTTAATTCAGATGCTCTGTCCATCACCACCCCCTCTTTTTGAATCGTTTTAGCCACCACAAGTGTGGCAGGGTATACTCAGATGTGAGTCCCTTGCTCACTGCATCATCAGGATTCAAGCAAGCCGGGCCGAAGACGGCTGCAATGCCAGAAACCGGTCCCCGGAAGCTTGTTTCCTTCCCAGTAAAGAATTGGCTTGGTAGTTTGGTCTGCCCTGTTCCCATGATGCACTGGGCCAGGGACAGACTAATTTGCATCTAGCCAGGTTCTGAGCTGGGATGGTGCAGTGAGCTAAAAAACGGCGATGGATCAAGCCCTGATCTTTTGACTGAGTATGATTGTTCTGTTTAATTCAGATGCTCTGTCCATCACCACCCCCTCTTTTTGAATCGTTTTAGCCACCACAAGTGTGGCAGGGTACACTCAGATGTGAGTCCCTTGCTCACTGCACCATCAGGATTCAAGCAAGCCGGGCCGAAGACGGCTGCAATGCCAGAAACCGGTCCCCGGAAGCTTGTTTCCTTCCCAGTAAAGAATTGGCTTAGTAGTTTGGTCTGCCCTGTTCCCATGATGCACTGGGCCAGGGACAGACTAATTTGCATGTAGCCAGGTTCTGAGCTGGGATGGTGCAGTGAGCTAAAAAACGGTGATGGATCAAGCCCTGATCTTTTGACTGGGTATGATTGTTCTGTTTAATTCAGATGCTCTGTCCATCACCACCCCCTCTTTTTGAATTGTTTTAGCCACCACAAGTGTGGCAGGGTATACTCAGATGTGAGTCCCTTGCTCACTGCACCATCAGGATTCAAGCAAGCCGGGCCGAAGACGGCTGCAATGCCAGAAACCGGTCCCCGGAAGCTTGTTTCCTTCCCAGTAAAGAATTGGCTTGGTAGTTTGGTCTGCCCTGTTCCCATGATGCACTGGGCCAGGGACAGACTAATTTGCATGTAGCCAGGTTCTGAGCTGGGATGGTGCAGTGAGCTAAAAAATGGTGATGGATCAGGCCCTGATCTTTTGACTGGGTATGATTGTTCTGTTTAATTCAGATGCTCTGTCCATCACCACCCCCTCTTTTTGAATCGTTTTAGCCACCACAAGTGTGGCAGGGTATACTCAGATGTGAGTCCCTTGCTCACTGCACCATCAGGATTCAAGCAAGCCGGGCCGAAGACGGCTGCAATGCCAGAAACCGGTCCCCGGAAGCTTGTTTCCTTCCCAGTAAAGAATTGGCTTGGTAGTTTGGTCTGCCCTGTTCCCATGATGCACTGGGCCAGGGACAGACTAATTTGCATCTAGCCAGGTTCTGAGCTGGGATGGTGCAGTGAGCTAAAAAACGGCGATGGATCAAGCCCTGATCTTTTGACTGGGTATGATTGTTCTGTTTAATTCAGATGCTCTGTCCATCACCACCCCCTCTTTTTGAGAGGGTGTCAAAGTGACACCCCCTGCACCCTTGCAAAATTCGGTATTTACCGATTCTGTAATTACAGAATCGGTATTGCCCATTGATTCCTTTGGGCTTTAAGGCCCATAGGAATCAATGGGCAATACCGATTCGGTATTTACAGATTCGGTAAATACCGAATCTTAACGATTCGATATTTACAGAATCTGTAATACCTACATCTCCCCCCTTCATATTTACCGACTCTTAAATACCGAATCGGTAAATCTCGGTATTTAAGAGTCGGTAAATATGAATTACCTACATCTGGCCCTAAGTGATTTGACCAGAACCACAGAATATCGAGCTGAAGCAGAAACTCCAACCTGGTTCCCCAGTTGCAAAGTTTGCAGCTCTGGAAGTAACACCACATTCTTTCCCCTAAGTGTAACATTTAATCAAGTGTTCAACTGGATAACAATATATACAAATAACAAATAGTTTAAAGGTGCTTTGTCGCTATTTGAAAACTCAGAAAATATATCCTCATTTTACTCTTTAAGGGCACTAACCATAATTTTGATGCAAATAAGACCCTGTCATATATGACATTTCTAAAGGAAATGCTCTAGATAGTACACTTTTGATTACATCAAGATGACATCAGACGTTCCACACTTTTGTAATAAATATGGAATGTTAGCAATCTAGTTGTTGGTTAGGATACTGTTGAGAGGCAGAGGCCAGGAGCACAGGCTCTGGAAATTGAAGGCAGGTAGGAGGGTGCAGAGGCAATAGTTTAACCACATTGGTCATCAGGCAGGGAGGCGGCAGCACAACAGACTATGGAGGGCAGTGGAAAGGGGGGCAGGGGCAACTAACCAACAAAACAGGACTGGCAAGAGAGGCTGTGGCAATATAATAGACCATTGTGGGCAGAAGGAAGAGGCAGTGGTAGTACAACTATACATGCCAACAGACCCGATTCAGCCAGGAACCGTCCACTGTTCTTAAACCCAAAAGGGCTTTATTTGTTATGTCTCCTGTCTACAATCTCCTCCTTTTCAATGTAAATCAAATAAGGAAATCAATACCCCTGTTTTTTTTCAAAATCTCCCTTTTACCAAGTTCAAAATGTTAGCCTGTGTGGTATATTGGATCATGGAAGGCAGGAGGAATTGGGGTAGGGACATGGACTCAGATAGTGTTTTAGAGTTTAGGGTAGTGCAGTGGTGTTTGTATAGGGTAGGGAGTTGTTCTGGGGTTAGATTTAGGGTTTAGTCTAGTGCAGTGGTGTTTGTCTAGAGTAGGGGGTTGTGCTGGGAGTAGATACAGGGTTTAGGGTAGTGTAGTGGTATTTGTGTAGTGTAGGGGGTCGTGCTGGGTAGTGTTTTAGGGTGCAGGGTAGTGCAGTAGTGTTTGTCTATTGAAGGGGGTAGTGTTTTAGGATTTAGGGTAGTGCAGTGGTGTTTGGGTGGTGTAAGGGATGTTCATGGGCTTAGATTTAGGCTTTAGGGTAGTGCAGTAGTGTTTGTGTTGTGTTTGCGGGTGCCTGCTGGGTGTAGTGTTTTAGGGTTTAGGGTAGTACAGTGGTGTTTGTGTAGTGTAGGGGGTCATGCTGGGGTATTGTTTTAGGGTAGTGCAGTGGTGTTTGTGTAGTTTAGGGGTTGTGCTGGGGGTAGTGATGTAGGATTAAGGGTAGTGCAATAGTTTTTGTGTAGTGTAGGAGGTTGTGCTCGGGAAGAGTTTTAGGGTTTAGGGTAGTGCAGTGGTGTTTTGGTAGTGTAGGGGGTCGTGCTTGGGGTATTGTTTTAGGGTTTAGGGTAGTGCAGTGGTGTTTATGTAGTGTAGGTGGTAGAGTTTTAGGGTTTAGGGTAGTGCAGTGGTGTTAGGGTAGTGTAGGGGGGCCTGCTTGGGGTAGATGTAGGGTTTAAGGTAGTGCAGACGTGTTTGCTTGTGTAGTGTAGGGGGTTGTTTTATAAGGTTTAGGAAGTGCAGTGGTGTAAGTGTAGTGTAGGGGGTCAGGTTTGGGGTAGATTTAGGGTTTAGGGTAGTGCAGTAGAGTTTGGGTATTGTAGGGGATCATGATGGGGTATTGTTTTATGGTTTAGGATAGTGCAGTGTTATTTTTGTAGTGTAGGGGGTCATGCTGGGGTAGTGTTTTAGGGTTTAGGGGATCGCAGTGGTGTTTAGGCAGTGTAGCGGGTCATGCTGGGGGTAGCGTTGTAGGGTTTAAGGTAACACAGTGGTGTTTGTGTAGTGTAGGGGTGATGCCGGGGATAGTATTTTAGGGTTTAGTGTAGTTCAGTTTTGTTTGTCTATTGTATGGGGTACCGTTTTAAGGTTTTTGGTAGTGCAGTGGTGGTTGGGTAGTGTAGTGGATCGTGCTGGGCAAACAATTTAGGGTTTAGGGTAGTGCAGTGGTGTTTGTATAGTGTTTGCGGGTTCATGCTGGGGTAGTGTTTTAGGTTTTAGGGTAGTACAGTGGTGTTTGTGTAGTGTAGGGGGTTATGCTGGGATAATATTTTAGGTTTTATGGTAGTGCAGTGGTGTTTTTTGATGTGTACGGGGTCATGCTGGGGGTAGTTTTTTAGGGCTAAGGGTAGTGCAGTGGTGTTTGCGTAGTGTAGGGGGTTGTGTTTTAAGGTTTAGGGTAGTACAGTCATGTTAGGGTAGTTTAGGGGTTCGTGCTAGGGTGGATTTAGGGCTTTGGGTAGTGCAGTGGTATTTGGGTACTGTAGGGTGTCATGCTGATGTAGTGTTTTAGGATTTAGGGTAATGCAGAGGTGTTTGGGTAGGGTAGATGTCGTCCTGAGTGTAGAGTTTTAGGCTAGCGCAGTGGTGTTTGGGTATTGTAGGGGGTCGGGCTGGGGGTAGTGTTTTAGGGTTTATGGTAGTGCAGTGGTGTTTGGGTAGTGTGGGGGTTATGCTGGTGGTAGTGTTTTAGGGTTTTGGGTAGAGCAGTGGTGTTTGATTGGGGTAGCGGGTCATGCTGGAGGTAGTGTTGTAGGGTTTAGGGTAACGCAGTGGTGTTTGGATAGTGTAGGGTGGTCGTGCTGGGGTAGATTTAGGGTTTAGGGTAGTGCAGTGGAGTTTGTGTAGTGTAGGGGGTCATACTGGGGGTAGTGTTTTAGGGTCTAGGGTAGTGCGGTGGTAGCGTTGTGTAGGAGTTTGTGCTGGGGTATATTTAGAGTTTAGGGTTGTGCAGTGGTGTTTGGGTTCTGTAGAGGGTCGTGCTGGGGTAGTGTTTTAGGGTTTAGGGTAGTGCAGACATGTTTGGGTAGTTTATTGGGTTGTGCTGGGGTAGTGTTTAGAGTGTAGCGTAGCGCGGTGGTGTTTGGGTAGTGAAGGGGCTCATACCTGGTGTAGTGTTCAAGGGTTTAGGGTAGCACAGTGGTGTTTGGATAGTGTAGGTTGTCATGCCGTTGGTATTGTTTTAGTTATTAGGGAAGTGCAGTGGTTTTTGGGTAGTGTAGGGGGTCGTGCAGGGCGTAGTGTTGTAGGGTTTAGATTAGCACAGTGGTGTTTGGGTGGTGTAGGGGGTTGTGCCCGGGGTAGTGTTTTAGGGTTTTAGGGTAGCAAAGTGGTGTTTGGGTAGTGTAGGGGGTCGTGTTGTAAGGTTTAGGGTAGCACAGTGATGTATGGGTAGAGTAGGTGCTCGGCCGGGGTTAGTGTTTTAGGATTTAGGGTAGCGCATTGGTGTTTGGGTACTGTAGGGGGTCGTATGGGGGGTAGTGTTTTAGGGTTTAGGGAAGGGCAGTGGTGTTTGTGTAGTGTAGGGGTTGTGCTAGGGGTCTTGTTGTAGGGTTAAGTGTAGTGCAGTAGTGTTTTTGTAGTGTAGGGGTTGTGATTTAAGGTTTAGGAAGTGCAGTGGTGTTAGGGTAGTGTGGGGGCGTGCTTGGTGTAGATGTAGGGTTTAAGGTAGTGCAGACGTGTTTGGTTAGTGTAGGGGGTTGTGCTGGGGTGGTGTTTAGGGATTAGGTGGAGCAGTGGTGTTTGGGTAGTGTAGATGTCGTGCTGGGGGAATAGTTTTAGTGTTATGGGTAGTACAGTGGCATTTGTTTAGTGTAGGGGGTTGTTGTTTTTTAAGGTCTAGGAAGTGCATTAGTGTTAGGGTAGTGTAGGGTTTCAGGGTTGGGTTAGATTTAGGGTTTAGGGTACTGCAGTGGAGTTTAGGTACTGTAGGCGGTCGTGCTGGCGTAGTGTTTTAGGGTTTAGGGTAATGCAGAGGTGTTTGGTTAATGTGGGGGGTCGTGCTCTTGTAGTGTTTAGGGTTTAGGGTGGAGCAGGGGTGTTTGGGTAGTTTAGATGTCATGCTGGGGGTAGAGTTTGAGGGTTTAGAGTAGCGCAGTGGTTTTTGGGTAGTATAGGGGGTCGTGCTGGGGTAGTGTTTTAGAATTTAGGGTAGCACAGTGGTGTTTGGGTAGTGTGGGGGGCCATGCTGGGGATAGTGTTTTAAGGTTTAGGGTATCGCAGTGGTGTTTGGGTAGTGTAGCGGGTCTTGCTGGGGGTAGCGTTGTAGGATTTAGGGAAGTGCAGTGGTGTTTGTGTAGTGTAGGGGGTCGTGCCAGGATTAGTGTGTTATGGTTTAGGATAGCGCAGTGGTTTTGGGTAGTGTAGGGGGTCATGCCCAGGATAGTGTTTTAGGGTTTATGGTATCGCAGTGGTGTTTGGGTAGTGTAGGGGGCCGTGCTGGGGTTAGTGTTTTAGGGTTTAGGGAACCGCGGTGGTGTTTGTGTAGTGTAGGGGGTTGTGCCTGAATTAGTGTGTTAGGGTATAGGGTAGCCCAGTGGTGTTTGGGGAATGTAGCGGGTGATCCTGGGGGTAGTGTAGTAGGGTTTAGGATAGCACAGTGGTGTTTGGGTAGTGTAGGGAGTCCTGCTGGGGGTAGTGTTTTAGTGTTTAGGGTAGCCAAGTGTTGTTTGGGTAGTGTAGCAGGTAGTGCAGGGGGTAGTGTTCTAGGGTATAGTGTAGCACAGTGGTCTTCGGATAGTGTAGGAGGTCTTGCTGGGGGTAGTGTTTTAGTGTTTAGGGTAGCCCAGTGGTATTTGGGTAGTGTATGGGGTCATGAGGGGGTAAAGATTTAGGGTTTAGGGAAGCGCAATGGGGTTTGTGTAGTGTAGGGGGTAGTGCCTGGGATAGTATGTTAGGGTTTAGGGTGGCGCAGTGGTTTTTGGGTACTATAGGGGGTGGTGCAGGGGGGGAGTGTTTTAGGGTTTAGGTTAGCACAGTGGTGTTTTTGCTGGGGGTAGTGTTTTAAGGTTTAGGGTAGCTCAATGGTGTTAGGGTAGTGTAGGGGGTAATTTTGGTGTACTGTTTTAGGGTTTAGGTTAGCACAGTGGTGTTTGGGTGGTGTAGTGCGTTGTGCTGGGGGTAGTGTTTTAGGGTTTAGGGTAGCTCAATGGTGTTTGGGTTGTATAGGGGATCATGTTTTAAGGTTTAGGGTTGCACAGTGGTGTTTGGGTAGTGTAGGGGGTCGTGCTGGGGGTAGAGTTTTAGGGTTTAGGGTAAAGCAGTGGTGTTTGGGTAGTGTAGGGGGACGTGCTGGGGGTATTGTTTTAGGGTTTTTGGTAGTACAGTGGTGTTTGGGTAGTGTAGGGGATTATGTTGGGGGCTGTGTTATAGGGTTTAGTCTATCGCAGTGGTGTTTGGGTAGTGTAGGGGGTTCGACCAGGGGTAGTGTTTTAGGGTTTAGGGGAGCACAGTGGTGTTTGGATAGTGTATTGCAGTGGTTCCCAAACGTTTTCAACCCGCAGCTCCCTTGACCTATTGGGCGTTGGCTTCAGCTACCCTTCATGTTACTTTTTTTTAGGGTTGTGGATGTAAACCCGCCCTCAGGAGTTCTTCCAGTTTTCTCTCTGACAATAATTGGAATAAAGCCAATGTAGGGTTTATAATCATACGTAGACAGTTCCCACAGCTATCTACAATGCAGACACATTTGCAGTATGTGCATAAACAGCTGTCACCGTTTGCAATCATATGTATGTGCCTAACAGTCATTCTCTTTGCAAACCTGGAGCTCATCTACCTTTACTAACTTCTGCCTTGTTTCATATATTTCATACATGCCTACCCTCATAGTTTAAGCGTCTGACTCACTAATTTATAAGGTGAACAATAATTTATTTTGACTTTTTTCCACATAAAACTCCCATTAGTTCGATACAAGTCAATACGAAAATGATATTCTACCAATTATCTTTTAATAAGTCTCCCACTTACCTGCCCCCAAATGCTGGCAGGTAAGATATCCGATTGACTGGAATGTCAAACACAGAACATGAGTGAGTCCTGTTTTTTTATCTTCCTTGCCAAATATAATTCTTAAATGGAGAGTCTTGAAGGGTGGTGGTAAATGCTGTGGAAATGTTTTAATACACCACTTCAAATATTTGGGGACTTGAACGTTTATTCAAAAATTGTGCACAATTCATAAAATGGTGAACAACAACGGGGGTACATGATACGTCATTTCACAAAGAATGTTGAATGTGCAGAAAAAATATGTGTATCTATTTTCTGTGGTCCTCACTCTCAAGACAAACGCCGTCGCAATGTACTTCTTTTGGGCTTGCCAGTATCTGCGTTGATACGTCCATCCTATCAGCAGGACGAAAGACAGCACAGAGATGCGATTTCTGCACCGAAACACCTCCTTCCTAAAAGGGCAGCAGCATAATACATCCGCAAAAACTCCAAATAGAAAAAGGAATAGTGGGGCATATTACCAACGTTAAGCGATATTTATCGCTAACGATGCTTAGCAACGAATTTTTTAACGCTAAGCATCGTCAGAAATTATCGCAGATAAACCTTGGTATTATCAAGGTTTATCGCAAATGCGATAAAAATCGGCCGCAATGCATGAATATCGCTGAAAAGTCAGCGATAATCATGCATTACTGAGCTAATGCTCTTAGCCATGTTATCCACCTCCCATTGGATACCATGGCTAAGAACTGCTCAGGGCAGGTGTTAGTTTTTGGAGATATTCGCGCTTAGCGCGAATATCCCCAAAAGTAGGTAATAGGAGATAGCGATGTTGGCGACTGTTTCCAGTCGCTAACATCTTGGCACGCCCACTTTGCATGTCATTAGTGATAAATATCACTGACATGCAAAGCGGGGCCCAAGAAGGTCGCTATCTCCTACTAGCTGTCGCTAACTGGTGTTAGCGACAGCTAGGTAATAGGGAGATAATTTTATCTCCACTTTCTTGGCTTTTAAAGCCAAAAAAGCGGAGATAAACCCCCTTGATAATATGCCCCATTGACTTCATTTTAATATTTGTCTGCGCTAAGGAAAACGCGGCCATCCGTGAACACTAGTGGGATGTCAGAGTAACCCGCCTGGTGTGCACTTGCCATGAATTAAACACAGCTGCTGCTGCAAAGCCACATCACATCGAATAGTATGAATGGTAGACCTATTTTTATTTCTAGTTTTACATCAACCATTCAATTGAAAAGAAACCGAAGGTACTAGAAATGACTGCATAATGATAGAAACAGCAATGTCATAGGATTGAGAATACTACACAAAGTGTGGTCCAATCAGGGTACGTAGCCGAGGTAGTCATAGGCATGTGTGGTGCTGGTTGCTCTGCAAATACCAAGTTTTCAAGACTCTGCCATAGTTAAATGATGTCAGAACGTTTCTGTAGCACACAGTGGTTTCTAAACTGTTTGCTTGGTGTGTGGCGCGGTGGCCCTGGCTAGTGTTAAAGGGCACTGGGGTGCTGCGGTGCACAGATTGGGAACCACTGATGTAGGTGGTTATGCCAGGGTATTGTTTTAGGGATTAGGGTGGTGCAGTGGTGTTTAGGTAGTGTATGGGTCGTACTGGGAGTAGATTTAAGGTTTAGGGTAGTGTAATGGTGTTTGTGTAGTATAGGGGGCAGTGCTGGGGGTAGTGTTTTAGTGTTTATGGTAGTGCAGTGGTGTTTGTGTAGTGTAGGGGGTAGTGTTTTAGGATTTAGGGCAGTGCAGTGGTGTTCATGTAGTGTGGGGAGGTGCTGGGGGTAGTGTTTTAGGGTTTAAGGTAGTTCAGTGGTGTTTGAATAGTGTAGGGGGTCATGCTGGGGATAGCATTTTAGGGTTTTGGGGATTGCAGTGGTGTTTGTGTAATGTATGGATCGTGCTGAAGGGTGTGTTTTAGAGATTAGCGTACGTCAATGGTGTTTGTGTATTGTTGGGGGTCATGCTAGGGGTAGATTTAGGGTTTAGGGTAGTGCTGTGATGTTTATGTAGTATAGTGGTTCATGCTGGGAGTATATCTAGAGTTTAGGGTAGTGCAGTGTTGTTTGGGTTGTGTACATGTTGTGCTGGGGATATAGTTTTAGGGTGTAGGGTGGCATAGTGGTGTTTGGGTATTGTAGGGGGTCGGGCTGGGGATAGTGTTTTAGGGTTAAGGGTAGCACAGTGGTGTTTGGGTAGTGTGGGGGGGTCATGCTGGTGGTAGTGTTTTAGGGTTCAGGGTAGCGCAGTGGTGTTTGGGTAGGGTAGCGGGTCGCTATAGGGGTAGTGGTATTATGTTTAATGTAACGCAGTGGTGTTTGGGTAGTGTAGGGGTCATGTTAAGTATACTGTTTTAGGGTTTAGGGTAGCGCAGTAGTGTTTGGGTAGTGTAGGGGGTCATGCCGGGGGGTACTGTTTTAGTGTATATTGTAGCACACTGGTGTTTGGAAAGTGTAGGGTATCATGCTGGGGGTAGTGTTTTAGGGATTAGGGTAGTGCAGTGGTGTTTAGGTAGTGTAGGGGGTTGTGATGGGGTAGATTTTAGGTTTAGGGTAGTTTAATGGTGTTTGTGTAGTGGGTCATGCTGGGGGTAGTGTTTTAGGGTCATGCAGTGGTATTTGTATAGAGTAGGGGGTTGTGTTGGGGTAGTGCGTTAGGGTTTAGAGTAGTGCAGTGGTGTTTGGGTAGTGTAGGGGGGCTTTCTGCGGTATATTTAGGGTTTAGGGCAGTATAGTGGTGTTTGTGTCGTCTAGGGGGTCATGCTGGGGGTAGTGTTTTAGGATTTATGGTAGTGCAGTGGTTTTGTGTAATGTAGGGGGTAGTGTTTTAGGGTTTAGGGTAGTGCAGTGGTGTTTGTGTAGTGTAGGGGGTAGTGTTTTATTGTTTAGTGTAGCACTGTGGTGTTTGGGTAGTATATGGGGTCATGCTGAGGGTAGATTTAGGGTTTACGGTAGTACAGTGATGTTTGGATAGTGTAGGGGTCATGCTGATGTAGTGTTTTAGGGTAGTGCATATGTGTTTGGGTAGTATAGGGGGTCATTCTGGGGTAATATTGTAGGGTTTAGGGCGGAGCAGTGGTGTTTGGGTAGTGTAGGGTTCGTGCTGGGGGCAGGGTTTTAAGCTTTAGGTTTTAAGCCATAAATTCTGAACATTAGGACTCTAGTTCCTTATTATATCACTGTAGGAAAGATACTGCTCACCAGGGAAGTCTGCTGCTGGTATTGAAAGTACATGTTTCAGTCTGCATGTCAGATTTTTTTTATGAAATAGAAGAGGAGTTGAGAATTCACTCAAAATGTGCCCTAATTTTTCTTTCTGCAGCACTAATCATACTTTCTATGCCAAAATGAACACCCTTATTTTTTTTCTTTTTAAATTAAATATTGTAAAAGTTACCTCTTTATTCCAATCAAGATGGCTTCAGGTGTGCCATACCTTTGTAATAAGTAGGACTGTTAGCGCTCTAGTTGTTCTTTAGAACACTCTGGGAAGCTGCAGTAGAACACAAGGGAATCAACTGACAGTCTCTGCTCTTGTTGGATGTACATGCTTTACTGAGAATGTCAAACTTCATTCTCACATGACTGAGAAAGATAATGTGAATTTACAGAAAATAAGCTCTTTGTTTAGCTTTTAGATCGGCTTCCAAACCTCTGTGGGAAAAGCATGAGAAAATACTTTTCTCTCAAACAGAATTAATGATATCCCTGCAGAAGGCTTTTTCACATGGTAATATCACCGTAGCACACAACACAATTCCTAAAATGAGTATGGTACGATCAACCAATGATTTCTAAAGTAACTAAAGTCTGAAAACCTTTTATTAACTGCAATGCTTTTTAATGAGGTGCTATCATGTATATTGGTCCCAAGATGGCTGCCAACACTTGTTGGATAGAGTGCTGACAGCCAATCAGAACTCACAATGAGATGTGTCGTTAGGCTCTGCCCAGATATATATGTATGTTTTCCTTTTATATCTAAAAAACTACTGAACATACTTATACCATTTAACCAAACGGTACGAGTGTGAATGAAGGACTACATCTTTACCAAGTTTGGTGTAATTCTGTTCAGTAGTTCGGGCTGTAGCCGCGATGAACGGTTCATATGGAAAATTGCATGGGGAAAACTTGTTTTGGGACCCGCTTTTTTCGCGGACCCCGCTTCACGAATCAACCTGAGACTTTCAGGATATGAGCGGACCAGAGCTGACCATTAATTTTGAAAATTTCACAAACATTCATCAACCGGCGCAAAAGTTATTCCAAATAGAATGTTCTGCATTTCCTATGGAAAATAGGTCCTAACTATAACTAGCTACTGGCAACCGCCAGTAGGTAATACATATTTAAATTTCAAACTAAATCACATTCACTGGATGATGTCATCAGTGATGTCATTTGTGATGTCATCAGTAATGTCATCAGTGATGTCAAAGACCATGTCACGAATGATGTAATATGTGACATCATCAGCAGTGCATTGCGTTTGCGCAAATTATAGTTAGCAAAAATTACTATAACAAAGGAATTTCTATGGGTTTTATACGATTGAAATGTCCAGCTAACTATAACATCCCTGAAATCTATGTTTTTTTCTGTGAATTTCAAAGGATTTTTAAATGCTAAATTCTAACTATAACGTCTCTGAAACCTATGGTTTTTTTCAGTGAATTTCAAAGCTTTTTTAAATGCTGATTTCTAACTACAGCGTCTCCGAAAATATATATATGTATACATATATATATATATTACCTACTGGCGGTCGCCAGTAGGTAGTTATAGTTAGGACCTAGTTTCCATAGGAAATCAGCAACATTCTATTTGGAATAACTTTGGCACCGGTTGACGAATCTTCACAAAATTCTCCAAGAAGATGGGACGCTCTGCTATCCTCCGCTATACTCTATCCTAAACGTTTTGGGGTGATTTGTCAAGTGGGGGCTGAGAAAAAAGGGAGGTCCCAAAACTTGTTTTCCCCATTCAATTTTCCATAGAGACCTTTAAGCGCGGCTGCAGCCCGAACTGCTGAACGGAATTACACCGAATTTGGGAAAAAGCTAGAGTTTGGCTCGCAGATCATGCTTTTTGTTAAATGGTGTAAATCCGTTCAGTAGTTCCTGAGAAAATCAAAAGTAAATTCACTGATATATCTATAGACGAAGTACGGAATGCGTATGGTACGCGTACCCTCCCGAGCATGAACTTTATGCTAATTGGCTGACAATACTCCAAACCAGGAAGTGTTGGCAGTCATCTTGTGCCTCGGTAGAACCAAGGCACAAGAAAACTGAAAAAGAAACGTGAAAAACAAGAAAAGGGGGCAGGGTAGAAACACCCTGACCCCCTAGGCCTGCTCAGAGGCATGTTTGCAGAGGGGGAAGTAATTCCCCTTGAATACTGGGGGTACCTGGAGGCCAAGTAGAGCACCAGAAAACTCCAATATGTGCCAGGGGTCTGCCTTGCAAAAAGGGGCGTGGCCTCATTACACCTCTCTGCAACACAGCCCCCTGGCGAATACTGTAGGTTTCTGGTGGGCTACTTGGCCCCAGGGTCCCCCAGTATTCAAGGGGATTTAGTTCCCACTCTGGAAACGCGCCAGGGGTCTGCGTTGCAGAGAGGTGTAATGAGGTCACACCTCTTTTTACACCTCTCTGCAACGCAGCCCCCTGGCGCATACTGGAGGTTCCTGGTGGGCTAGTTGACCCCAGGGACCCCCAGTATGCAAGGGGACTTAATCCCCCAACTTAGAACACACTACAGTGCGCGTTTGCACGGTGGTGAAGTTAGGGGGCGGGGCTTGAGGCGATATGTGTGCAAACATTCCCTGTGGCGTGTTTTAAGTTGGGGAATTAATTCCTCTTCAATCCAGAGGTCCCCTTGTGGCCAACTAGCCCAACAGGTACCTCCAGTAAATGCCACGGAGCTGCGTTGCAGAGTGTTGTCAAAAGGGGGCATGACCTCTGAACACCTCTCTGCAACGCAGCTCCCTGGCGCAACCTGGAGGTACCTGGTGGGCTAGTTGGCCCACAGGGGACCGCAGGATTGAAGAGGAATTAATTCCCCAACTGAAAACGCACCACAGGGCATGTTTGCAAATGTCACCTCAGGTCCCGGCCCCTTCCTTCACTATTGAGCAAAATATTCCTCTAAAATCAGCTGAACTACGAATTACCGATTTACTCACCTGTTATCACGAGAGACGTCAGTGCTGCATCTTTGAGCCCAGTACGGACCCTGAAAAGTAAATTTAAGCGTACTTACCATTAACTTATATTTCCTTCTTTTATTGTGCGGTTTTCAGCAGAAAAGTTTCAAAGTGTCTATTTTTGAAACATACAAATATTCGTCTAAAATGAGCCAAACTACGAATTCCAATTTACTCACCTGTTATCAGAAGAGACCGCAGTGTGCATCATTCAGCCCACTACTGATACTGAAAAATAATTCTAACCGTAGTTACAGTAACTTGAATTTCCTTCCGTAGGCTAATATTGACTGGTTTCACTTGGAGATTCTTCTAAGTGTGGAGTTTCGAAACTAAAAATCCTCTAAAATCAGCCGAACTACGAATTCCGAGTTATTCACCTGTTATCAGGAGAGAGCTCAGTGTTACATCTTTCAGCCCAGTACTGATCCTGAAAAATAATTTTAACCATACTTACCAGTAACTTGAATTTCCTTCCCTAGGATATCATTGCCTGCTATATAAAATATATATATATATATATAAATAAAATAAAAAAAATACAATTTCAATATTTTTAAAAACATTTTTTTTCAATTTATATTAAAAATATGTAATGTAATTAAAAAAATCAAATATCTAAAAATAAATTCTTTAAAACAATGTAGTAAATCAGTATAAAAAAAATAACAATACATTTAAAAATTATCATTTACAAAACCTTTGAAATTCACTGAAAAAAACATAGGTTTCAGCCACGTTATAGTTAGGAATTAACAATTAAAACACCTTAGAAATTCACTGACAAAACTAGGTTTCACACATATTAGAGTTAGATGGACATTTCACTCATACAAATCCATTGAAATTCCCCCGTTATGGTTAGTTCAGCTAACTATAAATCACGCGCCCGCAATGCACTGCCGATGACGTCACATATTATATCACTTCTGACATGGTCGGTGACATCACTCATGAAATCACTGATGACATCACAAATGACATCACTGATGACATCATCCTTGTGAAAGAGTGGCATACCTCCTTTCACCCTAATATAACTTTTGATACACACATTCAAAAATAGAAACACACATTTTCAAAAAGATTGAGATATCAATACCAGTTACAACAACCTATTCAGTAATTCAAACATCTACATACACCTTTACTCATTCACTAACAGTTCTATATAGTCACTCATACAGGTACTCACTTATCATATGTACTCCTACACCTATACATCCTGTTACACACCTACACTCATACATAGAGTTAATCATACACATACTCACACATGCATTTTCTTGCATCTACAGCTATACACACACCACTACACTTACTTCTACAGAAACGTACGCATATTTACTCTCTTAAAGAATCACTTATAGAAACACATACTTATTTATACAGGAACTCTCACTCTCATATAAACTCACTTATATACATCAATACTCACATATTGTAGATTAATACATATGTTCTTACTCATAAAGACACTATTGAGACAGTCATTCGCTCACTAACACACCCATACACACACTCATCCACCCATACAGTCCTGCACACATGCTGTCTTCAAAACACATACAAACAGTGAGTCAGTCATTCATGCATCTGTGCGCTGTTACTCCCCTGAGGCGGAAAGCCGGGGTGCTTAGGCTGAAAGTTGATTCTTAAACGCTGACTTTGTTTTATGGTGGCATGATTTGAAATGTTATCGTTTTTAAAAACAGACTGAATTACACGATTTTAAATGTAATTTTAGTGGCAAGGTTTTGGTTGAACTAACGTGGAGTGTACTTAATTGGGAGCAGCTTTTAAAAACGAACCTGTTTGCACTATCGTTTTTTATTTTAAGTTTGCACTTACCACTTTAACTTTTAACTCGGTGGCCCGGGCATTCTCCCTGCCTGTTCACTGTCTCCCGACCCACGTGCAGCCGAGTAGGTGCTGTCACGGAAGGAGGCACAGGGACCCGCCATCTTGGAGGGAGGGGAAGGTCTGCGGACTAGTTGTCGCAGCCTCCCGCACTCCTACCGCCCCTATAAAAACATCATGGGGACCCGTCGTGCAGCGGGCGGGCGCAGCGGGCGTGCCGGCGGCACGCCGAAGGCGCGCCAAAGGCAAGCCCGTCAGCGCCCGTCCGTGCCGGGCCCGCGCACAGCGCCACTTCCCCTGGTTGGACCTCCCCAGATCCTATCAGTAAGGTCACTTACAATCGAGCGCAGTTACTAAGACTGCGGGGGGTAGGTAATAACCACAGCTGCATCACGATGGCACCAGATAGCGAGCGTCAGGAAGCCACGCAATGCTGTCCTGTTTGCAAAGTTATTCTCCCACAGATTATCGGGGCTAGAACTAGGGCTTTTACCATTTCTCACATGTCCAATGAAAGTCGCGGAGATCAAATTACTAACTGTCTCCTTATTAACGCCAGATCCCTGGTAAAGCACAGCGTTGAGTGTGCTGAGCTTATCTTGGACAGAAATATTCAAATAGCCTTTATCACCGAGACGTGGATGGATGCAGCGTCCGGCCCCGATCTGGTCAAGGCGACTCCTCCGAATTACCGTAACTTTGTCCTGGACAGACCTCGCAAAAAGGGTGGGAGTCTGGCCATCATCTATCAAGCATCCCTTCAGGGAACCTTTTTCCCAGTGAGCTCTGGGGCGTGTGAAGCCCTGGGATTCAAGTTGGAGCTTTCCAGCCATCATTCCTTTAAGGGGTGTCTCCTGTACAGGCCACCAGGGACGAAGTCTACCTTCCTGGAAGCTGTCGGTAGTATCCTGGAGGAAGCCATGTGCACCAATTATTTCACGGTTTTGGGCGACTTCAATTTCCACTTAGAAAGCAACACCGATACGGACACTATTGCCCTAATGGAATTGATGACCACAATGGGTCTGACCCAGCGAGTCGTCGGGGCAACGCACATGGCTGGCCATACATTAAATGGGATTTTTTCAAATAATCCCAATTTGATATTTAGTAAGGCTGAACCAATGCCCTGGTCAGACCGTGGAGTTGTGCTATTTACCATCCTTAGTCCATTGGTTAGAAAGAAGTTGAGAGAGGGGCAATCATCCAGGATGTGTAGGGCCTGGAAAAATACTGATGGGACAGCCCTGGAGGGCTTGCTGATAGCGTCCAGGCCACTCTCACAAACCAATGTGAGTAAAGCTTCCATCGAATACACTGAATGGCTTGATAAAGCCTGTCACAGGTTAATCCCACCCAAAAAATGTCGACCTACTGGGCCGGTACACTCTGCCCCATGGTACTCAGCAGAGCTTAGAGAAATGAAAACAATATGCAAAAAGCTAGAAAGGATTTGACGAGTGAATTATCACAAACTGGACAAAGAGAGATTAAAAACCAGCCTTAGGTCATATAAAGAGCACATCAGGAAAGCCAAGAGCGATTTTTACACAGAGAAAATCGAGAAGGCTAAGAACTCAGCAAAGGAACTTTTCGACACGGTGGTCAGTTTAACTTCCCCGAAATTGGTGGCTGTACCTCCCAAGATCGAATTTGTTCAATCACTGGCTGACTTCTTTGTAAATAAAGTTCAAGTAATTTTTTCCACACTTGAACAGCAAGTGACTTTGAGTAGGGCAGAGAATCTACAAGGTGCCCTCCCAGCCGGGACATTAGCCTTCAACCCAGTAAACTCAGAGGAGGTCTTAAAACTTTTGATGGAAACCAAGTCCGGCTCACCTCAAGATCCTTGCCCTACGTCAATTGCAAAGCTGGCAGCCGGCACTATTGCAGACTCTCTAACCGGTATTTTTAATTTAATGTTTGAAAAAGGTGACTTTCCCTCAGTATGGAAGCGGGCATCCATCAGTCCACTACGTAAAAAACCCTCACTGGACGCTATGGACCCGAACAGTTACAGACCAATTGCCAGACTACCCCTACCCGCAAAACTGGTTGAGAAAATCATGAACTCCCAGCTCTGCTCCTTTCTGCGTCACGCAAAGGGTTTAGACCCGGCTCAACACGGGTTTAGAGAGGGACACAGCACTGAGACCGCCCTGATTTAATCTACAGAGGAGATCCGGAAGGTGCTTGATGATGGGGGCCAAGCAGTGCTGATCCTCTTGGATTTGACGGCGGCCTTCGATACGGTTCACCATGATTTGCTGGTGGACCGGCTGGAGGGCTGCGGGATCCAGGGGCAAGCACTTAACATCTTGAAGGCCTTCCTGAAAGACCGGGTACAAGTGGTGGCTAGGGTGGACGTCGAATCAAGACCTTTCGAACTCCCCGGGGGGGTCCCTCAGGGATCCTCCCTTAGCCCCACTTTGTTTAATATCTATGTATCCTCCCTTGCTCCGGTGATTAGAGCCTTCGGGTTCGAGTTAACCTCGTACGCAGACGATACCCAGATCGTGGTCTCGGTGCATCCGGAGAAAGAGCTGGGGGTGGCAGCCAGGTTTCAGGAATGTATGTCTGCTGTTAGTTCTTGGATGGCAAAAAGTTGTTTAAAACTAAATTCCTCCAAGACTGAGGTGATCGTCTTTGGGTCCAACTCAAATCTCTGGAGTCCAAGATGGTGGCCAACAGATATGGGAGACCCGCCTGCTCCAGCTCAAAAGGTAAAAAATCTGGGAGTCATCATAGACAGCCAACTCTCTTTCAAACCCCAAGTTATGGCGTTGACCTCGTCCATATTTTGGCTCTTGAAAACCATTAGGAAAGTGCTCCCCTTTTTACCTGAGGGAAGCAAAAAGACGGTAGTGACGGCACTTGTTCTCTCGCACCTTGACTATTGTAATAGTCTTTTTCTCTAGGCCCAACAGGGAGTATTGAACAAGCTGCAGGTCCTTCAAAACGCGGAAGCCTGCCTTATTGGAGGTCTGCCCAAATTTGCCTCAGCTACCAAGGAACTGGAGAAATTGTATTGCCTCCCGATGCGAAAGAGGATCATGTTTAAAGCCCTCTGCATTGTCTTTAAGGCACTGCACGGATTGGGCCCAGTGTCTCTTCAGGATCAATTCCAATGGTACAGACCAGAGAGACAGCTGAGGTCTGCCAGTATGGGACTGATAAAAATAGCTCGGATCAGGAAGGCACGCTGGGGGGGAAGGAGCTTTGTCCGAGGAGCGGCAAAGGCTTGGAACTCCCTCCCCCTGACCCTTAAATCAATCACCAATCTGTTAGCGTTCAGAAAACATCTCAAAACATGGCTTTTCACCGTTTAGCCGGGGAATCTTAATCTCAGGGAGTTACCACTTCAGCGCCAGGACACCGGTTGGTATTAGTGCGCTTTATAAGTGTTAAAATAAATAAATAAATAAGTAATACCCCCACCAAACCATACAGACACTCATACTGATACTCAAAAAACCAACTAATAACCCATATAGACAATAATTTAGCTACTCACCAACCCATACAGCTACTTATACACAAAGTTGGACACTGATACAGATATTTACATATTTAAACATTACTCGTTAATACATGTATTCACTAAGGTACACTTAATAAGTCAGTTATACAATCAATTTTACAAAAAAACCCATTCATTTAGATACTTATTTACTCATTTATTCTTCCATATTTATTTTTCAGAAAAACACAAATTCACTGGATGATGTCATCAGTAATGTCATTTGAGATGTTATCAGTGTTGTCATGAGTGATGTACCTGACCATGTCATGAGTGATGTAATATATGACGTCATCAGCAGTGCATTGCGGGGGCACGAGTTATAGTTAGCTGAACTAACTATAACAGGGGAATTTCAATGGTTTTGTATGAGTGAAATATCCAGCTAAATATAACATGTATGAAACCTAAGTTTTTTTTGTGAATATATACATACATACATACATACATATAAATATATATATATATTTATATATAAAAACATTGTGCTGTTCTATAGTGAAGGTTGTATTTGTAGTATGTAAGAGGTTCTATGGGTATGTGTCTGGTTCATGCTGATTGAGAGGTCGTGTGTGTGTGAGACGCAGGAGGTGCTTGGAATTTTGATATTTATCCCATCACGTTTTTGACCATTGTGACAAAACAAAATAAATAAATGCAACTTTTTCCGCATATTATGTTGTGTATATTATAATTTGGAAGGCAAGGACTTTTGGGTTGTCCCTACTTATCAGTGACTGTGTAGCACCTTACGTATTAGCATGGAGGCGGATGGTCTTTCTGTGCGATTATATTGGATCACTGACAGCGTCAACACAATAGCCCCCCTCAAGAAGAACAACAATGCACATGCCAAGAAAGCTAGATGGTTTAACCCAAAACTTAGAGCATCCAGGCGCAGCTGCCGCCACCTCTAGATGACCTTGAGAAACTCCAAATCCAAAGAAGCCCAGAAAGACTTCAAATATGCCAACACCACTAGCTCACCAGAAACATGAGGAAAGCTGCAATTGAAGACAGAATCTCCACACATACACACAACAACAAAGAACTCTTCAACATCATCAAGGAGTTCACTCAACCCACCAGCGAGTCGACGGACATTCCCCTCTAACATTCCCCCCTCACAAGACCTCTGCAACAAACTCAGCACCTTCTTGCACCACAAAACCAAGAACATCTACCACAACTACGACAACTTCGACGAAGACAACCAACACACGAAACCCCCAGCAACCACCCCAACACCTTAAAGCCAAAGATTGACAGCTGGACAATCATCACTACCGAAGACATACTGAAGACGATTAAGTCAATCCACTCCAGGGCCCTCATGAGCCCCTGCTCAACCACATCTTCAACAGAGCCGGCAACACCATCACACCCATGGTTCACCACAGCATTAACTACTCCCTGGCGAATGCCTCCTTCTCCAATGACTGGAAAAATGCCGAGATCAACCCCCTCCTAAAGAAGCCATCGTTGGACCCAACCGACCTCAAAAACTACATACTCATCTCCCTGCTCCCATTCCCAGTGAAAGTCATCGAGAAATCTGTCAACAGCCAACTCGCCACCTTCATCGAAGAACACAACATCCTTGACCCATCACAATCCATCTTCAGAAAAAAACACAGCACAGAACCTGCCCTCCTTGCCGCAACAGATGACATCTGCTCCCTCCTGGACAATGGAGAAACAGTAGCACTTATCCTCCTCGACCTCTCAGCAGCCTTCAACACGGTAGCCTACCGCACCCTACTACGAGGGACTCTACGACGCAGGTATCAGGGACAAGGCCATTGACTGGATCTTCTCCTTCCTCTCTTGCAGAACGCAGTGGGTCAGACTCCCCACTTTCCTCTTGCACCCTACACAAACACCTGCGGAGTCCCCGAGGGGTCCTCCCTCAGCCCAACGCTCTTCAATGTCCACATAGCTCTCCTCGTCCCCATCTTCAGAACCTAGGGACTCAACATTGTTTCATAAGTAGATGACACCCAACTCATCCTCTCCCTGTCCAACGAAGCCAACGCAGCCAAACACAACTACCAAGAAGGCTTGGAAGATGTCGCCAAATAGATGAAAAGCAGCTGCTTGCAACTCAACACTGAAACAATAGAAGTACTCATCATCGGCCCACACCCCGATGCCTGGAACAACACATGTGAGCCTAGCGCCTTCGGAAGCTCACCAGCCCCAACGGACCACGCAGGCAACCTTAGAATCCTTGCTCAAAATGGTCCACCAGATCAACTCAGTCACATCCTCCTACTTCCACATCCTCTGCTTCCTACGTAAGACATTCAAATGGATCTCCTTCGAGCACAGATAAACCTTCACCCAAGAACTGGTCACCAGCAGACTTGACTAAGGCATTGTACTCTACGCTGCAATAAACAAAAACCTCATCCGCAAGCTTGAAAACACCCCAAACACCGCCGCAAGATTGGTCCTCAACTTACCACAACACTGCCACATCTCCCAACACCTGAGCACTCTCTACTGGGTCCCCATTGAGGCAATAATCACCTTTAAGATCCTCACCCACACACACAAAGCCCTCCACAACACCGGATCAACATACATTAACAGCTGAATCAATTTCCACGTACCCCCAAAGAACCCTATGATCAGCCCAGCTCTCCTTTTCTGTGGTTCCCCGTGCCAGAAAGACCAGATGAGGAGGCCACTCCTTCTCCATGTTCGTGTCCAGTGCATGGAACGCCCTACCGCTCCACCTCAGGCAGACAACATCACTATTCATCTTCACGAGAAACCTCAAAACCTGGCTCTTCGCCAGACTCCCACCTTGATGGACTGGAACCTGCACCCCCTTTCCCCCTCCAGCACCTTGAGACCCTTACGGATGAGTAGTCGTGCTTAACAAGCCCATGATTGATTGATTACTTGATAGGCATCATCAAATAGATATAATAGTAATAACATTTACATAAATACTTAGTGGATGACCTTAAATCACCTAGAATAAACAGAGAAGGTAAGCTAAACTGCATTCAATGTTATAAGTGGTTGTAAAAAGTGTTTCAAGCAATACACACCTGATTTTGAAAATATGGCAGTCCAATTTTGGGGGTCCCTGTATTTAACAGTTGGTAAACGCCGACACGTGTTTCGTTGCAGACCTAAGGGAGAGGTCAAGGCTTTTTCAGAGCACCAGAAAGAATTTTAATCCAAGCAAATGGGGGTATGGAGGGTGGGACTAAATCCCAGAGCAGTGTCAAATCCAACAAGAATTGGGGTGCGTAACTAACTGTAATAAAGGGTCTAACATTCAGCCCTTGAGAGGATCCCCTCACCTAGAGGGAGGGCTCCTTAATACACTAGCATCTACACAGATCAGAAGGTTGACAGCTGATAATGAAACACCAGCAACGACATATTAAAGGAGAGAGGTAATACTTAAAGGCTGTCGGAGGTTCAGAATGACCGAGATAGGGGTTCAAATGGATACGCACAGTCAAAAGATAATCTAGTCAGGGGCCTATTGGAGGCTGTGAAAGGCTGCTTCAGCCCGGGAAAAGGAGCAGGAGTAATACAGGCCCCCCAACATAGAACTAAAGGGGGGCTGTGAGAAACCAGCCAGATCCTGAGATGACAGGGTGGAGATACATCAGATACGATTGAGAGGAGCAGGAGATAGCTGCCCGGCCAGAGCCCTCCTGCTAAGACAGTGTTAAAGGCCCACATGGTCTTGCAGGGGGCACCATGAGAAAGAGAAACACCGTGCTACAATGGCAGCAGGGGCCATAGGCAAGCAGAGGCTGCTCCTACTTGTGGGCAGAAGCAGCTACTGCCTCTATTGTCTGGACTTGCCCCCTTCATCTTGCCACATCCGGCAGGTGCTGGGGGCTTTGACCTGGATGGGAGAGCCCGTTGTGTCCCTGTTGTGAGAAGTTGGCCTGATGTATGATGTTAACTATTCTAGTGAGCACCTTGTATCAGTCCAAACAATGCCTTATGGTGATGGTTGTAAAGTCAATGTTATAGACAAGCTATCCAAGGGGTAGCATGGACTAAGCAGTCTTAGGCTTAACTCAAGAGGGCATGTGAAGCCAGCTATTTTAACATATGCAATCCTGTAATATCAAATGAAAGGGCACCACACAAGTTATATATTATAAAAATATATGTATTTATTACTAGAATAATCCCCTGTACTCTTTATGAGGACAGAGGCACAAGCGTTTAAACAAAAGCACAGTTAAAGATACAAAAGTTGCACAATTATGGATAGGGCCGGTGGCCACTCAAACCATATACTAAATAAGTGGTATAAGTACCGTTTTACGAACAATGGTAAGGCCTAGGGCCTTGGGAATGGCTGGGACTACACTGAGCTAACAGTAGTTAGGTCGGGAGTAGCCCGCGGGACTCGGGTGCAGCGCTAAAAGCACACGCATGCACCTATGCAAAGTCAATGGTGCGTAAAAATTACATAGTTACTGTTTTGGAAGTCTTCCGACTGGAATACAATTAAGCCGATTTAAACTAGGACACTAGAGGTGTAAACCACTACAGGAGCACTGGTGTTTGATCGTTACCTCACCCACAGGAAGCGGGTGCATAGGTGCCAAAGTGTGTCGGGTTTCGTCGTGGAGTTCTATGGAGCCTGGAGATGAAGATGCAGCAGGCGGCCAGGAGAGAAGAGTCTGGTTGGATCCAAGGGTGGATCGAAGATGTAGAGTATCTGAAAGCAGAGGGGACAGAGCCTGGGTCACTAGGCAGTGACCAGGAAGGAACCAGGAAGGAACAAGGCAATGTTGGGCACAAGCAGGTGGTTGTTGAGAAGCTTGTCTCTGCTGCCACGTGAACTCTGGGGCATCGAGGATGTCCAGGAGTGGATCACAAGCTGTCCCACAAAGGCTCTCGCTGTCAGCGGTGTCGGCTTCTGGATCAGAGTTAAAAGGCCTTGGCAAATGCAACCCATGCAGGATTTGAAGATCGCTTCTTACTCGGACAAGCAAGATCAAAGAGGTTGCTGCTTTTTAGGGGAGCGAGGGCCAGTCTGGAGCAACTAGACTCGCAGAGTAGTTTTGTAGTTTTGTCGTCGTAGAGGCCACTAGCCAATGGGCAAATGACTGGACAGACGCATCAAGCAGGAAAATGCAAAAGGGCCCCACGCAGCACTCGATGAGTGTGGAGGGGTGAACTTCGGTGCACAAGCTGCTTGGGGCTATTTAGACCCCAATGCACAACTTCAAGAGTGCCTCCGGAGCTGCACGGTCAGCACTTTGCAGTCTTTTCAAGATGGCCGGCCCCACGCTTCACGTCGCCTCCACGGGTCTCAGATTCGCTGGGACTGTGGATCGGGCTGTTGGAAGTCAGGGAAGCTGGTTCTTGTTGATCTCTGTCACTCGATCTCTGGCTGTAGCTGCAACAAAGCAAACCGTTGGGCGCTGGATGGTGCCTGTTTGCACAGGGTGGTCACTCCTTGACCACAAGGGAGATTCTTCAGTCTTCCACGTCGAGTGGGATGTCGAAGGGTCAAGAGTTTCATTTCAAAGTTTCAGTCAGGATTATCTAAAGTCTATGGGCACAGCTCCCACCTTTATTCCAAATCAAGGGGCTGTATATCCTGCTAGGTCCCTCCTATGGGTGGGACCGAGGAAGGGGGTGGTTACACCCCTTTCCCTTTGTCCAGTTTCACGCCAGAGCTGGGGCTGGAGTACCCCAGCATCGGTTTGAACTGGGCTATGCATGGGGAGCCTTGTGCGCCCCAGGCAGTGTCTAGTTTCACTCGCCCTGCCTGCCTCAATCCACTATCTCCTGTCTGGGGTGGTGTAACACCTCCCTGTGACAGGAAACCTTTTGTCCAGGCCTTCCCTGCCGGAGTTTCGGTCAGCAGCAGGAGGCCAGACCCGTGTCTGTGGCAGCAGCATCCATTTTGTGATGCTGAGGCTCTGGTTAGAATTAACCGCATTTAAGTAAAGTAACGTCTTCTCCCTCTAAAAGGGTGGAATGCTATCCCCGTCGCCAGAACTGGCGAGGGGGTAGGAAGGGTGGAATGCTACACCCATCACCAGAACTGGCGAGGGGGTAGTATTCCAAAGTGTATGACAGCTTACACAACATGATTTGGTAAAGCCAAATCAAAGTTAGCAATACCCGCGAGGATTATAATGCACTTAAGAGTATATGGTATGGCAATACCCTGGAACAGCTATAAGGAAATGGTTCCGAAAGCTGCAGACAGGCTCAGCTCATGCTAGAGCACCATATCACATAAAACCAAGCACTCTGCCTCCAGGATTGTTAAGGCCTGCCATAGGAGTGACTTATAGGTATATATGTGTCCAGATATAGGTTTAGACATAGGTATACTATATCTAAGCAAGGGGTGATTACACGACCTTACCCCAGCTGAGTGATCAGCCAGTTGTGTCTGTTTGGATGGCCAGCCAGGGGTGGCAAAAGTTATGCTGCAGCCCCTGGTAGGCCTTGGATGCACGTATGCCCTGGGTACCTATAGTAGACTGTACAGGGGCTGATAAGGTGATCCAATCCAATTAGTTATGCACCTAGGGTACATGGAGTCCATTTTAAAGAGAGAGCAGATAGCCTGGGGCCCTGATTAACAGGATCCCAGGCCAACTAAGTCGAAAACCAGCTAAACACTAGGCAAAAAAGCTGGGGTAACCATAGTCAGGCATCCACCCTCCTACACCTGTGCATAGCAGCCCTGCCACTGTGGACGTGGGATACATGAAAGCAGAGTTTGGCACAAAGAGGGGGACTGGGCAATGAACTGTCAAACCTACAGAGGGATGGTGCAACCTCAGATGCAGAAGATGGGACCGACCACAGACCACTTCAGTGACAAGTTGATGGCAAGGGCCCCATAGCACCACAATAGCGTCTGGAAAAGCCCAGGAACAAAAAATCAATGCAGTAGCAATGGATGTAGGACTTGCAGACTGATCATAAGAAATTAGTGGATACATGTATTGCAAACATGGGTGGACAAACTGGGCTACCAGGCAGAAGTGTATGGGTGGTGGATGTGGGAGAGTCTGATACTCTGCCCATGCCCCCCTCACCCTGAGCAACAGAGAGATTAGACAAAATAGGAACGTGAATAGCATAGGCATCGGAGGACCCACTCTTTATTGGAAGGGACTTCAACTTTGATAGGGTAACCATGTCTAGGGATAGACCTAGAACTTCTTAGCTATATTTTTGACTTAATGGGGTTGGCAGACCTGTTGTAGAAGAACACCCCGGGACCAGACAGTACATTTGGAACTGTAACAAAATGCACTCTTTGTGTTCAATATTTTTAATGCCAAAAAATCAACTGGGCAGGTTTAGAGATACAACCATCTTTCCACTAGGAATCTGACCATTCCCCACAATATCACATCTACTAACAGACATCACAGGGACGAGGGGGATACGAAAAGTGTACCCTTGGTACTTCACTGACTGAACACCAGGGAACAGGTCACCGAGTCTCCAGAACTATACTTTAAAGAAAACTCGGGCACCATTGACTCTGAGACCTACCTCTTGGAAGCATACAAGACTGCTGCTGGGACAACCCATGCACATGTCACGGGCAAACAAAAGGAACAAGACAAAGAGGCTAGGGACCATGACATGAAACTAGCACTCTGGGAGGGAGAATATGTGACCAATTTCGACCATAGTTTAGCCACCATTAAAGAATGGGTTAGAGATGACTTGCATACCCTAGATCACTAGGAGGTTAGGGCACTGCATAGAGTGGAACAGGGCAACCTCTGAGGTTGGCAACATTAGCATGGTTAGCCAAGAAATAAGAAGGCCAAATATGGCTTTCGTAATTAAAATGGGATATAGCAAGATGACTGAAACCCCAGAGGCCGTAGCGCAAGCCCTTGTGGTGCACTTGGCTGACCTTTAATAACCCAGAGGGGAGATGCACATACATAGCATAAGGGACTTTATTAATGATCTACCAGCACTTGGAAACAAGAGAAGATAAGCTGATCCATAGACATATCCCCAGATGAAAAATGGGAAATACCCAGATCCCAATGGATTCCCCCCTGAATTCTTTAAATATGCAAAATCCCAAAAAGTGGGCCTGCTGAGAGCAATGATTGTTAGGGTGAGGAAGGAGGGTATCCTGACCCATGACCTCTTGCAGACAACAGTAGTGATGATGCGCAAGAGAGGAAGGAGCATGCCTTCCTATCAACCAATATCACTCCTCAAAATGGAAACTTCTGGCTGGATCAATAACGCGGTACAAAAGGGGGTGGTAATGGACGGAGCATTTGAACCAATCAAACACTCACACCCAGTCAAAATATCTGGGTTTAATCCATCACCGTTCTTTAGGCCACTCTGTCACGCCAGTTCAGACATGGCTATATGCAAATCAGTCTGACCCTGTGCCTCATGGGAACAGTCCAGCCCGAACTGCCAAGCCATGCCTTCCCTGGACCGGAAACAAGCTTCCGAGGACCGGTTTCTGGCATTCCAGCCGTCTTCAGCCCGTCTTGCTTGAATCCAGTGGCAAAGTGAGCAAGGGACTCACGTCTGAGCATACCCTGCCACACTTATGGCGACCAAAAGCGGTACAAAAGGGGGTGGTAATGGACGGAGCATCTGAACTCACGTCTTCCTCCTCGCAGCATCATGGCCGCAGCAGACCAGCTCCTGAGCCTGCAGGAAGAGGCGACCTGCTCCATCTGCCTGTAGTATTTCACCGAGCCTGTGTGCGTGGAGTGCGGCCATGCCTTCTGTCTGTTCTGCATCTCCGCGGTCTGGGAGGGGCTGCAGACAGACTTCACCTGCCCGGAGTGCAGAGGGACATTTCCGAATAAAACCCTCCTCCCTAACAAGCAGCTGGCGAACCTGGCCGAAAAGATAAAACAGCTTCAGGCCCGGACCAGGGGGCCCCAGGGAGCGGAGCTGTGCGGAGAGCACGGGGAGAGGCTGAGCCTGTTCTGTGACGACGAGCAGGAGCCCATCTACATCATCTGTCGAGAGAGCAAGGGCCACAAGGCTCACTCGGCGCGCCCCATTGGCGAGTCTGCCCAGGAGTACAAGGGCAAACTTCACAGTTGTCTGGCCACATTGATGAACAGTCTGGAGAACCTTGAGGTGCTTCACTGCAAAGATCAAAAAAGGATAACAGAGATGGAGGAAGCAGTCAAGACCAAGGAGATAAAAATCCTGAGTACATTTGAGGAGACGAAAATGTGTCTGGAGCAGAAGAAACAACTTGAGCTTAGCAGTATGAAAACAAAGCATGAAGAAAGTCTACAGATGGTCCTTAGAAGCATTAGTGAGCGGGAGAATCAGAAACTAGCACTGATGGACCTGATCAGCAACATAGAGGAGAAGTGTCAGCAGCAGGATGTTGAGCTACTGAAGGGCATCAAGAGCATATTTCACAGGTTTTGATAATATAAAACATCGGAAACCTAAGGCTAATTCTGCTGGAACACGGCTAAGTATACAGAAATTTAGCCTTCCGCTAACCTACCTGTTGGACAAGATAAAGCAAGTGAAAATCTCCTCGGCGTGTCACCTGTGGACAAGTTATGGTCATATTCTTCTGGGCATCCTGGCTATTCTTATAGCAGTGATTTATGCATTTTTGGGCATTCTTCCGAAGGAAAAAGTGATGGTGACTCTGGATCCTGACACGGCTCATCCTCAGCTCCTCCTGTCTGAGGGGGGGAGACGAGTGAGATACACGGGCACATGGCAGACCCTGACAGACACCCCCAAGAGATTCACCCGCTACCCCTGTGTGCTGGGGAGCGAGGGGTTCACCTCTGGCAGACATTACTGGGAGGTGCAGCTGCTGCAGGAGGAGGGGGGAGTGTGGGAGGTGGGGGTCGCAGCAGAGTCTGTGGACAGGAAGGGAAGCTTCACATGGTCACCTGAGGGTGGAGTCTGGGCTGTGCAGGGGTGGGATGATCAGTACAGGGCTCACACCTCCACGGAAGCTGGGGGTGTATCTGGACTACGAGGGGGGGCTGCTGTCCCTGTACAATGCTGACTCCATGGAGCTTCTCTACTCCTTCCCAGGCCCCCTTCACACAGAGGCTCTTCCCGCTCTTCAGTCTCTATCGACGTCTCTACACGGGAGGAGTGGAGCTGAGGCTAGTGTGTCATCCACAGTTTAAACACCAACATTCCAAAGAATCTTCTTCACAATGACCCTCTCACCTGTTCCCACGACAACCAGAAGCCTCAGTGAAACTATGTATCTCTTTTTCTTGTACATTTTTAAAACAAGGGCAGACAATGTTTGCCGTGAATCATACACCAAACAGCATGTAACACGATAAAGTCTCAGCAGAATTAAACAAGCGTTGGCATAGCCAATAGGTCTCGCCTTTGGGTCCTAATAAGTCTTTAGCAAGAGCTATTGGCTTTTGGCAATGTTTCTAAGAAATGTTGTAGAGCAGTGTGGCTGCTGTGCTCCGTACTGCAAACTTGGTGTCCAGTGCAGTGACGTGGGGCAGTGGCATAATGTGGTGTGTTGTGGAGCCGCTTGGTTTGGCTATAGAGGAGTCTGGCACCTGCGGCCGTCACCTACCCAGCCGGACATTGGTGCATGGCACTCCTCGTCCTTTCGCTGCTGTCTCTTTATATCTTCCTCCGATGACCTCCTCTCCCTCTCTCAGAACCTCTTTTCTTGTCCCCATCTTCCTTCTCACCCTCTCCTCTGATCCTGACCTGCCGTCTTGTTCAGTCCTTTGTCAGTTCCTTTCAACCTGCTCCCACTCATTCCCACGTTTCCCTGCGCCCTCTTTTCCCTCGCTCCCATTGCTCCTTAATATCTTCTGTTTTTGAAATGATCTAATCATTAGATGTATTTTTATAACCTTGTTTTTCCTCTTCCTCACAACGATCTTTCATGTAAATTCTGTAAAGTTTGTAATATGCTAAATGCTAAATTCCTCATGTAAAGCGCTCTGATACCTCCGGGTCTAGTAGCGCTATATAAAACTCTTAAATAAATAAATAAATAAACCAATCAAACACTCACACCCAGTCAACAGATCTGGGTTTGATCCATCACCGTTCTTTAGCCCACTCTGCCACCCCAGTTCAGACATGGCTATATGCAAATCAGTCTGACCCTGTGCCTCATGGGAACAGTCGAGCCCGAACTGCCAAGCCATGCCTTCCCTGGACCAGAAACAAGCTTCCTAGGACCAGTTTCTGACATTTCAGCCGTCTTCAGCCAGGCTTGCTTGAATCCAGTGGCAAAGTGAGCAAGGGACTCACGTCTGAGCATACCCTGCCACACTTATGGCGAACAAAGTGGTACAAAAGGGGGTGGTAATGGACGGAGCATCTGAACCAATCAAACACTCACACATGCTGGGCAACATCTGGAAAGAGAATGAGATACCATTTGCTGAACTGCAGAAACAATTTGAGCTGTCCTGCGGTCGCTACCTGCATACCGACAACTAAGGCAATTCTTGCAGTCCTATGGAATGGCCTTACAAGACGCACCAGATGAGTCGCCCGGAGAGTGTAGGTTTCTGGGACTTTCACTTACCAGTCATGCAGTATCCCAACTGTATGCCATGCTCCTACATGATAGCCTCCTCTCTTGACAGCTTTAGGGAAAATGGGAGAGAGTCCTAGGCAAACTAGATGGTGTCGATTGGGTGCAGGAAACCTGTCGGTGTCCCCATCAGGTACTCATAAGGGCTGAGTTCCCGTTGGTCCCATTGAAACTACCTCCCACATCCTCCTTCATGAGGAAAGGATTGTTCAGGATGGGGATGGATCAACCAGTCTCTGCTTGATGGTTTGCAGACAGAAAGCCACCCTGGTACATACCATCTGGGGGGGAAACCCAAGGATCTAGGAATACTGGGTAAAAAAATAGGCCGAAGGTTGTCAGCAGCCCTGGAATTTACATTGGAGCTCACACTGCAGCGTATACCCCTGGGCATCTGGTGAAAACAAACCCTGGGCCGCTATACCCTCCTCTTTTGAAATGCTGCCCCGATGGTAGTAGAACAAGATGTGATAAGACAGTGGTGGCAAAAGAAGACCCCGACCCCGACCCCGACCCCAACCCTGGAAGTGTAACTTGAACGGGAGCATGATGGTAAAAAAACGTGTGTATCAGGCGATGGGTTGTCCTAGCAGCTTTGAGAAAATCTTGCCCATTGGAGGGTCGAAGAAAATAGCCCTAGAGGGAGGCACAAGAGGGGGTTTCAGAAGGGGGGTTGTAATGGGGGCTTTATAGCTGACTGTGGTGATGCTATTATGTGTCTCCATATGTATGAGGGTTACCTTCTTTAGCCCATTGGGGCGCAGGACGGTGGTTTTGCTAGCATTATATTATAGAAAACAACACTCATCTATACAGGAAATTACGGTGCTAAGGAAAGCACATTCTAGTGAGGAGTTCAGAGGGGGGAGGTTCCTAGGTAACAGGTCAAGCCCTAGGGAACAGATGCATTTTTAGATGAGAGCAGATACAACACCCCATGCTGGACCTCCTGATAGGTTTGGTTATCGCCAGTGCATAGAGGTGTGACCTCAGGTTCTGAATGGGTACACAGAATTCGACTCAGGACGGTGGTTATGCTAGCATGGCTAATGCACCATGACCGGTATGCCTATTACTATTCAAGGGCTGATGGCCATCTTATCACATGGTTGAATTAAAATCGATAAAAAGGGTATGCAAAAAAAAAAACTGAGTGGTCATAGAAGTGTCAAGTACTATACAGTACAACCGGTGCAGACTTGTGCCTATTGTGTGTCAAATCTGGAGAAGAATTTTAAAATTGGGAAATTACATTTGAGGTAAGCTGAGGTTTACTTACCAAAGTTCTGGATGTTCCAAAGAGGCATTCCACTAAATGTTACAATACATCTCAAAACCCCAGCTGACATTCTCAAATAAATCAAAGTTCTACAATGCTTACTGTTGATGAGAGATGCAGGAATGTTTAATGAAAAGTTGCTTTTCTCTACACTGCATGGGCACTATAAATCATGAGATAAAAGGAGTGGCTGTATAAGTATAGTAATCACATTAACCTGTCATCATGCAGCATCATCTCTTTCCAGAACTCTAAAGATTATACACACCAAAGGAATATTAGAATCGTTGTGTTCCTTTCTTAAAATAGTAGGAGGGAAGCATGAACAACACTGTAGAAGATACACAAAGTCTATTCTATGACCTCCTCAGAGAAGTTCTCCATGGACGTGCCAGACAGTAACTACCCCTACATTCCGAACATAACAACCCTGTAACAATGATTCTAACAATAGTTCTAACAATGAGGTACATACACTGTATTCTGGGTTGGTGTAAGAACACCACCTGTCTCCCTTTCTAATATAACAATAATTTAAGAGGTTATATATATATATATATATATATTGCATACCAATAATCACAAATACAAATGAAGACTTAGAAACAAAACAAATCATTGAAAAATGCATGTGTATAAGCAAGTGTAACAAAAAAGTAACTATTATAGCAGAATTGACAATGTAAAAAAAAAATAGGCGTAGTGAAGCAAGTAGTCTTAAATTAGCCACAAACAGTCATTTTGTCTAGTCGGCAACCTAGACACCCTGCAGTCCATTGTAATTTTATAACTCACAGGTTTATTTCCTACCATATCTTTAAAGGCTTGACTCTCTCTTCGTTATTCATTCATCATAACCAGTGTATTTATATTTCATTTTGCACTATTCAGTCTCAAATTCCACATCATTTCTTCCTAATCTTTTCACAGCCTTGGAAAATGTGGATTTACCTTTGGGAATACACCATGGTAATTTACCCTTAACTCTCTGCCCACCGATGCCCAAAAATTCTTAGTTCTGAATTCTAGGACTTCTGTCTAACCAAGACTTTTTTTTTGTCTCCATTGTTTTCAACCTCTGTACTACTCACGTGCATTGGAACAGCCAACTTGAATGTTGTCCTTTATTAACAATTCAAATGATTTTTGACCAGTTGCACGGTCTGTACTGGCTATAGGTAATCGCACCATTGCTTCACATGGTCCACAAAAGCCTTGCCACATTCATCTAAATGCATTTCTTAATTATTCTGTTTAGCATCTCTAAAAGACCATTAGCCTTTGGGTTTGCATACAGCTGTTCTTTATAAAAAAAACAATGGTTCTGTCGGGAATCATGTCCACTTAGCTTCCGCTGTAATTAAAACATTTCATGGATATTACAATAACCATTGAATGTAGGGAACACACAAGCACACAAAATGGAAGAGCAGAGGTTCAGGGGATGAATTCCTTTTTACTCTTTAGATTAATAAATCAAAAATGTATACGGCTGTCCAAAAAAACAGTATAGCACGTGGACTGTGAAACAAAAGGTGACATATCGTGTTAAGTGATAAGGTGCTGTACAAAAATAACATATATAACACACATTTACACAAAAGGACAGAATTTTACACAGATGTCCCACATTAGATATATAAACCAGAGCATGTTATTTCCTTATTCTAGTTGAGGAATTGTGTGGACAAGTTGGACTAACAACTTCGACGTTTTGACCCTTAGATGTAATGACGATACATAAGCATCTATAGCGGGGCTTCATCAGGACAGGAGGGGATCATACAGCCTGTAATTTAAAGAATGTTATCAGAATGGTGTGTGTGTTTATAACTAAACAGGGAAGGAAACAAATGGTGGAAAGCTGCTTACCTAGTAACAAAGAAGTGGAGTGATTTGCTCCCTTGTTTTCTACTTGTGGAGTTGTCAGCCGACACCCTCCATTCAGTTCAGGGATAGTCTGTTCTGAAAAAGATGTAAGAAGACCATTGTGTGGGTCAAGTCTCTGTTTACTAGGGACTGCAGAATTGAAGGAGAGGTAAGTAATGATAAATACATACCTAATACAATTATTTTAATCACAAGCCGGTGGAATGACTGGGTTGGACGCCGTCGTATCAATCGCCTGGGACTGTGGAGACACGGAGGGCATAGAATTTAGCCCCTAATAGCCACTAGCCAATGTGCCCATGGACCAATACAATTCCATCAAGAGACGCGAAATCAGGCCATGCAACGGACCACACATGTGGTGTGACACCAGAAATGCTTACTTGTCAGTTTCAGCTGGAGAAGTCCTCGTCTGTCTATCGTTTGTAATGAATGACAGCTAGAGCACATGATCGGTCTGTTTTTAACCAATCACGGAATGCACTGTATGTGTGATTTGTAGGGATGGGCATAGGGATGCAGTCATATAGCATTCAGGACACTGCAATTACACCTATATAGTTTTTAAATGATTTTGATGTATTAACATTTTTGACCTCCATGGGGAGGGCACTCAAGCTAAACTTTTACCCAGCTCAGAGTTCCACGACCCCGTACACAGAAGTGACCATGTCCCCCTGAAACTGAAAATGCTAATTTTCAACTTTATTTTTATTTTTTGACTCTGTTTCATTCATTGTGTGTTTATAATGCAAGTAAGCCACAATTATTTTTATTTTAATCAATTTTTTTGCATTTTTTCACACTTTGATGCATCTTGAGACAAAGCCATTTTTTGCTTCAGGTACACTTCAAAGGTGATAGAAATTCGTTTTGGAGGTGCACAGGACACTACAATTGCACATTTATAGCATTCCAAACACTGCAGTTGCACCTGTACACTTTTTGAATGATTTTGTGTTATATATTTTTTTGACCTCTTGGAGCACATGAAGCACCATAGCCTCCTGTAGAAGAAGTGACTCTGTACCCTGAACAGCTAAAATGTGACAAATATCACTACAACAGGTGGATGGATGCTTGAATTGGGTCTCATACATTGCTGATATATCACCTGAGGTATAATTTGGGTTCCTGATGTCCACAAGGACCCACAAACTGTCATGAGAGTCGATACCGAAAATTAGCAAAAATCGTCAAAAAAACTTTTTTTGACAAGATTTGCTAATTTGTCAAATAGCTCAGACTGGATATCAGAGACACCGTTTGAGTGTTCGAGATATAAATGCACTTTTTAGAAAGGTCAGATCTGATGCTTTCATTTGATCTGTCTAACTCTGGTATTATTTGAAGTTTTTTTTCCAGCTTCCAGCCAAGGGAAAAACCTAATATCGTACCCGATTTTGAGCACCTTGGGCTGGGTGGAAGAAGTGACATTGCCCCCTTAAACCCAAAAACTTTAAAAAGTTACCCCTGGAGTCTAGAAATGGGTCATAGACACTCCTGCAATGTCATCTGAGGTACACTATGGGGTCCTTGGCTCCAGAACTAGAAATGTGATGTGACTCTGGGCTCTATGGCCTATAATGGAAAAAATGAGTTTGACACCAAACACCTCGAAATGTCAGAAATAGGAGTCAAACATGTACCTGGAGGCTGGAAATGAGCCCTAGACACTCTTGCTATATCACCTGAGCTATATAATGGGGTCCTGGTGGCTACAGGGACCTGAAAACAGTCATTAGGGTTGATACTGAAAATGTATTTGAGTCTTAATTTGATGTATCACTTGCCCTAGTAAACAATCCACAAAGTCTATTTTTTTTCATTTTTCCCAAGCTCAATGTTAAACACATGCATCACCAATGATGCAAAAAGTCAAGTCAGAAATTTCAAACAGCAATAAAAAAGTGAGAAAAACAGATATTTGAAAAATTCCTTTTGTTTATGCGGCCTTATGTCCAAAGCCATCCAACAAGAGCATTTTTTTTTAAATTCGGTCGATTTAAAAAAAATCTGCGAACTATTTTATTTCTCTCAAAAAAGTGCCAAAAAGTGACTTTTTGTGCAAAAAAGTGCCCATACAATATTTTTTCATCTAATAAACTTTTTATGACTCAGAATACACTTAGGCTTCAGGTCAATGTGTTTTCGTTTGGGGGAGGGGCCCAGGGAAAAAAACACCTTTTTTTTTCTGGCTTGGTCAAAGGTCAGGCTACCAGCTTGACTCTTGTCTCACCAGTGATGCATTTGCATCACTAGTGATGCACATGCATCACCAGTGCTGCATATCAGGTTTAGTGTGCATCACTAGTGATGCATGAAAAGGTTAAATTGATTTAAAAATTAATGGAGATATACATTATGTTTAGCATGTTATTAGGCACATGTTCCTTGCTGTTTTTTTCATTTTCCACCATTTTTGACCGTTTTATGTCACTTTGAAGCGCTGGTGATGATTGGGAAATTGATGAAAATTGTGATGAGGGATGATTCAAAAGTGCTGAAAATACATTTGGGAACTATTCAGGACATTGCAATCACACCTATATAGTTTTTAAATGATTTTGAAGTATTAAAATTTTTAAATATCATAAGGGAGGCAAGCTGAAATTTTACCCCACTCGGAGTTCCATGACCTCGGACACAAAAGTGACCTTGTCCCCCTGAAATTTAAAATGCTAATTTTCATGTTTATTTGTAAAGCTATTCATTCTGTTTCATTCATTGTGTGTTTATAATGCTCTAAGGCAACTTTAACACTCATTTGTTTTCATTTCAATCCATTTTTGAACACTTTGATGCACCATCGATGTTTTTGGACTTAGTCATTTTTTGCTTCAGGGGACTTCAAAAGTGTTTGAAATTCATTTTGGAGGTACACAGAACAGTGCAAATGCAGTTATATAGCATTCATGACACTGCAATTACACCTATATAGTTTATTAATGATTTTGATGCACTAAAATATTTGACCTCCATAAGGGGGAAAGCTGAAATTTTACCCCGCTCGGAGTTCCATGACTTCCGTGACCTTGTCCCCCTGAAATTTAAAATATTTTTTTTTAATGTTTTTGTAAAACTAGTCATTCTATATCATTCAATATATGTTCAGCATGCTATTGGGCCACTGTAGCACTTTGGTTTTTTTCATTTTAACCCAATTCTGACCGTTTTTTAACACTTTATGATGTTTTTGGACTTAGCCATTTTTTGCTTCAGCAGACTTCAAAAGTGTTATAAATTCATTTTGGAGGGGCACAGAACACTGCAAATACAGTTAACAGTATTCAGGACACTGCAATTACACCTATATAGTTTTTAAATGATTTTGATGCACTAAAACTTTTGACCTCCATAAGGGGGAAAGCTGAAGTTTTACCACGCTCGTAGTTCCATGACTTCGGTGACCTTGTCCCCCTGAAATTTAAAATACATTTTTTTAATGTTTTTGTAAAACTATTCATTCTATATCATTCATTATATGTTCAGCATGCTATTGGGCCACTGTAGCACTTTGTTTTCTTCATTTTAACCCAATTTTGACCGTTTTGTAACACTTTATGATGTTTTTGGACTTAGTCATGTTTTGCTTCAGCAGACTTCAAAAGTGTTATAAATTCATTTTGGAGGGACACAGAACACTTCAAATGCAGTCATATAGCATTCAGGACACTGCAATTACACCTATATAGTTTTTAAATGATTTTGATGTTTTAACATTTTTGACCTCCATGGGGAGGGCACTCAAGCTAAACTTTTACCCAGCTCAGAGTTCCACGACCTCGGAAACAGAAGTGACCATGTCCCCCTGAAACTGAAAATGCTAATTTTCAACTTTATTTTTATTTTTTGACTCTGTTTCATTCATTGTGTGTTTATAATGCAAGTAAGCCACAATTATTTTTATTTTAATCAATTTTTTTGCATTTTTTCACACTTTGATGCATCTTGAGACAAAGCCATTTTTTGCTTCAGATACACTTCAAAGGTGATAGAAATTCATTTTGGAGGTGCACAGGACACTACAATTGCACATTTATAGCATTCCAAACACTGCAGTTGCACCTGTACACTTTTTAAATGATTTTGTGTTATATATTTTTTTGACCTCTTGGAGCACATGAAGCACCATAGCCTCCTGTAGAAGAAGTGACTCTGTACCCTGAACAGCTAAAATGTGACAAATATCACTACAACAGGTGGATGGATGCTTGAATTGGGTCTCATACATTGCTGATATATCACCTGAGGTATAATTTGGGTTCCTGATGTCCACAAGGACCCACAAACTGTCATGAGAGTCGATACCGAAAATTAGCAAAAATCGTCAAAAAAACTTTTTTTGACAAGATTTGCTAATTTGTCAAATAGCTCAGACTGGATATCAGAGACACCGTTTGAGTGTTCGAGATATAAATGCACTTTTTAGAAAGGTCAGATCTGATGCTTTCATTTGATCTGTCTAACTCTGGTATTATTTGAAGTTTTTTTTCCAGCTTCCAGCCAAGGGAAAAACCTAATATCGTACCCGATTTTGAGCACCTTGGGCTGGGTGGAAGAAGTGACTTTGCCCCCTTAAACCCAAAAACTTCAAAAAGTTACCCCTGGAGTCTAGAAATGGGTCATAGACACTCCTGCAATGTCATCTGAGGTACACTATGGGGTCCTTGGCTCCAGAACTAGAAATGTGATGTGACTCTGGGCTCTATGGCCTATAATGGAAAAAATGAGTTTGACACCAAACACCTCGAAATGTCAGAAATAGGAGTCAAACATGTACCTGGAGGCTGCAAGTGAGCCCTAGACACTCTTGCTATATCACCTGAGCTATATAATGGGGTCCTGGTGGCTACAGGGACCTGAAAACAGTCATTAGGGTTGATACTGAAAATTAATATGAGTCTTAATTTGATGTATCACTTGCCCTAGTAAACAATCCCCAAAGTCTATTTTTTTTCATTTTTCCCAAGCTCAATGTTAAACACATGCATCACCAATGATGCAAAAAGTCAAGTCAGATATTTCAAACAGCAATAAAAAAGTGAGAAAAACAGATATTTGAAAAATTCCTTTTGTTTATGCGGCCTTATGTCCAAAGCCATCCAACAAGAGCATTTTTTTTTAAATTCGGTCGATTTAAAAAAAATCTGCGAACTATTTTATTTCTCTCAAAAAAGTGCCAAAAAGTGACTTTTTGTGCAAAAAAGTGCCCATACAATATTTTTTCATCTAATAAACTTTTTATGACTCAGAATACACTTAGGCTTCAGGTCAATGTGTTTTCGTTTGGGGGAGGGGCCCAGGGAAAAAAACACCTTTTTTTTTCTCGGATTGGTCAAAGGTCAGGCTACCAGCTTGACTCTTGTCTCACCAGTGATGCATTTGCATCACTAGTGATGCACATGCATCACCAGTGCTGCATATCAGGTTTAGTGTGCATCACTAGTGATGCATGAAAAGGTTAAATTGATTTAAAAATTAATGGAGATATACATTATGTTTAGCATGTTATTAGGCACATGTTCCTTGCTGTTTTTTTCATTTTCCACCATTTTTGACCGTTTTATGTCACTTTGAAGCGCTGGTGATGATTGGGAAATTTAATGAAAATTGTGATGAGGGATGATTCAAAAGTGCTGAAAATACATTTGGGAACTATTCAGGACATTGCAATCACACCTATATAGTTTTTTTTATTTTTTATAAACTTTATTTTTGGTAGGCGAGGAAAATAAAGAGGCACAAATCATACAGTTTACAGAGCAGTTGACACATACAGATCAGATAGGCCAGATCCGAAAAGGAAGTACACAGCCAGGAGTGGCCCACATCCCGGAGGCAGGGCGGCATCTCGTTAAACCTGCGATACTATGAAAGGAATATGCTCTTGTGCGCCCAGAATCCCGTGATTAATATCAATATCGTCGCCAATTTACTTTTATTATGCTGTACCAACCCAAACAACAAACCAATAACAAACCCCCCCCCCCCCATGAATGGCATTTGTGGCAGTGACGCAATCACATAAGGAGATGTAGGCAAGGGCCCGCTACAAAGCGATCTTCATAATAGAGTGTGGTCGATGGTAGTCACAATGACAGATAAATGTATGCGACAAGGAATATCGGCATGGCCCATGGATCCGCTACACTACCTCATGAAAGTCCACCCCGGACCCCTCCCCACCATCATCAGATTCCGAGGAAGCGGGGGAAAACAGCTCCGCACTAGTAGCATCAGAGTCATCCTCCTCCATCCCCTCGATACACATGGTCCTCCAAGCAAGTAAGTCATCCTGGAGCTTCCCATCCCTGCGTGTGCTCTGCATATGTGTCTCCTCCGCTAAGGCCCATTCCCTAGCGTCCCGCAACCAACTAGAGACTTCAGGCGCCCTCTGTCCCATCCAAGTAATGGCCACCCGCCTCCTCACCAGAACCAACAGGAGTTGAAGCAATTTGTAGGACAGTCCCCTCTTCCTGGGCTTGGGTACCAGGGCAAGTAGACAGTGAAGCGGTTCCAGTTTGATCGTAAGGTGCGTAATCCGGGCAATGCGTGCTACCACCGCCACCCAAAAGTCATGTACCAAGGGGCATTCCCAGGCCAGGTGAAGGAATCCCGCCCGAGCTGCACTACATCTCGGGCAATTATGGCTTCTATCCGAGGAGATACGGTGGAGGGAGGCAGGTGTCATATATGTGCGATGGAGGAAATTAAAATGTATCAATTTGAAACGCGCATTGCAGGAGACTTTACGAGTCAACAGCCCTATGCGCTTCCTCTGGGCCGGATCTAATTCAATCCCCAGGTCCGTCTCCCAAGCTCTCCAAGCAGGCATCAATGGGGGAGTCGAGTCCCTGCGCATCGCCGAGTAAAGAAGGGAGATTAGTCTCCTACCTCTGCCACAGGACAAGATGATGTCCAGGGTGCTAGTGATCTCGGGCGCCTCTGGGAATTGGGGCCATGTCGTCCTGGCCACATCCCGGAGACATCCATAATGCAGGTACTGGCCCTCACGCAGTCCAAAGGAGTCCGCCGCTCTCTCAAAGGACACAAACGAGTCGTCCGGATAGAGATCCGCAAGAGTCTCACAACCGCCCAGGCGCCACTCCCGGAAAGACATATTCGCCTCCATCGTGCGTATTGGGGCCAGGATCCAAAGGGGGAGCTCCCTATGGAATGGCGCACGCCGCAAGACTCGCTCAACGAACTGCTGCCAAATATGAGCCGTATGCCTGACGACATAGGGCAGTGCGTCATCGGCGCCCCGACCCTGCATCAGAGCCTCCTGTAGCACCCCGTCCGAGGCCACTCCTGCCAACAATGCCAACTCCCAGTTCTCGGTGTCAGCAAACCATCTAGCCGCCGGGAGAAGTTGTGCAGCATAATAGTATAAATCAAATCTTGGGGCCTCAAGGCCTCCCGCATCCCAACACTGCGTCACCATGCGCAACGCAACTCTGCTGCGACCACCCGCCCAGAGAAGAGACGTAAGGAGCGAATTCAGTGTACGGAACACCCGGGAGGGCAACGGGCATAGGGTATTCTGCAGCACATAGAGAACTCTAGGGAGCACCACCATCTTGGCAACTGCTAGACGGCCCATAAGGGAGAGAGGAAGCGTATTCCAGAATACAACGGACTTGCGGAGGGCAACAAGAATCTTGTCGATGTTATGAGTTAAAAGAGCCGCATCAGAAGCGGCCACCTGAATACCCAGGTACCGGAACGCCAGAGATTCACACCGGAGGCCCGCACAGTAAGAATCCGCCGCCGGGGCGAGATCCTCAGGCGCCAGTGGGAACACCAGGGACTTATTAACATTCATGCGCAGTCCCGAGGCCGCACCAAAGCGGTCCAAGAGGCGCAACAGAGCGGGGAGGGCCTCCACCGGAGAAGTCAGGTAGAAAAGCGCATCGTCGGCGTAAAGGGAGATGACATTAGTGGTGTCTCCCACCACAATACCCCATTCATGCAATTCCTTACGGGCAGATATGGCCAGGGGCTCAATTGCGAGAGCAAATAGAAGGGGGGACAATGGGCAACCTTGTCGGGTGCCCCTCCCCAACGTCCACTCATCGGAGCGGGCTGAACCCAGTCGCACTCTGGCTCGGGGTGTTCTATATAGGACCCGTATCCATTCCCGAAAGCCGGGACCAAATCCCATCTTGACGAGCACATGCATCAGGTAACCCCAATGCACTGTATCAAAGGCTTTAGCCAGGTCAACAGAGACCAGCACATGGGGAGTGTCCCGCCCCCGGACCTCGTGCAAAATGTGGTTCAAGCGGCGTAGGTTCATCGCCGTATTACGACCCGGGACAAAGCCACATTGGTCTGGGTGGACGAGCCGAGCCACATGTGGGGCAAGGCGATTGGCCAACAGCTTGGTCAGAATTTTCGCGTCCGAGTTAATCAAAGTGATAGGACGATACGAAGCCGGATCTGTGCTGTCACCACCCGGTTTCAGGATCATACAAACTTCACCCTGATCCAAGGTGGGCGGGAGGTCACCCGTGCGTAAGGCTTCATTGTAAACCTGTAAAAGGAGGGGGACCAGGGTGTGCCCGAATGTATGATAAAACTCAGCAGGGAATCCATCCCCGCCAGGGGTTTTGGCTCGTGGGAGGGCGGCAATCGCCGTAGAAATCTCACCTAGCGCCAGTTTGACATCGAGGTCTTTCGCCGCCGCCTCAGGGAGGGTCGGCAAGTCGATGTTGTTGAGGTATAGGTGGTAAACCTCCTCAGATATAGACCGATCAGCCTCATACACAGCCCGCAGGTGATCCCGTAGAACTGTGAGTACAGCAGCCTCCGAGTGGACCATACCGCCATCGGGCGCCCGCAGGGCCACTATACGCTCAGCCGTAAACTCCCGACGAAGTATCCAGGCCAACAAACGGCCGGATTTATCCCCCTCTCGATGCAGTCTCTGCCTATATTGGCCCAGCGTAAATCTATCGAGCCGCGTGAGTATATCATGGATCGACCCAAGGGCTAGGCCCTCCACGCGTTGATCCGAGGAGTCCGGATCAGGGCGGGCCTGGACGCGCAGGAGCTCAACTTCCGCAGTTCGTAAGTCAGAGAGCAGTTGTTTCCTGACCCCGTACGTCAGGCCCATGCACGCACCGCGGACAACCGCTTTCAGCGCCTCCCATTTAGTGGAATAAGACAAGTCACTTCCCGCCCAGTTAAGGTCCAGATAATCGGATAGGGACGTTGCCACATGGTCCCGGGCTACCTGGTCTTGGAGCAGATCAGTCGGGAGTCTCCACGAGCGGGGACGTTCCGCCTGGTCAGGCCAATGCGCCACGCACGTGACCGGAGCATGGTCCGATAGGTATCGGGCCTGGTGTGTGACCGTCAACGTGAGGGAGGAGGGGAGATTGGCCGCCAACACCCTATCCAGCCTACTATGAGTGCCATGGGTCGGGGAATAACAGGTGTAAAGCTTCTGTGTGGGGTGACACGCGCGCCAGACATCAATCGCCCCGATATTATGCATCACGTCCCGCAAACACGCCGTCATACGGGGCTTAGTTCCCGCCCGAGGCGGATTACGATCCAGTTCATGATGTAGCACACAGTTAAAGTCCCCGCACCAAAGGAAGGGCGCGTCAAGGCTAGGAGCTACCAGATCCTGCATCCGGGAGAAAAATGCAGGGTCATCTACGTTCGGCGCATAAGTATTAAAGACCAGAAGGACCTTATCGTCCAATCTGAGCTTCGCCAATATGTACCTGCCTTCCACATCCGCATCAATATATTGGACAGTGCATGGAACCCCAGGGGCCACCCAGATTAGGACCCCCCTAGCGTATGTAGAGTAGGAGGAGTGAAATAGCTGGCCTCTCCATTTCTTGGCCAGTCGCTGCGCACCATCATCATCTAAATGGGTTTCCTGTAAACAAGCAACTGAAATCCCATGGCGTTTCAGGAAGGTGAGGACCCTGTGTCTCTTAGTGCACGTACCCAGGCCACGCACATTCCACATCAAGAGTTTAAACCCCATGACCACCATTCGTGCCCAACCGGGCAGCAGCGTACACACAGCCTAAGCTGTCTCCAGTAGACCCTTGCCACAGGGAACTGCAAAAATGCATCACACAAAACAAGCGCCCCGGTAAGTAGGGGCAACATGCGCCAAATGCCAGTGTCATCATTGTCACACCCAAAATCCCACCCCCCCAACAACCCCAACATACAAAAAACTGACTGGAACCCCCTCAACCCCCCCACCCACGAGCAACAGGATAGCAACAACCAAAAACGCCACCCCGCCCTTCCCCCGCCAGTGCCAGGACGTGCACAGCCACCCCATTCAACACTCTCCACTCACACTCACACACAACAGAACAACCCAACGCACCCCCCCTCCCAGCTCCCCAAAAGACCCAACGAGTCCGATAGGTGGACCCGGACAGCTCTCCCCCCCTAAGTCAGCAACGCGGGAGGAGCAGTCCATACTCACAGCTCCCAGCACTCGGTGCACACTCAACCCAGACTCCAAGTACGAGGTACCGAGCAGTGAACAGTCACTCGCAACATCCACACTGAGCGAGCAGAAGTCTAAAGAGCTGCCGGGCTACAGGGAGCCACATAATAACAGCAACTGCACAGCAGAGTCAGTGTAGGCAGGGCAAGGATCATTCCAAGTCTAGGGTCTGCAAGGCAGTCTCTGGGACCACTGGGGCCGCAGAGTCCACGGTCACCGGGGTCTCCCGCAATGTGTCCGGTACCAATATGTCATCAGGTGCAGCCTCACCGTGCAAACGTTCCCCAGATCCCCCAGGCGAGTTGTCCATCAGGATGGCCCCGTCCGGACCCACCGTAGGCCGAGTCTCAGGAGGACCACGGGATCCAGAACGACGATTCCTCCTGCCACGCCGTCATCTCTGCGGCCTGGTCCCCCAGACATCTCGTGTTCCCCCTCTCTCACCCGGGGGCAGATCATCTCCTCTGATCTCGAGCCACTCCCATACCTCTGCTGGCGTCTCAAAGAAATGTGCCCGGCCCTGTGCGAGCACCTTGAGTTTAGCGGGGTATAGAAGCATATATTGTAGCTTCATGTCGCGCAACTTCTGTTTGACCCCCAAGTAGGACTTCCTTTGCTCCTGCACCTGCTGGGTGTAGTCGGGGTAAATTGAGATTCTACTGTTTTCAATCATGTGGGGCCCCGATTCTCTCGCCGCCTTAAGGATGCAGTCTCGGTCTTTATAGTTGAGGATTTTTGCAATGAGGGCTCTAGGGGCTTCTCCAGGACGCGGAGGGGGCACCAGGGCCCTGTGGGCTCGCTCCACAATAAAGACATTGGACAATCCACTCGGACAGAGACGCTCACGGATCCAAGTCTCCAGGAATCGTTCAGGGTTTCCTGCCTCCAGCCGCTCCGGGACCCCCAGGACTCGTATGTTACTTCGGCGCGCCCTACCTTCTGCATCCTCGGCCCGTCTCTCCAACGCTCGGGTAGTAGAGGCAAGTTGAGAGAGTGACTTCTGTAGGGACGCCACCTCCCCCTGCAGCTGAGTGATGTTGCCCTCTGCGTCCGAGACCTTATCCGCCACCTTGCGAAGGTCAGTCCTTAACAGGTTCACATCCACGGACACCGTCTCAATTTGTCGTTCCAGGGCAGTGTGTGAACCTTGGATAGCCTTAAGAAGTTCCGCTCTGGACGGCTCCGGCGGCTCCCCATCCCCATCTCCCGCGCCCGTTTGGCGCGTAATCCTCTGCGGCGGCAGACGAGGGGTAGTGTACTGCGTGATCGTGTTTGGTTGGGTAGCCTTAGGGCCACGGCCAGTCCGGCCCGTCATAGTCGCTGCGCCAAGGGTCGATGTTCGCAATGGGGCCCCCCACTGAAGTCACCCAAGCAGGGCGGAGTATGTGCCACCACAGCGCCGAAGGAGCCGGGCAAGCGATGTACGGGTCCACAGGATCAGGACCACAGTGGGCAGTGCAGGTCACAGAGTGGGCGCCTCCAGAGCGCAGTGCCACGAGCCCACTCCCTCCACAGAGCAGGGCAGAGCGGGGCTTAGATGCACTCCTCTATCTGTTGCCACCGATTCCAAGGGGCCGCCCAAGACCAGCTCCAAAATGGCGGAGCGCCGGGGGACGGCCGGCGCCCGTCCACGGACCCAGCAACACCTCCCCGTGCGCCCCCCCGACGTTCCACAAGTGCCGGATATCTCGATCTGCTGCAGGGCACAGGAGACTGCTCAGCGGGAGGGGGCACAGGGGTGGCAGAGTCACTGTAGAGAAATTCCGGCAGACACACAGCAGTTCAGGGCCCCCACACGCACCCTCGCGCCACAAGGGGGGGGCCAGGGCAGATGTGATCCACAGCCCCCACTTCCAGTTGAAGGCGCTCCGCCGTCCGGCCGTGCAGCGCTATGAAGCAGAGGGGGGGGGGCCCCACGCACTCCAGCCCAGCGAGGCCGCTCAAGATGGACGGCACCCTTGTCCCGTTCCCCTCCTCACCGCATCTCAGTAGAGCCTCAGTCCTCCGGCGCCGCAGTCTTCCGATCCCGGGACGGGGATCCTGAGCAGGGAGCCGGCGGGCATCCGATGGCGCACCGAGGCTGGGGTCGCCACCCGTTTCCTCCGCCGCCCGGTCCAGTGAGTAGGCCAAAGCCGCGGCGCCGCGTGAGGGAGCACGCCGGCGCCGCCGTCAGGAGCAGCCAGGCCACAGGACTCGGCGGATTGCTGACCACGGGTCCGTGCCCCCAGGCACAGGAGCTCGGCGGAACTTCCACCGCCTCTCCGACACGCTTTCTCGGGGTCGAGAGGGTCCGGGCAGGACAATTGAAGGATTATTTCGGTCTTCGGGACGGAGCTGGTGGAGCTCACGTCCTGTCGGCCATGCTGCTTGGCCACGCCCCCCACCTATATAGTTTTTAAATGATTTTGAAGTATTAAAATTTTTAAATATCATAAGGGAGGCAAGCTGAAATTTTACCACACTCGGAGTTCCATGACCTCGGACACAAAAGTGACCTTGTCCCCCTGAAATTTAAAATGCTAATTTTCATGTTTATTTGTAAAGCTATTCATTCTGTTTCATTCATTGTGTGTTTATAATGCTCTAAGGCAACTTTAACACTCATTTGTTTTCATTTCAATCCATTTTTGAAAAAGTGACTTTTTGTGCAAAAAAGTGCCCGTACAATATTTTTTCATCTAATAAACTTTTTATGACTCAGAATACACTTAGGCTTCAGGTCAATGTGTTTTCGTTTGGGGGAGGGGCCCAGGGAAAAAAAACACCTTTTTTTTTCTCGGATTGGTCAAAGGTCAGGCTACCAGCTTGACTCTTGTCTCACCAGTGATGCATTTGCATCACTAGTGATGCACATGCATCACCAGTGCTGCATATCAGGTTTAGTGTGCATCACTAGTGATGCATGAAAAGGTTAAATTGATTTAAAAATTAATGGAGATATACATTATGTTTAGCATGTTATTAGGCACATGTTCCTTGCTGTTTTTTTCATTTTCCACCATTTTTGACCGTTTTATGTCACTTTGAAGCGCTGGTGATGATTGGGAAATTTAATGAAAATTGTGATGAGGGATGATTCAAAAGTGCTGAAAATACATTTGGGAACTATTCAGGACATTGCAATCACACCTATATAGTTTTTTTTATTTTTTATAAACTTTATTTTTGGTAGGCGAGGAAAATAAAGAGGCACAAATCATACAGTTTACAGAGCAGTTGACACATACAGATCAGATAGGCCAGATCCGAAAAGGAAGTACACAGCCAGGAGTGGCCCACATCCCGGAGGCAGGGCGGCATCTCGTTAAACCTGCGATACTATGAAAGGAATATGCTCTTGTGCGCCCAGAATCCCGTGATTAATATCAATATCGTCGCCAATTTACTTTTATTATGCTGTACCAACCCAAACAACAAACCAATAACAAACCCCCCCCCCCCATGAATGGCATTTGTGGCAGTGACGCAATCACATAAGGAGATGTAGGCAAGGGCCCGCTACAAAGCGATCTTCATAATAGAGTGTGGTCGATGGTAGTCACAATGACAGATAAATGTATGCGACAAGGAATATCGGCATGGCCCATGGATCCGCTACACTACCTCATGAAAGTCCACCCCGGACCCCTCCCCACCATCATCAGATTCCGAGGAAGCGGGGGAAAACAGCTCCGCACTAGTAGCATCAGAGTCATCCTCCTCCATCCCCTCGATACACATGGTCCTCCAAGCAAGTAAGTCATCCTGGAGCTTCCCATCCCTGCGTGTGCTCTGCATATGTGTCTCCTCCGCTAAGGCCCATTCCCTAGCGTCCCGCAACCAACTAGAGACTTCAGGCGCCCTCTGTCCCATCCAAGTAATGGCCACCCGCCTCCTCACCAGAACCAACAGGAGTTGAAGCAATTTGTAGGACAGTCCCCTCTTCCTGGGCTTGGGTACCAGGGCAAGTAGACAGTGAAGCGGTTCCAGTTTGATCGTAAGGTGCGTAATCCGGGCAATGCGTGCTACCACCGCCACCCAAAAGTCATGTACCAAGGGGCATTCCCAGGCCAGGTGAAGGAATCCCGCCCGAGCTGCACTACATCTCGGGCAATTATGGCTTCTATCCGAGGAGATACGGTGGAGGGAGGCAGGTGTCATATATGTGCGATGGAGGAAATTAAAATGTATCAATTTGAAACGCGCATTGCAGGAGACTTTACGAGTCAACAGCCCTATGCGCTTCCTCTGGGCCGGATCTAATTCAATCCCCAGGTCCGTCTCCCAAGCTCTCCAAGCAGGCATCAATGGGGGAGTCGAGTCCCTGCGCATCGCCGAGTAAAGAAGGGAGATTAGTCTCCTACCTCTGCCACAGGACAAGATGATGTCCAGGGTGCTAGTGATCTCGGGCGCCTCTGGGAATTGGGGCCATGTCGTCCTGGCCACATCCCGGAGACATCCATAATGCAGGTACTGGCCCTCACGCAGTCCAAAGGAGTCCGCCGCTCTCTCAAAGGACACAAACGAGTCGTCCGGATAGAGATCCGCAAGAGTCTCACAACCGCCCAGGCGCCACTCCCGGAAAGACATATTCGCCTCCATCGTGCGTATTGGGGCCAGGATCCAAAGGGGGAGCTCCCTATGGAATGGCGCACGCCGCAAGACTCGCTCAACGAACTGCTGCCAAATATGAGCCGTATGCCTGACGACATAGGGCAGTGCGTCATCGGCGCCCCGACCCTGCATCAGAGCCTCCTGTAGCACCCCGTCCGAGGCCACTCCTGCCAACAATGCCAACTCCCAGTTCTCGGTGTCAGCAAACCATCTAGCCGCCGGGAGAAGTTGTGCAGCATAATAGTATAAATCAAATCTTGGGGCCTCAAGGCCTCCCGCATCCCAACACTGCGTCACCATGCGCAACGCAACTCTGCTGCGACCACCCGCCCAGAGAAGAGACGTAAGGAGCGAATTCAGTGTATGGAACACCCGGGAGGGCAACGGGCATAGGGTATTCTGCAGCACATAGAGAACTCTAGGGAGCACCACCATCTTGGCAACTGCTAGACGGCCCATAAGGGAGAGAGGAAGCGTATTCCAGAATACAACGGACTTGCGGAGGGCAACAAGAATCTTGTCGATGTTATGAGTTAAAAGAGCCGCATCAGAAGCGGCCACCTGAATACCCAGGTACCGGAACGCCAGAGATTCACACCGGAGGCCCGCACAGTAAGAATCCGCCGCCGGGGCGAGATCCTCAGGCGCCAGTGGGAACACCAGGGACTTATTAACATTCATGCGCAGTCCCGAGGCCGCACCAAAGCGGTCCAAGAGGCGCAACAGAGCGGGGAGGGCCTCCACCGGAGAAGTCAGGTAGAAAAGCGCATCGTCGGCGTAAAGGGAGATGACATTAGTGGTGTCTCCCACCACAATACCCCATTCATGCAATTCCTTACGGGCAGATATGGCCAGGGGCTCAATTGCGAGAGCAAATAGAAGGGGGGACAATGGGCAACCTTGTCGGGTGCCCCTCCCCAACGTCCACTCATCGGAGCGGGCTGAACCCAGTCGCACTCTGGCTCGGGGTGTTCTATATAGGACCCGTATCCATTCCCGAAAGCCGGGACCAAATCCCATCTTGACGAGCACATGCATCAGGTAACCCCAATGCACTGTATCAAAGGCTTTAGCCAGGTCAACAGAGACCAGCACATGGGGAGTGTCCCGCCCCCGGACCTCGTGCAAAATGTGGTTCAAGCGGCGTAGGTTCATCGCCGTATTACGACCCGGGACAAAGCCACATTGGTCTGGGTGGACGAGCCGAGCCACATGTGGGGCAAGGCGATTGGCCAACAGCTTGGTCAGAATTTTCGCGTCCGAGTTAATCAAAGTGATAGGACGATACGAAGCCGGATCTGTGCTGTCACCACCCGGTTTCAGGATCATACAAACTTCACCCTGATCCAAGGTGGGCGGGAGGTCACCCGTGCGTAAGGCTTCATTGTAAACCTGTAAAAGGAGGGGGACCAGGGTGTGCCCGAATGTATGATAAAACTCAGCAGGGAATCCATCCCCGCCAGGGGTTTTGGCTCGTGGGAGGGCGGCAATCGCCGTAGAAATCTCACCTAGCGCCAGTTTGACATCGAGGTCTTTCGCCGCCGCCTCAGGGAGGGTCGGCAAGTCGATGTTGTTGAGGTATAGGTGGTAAACCTCCTCAGATATAGACCGATCAGCCTCATACACAGCCCGCAGGTGATCCCGTAGAACTGTGAGTACAGCAGCCTCCGAGTGGACCATACCGCCATCGGGCGCCCGCAGGGCCACTATACGCTCAGCCGTAAACTCCCGACGAAGTATCCAGGCCAACAAACGGCCGGATTTATCCCCCTCTCGATGCAGTCTCTGCCTATATTGGCCCAGCGTAAATCTATCGAGCCGCGTGAGTATATCATGGATCGACCCAAGGGCTAGGCCCTCCACGCGTTGATCCGAGGAGTCCGGATCAGGGCGGGCCTGGATGCGCAGGAGCTCAACTTCCGCAGTTCGTAAGTCAGAGAGCAGTTGTTTCCTGACCCCGTACGTCAGGCCCATGCACGCACCGCGGACAACCGCTTTCAGTGCCTCCCATTTAGTGGAATAAGACAAGTCACTTCCCGCCCAGTTAAGGTCCAGATAATCGGATAGGGACGTTGCCACATGGTCCCGGGCTACCTGGTCTTGGAGCAGATCAGTCGGGAGTCTCCACGAGCGGGGACGTTCCGCCTGGTCAGGCCAATGCGCCACGCACGTGACCGGAGCATGGTCCGATAGGTATCGGCCTGGTGTGTGACCGTCAACGTGAGGGAGGAGGGGAGATTGGCCGCCAACACCCTATCCAGCCTACTATGAGTGCCATGGGTCGGGGAATAACAGGTGTAAAGCTTCTGTGTGGGGTGACACGCGCGCCAGACATCAATCGCCCCGATATTATGCATCACGTCCCGCAAACACGCCGTCATACGGGGCTTAGTTCCCGCCCGAGGCGGATTACGATCCAGTTCATGATGTAGCACACAGTTAAAGTCCCCGCACCAAAGGAAGGGCGCGTCAAGGCTAGGAGCTACCAGATCCTGCATCCGGGAGAAAAATGCAGGGTCATCTACGTTCGGCGCATAAGTATTAAAGACCAGAAGGACCTTATCGTCCAATCTGAGCTTCGCCAATATGTACCTGCCTTCCACATCCGCATCAATATATTGGACAGTGCATGGAACCCCAGGGGCCACCCAGATTAGGACCCCCCTAGCGTATGTAGAGTAGGAGGAGTGAAATAGCTGGCCTCTCCATTTCTTGGCCAGTCGCTGCGCACCATCATCATCTAAATGGGTTTCCTGTAAACAAGCAACTGAAATCCCATGGCGTTTCAGGAAGGTGAGGACCCTGTGTCTCTTAGTGCACGTACCCAGGCCACGCACATTCCACATCAAGAGTTTAAACCCCATGACCACCATTCGTGCCCAACCGGGCAGCAGCGTACACACAGCCTAAGCTGTCTCCAGTAGACCCTTGCCACAGGGAACTGCAAAAATGCATCACACAAAACAAGCGCCCCGGTAAGTAGGGGCAACATGCGCCAAATGCCAGTGTCATCATTGTCACACCCAAAATCCCACCCCCCCAACAACCCCAACATACAAAAAACTGACTGGAACCCCCTCAACCCCCCCACCCACGAGCAACAGGATAGCAACAACCAAAAACGCCACCCCGCCCTTCCCCCGCCAGTGCCAGGACGTGCACAGCCACCCCATTCAACACTCTCCACTCACACTCACACACAACAGAACAACCCAACGCACCCCCCCTCCCAGCTCCCCAAAAGACCCAACGAGTCCGATAGGTGGACCCGGACAGCTCTCCCCCCCTAAGTCAGCAACGCGGGAGGAGCAGTCCATACTCACAGCTCCCAGCACTCGGTGCACACTCAACCCAGACTCCAAGTACGAGGTACCGAGCAGTGAACAGTCACTCGCAACATCCACACTGAGCGAGCAGAAGTCTAAAGAGCTGCCGGGCTACAGGGAGCCACATAATAACAGCAACTGCACAGCAGAGTCAGTGTAGGCAGGGCAAGGATCATTCCAAGTCTAGGGTCTGCAAGGCAGTCTCTGGGACCACTGGGGCCGCAGAGTCCACGGTCACCGGGGTCTCCCGCAATGTGTCCGGTACCAATATGTCATCAGGTGCAGCCTCACCGTGCAAACGTTCCCCAGATCCCCCAGGCGAGTTGTCCATCAGGATGGCCCCGTCCGGACCCACCGTAGGCCGAGTCTCAGGAGGACCACGGGATCCAGAACGACGATTCCTCCTGCCACGCCGTCGTCTCTGCGGCCTGGTCCCCCAGACATCTCGTGTTCCCCCTCTCTCACCCGGGGGCAGATCATCTCCTCTGATCTCGAGCCACTCCCATACCTCTGCTGGCGTCTCAAAGAAATGTGCCCGGCCCTGTGCGAGCACCTTGAGTTTAGCGGGGTATAGAAGCATATATTGTAGCTTCATGTCGCGCAACTTCTGTTTGACCCCCAAGTAGGACTTCCTTTGCTCCTGCACCTGCTGGGTGTAGTCGGGGTAAATTGAGATTCTACTGTTTTCAATCATGTGGGGCCCCGATTCTCTCGCCGCCTTAAGGATGCAGTCTCGGTCTTTATAGTTGAGGATTTTTGCAATGAGGGCTCTAGGGGCTTCTCCAGGACGCGGAGGGGGCACCAGGGCCCTGTGGGCTCGCTCCACAATAAAGACATTGGACAATCCACTCGGACAGAGACGCTCACGGATCCAAGTCTCCAGGAATCGTTCAGGGTTTCCTGCCTCCAGCCGCTCCGGGACCCCCAGGACTCGTATGTTACTTCGGCGCGCCCTACCTTCTGCATCCTCGGCCCGTCTCTCCAACGCTCGGGTAGTAGAGGCAAGTTGAGAGAGTGACTTCTGTAGGGACGCCACCTCCCCCTGCAGCTGAGTGATGTTGCCCTCTGCGTCCGAGACCTTATCCGCCACCTTGCGAAGGTCAGTCCTTAACAGGTTCACATCCACGGACACCGTCTCAATTTGTCGTTCCAGGGCAGTGTGTGAACCTTGGATAGCCTTAAGAAGTTCCGCTCTGGACGGCTCCGGCGGCTCCCCATCCCCATCTCCCGCGCCCGTTTGGCGCGTAATCCTCTGCGGCGGCAGACGAGGGGTAGTGTACTGCGTGATCGTGTTTGGTTGGGTAGCCTTAGGGCCACGGCCAGTCCGGCCCGTCATAGTCGCTGCGCCAAGGGTCGATGTTCGCAATGGGGCCCCCCACTGAAGTCACCCAAGCAGGGCGGAGTATGTGCCACCACAGCGCCAAAGGAGCCGGGCAAGCGATGTACGGGTCCACAGGATCAGGACCACAGTGGGCAGTGCAGGTCACAGAGTGGGCGCCTCCAGAGCGCAGTGCCACGAGCCCACTCCCTCCACAGAGCAGGGCAGAGCGGGGCTTAGATGCACTCCTCTATCTGTTGCCACCGATTCCAAGGGGCCGCCCAAGACCAGCTCCAAAATGGCGGAGCGCCGGGGGACGGCCGGCGCCCGTCCACGGACCCAGCAACACCTCCCCGTGCGCCCCCCCGACGTTCCACAAGTGCCGGATATCTCGATCTGCTGCAGGGCACAGGAGACTGCTCAGCGGGAGGGGGCACAGGGGTGGCAGAGTCACTGTAGAGAAATTCCGGCAGACACACAGCAGTTCAGGGCCCCCACACGCACCCTCGCGCCACAAGGGGGGGGCCAGGGCAGATGTGATCCACAGCCCCCACTTCCAGTTGAAGGCGCTCCGCCGTCCGGCCGTGCAGCGCTATGAAGCAGAGGGGGGGGGGGGCCCCACGCACTCCAGCCCAGCGAGGCCGCTCAAGATGGACGGCACCCTTGTCCCGTTCCCCTCCTCACCGCATCTCAGTAGAGCCTCAGTCCTCCGGCGCCGCAGTCTTCCGATCCCGGGACGGGGATCCTGAGCAGGGAGCCGGCGGGCATCCGATGGCGCACCGAGGCTGGGGTCGCCACCCGTTTCCTCCGCCGCCCGGTCCAGTGAGTAGGCCAAAGCCGCGGCGCCGCGTGAGGGAGCACGCCGGCGCCGCCGTCAGGAGCAGCCAGGCCACAGGACTCGGCGGATTGCTGACCACGGGTCCGTGCCCCCAGGCACAGGAGCTCGGCGGGACTTCCACCGCCTCTCCGACACGCTTTCTCGGGGTCGAGAGGGTCCGGGCAGGACAATTGAAGGATTATTTCGGTCTTCGGGACGGAGCTGGTGGAGCTCACGTCCTGTCGGCCATGCTGCTTGGCCACGCCCCCCACCTATATAGTTTTTAAATGATTTTGAAGTATTAAAATTTTTAAATATCATAAGGGAGGCAAGCTGAAATTTTACCACACTCGGAGTTCCATGACCTCGGACACAAAAGTGACCTTGTCCCCCTGAAATTTAAAATGCTAATTTTCATGTTTATTTGTAAAGCTATTCATTCTGTTTCATTCATTGTGTGTTTATAATGCTCTAAGGCAACTTTAACACTCATTTGTTTTCATTTCAATCCATTTTTGAAAAAGTGACTTTTTGTGCAAAAAAGTGCCCGTACAATATTTTTTCATCTAATAAACTTTTTATGACTCAGAATACACTTAGGCTTCAGGTCAATGTGTTTTCGTTTGGGGGAGGAGCCCAGGGAAAAAAACACCTTTTTTTTTCTCGGATTGGTCAAAGGTCAGGCTACCAGCTTGACTCTTGTCTCACCAGTGATGCATTTGCATCACTAGTGATGCACATGCATCACCAGTGCTGCATATCAGGTTTAGTGTGCATCACTAGTGATGCATGAAAAGGTTAAATTGATTTAAAAATTAATGGAGATATACATTATGTTTAGCATGTTATTAGGCACATGTTCCTTGCAGTTTTTTTCATTTTCCACCATTTTTGACCGTTTTATGTCACTTTGAAGCGCTGGTGATGATTGGGAAATTGATGAAAATTGTGATGAGGGATGATTCAAAAGTGCTGAAAATACATTTGGGAACTATTCAGGACATTGCAATCACACCTATATAGTTTTTAAATGATTTTGAAGTATTAAAAATTTTAAATATCATAAGGTAGGCAAGCTGAAATTTTACCCCACTCGGAGTTCCATGACCTCGGACACAAAAGTGACCTTGTCCCCCTGAAATTTAAAATGCTAATTTTCATGTTTATTTGTAAAGCTATTCATTCTGTTTCATTCATTGTGTGTTTATAATGCTCTAAGGCAACTTTAACACTCATTTGTTTTCATTTCAATCCATTTTTGAACACTTTGATGCACCATTGATGTTTTTGGACTTAGTCATTTTTTGCTTCAGGGGACTTCAAAAGTGTTTGAAATTCATTTTGGAGGTACACAGAACAGTGCAAATGCAGTTATATAGCATTCATGACACTGCAATTACACCTATATAGTTTATTAATGATTTTGATGCACTAAAATATTTGACCTCCATAAGGGGGAAAGCTGAAATTTTACCCCGCTCGGAGTTCCATGACTTCCGTGACCTTGTCCCCCTGAAATTTAAAATAATTTTTTTTAATGTTTTTGTAAAACTAGTCATTCTATATCATTCAATATATGTTCAGCATGCTATTGGGCCACTGTAGCACTTCGTTTGTTTTCATTTTAACCCAATTTTGACCGTTTTTTAACACTTTATGATGTTTTTGGACTTAGTCATTTTTTGCTTCAGCTGACTTCAAACGTGTTATAAATTCATTTTGGAGGGACACAGAACACTTCAAATGCAGTCATATAGCATTCAGGAAACTGCAGTTACACCTATCTAGTTTTTAAATGATTTGGATGTATTAACATTTTTGACCTCCATGGGGAGGGCACTCAAGCTAAACATTTACCCAGCTCAGAGTTCCACAACCTCGGACACAGAAGTGACCATGTCCCCCTGAAACTGAAAATGCTAATTTTCAACTTTATTTTTATTTTTTGACTCTGTTTCATTCATTGTGTGTTTATAATGCAAGTAAGCCACAATTATTTTTATTTTAATCAATTTTTTTGCATTTTTTCACACTTTGATGCATCTTGAGACAAAGCCATTTTTTGCTTCAGGTACACTTCAAAGGTGATAGAAATTCATTTTGGAGGTGCACAGGACACTACAATTGCACATTTATAGCATTCCAAACACTGCAGTTGCACCTGTACACTTTTTAAATGATTTTGTGTTATATATTTTTTTGACCTCTTGGAGCACATGAAGCACCATAGCCTCCTGTAGAAGAAGTGACTCTGTACCCTGAACAGCTAAAATGTGACAAATATCACTACAACAGGTGGATGGATGCTTGAATTGGGTCTCATACATTGCTGATATATCACCTGAGGTATAATTTGGGTTCCTGATGTCCACAAGGACCCACAAACTGTCATGAGAGTCGATACCGAAAATTAGCAAAAATCGTCCCAAAAACTTTTTTTGACAAGATTTGCTAATTTGTCAAATAGCTCAGACTGGATACCAGAGACACCGTTTGAGTGTTCGAGATATAAATGCACTTTTTAGAAAGGTCAGATCTGATGCTTTCATTTGATCTGTCTAACTCTGGTATTATTTGAAGTTTTTTTTCCAGCTTCCAGCCAAGGGAAAAACCTAATATCGTACCCGATTTTGAGCACCTTGGGCTGGGTGGAAGAAGTGACTTTGCCCCCTTAAACCCAAAAACTTCAAAAAGTTACCCCTGGAGTCTAGAAATGGGTCATAGACACTCCTGCAATGTCATCTGAGGTACACTATGGGGTCCTTGGCTCCAGAACTAGAAATGTGATGTGACTCTGGGCTCTATGGCCTATAATGGAAAAAATGAGTTTGACACCAAACACCTCGAAATGTCAGAAATAGGAGTCAAACATGTACCTGGAGGCTGGAAGTGAGCCCTAGACACTCTTGCTATATCACCTGAGCTATATAATGGGGTCCTGGTGGCTACAGGGACCTGAAAACAGTCATTAGGGTTGATACTGAAAATTAATATGAGTCTTAATTTGATGTATCACTTGCCCTAGTAAACAATCCCCAAAGTCTATTTTTTTTCATTTTTCCCAAGCTCAATGTTAAACACATGCATCACGAATGATGATGCAAAAAGTCAAGTCAGATATTTCAAACAGCAATAAAAAAAGTGAGAAAAACAGATATTTGAAAAATTCCTTTTGTTTATGCGGCCTTCTGTCCAAAGCCATCCAACAAGAGCATTTTTTTTTTAATTCGGTCGATTTAAAAAAAATCTGCGAACTATTTTATTTCTCTCAAAAAAGTGCCAAAAAGTGACTTTTTGTGCAAAAAAGTGCCCATACAATATTTTTTCATCTAATAAACTTTTTATGACTCAGAATACACTTAGGCTTCAGGTCAATGTGTTTTCGTTTGGGGGAGGGGCCCAGGGAAAAAAACACCTTTTTTTTTCTCGGATTGGTCAAAGGTCAGGCTACCAGCTTGACTCTTGTCTCACCAGTGATGCATTTGCATCACTAGTGATGCACATGCATCACCAGTGCTGCATATCAGGTTTAGTGTGCATCACTAGTGATGCATGAAAAGGTTAAATTGATTTAAAAATTAATGGAGATATACATTATGTTTAGCATGTTATTAGGCACATGTTCCTTGCAGTTTTTTTCATTTTCCACCATTTTTGACCGTTTTATGTCACTTTGAAGCGCTGGTGATGATTGGGAAATTGATGAAAATTGTGATGAGGGATGATTCAAAAGTGCTGAAAATACATTTGGGAACTATTCAGGACATTGCAATCACACCTATATAGTTTTTAAATGATTTTGAAGTATTAAAATTTTTAAATATCATAAGGGAGGCAAGCTGAAATTTTACCCCACTCGGAGTTCCATGACCTCGTACACAAAAGTGACCTTGTCCCCCTGAAATTTAAAATGCTAATTTTCATGTTTATTTGTAAAGCTATTCATTCTGTTTCATTCATTGTGTGTTTATAATGCTCTAAGGCAACTTTAACACTCATTTGTTTTCATTTCAATCCATTTTTGAACACTTTGATGCACCATTGATGTTTTTGGACTTAGTCATTTTTTGCTTCAGGGGACTTCAAAAGTGTTTGAAATTCATTTTGGAGGTACACAGAACAGTGCAAATGCAGTTATATAGCATTCATGACACTGCAATTACACCTATATAGTTTATTAATGATTTTGATGCACTAAAATATTTGACCTCTATAAGGGGGAAAGCTGAAATTTTACCCCGCTCGGAGTTCCATGACTTCCGTGACCTTGTCCCCCTGAAATTTAAAATAACAATTTTTAATGTTTTTGTAAAACTAGTCATTCTATATCATTCAATATATGTTCAGCATGCTATTGGGCCACTGTAGCACTTTTTTTTTTTTTCATTTTAACCCAATTTTGACCGTTTTTTAACACTTTATGATGTTTTTGGACTTAGCCATTTTTTGCTTCAGCAGACTTCAAAAGTGTTATAAATTCATTTTGGAGGGACACAGAACACTTCAAATGCAGTCATATAGCATTCAGGACACTGCAATTACACCTATATAGTTTTTAAATGATTTTGATGTATTAACATTTTTGACCTCCATGGGGAGGGCACTCAAGCTAAACTTTTACCCAGCTCAGAGTTCCACGACCTCGGACACAGAAGTGACCATGTCCCCCTGAAACTGAAAATGCTAATTTTCAACTTTATTTTTATTTTTTGACTCTGTTTCATTCATTGTGTGTTTATAATGCAAGTAAGCCACAATTATTTTTATTTTTATCAATTTTTTTGCATTTTTTCACACTTTGATGCATCTTGAGACAAAACCATTTTTTGCTTCAGGTACACTTCAAAGGTGATAGAAATTCATTTTGGAGGTGCACAGGACACTACAATTGCACATTTATAGCATTCCAAACACTGCAGTTGCACCTGTACACTTTTTAAATGATTTTGTGTTATATATTTTTTTGACCTCTTGGAGCACATGAAGCACCATAGCCTCCTGTAGAAGAAGTGACTCTGTACCCTGAACAGCTAAAATGTGACAAATATCACTACAACAGGTGGATGGATGCTTGAATTGGGTCTCATACATTGCTGATATATCACCTGAGGTATAATTTGGGTTCCTGATGTCCACAAGGACCCACAAACTGTCATGAGAGTCGATACCGAAAATTAGCAAAAATCGTCAAAAAAACTTTTTTTGACAAGATTTGCTAATTTGTCAAATAGCTCAGACTGGATATCAGAGACACCGTTTGAGTGTTCGAGATATAAATGCACTTTTTAGAAAGGTCAGATCTGATGCTTTCATTTGATCTGTCTAACTCTGGTATTATTTGAAGTTTTTTTTCCAGCTTTCAGCCAAGGGAAAAACCTAATATCGTACCCGATTTTGAGCACCTTGGGCTGGGTGGAAGAAGTGACTTTGCCCCCTTAAACCCAAAAACTTCAAAAAGTTACCCCTGGAGTCTAGAAATGGGTCATAGACACTCCTGCAATGTCATCTGAGGTACACTATGGGGTCCTTGGCTCCAGAACTAGAAATGTGATGTGACTCTGGGCTCTATGGCCTATAATGGAAAAAATGAGTTTGACACCAAACACCTCGAAATGTAAGAATAGGAGTCAAACATGTACCTGGAGGCTGGAAATGAGCCCTAGACACTCTTGCTATATCACCTGAGCTATATAAGGGGGTCCTGGTGGCTACAGGGACCTGAAAACAGTCATTAGGGTTGATACTGAAAATTAGCAAAAATCGTCAAAAAATATTTTTTTGACAAGATTTGCTAATTTTCCAAATAGCTCAGAATGGATATTACAGTAACTTTGTGAGTGCCCAGGACCTAAATATACTTGTTAGAAAGCTCAGATCTGATGTTTTCATGTGATCTATGTACCTTTGGTATTATCTGAAGTTTTTTTCAAGCTTCCAGCCAAGGGAAAAACCTGATATCGTACCCGATTCTGAGCACCTTGGGCTGGGTGGAAGAAGTGACTTTTCCCCCTTAAACCCAAAAACTTCAAAAAGTCACCCCTGGAGTCTAGAAATGGGTCATAGACACTCCTGCAATGTCATCTGAGGTACACTATGGGGTCCTTGGCTCCAGAACTAGAAATGTGATGTGACTCTGGGCTCTATGGCCTATAATGGAAAAAATGAGTTTGACACCAAACACCTCGAAATGTCAGAAATAGGAGTCAAACATGTACCTGGAGGCTGGAAATGAGCCCTAGACACTCTTGCTATATCACCTGAGCTATATAATGGGGTCCTGGTGGCTACAGGGACCTGAAAACAGTCATTAGGGTTGATACTGAAAATTAATATGAGTCTTAATTTGATGTATCACTTGCCCTAGTAAACAATCCCCAAAGTCTATTTTTTTTCATTTTTCCCAAGCTCAATGTTAAACACATGCATCACCAATGATGCAAAAAGTCAAGTCAGATATTTCAAACAGCAATAAAAAAGTGAGAAAAACAGATATTTGAAAAATTCCTTTTGTTTATGCGGCCTTATGTCCAAAGCCATCCAACAAGAGCATTTTTTTTTTAATTCGGTCGATTTAAAAAAAATCTGCGAACTATTTTATTTCTCTCAAAAAAGTGCCAAAAAGTGACTTTTTGTGCAAAAAAGTGCCCGTACAATATTTTTTCATCTAATAAACTTTTTATGACTCAGAATACACTTAGGCTTCAGGTCAATGTGTTTTCGTTTGGGGGAGGGGCCCAGGGAAAAAAACACCTTTTTTTTTCTCGGATTGGTCAAAGGTCAGGCTACCAGCTTGACTCTTGTCTCACCAGTGATGCATTTGCATCACTAGTGATGCACATGCATCACCAGTGCTGCATATCAGGTTTAGTGTGCATCACTAGTGATGCATGAAAAGGTTAAATTGATTTAAAAATTAATGGAGATATACATTATGTTTAGCATGTTATTAGGCACATGTTCCTTGCTGTTTTTTTCATTTTCCACCATTTTTGACCGTTTTATGTCACTTTGAAGCGCTGGTGATGATTGGGAAATTGATGAAAATTGTGATGAGGGATGATTCAAAAGTGCTGAAAATACATTTGGGAACTATTCAGGACATTGCAATCACACCTATATAGTTTTTAAATGATTTTGAAGTATTAAAAAATTTAAATATCATAAGGGAGGCAAGCTGAAATTTTACCCCACTCGGAGTTCCATGACCTCGGACACAAAAGTGACCTTGTCCCCCTGAAATTTAAAATGCTAATTTTCATGTTTATTTGTAAAGCTATTCATTCTGTTTCATTCATTGTGTGTTTATAATGCTCTAAGGCAACTTTAACACTCATTTGTTTTCATTTCAATCCATTTTTGAACACTTTGATGCACCATTGATGTTTTTGGACTTAGTCATTTTTTGCTTCAGGGGACTTCAAAAGTGTTTGAAATTCATTTTGGAGGTACACAGAACAGTGCAAATGCAGTTATATAGCATACATGACACTGCAATTACACCTATATAGTTTATTAATGATTTTGATGCACTAAAATATTTGACCTCCATAAGGGGGAAAGCTGAAATTTTACCCCGCTCGGAGTTCCATGACTTCCGTGACCTTGTCCCCCTGAAATTTAAAATAATTTTTTTTTATGTTTTTGTAAAACTAGTCATTCTATATCATTCAATACATGTTCAGCATGCTATTGGGCCACTGTAGCACTTCGTTTGTTTTCATTTTAACCCAATTTTGACCGTTTTTTAACACTTTATGATGTTTTTGGACTTAGCCATTTTTTGCTTCAGGAGACTTCAAAAGTGTTATGGGACTTAGTAATTTTTTGCTTCAGCAGACTTCAAAAGTGTTATAAATTCATTTTGGAGGGGCACAGAACACTGCAAATACAGTTATACAGTATTCAGGACACTGCAATTACACCTATATAGTTTTTAAATGATTTTGATGCACTAAAATTTTTGACCTCCATAAGGGGGAAAGCTGAAGTTTTACCCTGCTCGTAGTTCCATGACTTCGGTGACCTTGTCCCCCTGAAATTTAAAATACATTTTTTTTAATGTTTTTGTAAAACTATTCATTCTATATCATTCATTATATGTTCAGCATGCTATTGGGCCACTGTAGCACTTTGTTTTCTTCATTTTAACCCAATTTTGACCGTTTTGTAACACTTTATGATGTTTTTGGACTTAGTCATGTTTTGCTTCAGCAGACTTCAAAAGTGTTATAAATTCATTTTGGAGGGACACAGAACACTTCAAATGCAGTCATATAGCATTCAGGACACTGCAATTACACCTATATAGTTTTTAAATGATTTTGATGTATTAACATTTTTGACCTCCATGGGGAGGGCACTCAAGCTAAACTTTTCCCAGCTCAGAGTTCCACGACCTCGGACACAGAAGTGACCATGTCCCCCTGAAACTGAAAATGCTAATTTTCAACTTTATTTTTATTTTTTGACTCTGTTTCATTCATTGTGTGTTTATAATGCAAGTAAGCCACAATTATTTTTATTTTAATCAATTTTTTTGCATTTTTTCACACTTTGATGCATCTTGAGACAAAACCATTTTTTGCTTCAGGTACACTTCAAAGGTGATAGAAATTCATTTTGGAGGTGCACAGGACACTACAATTGCACATTTATAGCATTCCAAACACTGCAGTTGCACCTGTACACTTTTTAAATGATTTTGTGTTACATATTTTTTTGACCTCTTGGAGCACATGAAGCACCATAGCCTCCTGTAGAAGAAGTGACTCTGTACCCTGAACAGCTAAAATGTGACAAATATCACTACAACAGGTGGATGGATGCTTGAATTGGGTCTCATACATTGCTGATATATCACCTGAGGTATAATTTGGGTTCCTGATGTCCACAAGGACCCACAAACTGTCATGAGAGTCGATACCGAAAATTAGCAAAAATCGTCAAAAAAACTTTTTTTGGCAAGATTTGCTAATTTGTCAAATAGCTCAGACTGGATATCAGAGACACCGTTTGAGTGTTCGAGATATAAATGCACTTTTTAGAAAGGTCAGATCTGATGCTTTCATTTGATCTGTCTAACTCTGGTATTATTTGAAGTTTTTTTTCCAGCTTCCAGCCAAGGGAAAAACCTAATATCGTACACGATTTTGAGCACATTGGGCTGGGTGGAAGAAGTGACTTTGCCCCCTTAAACCCAAAAACTTCAAAAAGTTACCCCTGGAGTCTAGAAATGGGTCATAGACACTCCTGCAATGTCATCTGAGGTACACTATGGGGTCCTTGGCTCCAGAACTAGAAATGTGATGTGACTCTGGGCTCTATGGCCTATAATGGAAAAAATGAGTTTGACACCAAACACCTCGAAATGTCAGAAATAGGAGTCAAACATGTACCTGGAGGCTGGAAATGAGCCCTAGACACTCTTGCTATATCACCTGAGCTGTGTTGTGGGTCGAGTGCACTTGCCCACTAAGTTTAGGGGGGAGCGTGTTGTGGGTCGAGTGGACTTGCCCACTAAGTTTAGCGGGGAGTGTGTTGTGGGTCGAGTGCACTTGCCCACTAAGTTTAGGGGGGAGTGTGTTGTGGGTCGAGAGGTCTTGCCCACTAAGTTTAGCGGGGAGTGTGTTGTGGGTCGAGAGGTCTTGCCCACTAAGTTTAGGGGGGAGTGTGTTGTGGGTCGAGTGCACTTGCCCACTAAGTTTAGGGGGGAGTGTGTTGTGGGTCGAGTGGACTTGCCCACTAAGTTTAGGGGGGAGCGTGTTGTGGGTCGAGTGGACTTACCCACTTAGTTTAGGGGGGAGCGTGTTGTGGGTCGAGTGGACTTGCCCACTAAGTTTAGCGGGGAGTGTGTTGTGGGTCGAGTGGGCTTGCCCACTAAGTTTAAGGGGGAGTGTGTTGTGGGTCGAGTGGACTTGCCCACCAAGTTTAGGAAGGCGTGTGTTGTGGGTTGAGTGGACTTGCCCACTAAGTCTAGGGGGGAGTGTGTTGTGGGTCGAGTGGACTTTCCCACTAAGTTTAGGGGGGAGCGTGTTGTGGGTCGAGTGGACTTACCCACTTAGTTTAGGGGGGAGCGTGTTGTGGGTCGAGTGGACTTGCCCACTAAGTTTAGCGGGGAGTGTGTTGTGGGTCGAGAGGTCTTGTCCACTAAGTTTAGGGGGGAGTGTGTTGTGGGTCGAGTGCACTTGCCCACTAAGTTTAGGGGGGAGTGTGTTGTGGGTCGAGTGCACTTACCCACTTAGTTTAGGGGGGAGTGTGTTGTGGGTAGAGTGGACTTGCCCACTAAGTTTAGCGGGGAGTGTGTTGTGGGTCGAGTGGGCTTGCCCACTAAGTTTAAGGGGGAGTGTGTTGTGGGTCGAGTGGACTTGCCCACCAAGTTTAGGAAGGCGTGTGTTGTGGGTTGAGTGGACTTGCCCACTAAGTCTAGGGGGGAGTGTGTTGTGGGTCGAGTGGACTTTCCCACTAAGTTTAGGGGGGAGCGTGTTGTGGGTCGAGTGGACTTACCCACTTAGTTTAGGGGGGAGCGTGTTGTGGGTCGAGTGGACTTGCCCACTAAGTTTAGCGGGGAGTGTGTTGTGGGTCGAGAGGTCTTGTCCACTAAGTTTAGGGGGGAGTGTGTTGTGGGTCGAGCGCACTTGCCCACTAAGTTTAGGGGGGAGTGTGTTGTGGGTCGAGTGGGCTTGCCCACTAAGTTAGGGGGGAGTGTGTTGTGGGTCGAGTGGACTTGCCCACTAAGTTTAGGGGGGAGTGTGTTGTGGGTCGAGTGGACTTGCCCACTAAGTCTAGGGGGGAGTGTGTTGTGGGTCGAGTGGACTTGCCCACTAAGTTTAGGGGGGAGTGTGTTGTGGGTCGAGTGGACTTGCCCACTAAGTTTAGGGGGGAGTGTGTTGTGGGTCGAGTGGACTTGCCCACTAAGTTTAGGGGGAGTGAGCATGTGGATAACCTCAATGTCGACCCCGTGGGCGTCCAGGGATTAGTTCAGTCTGGTCTCCAAAGTAAGGGGCAGAATAAAAGCAGGGATCGCTGTGCAAGGCGTGGTATTTAATATTTGATCATTACACTGTATCCCTGTCATTTAATTAACACTGCACACTTTGGAGGTACAATTCTACACTCACTGTGGTACTAGTTCTATAAGCCCAGCGTCCTATCTTCTTTAATTTGCCCATGGTAAGCACCCACAGGCACAGAGACGATTCACAAATTGTGCTTTTACATACCTCCCTACCTACATAAAATCTTCAACATTGACTCATTCACACCAGTGCATCTCCTCTCCATATATGCACGTCACGCGTATTCGGAGGTATATTCCATGAGGAAATTAGAGAAACAACTACCTTGAATTATGAAAACAGTATTAAAACAGTTGTATAGTGATTGTTTGGCTTACACCATAGTCGCTGTCATCATCCATGCTGCCTCCAATTCCATTTTTGCACTCAAAAGCAACCTCTGTGTGGGTTTTCATTATGTAATCTAACACTGCAACATGACTCACACATAACTCAAAAACGTCTCTTATGCATACACAAACCTAGAATCCATTTACCAGGCACCCATACAACTATTCCCTTATGCACCCTTAGGCATTCAACACAGTGCTGCAGTTGCTTCTGTGGTCCCAGTGGTAACATATTATTCTAAGTCCTCTAGGCAGTGCTGCAGCTGTGTCTCTAATCGTACCACTACACTCCAAACCAAAACACATAGGTAAAAGGCATTTTAATTTACAACGCTAATAGCTGACTCTAAAAAATGCGAGACCTATTGCATTGCAAATGCTTGTTAAAAATGTTTTCAATTTGTAAATGCAAATAATGTGATGATGGGGTGCTTTCCTTTGCATGCTGCCATCTCTGTTTGTAGCTTGTAGCAAGGGGCCGCAAAGGGCAACCTGTCTAAGATAGATCATTTTGAAACCCCCAACATTTTGTAAAACATTCTAATAGCACATATAGACCACAGTAGAAAGTGTCAGGTAGGTCGCAAAGACGTGGCGTTGCACTCACTGTTTGCAACCTACCTGAAGTGGATCGGCCCTGTTTCTTTAAAATTGAAAGTTTGGATTGTTCAGGAGTAGTCGATCTAGCGATTGCCACAGACATAAAGACTGGGGCTTGGCTTTTACTTAAGAAGAGTGAGATAGCATCTACTGAGGCTGTCTCTGTGTTGGATGTGCAAAAGGACAGTTTAGGTTCGCAAACAACTCAGGAGCAAAATGGATGAGAGATTCCAAAATGTCAAACACCAGCAAATAAAGGAGGGATTGAGTCCCACTTAGTTTCCTGTTTAAAATCAGTGCATCAGGGTCATTTTTTATTTGACTGGTTATTCGATACGACAGGCCCAAGACTAGCATTTAACTTGCGTATTTGTAAGTGTAAAGGAGATAATTTTTACCCCAACATTCAAAAAAAGATATGTATTTGCAGTGCTTAATTTTATCAAGTAGCATCGTCATCATCATCATCAATAACTTTATTCGACAAAAACATAAGCCATAAAAGTACCCTATAAAAATAGTGAAATACCAGAATTGCTTTCTGCTTGTTCAACTGTCTCTATTTACCTGTCTTGCTAAAAAAAAAAAAACCAGTAGAGGTCAGTAAAATACCAGAATTGCTTTCTGCTGAGGGACTTTCTTTTTAAAAAAATTCTGGTAACTGGCTCTGTTTTAACTTTCTTGATTAAAAAAAGACCAGCAGAGGTCAGTACAATACCAGATTCATTTTAGCATTCTCTAGATTCCAGTCCATAGAAATTGTCTTCCACTAACACCCAAAGACTATAATATTTTTTTCAAATCTAGTATTTTCATTGATCTGACCACCGTAGGCCTTGATTTTTTATTAAAAACAAAGCTTTGGATTATACCATTTCCCACTGAAAGGCAATATTTCTCTTCATGTGTTCCTATACCTTTTGTAAGTTTGGTGCTTACTTTCCCTTCATGTTAAAAGCAGTAGATGTTTCAGCACCCAGGCTAATATGCTGCATAGCAAAATACATATAAGGTCCTACAGGCGTGATCAATTGCATTGCAAATGCTTGTTAGATAACCCTCACACACTCTAGTAGTGTCATGCTTCATCATAGGGTTCACCTTGACTCCTAAGGGCCAGGGTGGGCTCAACCGTATCTCAGGGAGCACTCAGAAGAATAGGCCAGAGGGTTAAAGATTAAAAATCCTCCAGAAACTCTTGGTATCCCTTTATTGTTGGAGTTTCTGGGGATTTTTTTAAACTAGAAAAAACGTAGGGTCGTGAAGATTTAATGGTCCCATGACCCTTGTACGATTGCCAACATGTTTCAGACTTTGTAGTGGCCCCTAAGGGGTCCTAGGCTTTTTTCATGGCAAAACAAGAGAGAAATCCCTCCCTGGTGTGAAAAAGGGATGTATGACGTTAGAACGCATACATTGACAACGCGTACCTTTACAACGCGTTCGTAACAACGAAAGTTGTTACCACGCATTGCGCTGGGGGGCGCAAAATTGATTAATTTAATTTACTATTCCAACACCAGTCCCCGTGGATAGTAGGGAAGGTGTTGGGATAGTAAATTAAATCATTTACTATCCTTGAGCGCCCCCCAGTGCAATGCGTGGTAACAACTTTCGTTGTTACGCCCGTGTTGTAAAGGTATTCCGTTGTAATGCTTGCGTTCTAAACGCTGCATACCGTGAAAAAGTGTTCCTTGTGTAGTGCAGATAGCTGCTTCTACAGCCCTGGTTCTTGGATATACTTATCCTGGATCCAGTGGTTTTTATAAATTTGTGTCCAACATAAAAGGTGAAAAAACGGTGATAGGTACTAGGTAAACGTGTCCATCTGGTGCTGCGCACTCCTCCTATTTATAAAAGAATTCTTGATTGTCTGCGCGCTTCCGTGCAATAAAAAAACATGCAATATGACGGCTCCACCGTCTGGACCCAAAATGTGCGCTCTCTTTTTATGTGGACTGCACACAACAGTTCCGGGTGGATGACCAGCTCTTTGTTGGCTACGTGGGCGCCAAGAAAGGTCGGGCTGTGCACAAGCGGACCATCTCTCAGTGGGTCATTCTGTGTATAAAGGTTTTTTTACTCCTTGGCTAAAAAGGAGCCTCCGGTGGGGTTGCGCGCCCATTCGACCAGGGCGACGGCAGCCACTACTGCCTTTGGTCATGGCGTTCCCTTGCATGACATCTGTCAGGCAGCTACGTGGGCCTCGCTGAACAGCCAAGTCCTGAGAGGCGGCTTTTTTGGCCGTTCTGTTCCCTAGGACTTTCTGGTGTGATCTTGGTTCGCAGACCCACCACCGGTGTTGGTATTGCTGGGATATCTGTTCTAAGGTAAGGAATCTATCACTGCATGTTTCTTTCAGAAGCACAAGTTACTTACCTTCAGTAACGATATATCTGTAAGAAACATTAGTAGTGATAGATTCCTTACCGCTCCACCCATCCTCCCCGTTCTGCGAAGCGATTTCTAGGGTTAAGGTCATCCCTTTCATGGCCCTAGTTTCATGGCACCAGTGGTCAATTTCTTGCATAGCAGGCCTAGCGCGGCCTGACAGGAATTCCGGCGGCCCTCTCCTGACACCGGGGGCCGCCGCAACGGGTCACTCGGCGGGGCAGGAGGCTCAGGCGATTGCGGCGGCCCTCTCCTGGCACCGAGGGCCGCCCGGGGGGAATTACCACGCCCGACAGAGCAGCCTTAGCTGCACTGACGTCCTGGGCTGCGGCGGTGAGTTGGGGGCAATTAGCGCTTCGTGGAGGCAGCGCTCCCAGGCACACACACAGCGCTGAGCCGGTATAGTGCTTTGGGGGCAATTAGCAGGTTCACAGCGCTTCAGGCAGGTCAGTGGGCTAGCGCTAAGTAGGGGAAGCGCTTAGCAGGCAGTCCAGACAGGGAGGCCAGGGGGCAAGGCAGGACAGTGCAGGCTCAGATGAAGACAGTGGGGCGCAGAGGCGGCACAGCACAGTACCTGGCTGATCCCGAGTAGTCCTGGTAAGTCAAGAAAGTAGTCTTCTCGGCACTTGGTTGATCTTGCGCCCTTAGGAGGTGGTTCTTGGTTTCTTGAAGAGGGGGTGGGGGGTGGTTGAGTTGAAGTCTGGTCAAGTTCCCCCAGAGGGTCACTGAAGATGGTCCCTGGGTTCCCTTCCCGCTGGGCCAGATCAGTGGGCTAGTTCAGGGTTCCTCACTCTACTTGGAAGGCAGCACCTAAGCCCTGTCACTCCCAGTGGCATAGGCCCCTGACTAGCCCTACCGCCTAAATCTCCTGCGTGGGTCCCCCAGGTCAGTGATGCCCCAACTGACTAAAAAAGTTTCCCTCCCTTCCTTATATATGCCCAGGTCAGGTGACCACTCTCTAAGGCGGCAAAAATAGGCTCCGCCTCTATTCTGGAAGGTTCCAGGAGCTTCCCTACTCTAACTATGGGCAGGCGATGGAAGGCTGGCACTGCAACAATGTTTAGCGTCCCAGCCAGCTCCTGGCAACTAGGGTGCTACTAGAAAAAGACCACGCTGCTGTAGCAGGGGCCAGTGGCAGCCATGTTTGAAGTAGAGAGCACCTGCACCTTAACATGGATTGGCCATGGAAAGGTGCCCGGAGACCTAAGGCCAACAAAAAGACGGTGGGAAAAATAAGGCAAGGGCGAAAAAAAAATAGGGAAAGACCACCCTAGGGCTGACAGGTCTAACATGCGTCCCCCCCAGCCGAAAGAGGGGAGAGCTACCCAACCTCTAGAGAGTTCTCGTCACTAAGGCGGAAAAACCGGGAGAGACCGTCAGCATTGGCGTGGTCAACTCCGGGCCGATGTTCCACCCTAAAGTCCATCCCCTGTAGGGAAATGGACCACCTAAGTAACTTGGGATTTTCGCCTCTCATCTGCATGAGCCAGCGAAGGGGTCGGTGGTCGGTTTGAATCAGGAAGTGAGAGCCAAAAAGGTATGGCCTCAGCTTCTTCAAGGCCCAGACCACAGCGAAGGCTTCTCGCTCGATGGTACTCCATCGCCGTTTCCGAGGGAGGAGTCTTCTGGAGATGAAGGCCACAGGTTGGTCTTGGCCGTCGTTGTTGAGTTCCGATCGCACGGCGCCTACGCCGTGCTCTGAGGCATCCGTCTGCACAATGAATTCTTTCTGGAAGTCAGGAGTGGCCAGCACCGGAGCGGTGCACATCGCGCGCTTCAGTGTTTCAAATGCCTCTTGGCAAGCAGCCGTCCAAATCACCTTGCGTGGCTGCTTTTTGGGTGTCAACTCGGTCAAGGGGGCTACGATGGTGCCATATCCCTTGACAAACCTGCGGTAGTATCCAGTGAGGCCGAGGAAGGCTCGGACCTCAATTTGGATCTTGGGGGGCTCCCAGGCCATGATGGTCTCAATTTTGGCCTGGAGGGGTTGCACCTTACCCCCGCCCACCAGGTGTCCCAGGTAGACGACAGATCCCTGTCCAATCTGGCACTTGCTAGCCTTGATGGTCAGGCCAGCACATTGCAAAGCCTGCAGCACCTCCTGGAGATGTTGCAGATGGTCCTCCCAGGTGCTACTGAAGACAGCTATGTCATCCAGGTAAGCCGCTGAGAAGGACTCCAGGCCAGACAGCACCTGGTTCACCAACCGCTGGAAAGTGGCCGGAGCATTCTTGAGCCCGAAGGGCATCACTCTGAATTGGAAGTGGCCCTCGTGGTGGAGAACGCTGTCTTCTCCTTTGCTCCATCGGCCATGGCAATCTGCCAGTACCCTGATGTTAAGTCGATGGTGCTGAGGTACTTGGCTGCTTCCAGCCGGTCAATCAGCTCATCTGCCCGTGGGATCGAGTTCAATTCCCGATAGTCCACACAGAACCGAAGTTCTGGTGTGGTGCCCGGTGGGGCCGCTTTCGGCACCAACACGACCGGACTAGCCCACGGGCTGCTGGAGGGTTCGATCACCCCCAGCTCCAGCATTTTGGCCACCTCACCCTGGATGCTGTTCTTCACTTTCTCGGACAGCCGGTAAGACTTGGTTTTTACTGGCAAACTGTCCCCTGTGTCCACATCATGGGTACACAGATGAGTAATTGCAGGCGTGAGGGAGAACAACGAGGCGTGCTGCGCCAATACCTGGCGGCAGTCCCTGTGTTGCTCTGGGGTCAAGAATGGGGAGTGGACAACTCCCTCCACTGAACCATCCTTCTCCTGGGCCGCCAGAAGGTCAGGAAGAGGCTCACTCTCCTCCTCCTCACTTCCATCCGTCACCATGAGGAGAGCAAGCTCCGATCGCTCATGGTGAGGCTTCAGGCGGTTGACGTGGAGCACCCGATGGAGCTGACGGGGGGTCTTCAAGTCAACGACGTAGGTGGTCTGGCCTCGACGCTCCACAATCTCGTACGGGCCAGTCCACCGGTCCTGGAGGGCACTAAGCTCCCCAGGCTCTATGACCCACACCTTCTGTCCAGCGTGCAACTCCACCTTCCGAGCGTTGCGGTCATACCACTCCTTCATGACGGCTTGACTAGCCTCCAAGTTGTCTGAGGCTTCCTTCCACAGCTTGGAGATCTGGCTGCGGAATGCCAGCATGTAGCTGACGACATCACGGGGAAGCTTCTTCGAAGTCTTCTCCCACCCCTCCTTGACAAGGCTGAGGGGCCCCCGAACGGGATGGCCATAGAGCAATTCGAAGGGGCTGAACCCGACTCCCTTCTGTGGTACCTCTCTGTATGAAAACAGCAGGCAAGGGAGGAGGATGCCCCATTTCCGCCTCTAGTCCTCTGGCAGGCTCCGGATCATCCCCTTCAAGGTCTTGTTGAAGCGCTCTACGAGCCCGTTAGTCTGGGGGTGGTAAGGAGTGGAGAACTGATAGGTCACTCCGCACTCCTTCCACATGGCCTGCATGTAGGCCGACATGAAGTTTGTGCCCCTGTCCGACACCACGACCTTGGGGAATCCCACTCTGGTAAATATCCCCATCAGGGCCCGCGCCACCACAGGTGCAGTGACGGTCCTCAGAGGAATAGCCTCCGGGTACCGAGTGGCGTGGGCCGCTAACGCCAAGATGAACCGGTGTCCCGCAGAGGTCGGAGGGTCCAACGGCCCAACGATGTCGATTCAGACCCGCTGAAAAGGGGTCCCGACCACCGGGAGCAGTTCCAAAGGGGCCTTCACTTTGGTCCCCATCTTGCCACTTGCTTGGCAAGTCTTGCAGGTCTTGCAATAGGTGTCGGAGGGAACTCTCATCCTGGGCCAATAAAAAATGGGGGACTAGCCTAGCAAAGGTCTTGTCCTGGCCCAGGTGTCCAGCCAAGGGTATTTCATGCGCCAATTCCAACAAAAAGGCCAGGTAGCTTTGAGGGACCACTAAGGCCCTCGAGGATCCATGCACCGGAACCTTAGGCTCACTGTAAAGGAGGGCATCCTCCCAGTACACGTGAAAACTGCCGGTCTCCTGATCAGTCACTTGGGCTTTAGCCTGTCGCCGCATGCCTTCAAGCGCAGGGCACTCCTTCTGCGCCCGACAGAAATCCTCCCGGGTAGGCCCTCCTTCCACATGCCACCCGGCAAGGGTCGGCAAGTCCCCCACGGGAACAATATCCACCTCCACGGACTCCAGGGGTACCTCCGCAGGCTCCCCATCCATCACACGGGATGTGTCCTCCACAACACTCTCCTCTTCACGACCAGCATTGGGTTGGGCCGTTGTCTCAGGCTCCAACCCGGGTTGAGTTTCTTGCCGGGCAGCCATGGACCGCGTGACCACGCAAGTCCACCCTGGTAACCCCAGCATCTCAGTGTGGGCCTTAAACTCCACTTCCTTCCAGGCGGTATGTTCCAGGTCGTTACCTAGGAGACAGTCCACAGGCAAGGCAGGGCTTATCGCAACTCTCAACGGGCCTTTAACTCCTCCCCACTCAAAGGGAACCTGAGCCACGGGATAGTAGCTCAGAATGCCGTCAGCCAACATGGCCGGATGGAACACATCAGGTACTACCTGCTCAGGGGACACCAGCCGCCTCACTACGGTGGTCATGCTGGCACCTGTGTCCCTCAGAGCATCCACCTCCTCCCCATTGACCTTCACCCTCTGCTGGTACTTAGCAGTATTCGATGGTATGGGCGTCTCTGGGACCATCTCTCTATCCCCAAGTGAAACCAGGGTTAGGCCTGTCCACTCCCCTGCCCTATCTAGGGGCAGTTCCATCCCAAGCGCTACACTAGCCACCCCGGGACTCTTGCCACCTGTGGGGGCTGGGGGTCGTTTGCGACACTGGGCATCTCCCTTGTAGTGTCCAACCTCCCGCATTCATAGCACCGGACCACTTTTGGCTGCTGACTCTTGTCAGGGTAATTGGGTTTTGGGGAACTTGACTGAGGTGGGGTACCTACTCCTTTCCCAAACTGTCTAGTTTGTGGGCCTCGTGAGAACTCCTTCTTTTTATCTCCCCCCTCTTTCTTCTGGGGAACGCCCTGTCCGCCTTTCGGGCCATATCCCCCGGGGCCCTTGTGTGACACCCGGGTGCTAACCCAAGTATCCGCCTCCTCCGCAAGCTCACGGGATCAGTCAGCTTGCGGTCCACCAAATGTTGGCGCAGCTCCGGAAAACACTTATCCAAGGGGTGCTCTCTCAAAAAAAGATTGTACAGGCCCTCATAATCATGCACCTCGCTGCCACGCACCCAACCATCCAGTGCCTTACGGGCATAATAAAAAAAATCCACCCAATTCTGTGTGGACAGCTTATGGCTGCCACGGAACTTCTGGCGGTACCTTTCGGGGTTGAGGCCAAACTTTTTAATGAGCGCCTCCTTCATGGGGGAATACCTGAACTGGTCCGCCTTATCCAAGTACAGGAGGGTGTCCCTGACGTTGGGAGGTATATAACGGTACACGCCACCTCCCCAGTGTTTCTCGGGCACCCCATGGGCGGTCAAGGCCACTTCATACGCCTCTAACCACCTAGCAATGTCATCCCCCTGTGTGTAGCTCGCTATTATCTCCTTGGGTAACCAAAATCTGGGCTCCTGTTGAGCCCTTTGTACGCTGCCACCATTAGGACTTCCTGGCGCACCCAATTGCAATGCTCGCAGCTCCATTTCTTTAAGCTGGAGCTCGTGCGCACACTTCCTTTCCTCCATTGCTAACCTTTTCTCTTCCAAAGCAAGCTTCTTATCTTCCCTTTCTCTCTCCCTCTCGTGGTCTAACTTGGCAAGCTCCCACTTCAATCGCCTCTCCTCCCTCCTGTCCTCATACTCCTGCGACAACGCACTCCCCCTGGATACACTACTCCCTGCCCGGAACGTCTTCCTGGCAACACATTGTCAGACATATCAATTTTGAGCCGGCCTGGGTCTTCTGGAGTGCCCGCCTCCCCTTGTGTGACCTGCCCCTCCTGTTCCCCATCCCCTCTCCCCTCTGGGTGGGCCCTTACCCATGCCCTCAAGGCGGTACGGAGTTCTTCCTTTGCGGCTCTCCGCCCAACCGGCACCCCCATCCCCTGACAAAACTCCCTAAGCTGCACCACTGTGTATTCTTCCAGGTCGGCTAGCTGGAACTCTATTTTGCCAGGTGGGGACCCAGATAAAATCAAGGAAAAGCACTAGGACGTAGGTAACAATGCTGGGTCCAACAGGTCTCTACACACTCTACAGGCTAGACAGTGGGGGGCAATTAGTTATGCTTGCAGGCAAGATCGGTGTCCAGTCCAATTGCAGCGCACTCTGTCCCACTGGAGGGTGCTGTATAGTCACAGGTCCTGAATCCCCCGCTGCCACCAATGTAAGAGCTGGGGTCGCCAGTTCCCCGGGGGTAGCCTGGCACAAGCAGGTAGGCACCCAAAAGCTCAGGTGTTAAGTGACTACACAGCACACACATCCACTGAAACAATAAGTGCACGCAAGACTTAGTCCACACCAGTTACGTTTGATTCAAAATAATATGTTTTTATATAGGTTTGAAATCAAGGCACTCAATATTCACAGTAGCAATAACTCTTTGGCATCTTTCATTGAAGGGAAGCAAAAGGAGCAGTTAATTATTCAGGGCATCAAGAACTCCGGAGTATATTACATTGGAGCATTTCAGTAACGCATGTATCAACAACCCTTGCATCAGGAAAGGGTAAAAACATTACATTTGTTAGCAGTGAACCTCTCAGTATCAGGACTAAATTTCATTAATTAGGCATCACCATACATTTCAGGAAGCCCGCCCCTGCAAAGGATTCATTAGAAAGACATTCCAGTAACATTTCATTTAACAGGGATAGCGTCTCCTCCTGTAAAGCATTGAGTCAGTATTTCCTTAGGCCAGAACAAACCCTTTTCTTAAACAGGAATAAACATTTCCTCCAAGGAATAACGGTTCAAGGCTCTGCATTGCACTGGTGGTTATATAACTGCGGGCCTCAAGGCAACATTCCCTTATGCAGGCCTAAACATTTCATCAAAAATCAGCATATTGTCGGGCCGGGTGAGTCATGGCATAAAGCAGGGATAAACAGTGCAGATAACCAGGTCATGAGGCTAGGAGGAACCTTTCACCCGGTAAAGGTAACCATTGCTTTGGGTCACCATGAGCTGTTCTATCTGACTCAGGGGGCCGAATGTGTCTTCCCGGAACATGGCCCGGTCTCGGGTGTCTAAGAGGCCAATCAGGGCCAACGGGGCCCGGCAACAGTCTTTCCCGAGGGTAGGGGCGGTTCCGGGGCCTCCTTCTCACTCTTGGGAGGCCCCGTGTCTATTTCGATCCTCCGCCCTCCCCCAGGGCTTTACCTTCAGTCTTCGGCCCTGCCCGGGCCCTTGTGGTGTTTGTCAGACTCACGGAGCCCTCCGGTGACGTGCAGGCCTCAGAGGGGGACAGGAGAGGCCCGCGCTCCTCCAGCGCTCTTCTCGGGCCTCCCTCCGGCCCCGGGGCAGTTCCGGCATCCTTCAGTCAGCAGAGGGAGGGCTCCCGGCCCTCTCCGAGCCCTCCGGTGTGAGGATTCCCTGTTCCCGGGCTCGCAATGACGTGAGCGGCCCGGGAACCAATCAGCAGGCAGGCGCGGCAGCGTCAGTCAATCGCTGCACGGCGCCAGATGGGGCGTGTCCTCCCGCGTCCCCCGTCACGTGACGGCAGGAGAAAGGCTTCAGGCCCTGTCAGGCCTAGCGGGGCCTGACAGGAATTCCGGCGGCCCTCTCCTGACACCAGGGGCCGCCGCAACGGGTCACTCGACGGGGCAGGAGGCTCAGGCGATCGCGGCAGCCCTCTCCTGGCGCCGAGGGCCGCCCGGGGGGAATTACCACGGCCGACAGAGCAGCCTTAGCTGCACGGACGTCCTGGGCTGCGGCGGTGAGTTGGGGGCAATTAGCACTTTGTGGAGGCAGGGCTCCCAGGCACACACACAGCGCTGAGCCGGTATAGCGCTTTGGGGGCAATTAGCAGGTTCACAGCGCTTCAGGCATGTCAGTGGGCTAGCGCTAAGTAGGGGAAGCGCTTAGCAGGCAGTCCAGGCAGCACAGGATGCTTGTTTCCGGTCCAGGGAAGACATGGCTTGGCAGTTCGGGTTGGACTGTTCCCATAAGGCACAGGGTCAGACTGATTTGCATATGGCCATGTCTGAACTGGGGTGGCCGAGTGAGCTAAAGAATGGTGATGGATTAAACCCAGATCAGTTGACTGGGGGTGAGTGTTTGATTTGCTCAAACGCTCCGTCCATCATCCCCTTCTGTATCGCTTTGTTCGCCCTAAGTGTGGCAGGGTATGCTCAGACGTGAGTCCTTTGCTCACTTGGCCACTGGATTCAAGATAGCCTGGCTGATGAGGATTATGAATCCGAAACCGGTCCCAGGATGCTTGTTTCCGGTCCAGGGAAGACATGGCTTGGCAGTTCGGGCTGGACTGTTCCCATAAGACACAGGGTCAGACTGATTTGCATATGGCCATGTCTGAACTGGGGTGGCCGAGTGAGCTAAAGAATGGTGATGGATTAAACCCAGATCAGTTGACTGGGGTGAGTGTTTTTGATTTGCTCAAACGCTCCGTCCAGCATCCCCTTCTGTATCGCTTTGTTCGCCCTAAATGTGGCAGGGTATGCTCAGACGTGAGTCCCTTGCTCACTTGGCCACTGGATTCAAGATAGCCTGGCTGATGAGGATTATGAATCCGAAACCGGTCCCAGGATGCTTGTTTCCGGTCCAGGGAAGACATGGCTTCGCAGTTCGGGCTGGACTGTTCCCATAAGGCACAGGGTCAGACTGATTTGCATATGGCCATGTCTGAACTGGGGTGGCCGAGTGAGCTAAAGAATGGTGATGGATAAAACCCAGATCAGTTGACCGGGGGTGAGTGTTTGATTTGCTCAAACGCTCCGTCCATCATCCCCTTCTGTATCGCTTTGTTCGCCCTAAGTGTGGCAGGGTATGCTCAGACGTGAGTCCCTTGCTCACTTGGCCACTGGATTCAAGATAGCCTGGCTGATGAGGATTATGAATCCGAAACCGGTCCCAGGATGCTTGTTTCCGGTCCAGGGAAGACATGGCTTGGCAGTTCGGGCTGGACTGTTCCCATAAGGCACAGGGTCAGACTGATTTGCATATGGCCATGTCTGAACTGGGGTGGCCGAGTGAGCTAAAGAATGGTGATGGATTAAACCCAGATCAGTTGACTGGGGGTGAGTGTTTGATTTGCTCAAACGCTCCGTCCATCACCCCCTTCTGTATCGCTTAGCAGGCAGTCCAGGCAGGGAGGCCAGGGGGCAAGGCTGGACAGTGCAGGCTCAGATGAAGACAGTGGGGCGCCGAGGCGGCACAGCACAGTACCTGGCTGATCCCCAGTAGTCCTGGTAACTCAAGAAAGTAGTCTTCTTGGCGTTTGGTTGATCTTGCGCCTTTAGGAGGTGGTTCTTGGTTTCTTGAAGAGGGGGGGGTTGAGTTTAAGGCTGGTCAAGTTCCCTCAGAGGGTCACTGAAGATGGTCCCTGGGTTCCCTTCCTGCTGGGCCAGATCAGTGGGCTAGTTCAGGGTTCCTCACTCTACTTGGAAGGCAGCACCTAAGCCCTGTCACTCCCATTGGCATAGGCCCTTGACTAGGCCCTACCGCCTAAATCTCCTGCGTGGGTCCCCCAGGTCAGTGATGCCCCAACTGACTAAAAAAGTTTCCCCCCCTTCCTTATATATGCCCAGGTCAGGTGACCACTCTCTAAGGCGCCAAAAATAGGCTCCGCCTCTATTCTGGAAGGTTCCAGGAGCTTCCCCACTCTAACTATGGGCAGGCAATGGAAGGCTGGCACTGCAACAATGTTTGGGGTCCCAGCTAGCTCATGCCAACTAGGGTGCTACTAGAAAAATACCACGCTGCAGTAGCAGGGGCCAGTGGCAGCCATGTTTGAGGTAGAGAGCACCTGCACCTTAACATGGATTGGCCATGGAAAGGTGCCCGGAGACCTAAGGCCAACAAAAAGACGGTGGGAAAAATAAGGCAAGGGCGAAAAAAAAATAGGGAAAGTCCACCCTAGGGCTGACAGGTCTAACATATATCGTTACCTAAGGTAAGTAACTTGTGAATTTAGTACGTTCATTATTGTTTCTCATTGGGTGTCCTGCAAGGTTGTGCTGCTATGGTGATGCACACTTACAACGCAACTTTTACGTCGTAATGCTGTTACAACGCAGCTATTACAACGCAGGATCCATTACATCGGATGCCATTACAACGCATGGCATTACATCGCATATGCTATTACAACGCATACCATTACATCGTAAGTATTGGTAAGTATATACATTTTTTTTATTTTATTTAATATTATATAATTGATTTAATTATTATTAATTATAAATAAAAATAAATAAAAATATTTATTTATGTTTTTAAATATTATAAATTAAATTTATTAATTTAAGTAATTTTTTAAATAAGTATGAGTATAGGAGTATATGTTTTGGTGTACTGAGGTATATGTTTTGGGGTGTTTGGGTATTTTTTGGTTTTAGGGCAGGGTTTGGGTTTTGGGGTACAGGGGTGTTTTTAGGTTTCAGGGCTAGGTTTGGGTTTTGGGGTACAGGGGTGTTTTTAGGTTACAGGGTAGGGTTTGGGTTTTGGGGTACAGGGGTGTTTTTAGGTTTCAGGGTAGGGTTTGGGTTTTGGGGTACAGGGGTGTTTTTAGGTTTCAGGGTAGGGTTTGGGTTTTGGGGTACAGGGGTGTTTTTAGGTTTCAGGGTAGGGTTTGGGTTTTGGGGTAAAGGGGTGTTTTTAGGTTTCAGGGTAGGGTTTGGGTTTTGAGGTACAGGGGTGTTTTTAGGTTTCAGGGTAGGGTTTGGGTTTTGGGGTACAGGGGTGTTTTTAGGTTTCAGGGTAGGGTTTGGGTTTTGAGGTACAGGGGTGTTTTTAGGTTTCAGGGTAGGGTTTGGGTTTTGGGGTACAGGGGTGTTTTTAGGTTTCAGGGTAGGGTTTGGGTTTTGGGGTACAGGGGTGTTTTTAGGTTTCAGGGTAGGGTTTGGGTTTTGGGGTACAGGGGTGTTTTTAGGTTTCAGGGTAGGGTTTGGGTTTTGGGGTAAAGGGGTGTTTTTAGGTTTCAGGGTAGGGTTTGGGTTTTGAGGTACAGGGGTGTTTTTAGGTTTCAGGGTAGGGTTTGGGTTTTGGGGTACAGGGGTGTTTTTAGGTTTCAGGGTAGGGTTTGGGTTTTGGGGTACAGGGGTGTTTTTAGGTTTCAGGGTAGGGTTTGGGTTTTGGGGTACAGGGGTGTTTTTAGGGTTAAGGGTTGGGTTTGTGATTAGGGCTAAATAAATTATAGTTACCATTTATAAATTAATTAAAATATATTTATTAAATTAAATTAATTATATTATATTAATTACATTTTTAATTAAATTAATTAAATTAAACAAATTATTTTAATTAATTTAATTTCATTACAATTTTAAACATATTTAAATTAAAATAATTTCATTATATTAATTAATTAAAATTAATTACAATTTTTATTAAAATTAAATTAAATAAATAGATTTAAATTTATTAAATTAAATTAACTACTATTTTAAAATGTATTTTAATTAAATTAAATAAATTAAATTAATTAAATTAAATTAATTACATTTTTTTTAAAAAGTATACTTACCTATACTTACGATGTAATGCCATGCGTTGTAATGGCATCTGCGATGTAATGCCATGCGTTGTAATGGCATCCGATGTAATAGATCCTGCGTTGTAAAAATTCCGATGTAACGGAATGCGTTGTAATAATCCGCGATATAGTGACACCAATCCGCTGCTATCACACATCATTGCTGGCTTACACTCGCCTATGAATTGCAAAAGCTTCCGTCACTCACTCATCCAGCCATTTACTCATTCTCATACCCTGCCACGCCATTAAAAATAAACTTGCAGATCAATGAAGAAACACTTTCACTTTGAAATTGGCCAGGCATGTTCAATTGCCAATGGTTCTTTTGTATGTACATCCTCTTCAATCATAGCTTCCACTATGCCCAAAGAAAAACATTCAAGCCTCTCCTGACCATTCTTCTTCACAAACCATACTTTTGCTTTTGATTTGTGATTGCGCTCCTTAAATGCATGACCTTGTTTTTCCTTTTCCACCTTTCATAATCCACTGGACCACTAGCCCTATCCCTGTCTTCATCCTCCAGCTCCAACTTTAGAGTTATGTTTATACTTTAGAGTGTTCTCAAGATGACAAAAAAAATGTCTCGAGGAGGTTTGTCATATTTAAGGTATAGCATGCACTCACTGGAAGTTAAAGAGTATGTATTTATTAGGAGGGGAACGCAAGGTAGACTTTATAAGTCTGGAAAGAGGCGCAAAAATGTTGCAAAGTGATTCTAGTTTGTTCAGTAGTTTTCTGAAAGTAAATGATATGTTACTTTGTTTTACAGCACCTCTGGTTAAGATAAAACAGGCTCTAACAAAGCTGAAACAAGAGACTATTCAGATGGACATTCGAATTGGTGTGGTGGAACATACATTGCTCCAGTCGAAGCTGAAGGAAAAATCAAACATGACTCGAGATATGCACGCGACAAGTATACCAGAATCTTCGTTAGGGGTGTACTAATTTAACTTATGAAAATAAAATTATAATATTTTTTGGGAGTTGTAAATATGTTTACCTTTGTCAAAGTATTTATGCAGCATTTGTAAACCTTTAGATCTATTCAAAAGTATATTTGTGTTTTGATTTATAATGTAATTTTCCATAGAACGTTGAGGGTTCCAATTGTTTTCAAATAGTTTGTGATCAGTATGTGCCCAAGTCACAATCATTTTTTGTGAATTCCTTCAAATTCATAAATCTATTCCAGGCACAGAAAAGAACCTACCAACAGGTTTTATTTTTTCCAATTGAACTTTATGAATCGAACCTTATGTAAATACTTTAGGTCAGCTATTTCAAATATTTTTTTATAACCTCCTAATAAAATATACAAAACCTTGTTTGCCTTATTTCTCAAGATCATTCTTTCATTTAGAAAACCAGTTTTACAATGTATCTTAATCTATGTGAAGAAGACTGAAGATATATGATATCACCTCAAAATATGCAACTACACACCCCATTAACAGTGCACAAGTTAGTGGGATCATTTGATAAAGCTCACTTCTGGGTAGTTATCTGCCTCTTCATTAGGCTAACGGAGACTCGTGACAAAGGCCTGTTACACCAAAAAACATACTGGTTCTCGCAAAAGAGACTTTTCACTCCTGAAGCCCTCTTTCCCTTGATGAGACCTTTTGTAGGAAGCTGGCTCTTTATATAGTATACCAAAAAGAGGTATACTGCACAAAGAGTCCAGGTATTCCCTTACTAGTGTCCAGGGGCTTGCTCTAGCAATACCAAGGTGCTCTTTTAGGAGGTAGTGTGATCGAGCAGCCAAAAGCTTATCAGAGCTTCAGGCATCAGTTGTTCACATCAATAAGGAGATTCACACCAATTTATAAAAATAACACTTATCTTTATATACCTTGAGGCACCAAGGTCACCAAAATCAGTTAAGTACTTTTTAAAGTAGCAGATTTATGGAGAACAGGTTTTTGATACTTTAAATCGTAATTGAAGCATGTCGCAGCAATATTAACCTAGGAGGAAAACATATGCTGCATAAGGTCTAAGGTCACTTATTAATGACTTAAGTGACACTTCCCCAGGACCTAAGGTGAGTATGGGGCAAGATCCAAGACAGCACCAACAGGTCACCTCAGGAGGCACTGGGGCATCCGGGTGGAGAGGTGAGTTTTTCAGCGTCGGGTTATTTTGATTGTGTAATCTTGATTGAAGCACTTCTCTGTAATGTTAACCTCTTGAGGAAAAACATGTATTGTATTCGGACTTAAGGTGAGCATGAGGCAAGGTCCAACAGCGCTAGGGCGGCCAGGTATAGTGGTGCAAAACAGCATTGATGCTCAGTGCTATCCAGTCGGGATTGGTCCAGTCACAGGGAGGCTGGAGGTTGAGATTGAGAGGTCAGTTCAACTGAACCAACAAGTGGGTTCAAATCTTGCAATGTTGGGGATGTGGGGACACCTTTGGACCTCTTCTCCTTGGGCCGAGGTGGCTGGGTGCAGAGGGCCTTTGGGATGTTGGTTTCTTCATCCGGAAACACTCATGGAATGAGGGGGGCTGCAGACGAGACTGCAGGCGGCATCGGAAAGTTCACGAGGGCAAAACGAAAGTGGACGCTGTCTCACCAGGGCTTGGGAACCACGCTGACACCATTGGCCCACTCAGCTTGGGCTAGGAAGCTCAGGTGCAGTTGTGCATTATGGCGTCAGGTTTTTGCTGTTCTGGAGTCTCAGTTATCTTTGCGGTGCCTGCAAGGAAACAGCTATGCTGGATTTATTGAGTCTTTATTGAAGGGAGCTAGTCCTCCCAGGTTTTGAAGGAATGACAGCTTGCAAGATACGATGACTTTAGTGCAATTCTGCAGCGAAACAGAACATAGGCCGGCAGGGCTGGTGCCAAGTCATTTGCTCTTCCTCAGTCTTTGCATTTGTGGCTCTTCAGTGTCCTTCTTCTGTGTAGGTCATCAGGATCTGATTTTCTGGTGCTAGGGGCTCCCATCAATACTGAATTTAGGGGAGTGGGGGTTAGTAGCCAATGGGCAACCTACCCTTGGGATCACTATGCCCCCTTTATTACCACTTCCTAAGGGAGGTGGTCATAACCCTGTCTCAGAATTCCTGATTTAGCCATCACCAAGATGGCTAACTTTGAAAAGTCTCCTCCACTTCAAGTAGCCCACCTGTCAGCCGTCTTCAGCCAGGATAGCTTGACTCCAGTGGCTTAGTGAGCACGGGACCCACGTCTGGGCATACCCTTCCCACATAGGGTGAACAGCAAAACACACAAGATGATGGACGGAATGTTGCACAATGGCAAAACATTCACCCCCAGTCACAGATCTGGGTTTAATCCATCGTTTTTTTGCTCACCAAGCCACCCCAGTTCAGACATGGCCATATGAAAATCAGTCTTGACCCTGTGCCTCATGGGAACAGTCCAGCCCGAACTGCCAAGCCATGTCTTCCCTGGATCAGAATCAAGCATCCTAGGACCGGTTTCTGGCTATCAGCCGTCTTCAGCCAGGATAGCTTGACTCCAGTGGCTTAAAGAGCACGGGACCCACATCTGGGCATACCCTTCCCACATAGGGTGAACAGCAAAACACACAAGATGATGGACGGAATGTTGCACAATAGCAAAAAATTCACCCCCAGTCACAGGTCTGGGTTTAATCCATCGTTTTTTTGCTCACCAAGCCACCCCAGTTCAGACATGGCCATATGCAAATCAGTCTTGACCCTGTGCCTCATGGGAACAGTCCCGCCCGAACTGCCAAGCCATGTCTTCCCTGGATCAGAATCAAGCATCCTAGGACCGGTTTCTGGCTATCAGCCGTCTTCAGCCAGGATAGCTTGACTCCAGTGGCTTAGTGAGCACGGGACCCACGTCTGGGCATACCCTTCCCACATAGGGTGAACAGCAAAACACACAAGATGATGGACGGAATGTTGCACAATGGCAAAACATTCACCCCCAGTCACAGATCTGGGTTTAATCCATCGTTTTTTTGCTCACCAAGCCACCCCAGTTCAGACATGGCCATATGCAAATCAGCCTTGAGACTGTGCCTCATGGGAACAGTACAGCCCGAACAGCCAAGCCATGTCTTCCCTGGATCAGAATCAAGCATCCTAGGACCGGTTTCTGGCTATCAGCCGACTTCAGCCAGGATAGCTTGACTCCAGTGGCTTAGTGAGCACGGGACCCACGTCTGGGCATACCCTTCCCACATAGGGTGAACAGCAAAACACACAAGATGATGGACGGAATGTTGCACAATGGCAAAACATTCACCCCCAGTCACAAATCTGGTTTTAATCCATTGTTTTTTTTGCTCACCAAGCCACCCCAGTTAAGACATGGCCATATGCAAATCAGTCTTGACCCTGTGCCTCATGGGAACAGTAAAGCCCGAACTGCCAAGCCATGTCTTCCCTGGATCAGAATCAAGCTTCCTAGGACCGGTTTCAGGCTTTCAGCCGTCTTCAGCCAGGATAGCTTGACTCCAGTGGCTTAGTGAGCACGGGACCCACGTCTGGGCATACCCTTCCCACATAGGGTGAACAGCAAAACACACAAGATGATGGACAGAATGTTGCACAATGGCAAAACATTCACCCCCAGTCACAGATCTGGGTTTAATCCATCGTTTTGTTTGCTCACCAAGCCACCCCAGTTCAGACATGGCCATATGCAAATCAGTCTTGACCCTGTGCCTCATGGGAACAGTCCAGCCCAAACTGCCAAGCCATGTCTTCCCTGGATCAGAATCAAGCATCCTAGGACCGGTTTCTGGCTATCAACCGTCTTCAGCCAGGATAGCTTGACTCCAGTGGCTTAGTGAGCACAGGACCCACGTCTGGGCATACCCTTCCCACATAGGGTGAACACCAAAACACACAAGATGATGGACGGAATGTTGCACAATGGCAAAACATTCACCCCCAGTCACAGATCTGGGTTTAATCCATCGTTTTTTTGCTCACCAAGCCACCCCTGTTCAGACATGGCCATATGCAAATCAGCCTTGAGCCTGTGCCTCATGGGAACAGTCCAGCCCAAACAGCCAAGCCATGTCTTCCCTGGATCAGAATCAAGCATCCTAGGACCGGTTTCTGGCTATCAGCCGTCTTCAGCCAGGATAGCTTGACTCCAGTGGCTTAGTGATCACGGGACCCACGTCTGGGCATACCCTTCCCACATAGGGTGAACAGCAAAACACACAAGATGATGGACAGAATGTTGCACAATGGCAAAACATTCACCCCCAGTCACAGATCTGGGTTGAATCCATCGTTTTGTTTGCTCACCAAGCCACCCCAGTTCAGACATGGCCATATGCAAATCAGTCTTGACCCTGTGCCTCATGGGAACAGTCCGGCCCGAACCGCCAAGACATGTCTTCCCTGGATCAGAATCAAGCATCCTAGGACCGGTTTCTGGCTATCAGCCGTCTTCAGCCAGGATAGCTTGACTCCAGTGGCTTAGTGAGCAAGGGGCCCACGTCTGGGCATACCCTTCCCACATAGGGTGAACAGCAAAACACACAAGATGATGGACGGAATGTTGCACAATGGCAAAACATTCACCCCCAGTCACAGATCTGGGTTTAATCCATCGTTTTTTTGCTCACCAAGCCACCCCAGTTCAGACATGGCCATATGCAAATCAGTCTTGACCCTGTGCCTCATGGGAACAGTCCAGCTCGAACTGCCAAGCCATGTCTTCCCTGGATCAGAATCAAGCTACCTAGGACCGGTTTCTGGCTATCAGCCGTCTTCAGCCAGGATAGCTTGACTCCAGTGGCTTAGTGAGCACGGGATCCACGTCTGGGCATACCCTTCCCACATAGGGTGAACAGCAAAACACACAAGATGATGGACGGAATGTTGCACAATAGCAAAACACACATCCCCAGTCACAGATCTGGGTTTAATCCATCGTTTTGTTGCTCACCAAGCCACCCCAGTTCAGACATGGCCATATGCAAATCAGTCTTGACCCTGTGCCTCATGGGAACAGTCCAGCCCGAACTGCCATGCCATGTCTTCCCTGGATCAGAATCTAGCATCCTAGGACCGGTTTCTGGCTATCAGCCGTCTTCAGCCATGATAGCTTGACTCCAGTGGCCTACTGAGCATGGGACCCACGTCTGGGCATACCCTTCCCACATAGGGTGAACAGCAAAACACACAAGATGATGGACGGAATGTTGCACAGTGGCAAAACATTCACCCCCAGTCACAGATCTGGGTTTAATCCATCGTTTTTTTGCTCACCAAGCCACTCCAGTTCAGACATGGCCATATGCAAATCAGTCTTGACCCTGTGCCTCATGGGAACAGTCCATCCCGAACTGCCAAGCCATGTCTTCCCTGGATCAGAATCAAGCATTCTAGGACCAGTTTCTGGCTATCAGCCATCTTCAGCCAGGATAGCTTGACTCCAGTGGCTTAGTGAGCACGGGACCCACGTCTGGGCATACCCTTCCCACATATGGTGAACAGCAAAACACACAAGATGATGGACAGAATGTTGCTCAATGGCAAAACATTCACCCCAGTCACAGATCTGGGTTTAATCCATCGTTTTTTTTGCTCACCAAGCCACCCCAGTTCAGACATGGCCATATGCAAATCAGTCTTGACCCTGTGCCTCATGGGAACAGTCCAGCCCGAACTGCCAAGCCATGTCTTCCCTGGATCAGAATCAAGCATCCTAGGACCGGTTTCTGGCTATCAGCCGTCTTCAGCCAGGATAGCTTGACTCCAGTGGCTTAGTGAGCACGGGACCCACGTCTGGGCATACCCTTCCCACATAGGGTGAACAGCAAAACACACAAGATGATGGACGGAATGTTGCACAATGGCAAAACATTCACCCCCAGTCACAGATCTGGGTTTAATCCATCGTTTATTTGCTCACCAAGCCACCCCAGTTCAGACATGGCCATATGCAAATCAGCTTTGAGCCTGTGCCTCATGGGAACAGTCCAGCCCGAACAGCTAAGCCAAGTCTTCCCTGGATCAGAATCAAGCATCCTAGGACCGTTTTCTGGCTATCAGTCGTCTTCAGCCAGGATAGCTTGACTCCAGTGGCTTAGTGAGCACGGGACCCACGTCAGGGCATACCCTTCCCACATAGGGTGAACAGCAAAACACACAAGATGATGGACAGAATGTTGCACAATGGCAAAACATTCACCCCCAGTCACAGATCTGGGTTGAATCCATCGTTTTGTTTGCTCACCAAGCCACCCCAGTTCAGACATGGCCATATGCAAATCAGTCTTGACCCTGTGCCTCATGGGAACAGTCCGGCCCGAACCGCCAAGACATGTCTTCCCTGGATCAGAATCAAGCATCCTAGGACCGGTTTCTGGCTATCAGCCGTCTTTAGCCAGGATAGCTTGAATCCAGTGGCTTAGTGAGCAAGGGGCCCACGTCTGGGCATACCCTTCCCACATAGGGTGAACAGCAAAACACACAAGATGATGGACGGAATGTTGCACAATGGCAAAACATTCACCCCCAGTCACAGATCTGGGTTTAATCCATCGTTTTTTTGCTCACCAAGCCACCCCAGTTCAGACATGGCCATATGCAAATCAGCCTTGAGCCTGTGCCTCATGGGAACAGTCCAGCCCGAACAGCCAAGCCATGTCTTCCCTGGATCAGAATCAAGCATCCTAGGACCGGTTTCTGGCTATCAGCCATCTTCAGCCAGGATAGCTTGACTCCAGTGGCTTAGTGATCACGGGACCCACATCTGGACATACCCTTCCCACATAGGGTGAACAGCAAAACACACAAGATGATGGACGGAATGTTGCACAATGGCAAAACATTCACCCCCAGTCACAGATCTGGGTTTATTCCATTGTTTTTTGCTCACCAAGCCATCCCAGTTCAGACATGGCCATATGCAAATCAGTCTTGGCCCTGTGCCTCATGGGAACAGTCCAGCCCGAACTGCCAAGCCATGTCTTCCCTGGATCAGAATCAAGCATCCTAGGACCGGTTTCTGGCTATCAGTCGTCTTCAGCCAGGATAGCTTGACTCCAGTGGCTTAGTGAGCACGGGACCCACGTTTGGGCATACCCTTCCCACATAGGGTGAACAGCAAAACACACAAGATGATGGACGGAATGTTGCACAATGGCAAAACATTCACCCCCAGTCACAAATCTGGGTTTAATCCATTGTTTTTTTTGCTCACCAAGCCACCCCAGTTCAGACATGGCCATATGCAAATCAGTCTTGACCCTGTGCCTCATGGGAACAGTCCAGCCCGAACTGCCAAGCCATGTCTTCCCTGGATCAGAATCAAGCTTCCTAGGACCGGTTTCTGGCTATCAGCCGTCTTCAGCCAGGATAGCTTGACTCCAGTGGCTTAGTGAGCACGGGACCCACGTCTGGGCATACCCTTCCCACATAGGGTGAACAGCAAAAACACACAAGATGATGGACGGAATGTTGCACAATGGCAAAACATTCACCTCCAGTCACAGATCTGGGTTTAATCCATCGTTTTTTTGCACACCAAGCCACCCCAGTTCAGACATGGCCATATGCAAATCAGTCTTGACCCTGTGCCTCATGGGAACAGTCCATCCCGAACTGCCAAGCCATGTCTTCCCTGGATCAGAATCAAGCATCCTAGGACCGGTTTCTGGCTATCAGCCGTCTTCAGCCAGGATAGCTTGACTCCAGTGGCTTAGTGAGCACGGGACCCACGTCTGGGCATACCCTTCCCACATAGGGTGAACAGCAAAACACACAGGATGATGGACGGAATGTTGGCACAATGGCAAAACATTCAACCCGAGTCACAGATCTGGGTTGAATCCATCGTTTTTTTGCTCACCAAGCCACCCCAGTTCAGACATGGCCATATGCAAATCAGTCTTGACCCTGTGCCTCATGGGAACAGTCCAGCCCGAACTGCCAAGCCATGTCTTCCCTGGATCAGAATCAAGCATCCTAGGACCGGTTTCTGGCTATCAGTCGTCTTCAGCCAGGATAGCTTGACTCCAGTGGCTTAGTGAGCACGGGACCCACGTCTGGGCATACCCTTCCCACATAGGGTGAACAGCAAAACACACAAGATGATGGACAGAATGTTGCACAATGGCAAAACATTCACCCCCAGTCACAGATCTGGGTTGAATCCATCGTTTTGTTTGCTCACCAAGCCACCCCAGTTCAGACATGGCCATATGCAAATCAGTCTTGACCCTGTGCCTCATGGGAACAGTCCAGCCCGAACTGCCAAGCCATGTCTTCCCTGGATCAGAATCAAGCTTCCTAGGACCGGTTTCTGGCTATCAGCCGTCTTCAGCCAGGATAGCTTGACTCCAGTGGCTTAGTGAGCACGGGACCCACGTCTGGGCATACCCTTCCCACATAGGGTGAACAGCAAAAACACACAAGATGATGGACGGAATGTTGCACAATGGCAAAACATTCACCTCCAGTCACAGATCTGGGTTTAATCCATCGTTTTTTTGCACACCAAGCCACCCCAGTTCAGACATGGCCATATGCAAATCAGTCTTGACCCTGTGCCTCATGGGAACAGTCCATCCCGAACTGCCAAGCCATGTCTTCCCTGGATCAGAATCAAGCATCCTAGGACCGGTTTCTGGCTATCAGCCGTCTTCAGCCAGGATAGCTTGACTCCAGTGGCTTAGTGAGCACGGGACCCACGTCTGGGCATACCCTTCCCACATAGGGTGAACAGCAAAACACACAGGATGATGGACGGAATGTTGGCACAATGGCAAAACATTCAACCCCAGTCACAGATCTGGGTTTAATCCATCGTTTTTTTGCTCACCAAGCCACCCCAGTTCAGACATGGCCATATGCAAATCAGTCTTGACCCTGTGCCTCATGGGAACAGTCTGGCCCGAACCGCCAAGACATGTCTTCCCTGGATCAGAATCAAGCATCCTAGGACCGGTTTCTGGCTATCAGCCGTCTTCAGCCAGGATAGCTTGACTCCAGTGGCTTAGTGAGCAAGGGGCCCACGTCTGGGCATACCCTTCCCACATAGGGTGAACAGCAAAACACACAAGATGATGGACGGAATGTTGCACAATGGCAAAACATTCACCCCCAGTCACAGATCTGGGTTTAATCCATCGTTTTTTTGCTCACCAAGCCACCCCAGTTCAGACATGGCCATATGCAAATCAGCCTTGAGCCTGTGCCTCATGGGAACAGTCCAGCCCGAACAGCCAAGCCATGTCTTCCCTGGATCAGAATCAAGCATCCTAGGACCGGTTTCTGGCTATCAGCCGTCTTCAGCCAGGATAGCTTGACTCCAGTGGCTTAGTGAACACGGGACCCACATCTGGGCATACCCTTCCCACATAGGGTGAACAGCAAAACACACAAGATGATGGACGGAATGTTGCACAATGGCAAAACATTCACCCCCAGTCACAGATCTGGGTTTATTCCATTGTTTTTTGCTCACCAAGCCATCCCAGTTCAGACATGGCCATATGCAAATCAGTCTTGGCCCTGTGCCTCATGGGAACAGTCCAGCCCGAACTGCCAAGCCATGTCTTCCCTGGATCAGAATCAAGCATCCTAGGACCGGTTTCTGGCTATCAGCCGTCTTCAGCCAGGATAGCTTGACTCCAGTGGCTTAGTGAGCACGGGATCCACGTCTGGGCATACCCTTCCCACATAGGGTGAACAGCAAAACACACAAGATGATGGACGGAATGTTGCACAATGGCAAAACACTCACCCCCAGTCACAGATCTGGGTTTAATCCATCGTTTTTTTGCTCACCAAGCCACCCCAGTTCAGACATGGCCATATGCAAATCAGTCTTGACCCTGTGCCTCATGGGAACAGTCCAGCCCGAACTGCCATGCCATGTCTTCCCTGGATCAGAATCTAGCATCCTAGGACCGGTTTCTGGCTATCAGCCGTCTTCAGCCATGATAGCTTGACTCCAGTGGCCTACTGAGCATGGGACCCACGTCTGGGCATACCCTTCCCACATAGGGTGAACAGCAAAACAAACAAGATGATGGACGGAATGTTGCACAGTGGCAAAACATTCACCCCCAGTCACAGATCTGGGTTTAATCCATCGTTTTTTTGCTCACCAAGCCACTCCAGTTCAGACATGGCCATATGCAAATCAGTCTTGACCCTGTGCCTCATGGGAACAGTCCATCCCGAACTGCCAAGCCATGTCTTCCCTGGATCAGAATCAAGCATTCTAGGACCAGTTTCTGGCTATCAGCCATCTTCAGCCAGGATAGCTTGACTCCAGTGGCTTAGTGAGCACGGGACCCACGTCTGGGCATACCCTTCCCACATATGGTGAACAGCAAAACACACAAGATGATGGACAGAATGTTGCTCAATGGCAAAACATTCACCCCAGTCACAGATCTGGGTTTAATCCATCGTTTTTTTGCTCACCAAGCCACCCCAGTTCAGACATGGCCATATGCAAATCAGTCTTGACCCTGTGCCTCATGGGAACAGTCCAGCCCGAACTGCCAAGCCATGTCTTCCCTGGATCAGAATCAAGCATCCTAGGACCGGTTTCTGGCTATCAGCCGTCTTCAGCCAGGATAGCTTGACTCCAGTGGCTTAGTGAGCACGGGACCCACGTCTGGGCAGACCCTTCCCACATAGGGTGAACAGCAAAACACACAAGATGATGGACGGAATGTTGCACAATGGCAAAACATTCACCCCCAGTCACGGATCTGGGTTTAATCCATCGTTTATTTGCTCACCAAGCCACCCCAGTTCAGACATGGCCATATGCAAATCAGCTTTGAGCCTGTGCCTCATGGGAACAGTCCAGCCCGAACAGCTAAGCCAAGTCTTCCCTGGATCAGAATCAAGCATCCTAGGACCGGTTTCTGGCTATCAGCCGTCTTCAGCCAGGATAGCTTGACTCCAGTGGCTTAGTGAGCACGGGACCCACGTCTGGGCATACCCTTCCCACATAGGGTGAACAGCAAAACACACAGGATGATGGACGGAATGTTGCACAATGGCAAAACATTCAACCCCAGTCACAGATCTGGGTTTAATCCATCGTTTTTTTGCTCACCAAGCCACCCCAGTTCAGACATGGCCATATGCAAATCAGTCTTGACCCTGTGCCTCATGGGAACAGTCCAGCCCGAACTGCCAAGCCATGTCTTCCCTGGATCAGAATCAAGCATCCTAGGACCGGTTTCTGGCTATCAGTCGTCTTCAGCCAGGATAGCTTGACTCCAGTGGCTTAGTGAGCACGGGACCCACGTCAGGGCATACCCTTCCCACATAGGGTGAACAGCAAAACACACAAGATGATGGACAGAATGTTGCACAATGGCAAAACATTCACCCCCAGTCACAGATCTGGGTTGAATCCATCGTTTTGTTTGCTCACCAAGCCACCCCAGTTCAGACATGGCCATATGCAAATCAGTCTTGACCCTGTGCCTCATGGGAACAGTCCGGCCCGAACCGCCAAGACATGTCTTTCCTGGATCAGAATCAAGCATCCTAGGACCGGTTTCTGGCTATCAGCCGTCTTTAGCCAGGATAGCTTGAATCCAGTGGCTTAGTGAGCAAGGGGCCCACGTCTGGGCATACCCTTCCCACATAGGGTGAACAGCAAAACACACAAGATGATGGACGGAATGTTGCACAATGGCAAAACATTCACCCCCAGTCACAGATCTGGGTTTAATCCATCGTTTTTTTGCTCACCAAGCCACCCCAGTTCAGACATGGCCATATGCAAATCAGCCTTGAGCCTGTGCCTCATGGGAACAGTCCAGCCCGAACAGCCAAGCCATGTCTTCCCTGGATCAGAATCAAGCATCCTAGGACCGGTTTCTGGCTAGCAGCCGTCTTCAGCCAGGATAGCTTGACTCCAGTGGCTTAGTGATCACGGGACCCACATCTGGGCATACCCTTCCCACATAGGGTGAACAGCAAAACACACAAGATGATGGACGGAATGTTGCACAATGGCAAAACATTCACCCCCAGTCACAGATCTGGGTTTATTCCATTGTTTTTTGCTCACCAAGCCATCCCAGTTCAGACATGGCCATATGCAAATCAGTCTTGGCCCTGTGCCTCATGGGAACAGTCCAGCCCGAACTGCCAAGCCATGTCTTCCCTGGATCAGAATCAAGCATCCTAGGACCGGTTTCTGGCTATCAGTCGTCTTCAGCCAGGATAGCTTGACTCCAGTGGCTTAGTGAGCACGGGACCCACGTCTGGGCATACCCTTCCCACATAGGGTGAACAGCAAAACACACAAGATGATGGACGGAATGTTGCACAATGGCAAAACATTCACCCCCAGTCACAAATCTGGGTTTAATCCATTGTTTTTTTTGCTCACCAAGCCACCCCAGTTCAGACATGGCCATATGCAAATCAGTCTTGACCCTGTGCCTCATGGGAACAGTCCAGCCCGAACTGCCAAGCCATGTCTTCCCTGGATCAGAATCAAGCTTCCTAGGACCGGTTTCTTGCTATCAGCCGTCTTCAGCCAGGATAGCTTGACTCCAGTGGCTTAGTGAGCACGGGACCCACGTCTGGGCATACCCTTCCCACATAGGGTGAACAGCAAAACACACAAGATGATGGACGGAATGTTGCACAATGGCAAAACATTCACCTCCAGTCACAGATCTGGGTTTAATCCATCGTTTTTTTGCACACCAAGCCACCCCAGTTCAGACATGGCCATATGCAAATCAGTCTTGACCCTGTGCCTCATGGGAACAGTCCATCCCGAACTGCCAAGCCATGTCTTCCCTGGATCAGAATCAAGCATCCTAGGACCGGTTTCTGGCTATCAGCCCTCTTCAGCCAGGATAGCTTGACTCCAGTGGCTTAGTGAGCACGGGACCCACGTCAGGGCATACCCTTCCCACATAGGGTGAACAGCAAAACACACAAGATGATGGACAGAATGTTGCACAATGGCAAAACATTCACCCCCAGTCACAGATCTGGGTTGAATCCATCGTTTTGTTTGCTCACCAAGCCACCCCAGTTCAGACATGGCCATATGCAAATCAGTCTTGACCCTGTGCCTCATGGGAACAGTCCGGCCCGAACCGCCAAGACATGTCTTCCCTGGATCAGAATCAAGCATCCTAGGACCGGTTTCTGGCTATCAGCCGTCTTTAGCCAGGATAGCTTGAATCCAGTGGCTTAGTGAGCAAGGGGCCCACGTCTGGGCATACCCTTCCCACATAGGGTGAACAGCAAAACACACAAGATGATGGACGGAATGTTGCACAATGGCAAAACATTCACCCCCAGTCACAGATCTGGGTTTAATCCATCGTTTTTTTGCTCACCAAGCCACCCCAGTTCAGACATGGCCATATGCAAATCAGCCTTGAGCCTGTGCCTCATGGGAACAGTCCAGCCCGAACAGCCAAGCCATGTCTTCCCTGGATCAGAATCAAGCATCCTAGGACCGGTTTCTGGCTATCAGCCGTCTTCAGCCAGGATAGCTTGACTCCAGTGGCTTAGTGATCACGGGACCCACATCTGGGCATACCCTTCCCACATAGGGTGAACAGCAAAACACACAAGATGATGGACGGAATGTTGCACAATGGCAAAACATTCACCCCCAGTCACAGATCTGGGTTTATTCCATTGTTTTTTGCTCACCAAGCCATCCCAGTTCAGACATGGCCATATGCAAATCAGTCTTGGCCCTGTGCCTCATGGGAACAGTCCAGCCCGAACTGCCAAGCCATGTCTTCCCTGGATCAGAATCAAGCATCCTAGGACCGGTTTCTGGCTATCAGTCGTCTTCAGCCAGGATAGCTTGACTCCAGTGGCTTAGTGAGCACGGGACCCACGTCTGGGCATACCCTTCCCACATAGGGTGAACAGCAAAACACACAAGATGATGGACGGAATGTTGCACAATGGCAAAACATTCACCCCCAGTCACAAATCTGGGTTTAATCCATTGTTTTTTTTGCTCACCAAGCCACCCCAGTTCAGACATGGCCATATGCAAATCAGTCTTGACCCTGTGCCTCATGGGAACAGTCCAGCCCGAACTGCCAAGCCATGTCTTCCCTGGATCAGAATCAAGCTTCCTAGGACCGGTTTCTTGCTATCAGCCGTCTTCAGCCAGGATAGCTTGACTCCAGTGGCTTAGTGAGCACGGGACCCACGTCTGGGCATACCCTTCCCACATAGGGTGAACAGCAAAACACACAAGATGATGGACGGAATGTTGCACAATGGCAAAACATTCACCTCCAGTCACAGATCTGGGTTTAATCCATCGTTTTTTTGCACACCAAGCCACCCCAGTTCAGACATGGCCATATGCAAATCAGTCTTGACCCTGTGCCTCATGGGAACAGTCCATCCCGAACTGCCAAGCCATGTCTTCCCTGGATCAGAATCAAGCATCCTAGGACCGGTTTCTGGCTATCAGCCGTCTTCAGCCAGGATAGCTTGACTCCAGTGGCTTAGTGAGCACGGGACCCACGTCTGGGCATACCCTTCCCACATAGGGTGAACAGCAAAACACACAGGATGATGGACGGAATGTTGCACAATGGCAAAACATTCAACCCCAGTCACAGATCTGGGTTTAATCCATCATTTTTTTGCTCACCAAGCCACCCCAGTTCAGACATGGCCATATGCAAATCAGTCTTGACCCTGTGCCTCATGGAAACAGTCCAGCCCGAACTGCCAAGCCATGTCTTCCCTGGATCAGAATCAAGCATCCTAGGACCGTTTTCTGACTATCAGTCGTCTTCAGCCAGGATAGCTTGACTCCAGTGGCTTAGTGAGCACGGGACCCACGTCTGGGCATACCCTTCCCACATAGGGTGAACAGCAAAACACACAAGATGATGGACAGAATGTTGCACAATGGCAAAACATTCACCCCCAGTCACAGATCTGGGTTGAATCCATCGTTTTGTTTGCTCACCAAGCCACCCCAGTTCAGACATGGCCATATGCAAATAAGTCTTGACCCTGTGCCTCATGGGAACAGTCCGGCCCGAACCGCCAAGACATGTCTTCCCTGGATCAGAATCAAGCATCCTAGGACCGGTTTCTGGCTATCAGCCGTCTTCAGACACGATAGCTTGACTCCAGTGGCTTAGTGAGCAAGGGGCCCACGTCTGGGCATACCCTTCCCACATAGGGTGAACAGCAAAACACACAAGATGATGGACGGAATGTTGCACAATGGCAAAACATTCACCCCCAGTCACAGATCTGGGTTTAATCCATCGTTGTTTTGCTCACCAAGCCACCCCAGTTCAGACATGGCCATATGCAAATCAGCCTTGAGCCTGTGCCTCATGGGAACAGTCCAGCCCGAACAGCCAAGCCATGTCTATCCTGGATCAGAATCAAGCATCCTAGGACCGGTTTCTGGCTAATAGCCGTCTTCAGCCAGGATAGCTTGACTCCAGTGGCTTAGTGATCACGGGACCCACATCTGGGTTTACCCTTCCCACATAGGGTGAACAGCAAAACACACAAGGTGATGGACGGAATGTTGCACAATGGCAAAACATTCACCCCCAGTCACAGATCTGGGTTTATTCCATTGTTTTTTGCTCACCAAGCCATCCCAGTTCAGACATGGCCATATGCAAATCCGTCTTGGCCCTGTGCCTCATGGGAACAGTCCAGCCCGAACTGCCAAGCCATGTCTTCCCTGGATCAGAATCAAGCATCCTAGGACCGGTTTCTGGCTATCAGTCGTCTTCAGCCAGGATAGCTTGACTCCAGTGGCTTAGTGAGCACGGGACCCACGTCTGGGCATACCCTTCCCACATAGGGTGAACAGCAAAACACACAAGATGATGGACGGAATGTTGCACAATGGCAAAACATTCACTACCCAGTCACAAATCTGGGTTTAATCCATTGTTTTTTTGCTCACCAAGCCACCCCAGTTTAGACATGGCCATATGCAAATCAGTCTTGACCCTGTGCCTCATGGGAACATTCCAGCCCGAACTGCGAAGCCATGTCTTCCCTGGATCAGAATCAAGCTTCCTAGGACCGGTTTCTGGCTATCAGCCGTCTTCAGCCAGGATAGCTTGACTCCAGTGGCTTAGTGAGCACGGGACCCACGTCTGGGCATACCCTTCCCACATAGGGTGAACAGCAAAACACACAAGATGATGGACGGAATGTTGCACAATGGCAAAACATTCACCTCCAGTCACAGATCTGGGTTTAATCCATCGTTTTTTTGCACACCAAGCCACCCCAGTTCAGACATGGCCATATGCAAATCAGTCTTGACCCTGTGCCTCATGGGAACAGTCCATCCCGAACTGCCAAGCCATGTCTTCCCTGGATCAGAATCAAGCATCCTAGGACCGGTTTCTGGCTATCAGCCGTCTTCAGCCAGGATAGCTTGACTCCAGTGGCTTAGTGAGCACGGGACCCACGTCTGGGCATACCCTTCCCACAAGGAAGGGCAAGGGGAGGTACTCTGACCAGCGCGTGACTGCGCATGCGCGGAGACAGGACGCCTACTTAATGCTCCTCCTCTAGCGTAGCGGGATCGCGTAGCGGGCGTGTCCTCGCGTGGCCGGAGTCGTGCCAGAGTCCTGCCCGTCTGCGCCCGTCCGCGACAGGACGTGCTGGACGTGGCTGGCTCTGGCTATCGACTATTTAACTATTACTCCGCCTTGGGTCCATCATGCGGACGTACACACGGGACTGCCTGTTGGCCATTGGTCAGGTAAGCCGCTGTTGTACCCTTCCACCGGTACACCCATTGCGTGGTCCATACCATTGCCCCTGTAATGGGTGGGCTCTTGACTCTCCGTGTTCTCTCTCAGGGACTTTGTCCTCGGAGACTTGCCGTACTTCCGATATTCCTTCTACCCTGAAGATTTTGAACCTGAATGTGAGGTCGGCGTTGAAACACTACCAGAACATCTATGACCTCATGGAGGAGGAAGTTCCAGACATATTTGCCATGACTGAAACGTGGCTACAGGATGCCGACACCGCTATTACTAATCTAGCTTGCCCACCCGGCTATTCGATGTACACCTTGAATAGGCGGTGTAGGGGTGGCGGTGTAGCCCTAGTGGTAAAATCCATCTATCCTTGTGTCTGGACTGCCCTAAGCATCTCTGGGTGTGAAAGTGCCTTGTTCAAGGTCTCTGTCAGCCCTGAGTTTACCCTGTCCGGTATGGTCGTCTATCGTCCACCCGGCAGTGATGTGGTGTTTAGGAAAGCTTTCCCTGATATAGTTGGCCCTCTGGTTGCAGACTGTGCCAACTTTTCTATCATGGGAGATTTAAATCTGCATTTCGACACCCTCTCTGGCTTGACGGTACGTTCCATCTCCTCTGACTTGGAGGCCTTTCAACTCCCTCAGATGGTTTCCCAGCCTACCCATTCAGGGGGGCATATTCTGGATCCCTTGTTCACTAATCTGCCGGGGATTCAAATTATCTCTGTTTCACCGGTGGAGTGGACAGACCACTTTTTGGTATCCATTCTATGCCCTGTCTCTGCCACCCCTTCCATCTCCTCGGCTAGATGGGTTCAGAAGAGGGCTTGGAAAAAGCTTCGGTTAGAAGACTTTCATCGTCTTCTATTAGAGGAGCCGCTCGGCCCTTTGACGGATGTAGAAAAGGGGTATGACCTCTTCTGTTCTTGGATCACCAGGGCCTTGGACTCTCTGATACCTATTGTATCCACTAAAATCAATTCTAGAGAGTCGAGCCCCTGGTACGATGGCGCCCTTCGGGCCTTAAAGGGTGCCTGTAGACGGGCTGAGAGGGCCTGGAGGAAGACCTATGGGGCTGACCTAAAAGCCGCATACTCCAGGTCTGTCAAGCTCTACCATCGAGCTATTTGCCGAGCCCGTGCGGCTTTCTACGCCGCTGAATTCCGGAACAGTTCTAATCCGTCGAAAGCCATCTTTAAGGCCGTTAAAGATCTTACGACGAAGCGGATCACCTCTACGACCGAAAGCTCTCTTTCCCACTGTGAATCCCTTGCATCCTACTTTTTAGGGAAGGTGCAAGCTATTTATCGGACATTCCCTGTTACAGGGCACAGTGAGGAAAGTACCAATGGGGCTCACCATCAGACTACTCTGCTTGTTTTCCCCCCCCTCACCTCGGACGGCTTTGACAAACTTGCATTGCAAGTTAAATCCGGATCTCCATCCGATCCGGTAAGGCCTGCTCTCTTTCGGGATCAGGCTTTTATGGGGCGTTCAGCTATATGCTCCCTTGTCAATCTGTCCTTGGAAACGGGAGTAGTTCCAGCCAAGTGGAAACAAGCCGTGGTGTCCCCAATTATTAAAAAGCCCACTCTGGACCCATCCAAGCCTGAAAGTTACCGCCCCATCTCGTTGCTACCCTGGCCAGCCAAGATTACTGAGGCCCACGTCAATCTGGCCCTGTCTGAGCATTTGGTACGAACCAATGCCCTCGATCCCACACAAAACGGATTCCGTGCTGGGCACAGTACGGAAACCGCGTTACTTGTGATGGTGGAACATCTCCGGGCAAGGTTGGATGCTGGTCAAACGGCGGCGCTTATCTTGTTAGACCTTAGCGCCGCCTTTGACACGGTGGACCACAGCATCCTCCTGCACCGGCTCGAGGAGACTGGTATTGGTGGTCAGGTGCTGCAATGGTTCCGCTCCTTTTTAGACGACCGCTCCTTCTGTGTTGCCATCCCTCCCTTCAAGTCCAACTACCAACCGCTGGCCATGGGGGTTCCGCAAGGGTCCTCGCTGAGTCCCACGTTGTTCAATCTCTACGTGAGACCGCTGGCTGATGTCGCTAGGCAGTGGGGCCTAACCTTGGTCTCATATGCCGACGACACACAGCTGGCGGTTACTCTCAGCGGGGACGTGGAAACTGCGGCCCCCAGGTTTCAGTCTGGACTGAAGGCGGTGGCTAGTTGGCTGACAGGCAACTGCCTTCAGCTTAATGCCACAAAGACGGAGGTGATGGTCGTCGGTAAGGGAGTGGAGCTGTGGGGCGACCAATGGTGGCCTTCAGAGCTGGGACCCACTCCGATTCCGGTGTCGGAGGTGAAAAATCTCGGGGTATGGTTGGATGCCGGCCTCTCTTTTGTAGGGCACACACAAAAGACTGCGGCCTGTTGTTTTGGACTTCTAAGAGGCTTGAGACCAGTACTCAAGTTCTTTGATGCCCCAACCAGGCAACTGGTGATCCAGGCTACTGTCATCTCTCGCCTGGATTATGCCAGTTCTCTCCTGGCTGGGGCTAACCAGGCCGAACTAACCCGTTTGCAACGGGTTCAGAATGCCGCGGCGAGAGCGTTTGTTGGCCTGCCCAGATTCAGTTCTGTGGCAGGTGTCCTTCGCTCTTTACATTGGCTTCCGGTTAGGAAGCGCATTCTTTTTAAGATCTTATGTCTTGCTTTTAAGATTCTGAGAGGTATCGGCCCGGAAATTCTGTCGAGCTGCCTTTCCTTTTATGTCCCCACCCGCAGTCTCCGTTCCCAGGGTCTGGCTCTTGCAGTGGTCCCCAGATTTAGGCTCAGTCGTATGGGAGGCCGTTCATTTAGGGTCATGGCTGCATCAGCATGGAACTCCCTCCCCGTTGAAATCCGTCTGATGGAGGACCTTTTGACCTTCCGGAGGGCGATAAAAACTTTCCTGTTTTAGCTGTTCTGATTTTATTTTTTGTTGTGTTATGTTCTGCCTTGTCTTTGCGCCGGGACGCTCCTTGGCTGGAGTATCTGTGCGCATAATAAATCACCCTAACATAACATAACATAACATAGGGTGAACAGCAAAACACACAAGATGATGGACGGAATGTTGCACAATGGCAAAACATTCACCTCCGGTCACAGATCTGTGTTTAATATATCGTTTTTTTGCTCACCAACCACCCCAGTTCAGACATGGCCATATGCAAATCAGTCTTGACCCTGTGCCTCATGGGAACAGTCCATCCCGAACTGCCAAGCCATGTCTTCCCTGGATCAGAATCAAGCATCCTAGGACCGGTTTCTGGCTATCAGCCGTCTTCAGCCAGGATAGTTTGACTCCAGTGGCTTAGTGAGCACGGGACCCACGTCTGGGCATACCCTTCCCACATAGGGTGAACAGCAAAACACACAAGATGATGGACGGAATGTTGCACAATGGCAAAACATTCACCCCCAGTCACAGATCTGGGTTTAAACCATCGTTTTTTGCTCACCAAGCCACCCCAGTTCAGACATGGCCATATGCAAATCAGTCTTGACCCTGTGCCTCATGGGAACAGTCCAGCCCGAACTGCCAAGCCATGTCTTCACTGGATCAGAATCAAGCATCCTAGGACCGGTTTCTGGCTATCAGCCGTCTTCAGCCAGGATAGATTGACTCCAGTGGCCTACTGAGCATGGGACCCACGTCTGGGCATACCCTTCCCACATAGGGTGAACAGCAAAACACACAAGATGATGGACGGAATGTTGCACAATGGCAAAACATTCACCCCCAGTCACTGATCTGGGTTTAATCCATCGTTTCTTTGCTCACCAAGCCACCCCAGTTCAGACATGGCCATATGCAAATCAGTCTTGACCCTGTGCCTCATGGGAACAGTCCAGCCCGAACTGCCAAGCCATGTCTTCCCTGGATCAGAATCAAGCATCCTAGGACCGGTTTCTGGCTATCAGCCGTCTTCAGCCAGGATAGCTTGACTCCAGTGGCTTAGTGAGCACGGGACCCACGTCTGGGCATACCCTTCCCACTTAGGGTGAACAGCAAAACACACAAGATGATGGACGGAATGTTGCACAATGGCAAAACATTCACCCCCAGTCACAGATCTGGGTTTAATCCATTGTTTTTTTGCTCACCAAGCCACCCCAGTTCAGACAAGGCCATATGTAAATCAGTCTTGACCCTGTGCCTCATGGGAACAGTCCAGCCCGAACTGCCAAGCCATGTCTTCCCTGGATCAGAATCAAGCATCCTAGGACCGGTTTCTAGCTATCAGCCGTCTTCAGCCAGGATAGCTTGACTCCAGTGGCCTACTGAGCACGGGACCCACGTCTGGGCATACCCTTCCCACATAGGGTGAACAGCAAAACACACAAGATGATGGACGGAATGTTGCACAATGGCAAAACATTCACCCCCAGTCACAGATCTGGGTTTAATCCATCGTTTTTTTATTCACCAAGCCACCCCAGTTCAGACATGGCCATATGCAAATCAGCCTTGAGACTGTGCCTCATGGGAACAGTCCAGCCCGAACAGCCAAGCCATGTCTTCCCTGGATCAGAATCAAGCATCCTAGGACCGGTTTCTGGCTATCAGCCGTCTTCATCCAGGATAGCTTGACTCCAGTGGCTTAGTGAGCACGAGACCCACGTCTGGGCATACCCTTCCCACATAGGGTGAACAGCAAAACACACAAGATGATGGACGGAATGTTGCACAATGGCAAAACATTCACCCCCAGTCACAAATCTGGGTTTAATCCATTGTTTTTTTTGCTCACCAAGCCACCCCAGTTCAGACATGGCCATATGCAAATCAGTCTTGACCCTGTGCCTCATGGGAACAGTCCAGCCCGAACTGCCAAGCCATGTCGTCCCTGGATCAGAATCAAGCTTCCTAGGACCGGTTTCTGGCTTTCAGCCGTCTTCAGCCAGGATAGCTTGACTCCAGTGGCTTAGTGAGCACGGGACCCACATCTGGGCATACCCTTCCCACATAGGGTGAACAGCAAAACACACAAGATGATGGACAGAATGTTGCACAATGGCAAAACATTCACCCCCAGTCACAGATCTGGGTTTAATCCATTGTTTTGTTTGCTCACCAAGCCACCCCAGTTCAGACATGGCCATATGCAAATCAGTCTTGACCCTGTGCCTCATGGGAACAGTCCAGCCCGAACTGCCAAGCCATGTCTTCCCTGGATCAGAATCAAGCATCCTAGGACCAATTTCTGGCTATCAGCCGTCTTCAGCCAGGATAGCTAGACTCCAGTGGCTTAGTGAGCACGGGACCCACGTCTGGGCATACCCTTCCCACATAGGGTGAACAGCAAAACACACAAGATGATGGACGGAATGTTGCACAATGGCAAAACATTCACCCCCAGTCACAGATCTGGGTTTAATCCATCGTTTTTTTGCTCACCAAGCCACCCCAGTTCAGACATGGCCATGTGCAAATCAGCCTTGAGCCTGTGCCTCATGGGAACAGTCCAGCCCGAACAGCCAAGCCATGTCTTCCCTGGATCAGAATCAAGCATCCTAGGACCAGTTTCTGGCTATCAGCCGTTTTTAGCCAGGATAGCTTGACTCCAGTGGCTTAGTGATCACGGGACCCACGTCTGGGCATACCCTTCCCACATAGGGTGAACAGCAAAACACACAAGATGATGGACGGAATGTTGCACAATGGCAAAACATTCACCCCCAGTCACAGATCTGGGTTTAATCCATCGTTTTTTTGCTCACCAAGCCATCCCAGTTCAGACATGGCCATATGCAAATCAGTCTTGACCCTGTGCCTCATGGGAACAGTCCAGCCCGAACTGCCAAGCCATGTCTTCCCTGGATCAGAATCAAGCATCCTAGGACCGGTTTCTGGCTATCAGCCGTCTTCAGCCAGGATAGCTTGACTCCAGTGGCTTAGTGAGCACGGGACCCACGTCTGGGCATACCCTTCCCACATAGGGTGAACAGCAAAACACACAAGATGATGGACGGAATGTTGCACAATGGCAAAACATTCACCCCCAGTCACAAATCTGGGTTTAATCCATTGGTTTTTTTGCTCACCAAGCCACCCCAGTTCAGACATGGCCATATGCAAATCAGTCTTGACCCTGTGCCTCATGGGAACAGTACTGCCCGAACTGCCAAGCCATGTCTTCCCTGGATCAGAATCAAGCTTCCTAGGACCGGTTTCTGGCTATCAGCCGTCTTCAGCCAGGATAGCTTGACTCCAGTGGCTTAGTGAGCACGGGACCCACGTCTGGGCATACCCTTCCCACATAGGGTGAACAGCAAAACACACAAGATGATGGACGGAATGTTGCACAATGGCAAAACACTCACCCCCAGTCACAGATCTGGGTTTAATCCATCGTTTTTTTGCTCACCAAGCCACCCCAGTTCAGACATGGCCATATGCAAATCAGTCTTGACCCTGTGCCTCATGGGAACAGTCCAGCCCGAACTGCCATGCCATGTCTTCCCTGGATCAGAATCTAGCATCCTAGGACCGGTTTCTGGCTATCAGCCATCTTCAGCCATGATAGCTTGACTCCAGTGGCCTACTGAGCATGGGACCCACGTCTGGGCATACCCTTCCCACATAGGGTGAACAGCAAAACACACAAGATGATGGACGGAATGTTGCACAATGGCAAAACATTCACCCCAGTCACAGATCTGGGTTTAATCCATCGTTTTTTTGCTCACCAAGCCACTCCAGTTCAGACATGGCCATATGCAAATCAGTCTTGACCCTGTGCCTCATGGGAACAGTCCATCCCGAACTGCCAAGCCATGTCTTCCCTGGATCAGAATCAAGCATCCTAGGACCGGTTTCTGGCTATCAGCCATCTTCAACCCGGATAGCCAGACTCCAGTGGCTTAGTGAGCACGGGACCCACGTCTGAGCATACCCTTCCCACATATGGTGAACAGCAAAACACACAAGATGATGGACAGAATGTTGCACAATGGCAAAACATACACCCCAGTCACAGATCTGGGTTTAATCCATCGTTTTTTTGCTCACCAAGCCACCCAAGTTCAGACATGGCCATATGCAAATCAGTCTTGACCCTGTGCCTCATGGGAACAGTCCAGCCCGAACTGCCAAGCCATGTCTTACCTGGATCAGAATCAAGCTTCCTAGGACCGGTTTCTGGCTATCAGCCATCTTCAGCCTGGATAGCCAGACTCCAGTGGCTTAGTGAGCACGGGACCCACGTCTGGGCATACCCTTCCCACATATGGTGAACAGCAAAACACACAAGATGATGGACAGAATGTTGCACAATGGCAAAACATTCACCCCAGTCACAGATCTGGGTTTAATCCATCGTTTTTTTGCTCACCAAGCCACCCAAGTTCAGACATGGCCATATGCAAATCAGTCTTGACCCTGTGCCTCATGGGAACAGTCCAGCCCGAACTGCCAAGCCATGTCTTCCCTGGATCAGAATCAAGCTTCCTAGGACCGGTTTCTGGCTATCAGCCGTCTTCAGCCAGGATAGCTTGACTCCAGTGGCTTAGTGAGCACGGGACCCACGTCTGGGCATACCTTTCCCACATAGGGTGAACAGCAAAACACACAAGATGATGGACGGAATGTTGCACAATGGCAAAACATTCAACCCCAGTCACAGATCTGGGTTTAATCCATCGTTTTTTTGCTCACCAAGCCACCCCAGTTCAGACATGGCCATATGCAAATCAGTCTGGACCCTGTGCCTCATGGGAACAGTCCAGCCCGAACTGCCAAGCCATGTCTTCCCTGGATCAGAATCAAGCATCCTAGGACCGGGGTCTGGCTATCAGTCGTCTTCAGCCAGGATAGCTTGACTCCAGTGGCTTAGTGAGCACGGGACCCACGTCTGGGCATACCCTTCCCACATAGGGTGAACAGCAAAACACACAAGATGATGGACGGAATGTTGCACAATGGCAAAACATTCACCCCCAGTCACAAATCTGGGTTTAATCCATTGGTTTTTTTGCTCACCAAGTCACCCCAGTTCAGACATAGCCATATGCAAATCAGTCTTGACCCTGTGCCTCATGGGAACAGTCCAGCCCGAACTGCCAAGCCATGTCTTACCTGGATCAGAATCAAGCTTCCTAGGACCGGTTTCTGGCTATCAGCCGTCTTCAGCCAGGATAGCTTGACTCCAGTGGCTTAGTGAGCACGGGACCCACGTCTGGGCATACCCTTCCCACATAGGGTGAACAGCAAAACACACAAGATGATGGACAGAATGTTGCACAATGGCAAAACATTCACCCCCAGTCACAGATCTGGGTTTAATCCATCGTTTTGTTTGCTCACCAAGCCACCCGAGTTCAGACATGGCCATATGCAAATCAGTCTTGACCCTGTGCCTCATGGGAACAGTCCAGCCCGAACTGCCAAGCCATGTCTTCCCTGGATCAGAATCAAGCATCCTAGGACCGGTTTCTGGCTATCAGCCGTCTTCAGCCAGGATAGCTTGACTCCAGTGGCTTAGTGAGCAAGGGGCCCACGTCTGGGCTTACCTTTCCCACATAGGGTGAACAGCAAAACACACAAGATGATGGACGGAATGTTGCACAATGGCAAAACATTCACCCCCCAGTCACAGATCTGGGTTTAATCCATCGTTTTTTTACTCACCAAGCCACCCCAGTTCAGACATGGCCATATGCAAATCAGCCTTGAGCCTGTGCCTCATGGGAACAGTCCAGCCCGAACAGCCTAGCCATGTCTTCCCTGGATCAGAATCAAGCATCCTAGGACCGGTTTCTGGCTATCAGCCGTCTTCAGCCAGGATAGCTTCACTCCAGTGGCTTAGTGATCACGGGACCCACGTCTGGGCATACCCTTCCCACATAGGGTGAACAGCAAAACACACAAGATGATGGACGGAATGTTGCACAATTGCAAAACATTCACCCCCAGTCAGAGATCTGGGTTTAATCCATCGTTTTTTTGCTCACCAAGCCATCCCAGTTCAGACATGGCCATATGCAAATCAGTCTTGGCCCTGTGTCTCATGGGAACAGTCCAGCCCGAACTGCCAAGCCATGTCTTCCCTGGATCAGAATCAAGCATCCTAGGACCGGTTTCTGGCTATCAGTCGTCTTCAGCCAGGATAGCTTGACTCCAGTGGCTTAGTGAGCACGGGACCCACGTCTGGGCATACCCTTCCCACATAGGGTGAACAGCAAAACACACAAGATGATGGACGGAATGTTGCACAATGGCAAAACATTCACCCCCAGTCACAAATCTGGGTTTAATCCATTGTTTTTTTGCTCACCAAGCCACCCCAGTTTAGACATGGCCATATGCAAATCAGTCTTGACCCTGTGCCTCATGGGAACAGTCCAGCCCGAACTGCGAAGCCATGTCTTCCCTGGATCAGAATCAAGCTTCCTAGGACCGGTTTCTGGCTATCAGCCGTCTTCAGCCAGGATAGCTTGACTCCAGTGGCTTAGTGAGCACGGGACCCACGTCTGGGCATACCCTTCCCACATAGGGTGAACAGCAAAACACACAAGATGATGGACGGAATGTTGCACAATGGCAAAACATTCACCTCCAGTCACAGATCTGGGTTTAATCCATCGTTTTTTTGCACACCAAGCCACCCCAGTTCAGACATGGCCATATGCAAATCAGTCTTGACCCTGTGCCTCATGGGAACAGTCCATCCCGAACTGCCAAGCCATGTCTTCCCTGGATCAGAATCAAGCATCCTAGGACCGGTTTCTGGCTATCAGCAAGCTTCAGCCAGGATAGCTTGACTCCAGTGGCTTAGTGAGCACGGGACCCACGTCTGGGCATACCCTTCCCACTTAGGGTGAACAGCAAAACACACAAGATGATGGACGGAATGTTGCACAATGGCAAAACACTCACCCCCAGTCACAGATCTGGGTTTAATCCATCGTTTTTTTGCTCACCAAGCCACCCCAGTTCAGACATGGCCATATGCAAATCAGTCTTGACCCTGTGCCTCATGGGAACAGTCCAGCCCGAACTGCAAAGCCAAGTCTTCCCTGGATCAGAATCAAGCATCCTAGGACCGGTTTCTGGCTATCAGCCGTCTTCAGCCATGATAGCTTGACTCCAGTGGCCTACTGAGCATGGGACCCACGTCTGGGCATACCCTTCCCACATAAGGTGAACAGCAAAACACACAAGATGATGGACGGAATGTTGCACAATGGCAAAACATTCACCCCCAGTCACAGATCTGGGTTTAATCCATCGTTTTTTTGCTCACCAAGCCACCCCAGTTCAGACATGGCCATATGCAAATCAGTCTTGACCCTGTGCCTCATGGGAACAGTCCAGCCTGAACTGCCAAGCCATGTCTTCCCTGGATCAGAATCAAGTATCCTAGGACCGGTTTCTGGCTATCAGCCGTCTTCAGCCAGGATAGCTTGACTCCAGTGGCTTAGTGAGCATGGGACCCACGTCTGGGCATACCCTTCCCACATAGGGTGAACAGCAAAAAACACAAGATGATGGACGGAATGTTGCACAATGGCAAAACATTCACCCCCAGTCACAGATCTGGGTTTAATCCATTGTTTTTTTGCTCACCAAGCCACCCCAGTTCAGACATGGCCATATGCAAATCAGTCTTGACCCTGTGCCTTCTTGGGAACAGTCCAGCCCGAACTGCCAAGCCATGTCTTCCCTGGATCAGAATCAAGCATCCTAGGACCGGTTTCTGGCTATCAGTCGTCTTCAGCCAGGATAGCTTGACTCCAGTGGCTAAGGGCCAGATGTAGGTAATTTTTATTTACCGACCTCTTAAATACCGAGTCACACCGACTCGGTATTTAAGAGGTCGGAAAATAAAAATACCGAGATGTAGGTAATTGCAGATGTGCAATTACCGAATCGGAAACAGTCGGTAATTTCCGATGTGGTAAATACCGACCAGTTAATGCCCATGCATTCCTATGGGCTTTGAAGCCCATAGGATTGATTGGGCATATACCGGTCGGTATTTACCACATCGGAAAATACCGACTGTCACAAGGGTGCAGGGGGTGTCACTTTGACACCCTCTGGCACCCCCAAAAGAGGCTCGGGTGCCATGTGGCAGGCATACCTGCCCTAAGGGCAGGTCTGCCTGTCATATGGCATAGGTGTGCATGCACACATGTGCATGCACACCAGAAACGGTATTTTACCATCAAGTAGTATTTGATGGTAAAATACCGATGTGGTACTGCTTGTGGGACTCAGAAGAGTCCCACCTACATACCAATTGTCCGGAATCAGTAATGATACCGACTCGGTATTTTACATACTCGGTAAATTTACCTACCGGTAAATTTACCGAGTCTGTAAATTACAGGGACCTACATGTCAAATTGCTTTTACCGGGTGGTAACGGCCGAATTCGGCCGTTACCACCCGGTAAAAGCCTACCTACATCTGGCCCTTAGTGAGCAAGGGGCCCACGTCTGGGCATACCCTTCCCACATAGGGTGAACAGCAAAACACACAAGATGATGGACGGAATGTTGCACAATGGCAAAACATTCACCCCCAGTCACAAATCTGGGTTTAATCCATCATCTTTTTTGCTCACCAAGCCACCCCAGTTCAGACATGGCCATATGCAAATTTGAAAATTCGATTTTCAATTTCAGGGGGACAAGGTCATGGAAGTCATGGAACTCCGAGCTGGGTAAAAGTTCAGCTTAAGGGCCCTCCCCATGGAGGTCAAAAATGTTATTACATCAAAATCTTTTAAAAACTATATAGGTGTAATTGCAGTGTCCTGAATGCTATGTAACTGCATTTGCACTGTTCTGTGTGCCTCCAAAATGAATTTCTAACACTTTTGAATGACGAAGTACAAAGACATCATTGGTGCATGAAAGTGTTTAAAAACGGTCACAAATGCATAAAAATGAAAAAAACAAAGTGCTACACTGGCCCAATAGCAAGCTAAACACACAATGAATGACCCAGAATGAATATATTTACAAATTACTTGGAAAATGCTATTTTAAATTTCAGGGGGATGAGGTCACAGAAGTCATGGAACTCCGAGCGGGGTAAAAGTTCAAACTTTCCACCCCTCATGGAGGTCAAAATTTTTAATTCATCAAAATCATTTAAAAACTATATAGGTGTGATTGGAGTGTCCTGATTGCTATATAGGTGCATTTGCACTGTCCTGTGTGCCTCCAAAGCAAAAAGTGACTAAGTCCAAAGACCATTTGTATTTATTTATTTATTTATTTTATCAATTTATAGGGCGCAACAGCTACCCAAGAAGGGTTTCCCGGCGCCTAGACACAGCTGGAAAAAAAAAGGACAGAAAGGAGGGAAACTGTGTGAGGTGGTTATTGTTCGTACAGCCAGGTCTTTACAAGCTTTGGAGCATCAAAGTGTTCAAAAACTGTCAAAAATGCATAAAAATGAAAAAAAACAAGTGCTACAGTGGCCCAATAGCATGCTAAACACACAATGAATGACACAGAATGAATAGTTGTACACATTACTTTGAAAATGCAATTTTAAATTTCAGGGGGACAAGGTCACGAAAGTCATGGAACTCCGAGCGGGGTAAAAGTTCAACCTTTCCTCCCTTATGGAGGTCAAAATTTTAATACATCAAAATCATTTAAAAACTATATAGGTGTGATTGCAGTGTCTTGGATACATCCCACATGAATTTTAAACACATTAGGAGCATCTCTGATCAAAATAACCATAAAAATCCCAAAGCTGCATCAGTGCTTCAAAGTGCTCCAAAACGGTCAAAAATGGACGAAAATGAAAAATATTCTCAATATCTGAGTTTCTATAACATTCCTTAGATAATGTATATCTTGAATTAGTTTTAAATCCTTTTATTAAAAAGTTTCTTTTCTATGCTGCACTGGTGCAACGCCTCAAGTCTGAGAAGCTGCACCAGTGCAGCGGAAGCAGCACTGGTGCAGCCGAAGCAGCACTGGTGCAACAAGAGTCAAGCTGGTAGCCTGACCTTTGACCAATCCGAGAAAAAAAAGGTGTTTTTTTCCCTGGGCCCCTCCCCCAAACGAAAACACATTGACCTGAAGCCTAAGTGTATTCTGAGTCATAAAAAGTTTATTAGATGAAAAAATATTGTACGGGCACTTTTTAGCACAAAAAGTCACTTTTTGGCACTTTTTTGAGAGAAATAAAATAGTTCCCAGATTTTTTTTAAATCGACCGAATTTAAAAAAAAATGCTCTTGTTGGATGGCTTTGGACATAAGGCTGCATAAACAAAAGGAATTTTTCAAATATCTGTTTTTCTCACTTTTTTATTGCTGTTTGAAATTTCTGACTTGACTTTTTGCATCATTGGTGATGCATGTGTTTAACATTGAGCTTGGGAAAAATGAAAAAAAATAGACTTTGGGGATTGTTTACTAGGGCAAGTGATACATCAAATTAAGACTCATATTAAACTGAACCTCAAGCTGAAAAAAAAAAAAAATAGCATTTACGATCACTTTTTTATAAGCGACTTTAACAATTGTTTTTTTAGCTATATTAAAAAACAAGGTAACGCCGTAAATTTTAGAAAAGAGATTTTTTCAAAGTAAAACATAGGTGTGACCTGCCTTCACATTAGACTTCATAATCAAAAGAAAAAACATCTCTATGTGTTATATTCACTTTTTAATAACACATTTTCGTTTTAGGCACAAGCAAAAAGCAGCATTGGTGATGCATGTGTTTTTCAATGTTTTTTTTTAAAGTCTACCAAAATACGGTTTACCAATACATTTTCATTATTTTCTCTTTGGTATCTCATTATGCACATGTTAATAAACAGGTTCATGCATTATTAGCTAAATAGCATAAAAACACACTGAATTATTAACAATAATCTTTGAGATTTGGGTGACCAGATGGCCGGAAATCGAAAATCGCCTTGTATGGATTCAACTTCCATTTCGTGCACTTTCTATGTGGGCCACATGCATAAGAATTGGTACAATAATGCATATGAATCTTAGCTAGAATCTGCAATTGAAATTAAGTCTTTAACTTATATGCTTCAAGAATTATAGGGCACATTCTGCTATGTATAATACCCTATCCATTTCAATGGAACGACCAGATGGCCGCAAATTGAAAATCGCGTCGTATGGATTCATATTGCGTTGTATGTACCTTACGTGTAAGCCACATGCATTTAAAATGACACAATGTAGTAGCGTATGCTATAGAATGTGTTGCAGTTGGAAATCAAGCTCTATCTAGTATGGATCATGACTGATGACACAATATACGTGACTCATTTTGAAAAAAATGGAGGCAAATTTTATAAAACATGCGTTTAATCACTGAATGATTCTCACCACTTCTAAGCATGGCACAGGCATGACAATGACCACAGGGCAGTGGCATGATGGTAACTGTATGCTGCACTCAGAATTATGGATCCAGATTGTATGGTTTTAGAATTATGGGCCACAACGTAAGGCATACTTTTTCACACATGTGACGTTATTGAAAAACATCATACATTCAACTTCACATTTTGACTAGTTTCCAATATGCCACATACATGATATTTCACGTGGGTATGTAGAACAAGACTAGGAACAATGTGCAGTTCACATTATGTCTCTATCATATATAGGTTGTGAATTATAGCAAAAGCATAAAGTGTTCTTACAACATATTTGAAAGTGAAAAAGAAAAACCTACCTGAAGGTTACACTTGATTTGTACCTTGTCCCTAAGAGCCACAAACATCAGAGTTGCCACTATATAGTGTACATGTCCTAGTTACATGCTGCAATTTAAATTAAGTCAGTACCTCATATGCTTCAAGAAATATAGTGCACAACATAGTCTGTAGTATATCCTATCCATTTCAATTGGGCGACCAGATGGCCGCAAATTGAAAATCGGGTCGTATGGATTCAGATTGCGTTGTATGTACCTTGTGTGTAAGCCACATGCATTTAAAATGACACAATGTAGTAGGGTATGCTGTAGAATGTGTTGCAGTTGGAAATCAAGCTGTATCTAGTATGGATCATGACTGATGACACAATATACGTGACTCATTTTGCAAAAAGCGGAGGCAAATTTTATAAAACATGCGTTTAATCAATGAACAATCCTTACCACTTCTAAGCATGGCAGAGGCATGAAAATGACCACAAGGCAGTGGCTTGATGTTAGCCGTATGCTGCACATGGAATTATGGATCCAGATTGTATGGTTTTAGAATTATGGGCCAAAGCGTAAGGCATACTTTTTCAAACATGTGACGTAATTGAAAAACATCAAACATTCAACTTCACATTTTGACTAGTTCCCTATATGCCACATACACGATACTTCACATGGGTATGTAGAACAGGACTGGGAACAATCAGCATTTTACAATATGTATCTATCATATAAAGATTGTGATTTATAGCAGAAAGCGTAAAGTGTTCTTACAACATAATTGAAAGGGAAAAAGAAAAACCTACCTGAAGGTTACATTTGATTTGTACCTTGTCCCTAGAGGCCACAAACATCAGAGTTGCCACTATATAGTGTACGTGTACTAGCTACATTCTGCAATTTAAATTAAGTCAGTACCTCATACGCTTCCAGAATTATAGTGCATAGCAAGGTTTTTCCCTTGGCTGGAAGCTGAAAAAAAAACGTAATATAATACCAAAGGTATATAGATCACATCAAAGCATCAGATCTGACCTTTCGTATAAGTGTATGTATATCTTGTGCACTCAAACAGTCTATCTGATATCCATTCTGAGCTATTTGGAAAATTAGCAAATCTTGTCAAAAAAACTTTCTAGTTCTGGAGCCAAGGACCCCATAGTGTACCTCAGATGACATTGCAGGAGTGTCTATGACCCATTTCTAGACTCCAGGGGTAACTTTTTGAAGTTTTTGGGTTTAAGGGGGCAAAGTCACTTCTTCCACCCAGCCCTGCTCAGAATCGGGTACGATATCAGGTTTTTCCCTTGGCTGGAAGCTTGAAAAAAACTTCAGATAATACCAAAGGTACATAGATGACATGAAAACATCCGATCTGAGCTTTCTAACAAGTATATTTAGGTCCTGGGCACTCACAAAGTTACTGTGATATCCATTCTGAGCTATTGGAAAATTAGCAAATCTTGTCAAAAAAATATTTTTTGACGATTTTTGCTAATTTTCGGTATCAACCCTCATGACTGTTTTCAGGTCCCTGTAGCCACCAGGACCCCATAATATATCTCAGATGATATAACAAGAGTGGCTATGGCTCATTTCCAGCCTCCAGGTACATGTCTGACTCCTATTTGTGACATTTCGAGGTGTTTGGGATCAAACTCATTTTTTCCATTATAGGCCATATAGCTCAGAGTCACATCACATTGAGCTCAGAGTCACATCAAATTTCTAGTTCTGGACCTAAGGACCCCTTAGTATACCTCAGATGACATACCAGGAGTGTCTAAGACCCATTTCTGGCCTCCAGGGATGACTTTTTGAAGTTTTGGGGTTTAAGGGGGCAAAGTCACTTCTTCCATCCAGCCTAAGGTGCTCAAAATCAGGTACAATGTCAGGTTTTTCCCATGGCTGGAAGCTGAAAAAAAAACTTCAGATAATAGCAAAGGTAGCTAGATCAAATGAAAGCATCAGATCTGAGCTTTCTAACAAGTATATTTAGGTCCTGGGTACCCTCAAAGTGACTGTGATATCCATTCTGAGCTATTTGGAAAATTAGCAAATCTTGTCAAAAAAACTTTTTTTGACGATTTTTGCTAATTTTCGGTATCAACCCTCATGACTGTTTTCAGGTCCCTGTAGCCACCAGGACCCCATAATATATCTCAGATGATATAACAAGAGTGGCTAGGGCTCATTTCCAGCCTCCAGGTACATGTCTGACTCCTATTTGTGACATTTCGAGGTGTTTGGGATCAAACTCATTTTTCCCATTATAGGCCATAGAGCTCAGAGTCACATCACATTGAGCTCATAGTCACATCAAATTTCTAGTTCTGGACCTAAGGACCCCTTAGTATACCTCAGATGACATACCAGGAGTGTCTAAGACCCATTTCTGGCCTCCAGGGATGACTTTTTGAAGTTTTGGGGTTTAAGGGGGCAAAGTCACTTCTTCCATCCAGCCTAAGGTGCTCAAAATCGGGTACGATGTCAGGTTGTTCCCTTGGCTGGAAGCTGAAAAAAAACCTTCAGATAATACCAAAAGTACATACATCACATGAAAACATCAGATCTGAGCTTTCTAACTAGTATATTTAGGTCCTGGGTACTCACAAAGTGACTGTGATATCCATTCTGAGCTATTTGGAAAATTAGCAAATCTTGTCAAAAAAACTTTTTTTGACGATTTTTGCTAATTTTCGGTATCAACCCTCATGACTGTTTTTGGGTCCCTGTGGCCACCAGGACCCTATATTATATCTCAGGTGATATAGCAAGAGTGGCTAGGGCTCATTTCCTGCCTCCAGGTACATGTCTGAGTCCTATTTCTGACATTTTGAGGTGTTTGGTGTCAAATTCATTTTTTTTCCATTATAGCTCCTAGATATCAGAGTCACATCAGATTTCTAGTTCTGGACCCAAGAAGACCATAGTATACCTTAGATGACATACCAAGAGTGTCTAAGACCCATTTCTGGCCTCCAGGGGTGACTTTTTGAAGTGTTTGGGTTTAAGGGGGCAAAGTGACTTTTTCCACCCAGCCCAATGTTCTCAAAATCGGGTACGATATCAGGTGTTTCCCTTGGCTGGTAGCGGAAAAAAAACTTTATATAATATCAAAGTTATATATATCACATGAAAGCATCAGAGCTGACCTTTCTAACAAGTGTATTCATATCTTGCGCACTCAAACAGTGTCTCTGATATCCATTCTGAGCTATTTGGAAAATTAGCAAATCTTGTCAAAAAATTTTTGGGACGATTTTTGCTAATTTTCAGTATCAACCCTCCTGACTGTTTTTGGGTCCCTGTGGCCACCAGGACCCTATATTATATCTCAGGTGATATAGCAAGAGTGTCTAGGGCTCATTTCCAGCCTCCAGGTACATGTCTGAGTCCTATTTCAGACATTTTGAGGTGTTTGGTGTCAAATTCATTTTTTCCATTATAGGCCCTAGATATCAGAGTCACATCACATTTCTAGTTCTGGACCCAAGAACACCATAGTATACCTCAGATGACATACCAAGAGTGTCTAAGACCCATTTCTGGCCTCCAGGGGTGACATTTTTGAAGTTTTTGGGTTTAAGGGGGCGAAGTCACTTTTTCCACACGAGGTTGTGGAACTCGGAGCTGGGTAAAAGTTTAGCTTGAGTGCCCTCCCCATGGAGGTCAAAAATGTTATTGCATCAAAATCATTTAAAAACTATATAGGTGTAATTGTAGTGCCCTGAATGCTATATGGCTGCATTTGCACCGTTCTAGGTATTTACAAAATGAATTTCTAACACTTGAAGTCTCCATGAAGTGAAAAATGACTAAGTCCAAAAACTTCACTGGTGCATCAAAGTGGTCAAAAAAGGTCAACATTGGGTTAAAATTAACAAAACATAGTGCTGCAGTGGTCCAATAGCAGGCTAAAGACATAATGAATGACACAGAATGAATAGTTTTACTAAACACTTTGAAAATTCGATTTTCAATTTCAGGGGGACAAGGTCATGGAAGTCATGGAACTCCGAGCTGGGTAAAAGTTCAGCTTAAGGGCCCTCCCCATGGAGGTCAAAAATGTTATTACATCAAAATCTTTGAAAAACTATATAGGTGTAATTGCAGTGTCCTGAATGCTATGTAACTGCATTTGCACTGTTCTGTGTGCCTCCAAAATGAATTTCTAACACTTTTCAAGTCTCCATGAAGTGAAAAATGACAAAGTACAAAGACATCATTGGTGCATGAAAGTGTTTAAAAACGGTCACAAATGCATAAAAATGAAAAAAAAAAAAAGTGCTACAGTGGCCCAATAGCAAGCTAAACACACCATGAATGACCCAGAATGAATATATTTAAAAATTACTTGGAAAATGCTATTTTAAATTTCAGGGGGACGAGGTCACAAAAGTCATGGAACTTCAAGCTGGGTAAAAGTTCAGCTTAAGGGCCCTCCCCATGGAGGTCAAAAATGTTATTACATCAAAATCTTTTAAAAACTATATAGGTGTAATTGCAGTGTCCTGAATGCTATGTAACTGCATTTGCACTGTTCTGTGTGCCTCCAAAATGAATTTCTAACACTTTTGAATGACGAAGTACAAAGACATCATTGGTGCATGAAAGTGTTTAAAAACGGTCACAAATGCATAAAAATGAAAAAAACAAAGTGCTACACTGGCCCAATAGCAAGCTAAACACACAATGAATGACCCAGAATGAATATATTTACAAATTACTTGGAAAATGCTATTTTAAATTTCAGGGGATGAGGTCACAGAAGTCATGGAACTCCGAGCGGGGTAAAAGTTCAAACTTTCCACCCCTCATGGAGGTCAAAATTTTTAATTCATCAAAATCATTTAAAAACTATATAGGTGTGATTGGAGTGTCCTGACTGCAACAATGCCCATGGCAAGACCAGGCGGGTGATTGAGCGAACCTTTGGACTCCTGAAGAGCCTGTTCAGCTGCCTGGACAAGACAGGCGGAGCCCTCCAATACAGCCCACGCAAGGTGTGTGACATCTTCACCGTGTGCTGCATGCTACACAACATGGCAGTGGAGAAGGCCGTGCCACTCTACCTTGATCCTGATGAGCTGGAACATCCACCCGTTGAGGATGAAGGCCTTGCCCAGGATGCCAGTGACGAGGAGGATGAAGATGATATCCGGAGTTACCTCATCCGCAACTTCTTTTCATAATGGTGAGTCATAGCAGCTTTTCTGTAACAGATGGACTCTAGAGTAGCATGGGTAGCATGCTGTGTATGCAACAGACTGTATGCAAGGTCACTTGGATGTGTGTTGTGCAGTGTCACACATGTGCAGTTCTAATGCAACACACATACGTGCTATGTGTGCACTTGGGATGTACAGGTGTTCTACAACATCTGGCTATTCAACAGGACATTGTGATAATGACATTATACAGAACTTGACCCCTTGTGTGCCACTCTCATCCACAGCTCGCCCTGCCTGTTGTCCGTTGGGGTCATCGTGGTCATCCTGCTATTGCTCATTATGATTGCAACGTCAGCCAAATCAACGGAGCATGCATGGACATGTGTAGAAGTCAATTTGGGTAAGGACGCATATGAGGCTGTTTAGCGTTGGTATGTTTAGAAACGTGTGGTACATGTTCATGCGCATGTAGTGAGACCATGCATACATGCAACTACATTATGTTACTTATTACATGTATGCCCACTCCCATGACAGGATATTCACCCCATCTGACTGTCATCTGTTGTAGTTAGAGACTCTGGTGAATGCATCAATGTGAGTAAACATTGCCACTGCAACATTGCAAATACCTTGGGTTGACATTGTGTCAGAGGACACAACCACAGACTCTGTGGGGGATTGCAGCCTCACTGTGTGCATTAGATTGTGACTGGATCCTCACCTCCAGCTTGTGGCCCAGTCCAGTTTGATTACCATGAAACTATGTGATGTGTGTGTGGCCCAGTGTATGTTCCACATGTTAAGACAACTGTCCTGTGAATCAGTTAACATGGATGCATTGCCCCTTGTAGCAGTATATCATGTCACTGTCATGTCGTTACCTCAGTGCAGGTTGAGAATACTGCTACGGCAGCCTTCACAGTGAGTAGCAGTGGTGTTTACATTCACATAATGCCAAGTATGTTTTGCATGTAAAGTGAAATTGTTGGGATGATGCATATGTGATATATTGTGTTGCACCAGTGGAGTGCAGTCATTCACATGAATCTCTGGTCTCGTGCTGCATTCCTGTGTAATGGTAGGGTCACATTATGTGGCTCGGATCAACATCACTAGCACTTTATAGTTCTTCTACCTGCATGTAATGTTTTGCATAGTAATGCTAACTTCACAGATCAAAAGATCATTAGCTTCCTCAACATATGTGATAGTTACAGCTGTTGTGGCTGAAGTCAAGTTTGCCTACATGGCCCTTATGGGTAACCAATATCAGATACAGACATTACAGTTAGCGTAAGTAGCATTTCCATATGTTCCCATTTGTTTGTAAGGTCCACCTCATCTGAGGCAGTGAATGAGTTTTTTTACAACATAGATCTAATTGCATGTTAGCTCAGTTGTGAGCGGTACACATGACTCTAATGGATGACAGACTGTCCTAGGTTTTATGTGTCCGTGTCATAGCATCGGATCTCATGTGATGGCATGATTAATCATCTAAACTTGTCTCCAGTTAGTACACTTCACAGGTGTGAGTGTTACAATGTATCAAATGAGGTATTTGAAATGTCAGTGACATGAGAATGTAATCCTAATGGTTATATGCCTGTGTTTCAGGTCTCCCTCCCAGCAGTTCCCATCCTCTCCTTCCCTCGCCTGATCACCCTTTTGTGTCTGTCGTTTGTACTCAGACCAAGGGGCTATTTGGAGGTGGAACCCTTTGAGCATCACACCACTCTGAAGAAGAAAGGTATGGCTAGTCCTTGACAGGCTTGTAGATATTAGTACTGCTGCATTACAGGTGACATCAATAATAATGTAATTTGGACTTCTTGCCAATGCACATGTATGTTTCATGATGCTCCATGGGCTCACAATGTAAATTATAATGTTGTGCATGACGTCTGACTTCTACGGAATATTGTGCCGCCTTGATGTCAACGCACATGTCCTTCTAATGTGCATCTATACTATTTGTCATTAACTCATCTTATGCTTGTTATTTGTTTACCTGTAAAGTGACCACACACATGGGGTTGGGGAAGGCTAGTATACTATGTTGTGTGTGAGGTAGATGGCTTTGTAGCTGCTGTTTAGCTTTGAAAACACTAGCTGTAGTCTACACATGATGATGCTGTGTGTCCTGTGCCCCACTTGTCCGTAATGGCCCTGATCCTGTGACTGTGATCTTGGTGATTACTGTGCCATTTAATTCTCAGTGACCCTGAGTGAGGCAGACACTCCAGCCTTCACATACACATGTCACTTTGTGGCTTGCCAATGGCGTTGTGGTATGTGCTTGTTTTGCAAGTTGTCACACCCCTCCTGCCGTCATGTCTTCACCCATTGCTGCTTCTGCATACACAGCCACCATGCAGCGCACACCATTCAGGAACACTGACACCTACAGGATGACCCTCCTTCCATCAATTTATGGAGCATGCTCCTGCCACCCTACACACAGACAAAACCAGACATTCAGCATCCTGGTATCACAATGCTTTGGACTCAGCCATTGCTGCTGCTATGCCTGTGTGTGCGACACATACTGGCACGACTATGCAGATTCACATGACATCGGGTCTACGTACCACCAGGTCATGTGCCGTGTCCAGCACACCCCCCCTTCCACGGCACAATATTGTACAGTGTTACCTTGTCAACACCACTATAGCACTAAACTGCTTGGTTACAGTCACGTGGCTGTACACAACCTGCTCACACCACTGCAAAATAGCTGTCACAGTCAGTCCAGTTGCCACATGTAACACACACCATGAGCATGTCTCTTGGGTGTGGTGTGATTTCCCCGTTGTGGTGTAGGTATTTGTCAGACGTGTGTAGTTGTTCTGTATGCGTAGCTACCATTACAGTAGTATAGTACTTGTAGCTACATAGGGGTAGGTCACCTATTCAGGTGTGCTTGTGTAGAGTGCTACAGCCCATTGGCCACAGTCTGTCCTGCCAGCCTTGTCCTGTGCGCCACACATCACATCCACAGTACTGCATCATGCTGATGATAGCTCACATACCTGAGGACACAGTTGTAGGTACTCCCTACGTGGACCACTACTTTTGTGCCACTGATATGTAAACCTCAAAGTGACTCTCCTGCGTCAGCCTGTGTTAGAATTTTTGGGATCCATACCCCCCTCCAGCATTTACTGTCCCACGCAGGTGTGTATTTCCATCCATGTATGTAGTTGATAGGAATTTCTGACCAATGTGTGTCCTCACTCAGATTCTGATCGAAGTGTGAGGCTGACTGCAGTTTGTTGTATACCCTTGCATTTCATACATTTGCACCCACATATCTGTTTATGCTGTTTCAAAGATAACTCACCAAAAGCGTATGAGGTGTAGAATATTTATCGGGTGATATTGTGCAGGAAACGTGAATAGATGCTGTACAGGAAGGGGTGGAATCCAAAGTTCACTGCTGGAGATGAGATGCCTTACAGTTTGAGTCACCAGAGTCCAGGCCACAGTGCTTGGCAACATTGGGCAGACTGTGACCAGCAAGTCCATGTGGGAGAGTCTCATAGGGGATGCTGTTGCACCCAGGGCCAATATGGCAGGTCCAGTGTCCTGGGAGATGTCCATGGCCCACTGCCCCTCAACGTCTTCGCCGTGGACGACCCACCTTCCTTGGGGGACCCTCATGTGCAGGCATGGACGGTGCATGGGACGCTACGTCAGAGGGTACCTCCTCCTCCTCCTTCTCCTCCTCCCTCTCTGTGGCTGGTGTTGCACTTTGCCGTGATGTTGCTGGCCTTGTGACACAGGGAGGGGGCCGCATGTTGGCAGCCATCTGACGTAGCATATGGCAAATGTCCCGATGCACCATCAAGAGCTGAGCCTGGTGTGCCTCCACCCGTCCATAATGCAGGTCTTGCCTGGCTATATGCTCTGCCTGCTGTTGTCTGACCTGGTTGAGGGCCTCCGCAAGCTGGCTTACCTCCCTGGTGTCCCGCTGCTATGCCTCCAGGATGTTAGCGAGTTCAGGCATACCGGGTGCTGCAGCTGACTGTCCAGATTCTCGCCTCCGCCTTCCGCCACTCCCACCACCCTGGCCCACATGAGCACGGCCTGCGCTAGTGGGCACATCCCCTCGACGGGCCCCCCGATTGCTGGCAGGGTGGAGGTCGTCACCAACCTCAGGGGCGCCCGACAAAGGGTGTCCCTCATTTTCAGACTGGCTCTCTTGTGGATCATGGGCAGGGCTCTGACCTGTCTGCTGGGATGTGGTGGGAATGGGTCCGGTGGTTGGCTGAGATGTAGCTGGTTCAGTTGCTGCAGGGGTTTGGGATCCAGAGGAGCCAGGTTGGTTGGGGTCATCCACAGTGCGTTGAGGGATGGCGCTGTTGATGGGGTCTAGGTCCTGCTGAGCCTGGGACTGGGATCCTTCTCCCCCCTGGTTGGGGGGGAGCTCCGCACGTTCCCCTGTGTGTGGGAGAGACAGACACTGTTAAGGCACTATCAAGTGACATCTTGTTTACTTATCCATTATCAGCATCACAGTTCCACAAGCTTTACATTGTTGACATTGTTAAGTTGTGTATGTAGTGGTACACATTTTAAATGTACTCTGGTGTATTAACATTCTTCCTTTGTCTTGTCAATGACTGACACAGCCATTGCTGTGTCTTGTGTTGCCGGCACCACACGTGTTAAGCATTGCTCAGTTTCACGCAACATCCAGGATACGGTGTACATCCTTATGTCTGCGTCATGCATGCACAGAGTTCATATGCAGCGTGTTGCTGTAAGAGACAGAGCATCATTATTTTGCATGTCATCTACTACTTTGGATGTCTTTTGCTGTCTTGTGCTGGCCAAACAATGACAACACCCCTGGACCTGTAGACACACAGTTATAGATCATGGCTTTTGAAATTGGCACTTCTCAAACACGCATCACCTTGTCGATACCCATGTCCATGTCAGTACTTACGTGCATATACAAAGTTCATGAGATGGGACACGTGCATTGTTTGAGAGGCACAATGGACTAGAGCATCTGCTATGTGCATGTATGAGTTGTATGCATATTCGTATGAGTGAGTGTTTTGTTGTGGTACATGACAATTGGGACAGTGTTGCACTCCATTGCCTGTCCCCAGGGGATGACTTTCTGTATGGGGGGGGGTATGACAAGGCATGCTATTACTTTGCTTTGGAATTGGAAGCGTCCATCGTTCATGATTTGGCTGTCCCCTGATGTATCATGCTGCCATGATCGTGTTTTTGTGTTGGTGGCCAGGATGTATGACCTTGTCCTGGTGTTTGTGTTTGCAGTGATCACAGGAGGGACTTGTACTGCCTACACCTGTGCCCATTGTGTACTACAGAGCAGTCCGAGAAGTCTGTCCTAACACAGTACAGTGAGGACTGCAAATGGTGGGTGTGTTGCAGGCACATAGCAGATGACTGGTGGTACTTGTTAGACATCCCTTGACATTATGATCTATGGTGTTTGTAAGGCCTGTGCAGTGCTTAGGTGCAACTGTGTGTGTGCCCAGGGAGCTGCGGTGAGGTGACAGAGGGAGGAACACTGAGGGATGGATACAGAGGGAGAGGGCAACAGTGGGAGAGGGCAACAGAGGGAGAGGGCAACAGTGGGAGTGGGCCACAGAGGGAGAGGGCAACAGAGGGAGAGGGCAACAGAGGGAGAGGGCAACAGAGGGAGAGGGCCACAGAGGGAGAGGGAGACAGGGATGGAGACAGGTTGTTTGTGCTTGCTTGCTTGCTACACTGCCTTACTGTGTCACAAAATATCGCATCTCTGGAAGGTGTGTCCGCAACATGAAATTGATTAGGAGCTGTGGTCTACTATCTTGTGTGATATTTCCCTATCCCTGTACATTGGGCATGGTGCTTGAGCGAGGCCCTGGGACATATGGGATGAGAGCAGCCTCCTACCCTCCACCTTCCCCCCTTTGTGGGTCCCACTTGCAACAAACCACTTTTAGTTGTGTCCTGCTAGGACTCATGGCCACCCACCCCATGCTGCTGGGCATTGTTGTAAGTCCACCCATGTGACATGTTTGTTTTGTACACTCACCAGACTCAACGGCTCCTTCTATTCCATGTACTCCCACCGGTGGCAGCAGGGCCATGACTCTCTCCTCCCAGGGATGGTATACAGGAGGTCTGCGGGGACCGCCGCCTCCTGTGTGGTGTGCAGAGGCGTAGTCCTGGTCCATTTTCTTCTTGACCATCCTCCGCAGCTCATACCACCTGGCCTGGCATTCCTGCCTGGTGTGCCGGATTGCTGCAACAGCATTGACCCAGTCTACAATCCTCTCCCACAGGCGTGTTTTTTCTGCCAGGCTGGTCTGTCTGACCAATGCGCCAAACAGCTGTGGCTCGACTCTGATGACTTCATCTGTAAGTATCTCATTCTCCGGGTTAGTGAACTTTGGATTCTTGGCTGTGGTCATGGTGTGGGGTGTATGTGATTGAGGGTGTGATGGTGTGTATGGATGAGGGTGTGTGGTTGTGATTGTGAAGGGGGTGGTGTGGGTGTAGATGTGATGGTGTATGTGTGAAGGTATGTGGCTGCAATCGTAGGTGTGCTCTCTGTTTCCTCGCAAGAATGGGTATGTTGCAAAGGATGATGGGTTGTATGTGTGGACCCTTTTATTGGTCTAATAGTGGGTGTGGCTTAATTTGAATTGGGGGGGGGTGTTATATGGGGTGGGTGTTGGTGTTGACCTCTGTTTGGCTGTGACCAGGACAGTGATTCTCAATGGAGTGTACACAGGAGACATGTTCAATGTTGTTGTGCGACCTGTTTGGTAAGTCCTTGTGCTGCTTTGGGTGTTGGCGTTATGTGTGCGTGTCGTACTTGTGCGTGCGATCGACTGGGACGAGCCGTTGGCGGTTAGTGCTGTTCGCGTGGGCTGGTTAGGGGGTGTGCGTGTCGTACTTGTGCGTGCGGTCGACTGGTACGAGCCGTTGGCGGGTGGGGGGTTCGCGTAGGGGGGTGTGCGTGTCGTACTTGTGCGTGCGGTCGACTGGTACGACCCGTTGGCGGGTGGGGGATCGCATAGGGGGGTGTGCGTGTCGTACTTGTGTATGCGGTCGACTGGTACGAGCCGTTGGCGGGTGGGGGGTTAGCATAGGGGGGTGTGCGTGTCGTACTTGTGCGTGCGAGAGACTTGTACGGGCCGTTGGCGGTTGGGCCTGTTCGCGTGGGCTGGTTGGGGGGGTGTGCGTGTCATACTTGTACGTGCGGTCGACTGCTACGAGCCGTTGGCGCGTGGGGGGGTTCGCATGGGCTGGTTGGGGGGGTGCGTGTCGTACTTGTGCGTGCGGTCGACTGGTACGAGCCGTTGGCGGGTGGGTGGGTTCGCGTAGGGGGGTGTGCGTGTCGTACTTGTGCGTGCGGTCGACTGGTACGAGCCGTTGGCGGGTGGGGGGGTTCGCGTAGGGGGGTGTGCGTGTCGTACTTGTACGTGCGGTCGACTGGTACGAGCCGTTGGCGGGTGGGGGGGTTCGCGTGGGCTGGTTGGGGGTGCGTGTCGTACTTGTGTGTGCGGTCGACTGGTACGAGCCGTTGGCGGGTGGGAGGGTTCACTTAGGGGGGTGTGCGTGTCGTACTTGTACGTGCGGTCGACTGGTATGAGCCGTTGGCGGGTGGGGGATTCGCGTGGGCTGGTTGGGGGGGTGCATGTCGTACTTGTGCGTGCGGTCGACTGGTACGAGCCGTTGGTGGGTGGGGGGATTCGCGTAGGGGGGTGTGTGTGTCGTACTTGTACGTGCGGTCGACTGGTACGAGCCGTTGGCGGGTGGGGGGTTCGCGTGGGCTGGTTGGGGGGGGTGCGTGTCGTACTTGTGCGTGCGGTCGACTGGTATGAGCCGTTGGCGGGTGGGGGGGTTCGCTTAGGGGGGTGTGCGTGTCGTACTTGTGCGTGCGGTCGACTGGTACGAGCTGTTGGCGGGTGGGGGGGTTCGCGTAGGGGGTGTGCGTGTCGTACTTGTACGTGCGGTCGACTGGTACGAGCCGTTGGCCGGTGGGGGGGTTCGCGTAGGGGGGTGTGCGTGTCGTACTTGTACGTGCGGTCGACTTGTACGAGCCGTTGGCGGGTGGGGGGGTTCGCGTAGGCTGGTTGGGGGGGTGCGTGTCGTACTTGTGCGTGCGGTTGACTGGTACGAGCCATTGGCGGGTGGGGGGGTTCGCGTAGGGGGGTGTGGGTGTCGTACTTGTACGTGCGGTCGACTGGTACAAGCCGTTGGCGGGTGGGGGGGTTCGCGTGGGCTGGTTGGGGGGGGTGCGTGTCGTACTTGTGCGTGCGGTCGACTTGTACGAGCCGTTGGCGGGTGGGGGTTGGCGTAGGGGGGTATGCGTGTCGTACTTGTACGTGCGGTCGACTGGTACGAGCCGTTGTCGGGTGGGGGGGTTCGCGTAGGGGGGTGTGCGTGTCGTACTTGTACGTGCGGTCGACTGGTATGAGCCGTTGGCGGGTGGGGGATTCGCGTGGGCTGGTTGGGGGGGGTGCATGTCGTACTTGTGCGTGCGGTCGACTGGTACGAGCCGTTGGTGGGTGGGGGGGTTCGCGTAGGGGGGTGTGTGTGTCGTACTTGTACGTGCGGTCGACTGGTACGAGCCGTTGGCGGGTGGGGGGTTCGCGTGGGCTGGTTGGGGGGGTGCGTGTCGTACTTGTGCGTGCGGTCGACTGGTACGAGCCGTTGGCGGGTGGGGGGGTTCGCTTAGGGGGGTGTGCGTGTCGTACTTGTGCGTGCGGTCGACTGGTACGAGCCGTTGGCGGGTGGGGGGGTTCGCGTAGGGGGTGTGCGTGTCATACTTGTACGTGCGGTCGACTGGTACGAGCCGTTGGCCGGTGGGGGGGTTCGCGTAGGGGGTGTGCGTGTCGTACTTGTACGTGCGGTCGACTTGTACGAGCCGTTGGCGGGTGGGGGGGTTCGCGTAGGCTGGTTGGGGGGGTGCGTGTCGTACTTGTGCGTGCGGTTGACTGGTACGAGCCGTTGGCGGGTGGGGGGGTTCGCGTAGGGGGGTGTGGGTGTCGTACTTGTACGTGCGGTCGACTGGTACAAGCCGTTGGCGGGTGGGGGGGTTCGCGTGGGCTGGTTGGGGGGGGTGCGTGTCGTACTTGTGCGTGCGGTCGACTTGTACGAGCCGTTGGCGGGTGGGGGTTGGCGTAGGGGGGTATGCGTGTCGTACTTGTACGTGCGGTCGACTGGTACGAGCCGTTGTCGGGTGGGGGGGGTTCGCGTAGGGGGGTGTGCGTGTCGTACTTGTATGTGCGGTCGACTGGTATGAGCCGTTGGCGGGTGGGGGGGTTCGCGTGGGCTGGTTGGGGGGGGTGCATGTCGTACTTGTGCGTGCGGTCGACTGGTACGAGCCGTTGGCAGGTGGGGGGGTTCGCGTAGGGGGGTGTGCGTGTCATACTTGTACGTGCGGTCGACTGGTACGAGCCGTTGGCGGGTGGGGGGGTTCGCGTGGGCTGGGTGGGGGGGTGCGTGTCATACTTGTACATGCGGTCGACTGGTACGAGCCGTTGGCAGGTGGGGGGTTCGCGTAGGGGGGTGTGCTTGTCGTACTTGTACGTGCGGTCGACTGGTATGAGCCGTTGGCGGGTGGGGGGGTTCAAGTGGGCTGGTTGGGGGGGGTGCATGTCGTACTTGTGCGTGCGGTCGACTGGTACGAGCCGTTGGCGGGTGGGGGGGTTCGCGTAGGGGGGTGTGCGTGTCATACTTGTATGTGCGGTCGACTGGTACGAGCCGTTGGCGGGTGGGGGGGTTCGCGTGGGCTGGTTGGGGGGGTGCGTGTCGTACTTGTACGTGCGGTCGACTGGTACGAGCCGTTGGCGGGTGGGGGGGTTCGCGTAGGGGGGGTGCGTGTCGTACTTGTACGTGCGGTCGACTGGTACGAGCCGTTGGCGGGTGGGGGGGTTCGCGTAGGGGGGTGTGCGTGGCATACTTGTGCGAGGGGTACACGTGTGGTATGGTTTGACGCTGCTTGATGCGACCCGATATTTGACGTACAAATCATTGTTTATGTCCGAATACGTTGTTCCGTCCGAATAGCTGTCAGGCTTCTCGTACAGGATCGTACTTGTGTGTTTGTACGGGCTGGTTACGAATCGTACGGTAGGATTCCCGATGCATGTTCGTACGGAACATCGACTGTGATTCGGACGGTTCGATGATATTCGTATGGAAATTGACGGGAACGGATCGGAATTCACAGGTCGGACGTAATTTTCCCAATCGTACGGATTCGGATACGAATGCGATTCGTACGGCGGAATATTTTAACGGATCGGAATCGGCCCCAGAATGTCATTTTAGATTTCCACGTCATGTTATATCAAAAGGAAGACTGAACAGTTTTATGTCATCTTTGTGACATACAATTACAAGAAAGTCTCCAAAAAAACCTACAACTTAAGAAGAAATGAATACTCAAAATATATAAATGACCTAAACCCAGTCATTTTGTCCTTGTGGAATGGTAACATGGATATTCAATACGTTGAGGACAATTCCTTGCTCTTGCTCGATATGTAACATCCTACATAACAAAATCAGAAAAGACGGAATTGAAGGAAATGTGTGTAGAGATTTCCCACGAGAAAAGTCTAAGTAAGAAATTATATACTTACAGTTTGAAGATGTTATCTCATCGAGAAATTGGAGCAAATGAATGCTCGGAATGCTTATCATCTGCAAGTCTATACTCCAAATCTAGAAGAATCATTTGGGTGTGTCTAAGTCCTGCTGCAACATGAAATTGAGTACTTTAATCTGTACAAGAAATTTAATATTTAGCTGAAAAGGACCCAGAAAGTACTGATATTGTGAAAACTAATATGTTGGATACATATTATCCAAATAGAAGTCATCATCTTGAGAACATTTGTCTCTAGGAAGTGCAGCAAAACTATATTTTTAAATGGAATATTACAGAAAACATCAATAATGGTATATATGCCTTGATTGGTTCTAAAGGATGTTTGGTAAAACAAAGAAAAGGACATTTGATTAATCACCGTAAACTGAGTTGCGAAACTCTTGACAAAAGGGAATTTTACTAATTTGCTCTTTCGCAACTTTTCAAGCCATGGCGTTCAGAATTGGATTTACTTGGAGATTTTGAGAGTTGTGAAGATTCCTTCAATGGAAGTAAAAATACTATAGAATGTCCTGTTTTTGCTAATTATGTGAAAATGTTGAACGACGAAATTGAGCAAGAAGCTACAATTGCAGCTGAGATTGCTAGAGACCGTTCTCAAGACAGTCAAACTTCTGCTCCGTTGAGTCAGGATCCACTAGGAGAACCACTTGTTCAAAATGAAGCAGCAACTGCTATGGAAGAGGTGGAAACAGCAATGCATCAAGTTTAAGAAGATTGATCAAACTTAGGAAACTTGGAAGAACAACTAAATGTGTAGCAAACACAAATATATGAGCAAGTGAGAGAACAGATAAACAATGGATTACTTCATGAAAAGAAAGAGTGCTCTTGCTCATCATTTCAACCTATCCGAATGTACGTCAGTGTATAAGCAGGAAAGGAAAAAGTTTTTTACTTAAAGTAATTACAACTTATCTTCAAAAACTGAGTTACATTTGTCTTGTGTTGTCACTGCTGCAACTGGGTTGGCAGCACACACTATTAAAGGAAGTACTTTACATCGTTTATCAATGCTACCAGTAGAGCATGAAAACAAATTGGAATACCACAAACTATCTGGAGAAGCTTGTTGTGGAGTTTCAAGAGTCTTGAAGAAAATGGAACTTCTCATTATTGATGAGGTAAGCATGGTATCAAACTTAATGCTTGCCTTTGTGCATTTAAGAATGCAGCAAATTCTTAAAACAGAGTATGACGTATTATTGGGAGGAAAGCTCATAGTTTTTGGAGATCTACTACAACTTACTCCTGTGAAAGGAAAACCAGTGTTTAAAACATTGGCGAATGAAGATACCATAAGGTCTTTGGGGAGCATTGGAAATGTTAACATTTGGTCATTTTTTGAATATAAGGAACTTATTACAAATATGTGACACTCAAATGATGCTGATTATGGAAGTATTCTTCAAGATGTAAGAATTGGAAAAGTGACTGAACATGGCCAAGAAGCTTTACAGAGACGATTACTTTCCAATTTTTTTCCAAATGAAAATGTTGTTAAAAAAAAAATATATATGAGAATTTCAGAAAACAAATCTGTAATCTGCGTGACTGTTCTATATTCAATGAAGAAATTTTAAAGTTGGAAAATTTAGAAATTATTAAATTGGAAGCTATTGATAAAATAGAACATGAAGGAATCACTATTAGTTTGAGCGAAAAGTTGAAGAGGATATTGGATTCTTTAGAGAAATCGATAAGTTAAACTGCTGGTTTAGAAAAGAATTTATATGCATGTGTAAACCGTAGGGTAATTTTACAACGTAATTTGAATGTGGAAAAAGGTTTAGTAAATGGAGCAGTGGGTAAAATTGTTGATTTCGTTAATTATGTAAATAGAGATGGTACAACAGTTTAGTCATTTTCAGGTCGGTTTTTGATTGCAAAAGATTTGTATGTTCGCAGAAAATAGTTTCCTATTTCTTTGGCGTATGCGGTGACCATTCATAAATCTCAAGGTTTAAGTGTAGATAGTGCTTTAGTAAATATTGGAAGTACCGTGTTTAAAGAAGGTATGACATATGTTGCTTTGTCTCGAGTGGGAACTTTATCTGGATTGTACTTGATTGATTTTGGTGAGACAAAAATGAGTGCAGATGCGAATTGTGTGAAAGAGTATAATAGGTTAAGAAGAGAATATGCACCTAATTTAGGTCCATATTCAGTATTTGAAAAGCGTGTGGTAGGTAGAAAAAGAAGATTTGAGATTATATGTAGTGAAGTTGTAGAAAAAGAAAAAAACAAGATGAATTTGTGATTGCAAGCAAAAAGAAAAAGGACAGTGTTGAAGAGAATGTTGGTTATCAGTTTGAAAATAGTTCTGGTGTCAACTGCTATGCTAATGTAGTTGTTAATGTTGTTGTTTTTTTTTGTTTTTTGGGGGGGTTTTTTATTTTATTTTTTTATTTAAAAAAGGTTTTTATTGGCATCAACACGGATAATCAAAAACATACAAAAAATATATATATACAGGTGGAGTGTACATTAGCGGTTTTTTATATCTACAGTCCATTTGTGGATGCGCGCTCTTTTCGTTTGTTTTCCCTCAGTTACGAGGAGGGAGAGAAGAGGAAGAGAAAGAGGGAGAGAGAGAGGGAGAGGGGGGGGGGTCGTTGTCCTTTACTGGGTTTTCCTCAGGTGGTCGTCGAGTGGGCCCCACATGTGTAGTTTGGCGTTGTGTTCTTTCGAGAAGTTGCCTGTGATGTTGTCTGCCCCTCTCAGGAAGGTGACCCAATTAATCCATGTTTTAAAGTTTGCTTTGGCTGTGTTCTTCCAGTTGGTCAGGATTATTTTAAGGGCTGCTGTGAGGAGTAGGTCTAGTAGCTCTCTCTCTTCTCTACTTTTTAGGTTCGCGGTCAGGTGTTCTGTCGCCAGGCTTACGAAGCTGATTGTTAGGTCGGCTTTGAGCATATCGTTTATGAAGGTGTTGATCTGTGTCCAGAACCTCTTGACTTTCACACAGGTGAAGATGAGGTGTTCGAGGGTACCTTCTTCCTTCTGGCAGTTCCAGCAGTTGCCTGATTCTGCGATGCCGACCTTGTGGAGCTTGGATGGTGTCCAGTAGGCCCTGTGGAGTAGCCAATACTTTGTTTGCGCTAGTTGTGGGGTGATTTTGTTTGTTGTCGCTGAGCTCCACATTTTTGCCCGTTCTATTTCATTCAGTTGCCTGCCCAGGCTCGTTTCCCATGCGTTGGTGGCTTTCTTGTTCTGCGCCAGTTTGGAGGGGCTCAGGAGCTTGTAGATCTTTGCAGTTTGGTGACCTGCTGAGTTGAGGGTTTTCAGGTACTTGATGATGCTTGGCTCCCCTCTGTGTAAGTTCGCTTTCGTTATGGCTGTCTTGATCTTGAGGAAGTTGTAGAGCTCTTGGTTTGGGAGGTCGTGTAGCTGCTGTAGGTTCTGGAACGTCAGCGGTCCTTGCTTGGTTTCCGTCTGCTTGGGAAGGCTGATACCTTTCTCGATCCATATGTCGTTGTGCATTATCGCTCCTTGATAAGTTACCTTTGTGTTGAACCAGATAGACTCCCATGCTGTGCCCCTCAGCTTCTGCGCCATGCGTCTGTCTACTTCCATCAGCGCTTCCTTCGTCTGTTTCAGTATGGCGTTAGTCTTTTGTGGGTGTCTGTTCGCTGTTAGAAGGGCAATTGGCTTGAGCCCTCCCAGGATGTCTTGTTCAACCTCTAGCCATACTGGTTTGTATGTTTGTGTATCGTCTATCCAGGCAATACCCTGTCTCGCCAGGCATGCAGTTTGGTATATTTTGAAGTTTGCCAGATTGAGGCCTCCGAGGTCCCTTGTCACTCTTAGTTTTTTTAGGCTTATCCTTGGTTTTTTGTTTTTCCATAGGAAGACGTTTATGAGCTGGTCTAATTTTTTGTGAAAGGCTTCTGTCATTGGGAGTGGTAGCATTGTTAGCGTGTAGTTTATCGCTGGGGTTATCATCATCTTGATGGTTTCTATTCTTCCCCACCAGCTTATGTATTTTGGTGAGCATAGCTCCAGCCTTTCTTTTATTTTTTTCAGTGTGAGGTCCTCGTTGTGTTGGAGCGTTGATGCGAGGTCCCTTCCAAAGTGCAGTCCTAAGTATTTTAGTGGTTTCGTCTGCCACGCCAGTCCGGAGTCGCCTATGACCTCTCTTGTGGTGTGGACGCTCATTGGCTTGCACTCCGATTTCTCCTTGTTGAGTTTGTAGCCTGAGGCTCCCGCGTACTCTCCTATTGTGTCCATGAGTGCCTTTATTGATGGGGAGGGGTTGGTTGTTGTGATTAGGATGTCATCTGCATACGCCGCTAGTTTGACTGTGTTCTCTTTGATCTTGACGCCTGTTATATCTGCGTTGTCTCTTATTCTGGCTAGAAGGGGTTCTAGGGCCAGCAGGAAGAGGCCGGGGGATAGCGGGCATCCTTGTCTGGTGCCTCTTCCCAGCGTGAGCGTTTCAGATGCGCTCCCGTTTACTACTATTTTTGCCTTTGGTTTATTGTAGAGGGCCATAACCATTGCCGTGTATTTTTTACCCCAGTCCGAATCTCCCCATACAGTTCCTCAGGAAGGGCCACGAGACTCTGTCAAAGGCTTTTTCCGCGTCCATCGCTATCATGACTGCTTGTTCATTGCTCCTTGCTGTGTGGTTGATCAGATGGCACAGTAGCCTTGTGTTGTCCTGCGATAGCCTGTTTTTGATGTATCCCACTTGTGAAGTATTGATGATGTCTGGCAGAACCCTGTTTAGTCTATTGGCCAGGACCTTTGCGTAGACTTTGCAGTCGACATTTATTAGCGAGATTGGTCTGTAGTTCTGGGGATATTGTGGGTCTTTCCCCTCTTTAGGGATTATGGTGATATTGGCCTCGCTCATGGACTCCGTCATCGTCCCGTTCTGGATGCATGTCGAGTACGTTTGTGCCATTAGCGTTTTAATGTGTGTGCCGAAGGTTTTGTAGAACGCTGTGGAGTATCCATCTGGTCCTGGCGCTTTGTTCTGTTTTAGCTGGCTTATGGCTGTTTCGATCTCTTTTTCCGTTATGTCGGCTTCGAGCGACTCCCTCTCCTCCTCCTTGAGTTTTGGCAGATTGGTGTCATTGAGCAGAGTTAGTCCTGCATCCTTGCTCAGGTTCTTATCCTCGGTATACAGCTCTTGGTAGAATTGTCTGAAGACTTCTAGTATTCCCTTGTTTGTTGTGTGGGACTTGTTCGTTTTATCTGTTATTGCTGCTATCGTGTGCTGCCTCTGTTTTGCCTTCAGGTAGGATGCCAGCTGTTTCCCTGCTTTGTTTGCTGCGCATAAGTTGACTGATTTGAACTTTGTTAACCAGGACCCTGCTCTCTCGCTCAAAATCCTGTTCAGTTCGTATTTCTTTTTTGTGAGCAGGGTGAGCGTGTTCTTGTCTGTTATGTTTGCGCAGTGACCTCTCTCCAGTGCTGCTATCTCCTCCTCTATCTCCGAAATTTTCTTGTTTCTACTTCTGTTCATCCTTGATTTGATGTTTATTAGTTTCCCCCTTAGTGTTGCTTTGAGGGCGTCCCATATGATGTCCTTCCCTACTTCGCCATTGTCATTGTGCTTGAGGTACTCTTTAATTGTGGCTTCGATTTCTTTCACGTTCTCTCTGTTCTGGAGGATATCGTCGTTGAGCCTCCACCTTCTCGTTGGGCTTTCGTTGTGTTTGCCACTTAGGGTGAGTGTTATGTGAGCGTGGTCCGAGATAGTTATTGGAGCTATCTCCGTTTCCTCTATGAGGTGCGTGTGGGTGTTGGACATCAGTATGTAGTCAATCCTGCTGTAGGAGTTGTGTGGGTGTGAGTAGAATGTGTACTCACGCGCCGCTGGGTGTTGTAGCCTCCATGGGTCTGCTAGATGCTGTTTGATGCACAGTTCCTTCAGGGTGTTGTTGTTGTTGTTGGAGTAGTGGCTTAGTCTGTTTGGGTGCCTGTCCGTTGCCTGGTCCATTGTCTTGTTCATGTCGCCGGCTATGATCAGGAGGTCCTCTTGGGGCAGGCCGGATAGTTTGCTGTCCACTTCCTGCCAGAATTGTTTATTTTCAGAGTTGGGGCCGTATATGTTGACAACGTGTATTCTGTCGCTCCCTCTTTGGAAGCTCGTTATTAGCATGCGGCCATCCTCGTCTATGTCCGTTGCTTGTGTTATTAGGTTGGCCCTCTTGCTCAGGATCGTTATTACTCCTCTTTTCTTCCCTTTTGCCGGTGAGCAGAGTACTTCCCCTATCCATCTAGCCTTGAGTTGTTTTGCCTCTTCTTCTGAGAGTTTGGTCTCTTGCAGCGTGTATACGTCTCCCTTTAGTTTGGCCAGGTGTTCTAATATTTTCCTGCGTTTGACCGGGTGGTTCAGTCCTTTAACGTTCATGGAGACTATCTTCAGGTCAGTGGACAGGCCCGCTTTTGTTGGGTCTGTCATGGTGGTCTGGTGTTGTCGCTGATGCTTGTTATCTTCGCACGGTCTGGCGCTGGCCTATATGCTCGTTCTCCCTGGTGATTTTTGCGGCCCCCCCCCAGGGTTTGGATGGGAATAGTGAGAGGGAAATAATAAAGGATGTATGTAGAAAAAAGAGAAAGTAAAGGGATTTTTTTCATTGCACCGATGATGGCTGTATCATGTACTGTCCTGTCCACCTGCCCCACTCCCCCCCCTGCCCGCCCCCCTCCCCCGTCAGTAGTAACTCGGGTGTGCGACAGCAAGGATCCTTACACTCCCTCCCCCCCCAAGTCCTAGCATAGTCTCTGCTGTTATGTTGGCCCCCAGCTCTAAGAGTCTCTTTGTGGAGATGGGGGAGACCCTGTGATCAGGCGTTAGCTTGAAAGGATACGGCTGTTGTTGTTGTCCCCCCTTCTTTCCGTGGGAGCGGTGGCACTACTGAGGTAGCTGCTGTTGCTTTTGTGTGTGGTTGTCTGAGGTAGATTTGCTCGTTTAAGTTCAAAGTTGCGCGTGCACGTTACACATCGATTCCCTATCTGAGGTAGGTTTGTTCGTTTAAGTTCAAAGTTGCGCGTGCACGTTACACAGCGATTCCCTATCTGAGGTAGATTTGTTCGTTAAGTCCAAAGTTGCGCGTGGATGTTACACAACGATTCCCTTTCCTATTCCTCTCCTTCGTTTGTTTCATCCGAGGATGCTCTTCGCTTCGCCCCCGGGCTTGGTAGCTCCATTTCTTCTGGTGCCGGGCCTTGTAGGTATCTGTGTAGGTCGTTGGGGTCGTCGAAGATTCTGCTTCCGTGCCTGTCTGTCACTCTCATTTTGGACGGGCCCGCAAACGTGAAGGCGATGTTCTTTTTTCGCAGGTGTTCCCTCTGGGCTAGGAAGCCTTTCCTCACTTCCACTGTTAGTTTGGAGAAGTCTTGGGTGATTGTTACTTTGCTTCCGTTTACCAGCATCGGGCGGCCCTTCCTGGCTACGGAGAAGATCGCTTCGGTGTGGTTGTCTCTTAACGGTTTGCATATGATGGGCCTGGGGGCGTTGCTGTTCGCCTGTTTTCTGGCCGGTATGCGATAGGCTTTGGTGATCTCGAGCGGTTTTTCGAAACTGAGTCCGGTGAGCTTAGGTATTAGAGTTTCCAGCATTAGGGCGCATGCCCCCGGTGTCTCTTCCTCCTCCTCGGGTACCCCCAAGAGTCTTATGTTCCCTTTGCGGCTCCTGTCCTCCTGCTCCGCCATGGCCTTTTGTAGTGCAGTGGTTCTCTTTATAACCAACCCCAGGTCCTTGTGTGTTATGTTGGCATTATCCTCCAGCTGGCTTATTCTCGTCTCTGCCTCGTCTATTCTCCCGTTGGCTTTGCTTTGCTCTGCTCTAATTGCTATTAGTTCCATCTGGATGCTATCCACCGTTTTTTTCGTGGCTTTTGCCAGCTCGTTTCCTTCCGTTATTTTCTTCAGGAGGGTGTCTAGTGTGATGGTCCCATCACCCTGGCCGCTGCGCTCCTTGCTCGGAGAGGCGGGGGTTTCATTCTTGCTCTTTTTCAGGTCATTTGTGCCTTGTTTCCCGTCTCTCCCTGCCATGGCGACGATGCCTCCTCTGGCCTGATGAGTCTTAAGTTTCCCTTCTGTTAGCTGTTGTCTTGTGGCGGCTTTGTTTTCCCCCTTTCCTTCCTTGTTCCTCAGGGTACTTATTGCTGTTAGGGGGTTGTCTCTGAACCTGGGTGGCCACTTGACCACTCTGGTTTTTGTCCTGTACTCCTCCAGCCTCTTGCGGTTCTACCCCTTGTCCTGCCTTTTTGCGCTCTCTCAGGCTTTAAATCTCGTATCTCTGCACCCTCTACTGCTTCTGTTGCGGGTTCGTTTGGGATAGGCTTGGCTGTGGCTTGGTGTTGCCGCAATTCCCTTGGCTTCCCCCTTCCGCACCTTGCTTCTGCGCGCGCGTGCCTGTAGCTCCGCGTCTGCTGTCTGCCCACTGCCTCTGCCGTTGATCGCTCTCTGGGGGTGGCTCCGCACCGGGTGGATGTCCCCCCCTGCTGCCCCGATAGCTCGTGTGGCGCTTCTGTATGTGCCCCTCGCTTCACCTTCACCAAAATGGCCGCTGCTCGCTTCAGCACTTCTCTCAAGATGGCCGCCTCCCTTCTGTACCACTTCCTCGTGGTTGCACTGAGCGTTCCCTCTTCGGGCTCTTTTGTTTATTTATTTCCCCCTTTGCCGCCGGCGCTTGCCTTCAACTGGCTGATTCGGCCCCGGGCGATTCTCCCGGGCGGCTCGGTGGCTGGCTCCGCGCCTCCCGGCTGCCGCTTTCCCTTTGGCTTCTTCCGCCCTTCTTCCGCCCCCTGCCCCCTGTTCGCGCTCGTCTCTGCCGATCGCGCTCTTACTTGCGGTCTTCCCTCGCGCCTTGGAGCGCTCCGCTTGGGGGACGAGCCTTCCTCGCGGTGTGGTAGCCCCTCGCTTCTACCCACACCAAGATGGCCGCCTCGATTCCTCGTCTGTGGGCAGAGGGGGGTGGGGGGGATATTTCTGCTCGCCGCCTTACATACGGTGTCAGCGGGTCCTTCTCCCTTCTATGGGCCTCGGGGGGGTCCTCGCCTGAGGTCGGGTGCTTCTTACTTGGTGTCTCGGCGGTCCGTTCACTTCCTCTCCGAGACGTCCGCCATCTTGCGCCTTCTCCTTCTCCTCTTGGCTGGCTTCTTTTTTCGCTTTTTTTCCTGCTTCTGGTGGCAGCACCCCGACTTGGCTCAGCTCTCGTGGTGCCCCTTATGTTCATACACCTCCTTTCTCGGTTGTTGTAGCGCTCCTCCGCGTTTTGTCCTTCTTGCTCGCCGTTCTTTGACTCGGGGGGTCGGGAGCTCCGGACTTAGGTCTGCTTCCCCCTTGCCATCCAAGCCACGCCCCCCAATGTTGTTGTTTTTTTTAAAGCTTGCAACAGCAAATTGTTGAAAATCGGGAAGAAAGATTCTGTTCATTGTTGTATTCTGTTGAGAAATGTAGTAGTGAAATAAGTTAAATACAAAGTTTTTTTGATATTCGAAATGTTTTGGACATATGTTCTGTTTGTACTCAATTTATGCAGAATAGTCAGCAAGATTGTCGGGAAATTCTAATGTATATGCTTGTTGTATTAGAAGATGAAGGTATAGCTATTGAAAACCTTTTTGGCCTTTCTTATAAATGGCAACATGACTGTGATAATTGTTTGTTTACATGTAGCACTAACATAGACACTGAAAGATTTATATATTTGACTTTACCAGACTGTGAATCAGTGTCTTTTAACAAGTTAGAGGAGCAAGTCAAACAATGGAGTGTAGCCAATGTAAATCAGAAATGTCATGAACATTATTTATACAAAGATATGGACATTATGTAATTTTACTGCTGCAGCGTTGTAGAGCTGATGGATGGAAATTGGAAACTTTAATTAATAATTATTTTAGCTACTCAACTATCAATATCAGGAAGAACATTTGTAGCTGTAGCAATTATTTTTCATGATGGACCTTCTACAACATCTGGACATTACACTGTTTATTTAAAATGTCTGAAAGGTTGGATACATTGTAATGATAGTCAATTGCTTTTTAAACAACTTTTGCCTAAAGAGTTACCAAATTCTTACCTTATATTTTTGAAGCCAAAATTTTAGGAACACAATTTGGCCTTTCTGGATTACTGCTGTTAAGGTAGGTTGATCTGGTGTTGAAGAGTAATTTGTAAGTGAGGGTGAGGAGCTTGAAGTTGATTCTCTTGTTGGCGTGAAGCCAGTGTAGATCTGTCAGGTGGTGGGTGATGTGGCTGCGCAGGGGACATTGATGATCAGTCGGGCGGAAGTGTTTTGGACTTGTTGTAATTGTTGTAGGTGTTTGTCCGAGTTGAGATTTAGAGAGTTGATCCTTATGCAGTTGGTAACGTCTTTCGGTCGTATGTGGCTCCTTGGTGATGGAGAAGATGATTTGGGTTTCATTGTCTTAGCAGATAATGTTCAGGTTGTGATGGCGTGCCACTTGTGTGAGGGTGCCATGTAGATATTGAATAGCGTCAAGTTGAGGGATGAGCCCCTGGGGACGTTGCAAATGATGTCGGTGGTTTTGGATCAGAAAGGAGGGAGACGGATGGTGAGGATTAGTAATGAAGAACTTCTGAACTAAGAATTTTAGATATACTATTATGCCATGAGGAAAAGTATGTAAAACCATTAAGGACTATTTGTTGAATATTTTTTCAGCCTATATTTGTAAGTAACTTTATTTCAGTGTAAAAAAATGAATGGTAGTGCGTTGTTATTTTAAGATTGTTTGGGCTATCTCATAGTTATGTAAGAAATTGCGGTTAGAAATAAATATTTTACATATGTTTTATTTATATTGTTTAGATTGTTATTGAGAATGTTGAATGTTTTTTTTAAGATAATCTTATTGATTGTCTTTTTTTGCCCGCTGTTATGTGATGAGTACTATTGAACTCACTGTTTCCAGTGAAATTCAATATATTCTGAGAACAGCACAAAAGGCAAATGAAATGCTTTACAACTTATTTTGTGTTGTAAAAGATATATTGTAACTGTATGTTTTTTGACTTGCACAGATGCTAATTTTATAATATATAATTTTTATATTATTTATTATTTTGAAGGTAAGTATAAGTAACTGTTAAATATGGTCGATGGGATGTGCTTCTACAGAGCTGAAGTAACAAAACATGGATGGAGTACATTAATGTGTAAAGATAGTTTGTATCGTTTAAAGACATTTGAAAAAATTAAAATATATATACTGAGTGTACCAGTATTTTTTGCATTTTACTACAACACATCTCCTAGTTTGGAACAGGTAAGGTGAATAGACATATTGTACTTTTTTTTAGTACAGCCTTCGTTTTTTCCTATAGTGATTAGGAGTGACTGGTTTGAAAATGTAAGAACATTTTAAAACTGAACATTCATATAAATAATTGTATTTATATAATCTTATAAAGTAGTTGAAAATGATATTTGTATAATATTTTTTTAAAGATCAAAATAGTTGATGAAGCCTGTTTTGTGTAATGTAATAGGAAAAATGATAAAATGAAGTGTTTATGTTTTTGTACAAGGACCTACAACTTAAGAAATTCACTATGGAAAAACAACATGGAAGACTGTTTCAAATTAGTAACACTATCATAGAAAAGCTAAACATACCTTTCTTGGGTAGCGAGAATGAAGAGGAAAAAAATAGTGCTGCAGATATCAGCTGTGATTTCCTAGACAAAACCATGAATGCTGATTTTGTGGAAGCATTAGATGACATCGAGTTGGATCATATGACTTTTGAAATTGATAAACAGGAAAATGAAATACCTGATGAAATTATTTTAAAAGCTCTATTAAATTATGAGATGTTACAATAGTGCATTTATTATTACATAATAATAATGGTTTGAGACACTCTTCTTGCAGAATTGTTATCATTAAGCTAGTACCCAAGTACTCATGGTGCAAAGTGGGCATTAGGGCATGGACTGCTTCAAACCCCTATAGACTATGCATGCACTCTTCTATGCACCGACAAACTTGTCTTTTATAGCTTATATTTCCTAGTCTATATCCTTACACTTCCAGCAAACTCTCTGTGATTGCTGATTGTAGTGAGCCATTCAGTAGTATGTGCTTATCTATGCACTCTGCTAAAACTGAAGCAGTTATACATTGAGCTGGACACTCTCCTTGCAGAAGTGTAATTATTCAGTCAGTACCCAAGTACTCATGCAGTAAAGTAGACCTTAGGGCATGGACTGCTTCAAACCCCTATTTACTATGCATGTACTCTTCTATGCACCTGCAAACTTGTTTTTTATACCTTCAATTCCCCTGTCTGTATCATTAGACTTTCACCAATCACTCTCACACTACTGTTTCCATATTGTAGCTAGCCATTCAGCAGTTTTTCCTTATATATGTACTGTGGTAAAACTGAAGCTGTTATAAATTCAGTCAGGCACTTTCTTTGCAGAACTGTAATCATCCTCTCAGTACTTAAGTACTCATGCATTAAAATAGGCCTTAGGTCATAGACTGCTTCAAACTCCTATAGACTTTCCATGCAGTCTTTTATGCACCGGTAAACTTGTCATTCATACCTTCAATTCCCCAGTCTGTATCCTTCCACTTCCAGCAAACACTATCACACTACTGTTTCAGTATTATTTTGAGCCATACAGCATTATGTGCTTATCTATACACTGTTCTAAAAGTGAAGCTGCTATAAATTCAGGCAGGGCAGTCTCCTTGCAGAATTGTAATCATTCAGCCAGTACCCAAGTACTCATGGGGCAAAGTGGGCCTTAGGGCATGGACTGCTTAAAACCCCTACAGACTATGCATGCATTGTTCTATGCACCGGCAAACTTGTGTTTTATACCATCAATTCCCCAGTCACTATCCTTACACTTTCAGCAAACACTCTGTGATTGCTGATTCAGTATTGTTCTGAGGTATTAAGCAGAATGTCCTTATCTATGCACTGTGCTAAAAATGAAGCTCTTCTATATACACAGTCATGCACTCTCTTTGCAGAACTATAATCATGCAGTCAGTACCCAAGTAATTATGGAAACAAGTAGGCCTTAGGCCATGGTCTGCTTTAAACCCTAATGGACTATGCTTGCAGTCTTCTATGCACCTGCAAACTTGCCTTTTATATCTTCTATTCCCCAGTCTGGATCCTTATACTTTGAGCAAACACTCTGTCATTGCTCATTCAGTATTGTACTGAGCTATTCAGTAGAATGTCCTTATCTATGCAGTGTGCTAAAACTGAAGCTCTTATAAATTTAGTTAGTCACTCTCCTTACAGAACTGTTATTATCCTGTCAGTACCCAACTGCTCATGGAGCAAAATAGGCTTTAGGACATGGACTTCTTTAAACCCCTATAGACTATGCTTGCAGTCTTCTATTCACCTGCCAACTTGCCTTTTATACCTTCTATTTTCCAGTTTGTATCGCTACACTTTCACCAAACACTCTCACACCACTGTTTCAGTATTGTAGTGAACCATACAGCAGTATGTGCTTATCTATACACTGTTCTAAAAGTGAAGCAGTTACACATTCAGCTTGACACTGCTTGCAGAACTCTTATCATCCAGTCAGTACCCAAATATTCATGTAGTAAAGTAGGCCTTAGGCCTTTAATTACCTAGTCTTTATCCTTATACTCCCTCCAAACACTTTGCCACTACTGTTTCAATATTGTAGTGAGCCATATAGCAATATATGCTTATCTATGTGGAGAAGTGTGGCTCAATGGTTAGAGTGACAGACCCTGATGCAGAGGTCTAGCCCGGGACCAGGGTTCAATTCCCCGCCTCGGCGGGTCTTGAGCTCAAAACAAAATTCCACGGACCTGATAATTCTCGCCTTGGTGCCTATTCCAATCATGGAGTCCCACTCTGCAACTCTGGGCAATAGCTTGCTTAATCTCCACAACGGCCCCCACAACGCTAAGGATGCCTGGCCTCCACCTTGGGGGTGCCCAGGAGTGGACATCTCACAGGGAAAGCCAGGATGGGTTCCACAGCGGTATTCGTACAAGCGCCTTGAGACCCTTGCGGGTGGTAGTGCGCTATACAAGTATCAATTTACATTACATTTACATTTACATCTATATATTGTACAAAAAGTGTAGAAGTTATACATTCAGCTCTACACTCTCCTTGGAGAAGTGTAATCATTCTGCCACTACCCAAGAAGTCATGCAGCAAAGAAGGACTAAGGGCATGGACTGCTTCAAACACCTATAGATAAAAAACATCTGCAACTTGGCTTTTAAAATTTGCATTGCCCAGTCTGTATCCTGACACTTCCTCCAAACATTTTGCTACTGCTATTTTAGTATTGTAGTAAGTTATACATCAATATGTTCTTATGTATGCACTGTTCTAAAAGTGAAGGTGCTATATATTCAGCTAGACAATCTCTTTGTAGAAGTGTAAGCATTCGGTCGGTTTCCAAGTATTCATGCACCAAAGTAGGCCTTAGGGCATAGACTACTTCAAATCCTTATAGACTATGCATTCACTGTTCTATTGTGGAAAAGTAAATTTTGCCATGTTCTGTGTCCCTACGCCTCATCCATCATATGTTATGTGTGCATGACCAATATGCATATGTTATTCCCCATATCTGATTACTGACGCAATTATAGTTGTGTCCACCTCTGATATGTCATTTTCCAGTCCTCGTGAATAATACGAATATCAGGCCTATGTAAAGTTATGTTGCCACGTTTCCCAGTGTACACGTTATTTCATTATAAAGTCCCCGTTTCCAGGCCTCAAAAGGGCCCGGACCACAGATTCAGTTCCTGTCTCCTGAAAGCCTCGCTGAGGAGCGATACAGCCCCCACCTGTATCCTCGACCTTTCACTTACTTCCTGCCTCGCAGTGCCCGGTGTAGCTTGGCTCTGCCTCTGAGTCTGCCAAAAGTATGTTATAGTTCCAGTTATCAGTTCAGTCCTCCTTTTCTGCATTCCTAAGCTACTGAACTGCATCAATAGTTTCCGTCATTGTCTAGCCTATTCGGCTCCACGTTAGAGAAATACTGTATTTAATGGTCATTTAATATTCTTCATCACGCACTACATGTAGAATAATGCATGGTCCAGTCCTAGAGTCGAGTTAGCTTTTCCCCTCATGACTTCTAGTTTATATCAACATGTTCCCTAAACATTAGATACCAGATAGGGTTTAGGTACATGTCGCTCCGACCCTCCAGACTCTAGTCTCTGCTCCTAGCACAGAGTTCGTAGCCCCCAGCTTCTCCTAGTAACACGTCATTGCCAGTTTTCGCGCACCATTAGGTTAGAGGTCCCGGCTCCTTAGGTAGCCCCCTCCTATGTTTCCGCCCCATTTCATGACATATTCTGTTACGTTTGCATCACATGTCTATGTATACTCCCAGTTACACCTCTTTTTACTGTTATCTTTCGCGACTGCCACGCGTCACGCCTTCTGCTCTACCCACTGCTACGCCTACTGCAATGTAATGCTATGTGTTTGCGCTATGTATATAAGTCAATGTATTGTTATTAAAAGTTAGCGCGCTCATCCCAGACCCGGCCCCAGCAGCTGCTGGGTCATCCCATGCAGGTTGTCCTGATCCCGTCCTTATGCTGTAATAAACCTGCAGATACTCCTACTACCTCGAATCTTGACTCTTATTTTATTGAGCTATCTGTTATTCATTCATTCATTTAAAAATAGATCCGGTATTATTTATTTATATACCACATAATGGCGCCCGAATGGGGACTTGCCCTTTCCCCACGCGTCGGTGAAGCCACGCCGACCCCCTGACCCTCTGCAGCCGTGACGGAACCATACCGGCCACGTGCAGATATTTCTGCTTCAAGTATCCCTCAGGCCCACGGAGGAGACGGAGGAGGCGGTCCAGCATCCGAACGAGACGGTGGAGGAACGCGGCGAGTCCCGACCAGAGCCCAAGCCGAGAGTCCAAGGTCCGAGGTATCCGGAGGCCCACCCGTAACTGAAGTCCGAAGTCCGAAGTTCGTCGTCCGTTGTCCAGTCCAGTCCGAGGCCTTCCGTTTCGTGCTGCCCGGTGAGTACCATTGCTGGGGTAGTATCTAGACAGGACCAATCTAAATTGACTCCTGGTCCGTGGGTTGGTGGTGCCCAGACTCACAAACGAAGTGTTCACCTAGGTGGATACGGGTCTTGATGCGTCCCTTTATGGGACCGGTATGTTCCGTACTGTTACAGCAGTGCATCCAGTAATTCTAGTCTGTTCCGTTCTCGAGGAATTCTGTTCTGTTTCTGTTCTCAGTATTTCAGGTAATATTCTGTTCGAACTGTTATTTATAATGTTCTTTATGTATTTTAATGTTGTGGTATGAGTGCGATGTGATTTCGTGTTTCATTGTGTATTGTATTGTGTCCAGATTACAGTTCAGTCATGCCGCTCTTTTCCAAGTTAATTAATTAATTAATTAATTAATTAATTAATTAATTAATTGTGGGTTTATATAGCGCTAGAATCAACTCCCGGAGGAGTATCTCCGCGCTTCGACCGCTGGGGAACCCGTCCTGGCTCACCCTGAGAGATGGTCCCTAATGGGTATCTCTAAGGTGCGACCAAGCATCCCCGGCGGTCTGGGGGGCCGTTGTGAAGATGAGGCAAGCTAATGCCCAGAGTTGCCGAGTGTGGTCCCTGACTGGAGTAGGCACCGAGGCGAGAATTATCGAGCCCGCTGACCCTGGTCCACGACCCTGCCGCGTCGGGAATCGAACCCTGGTCCCGGGCCGTCCTCTGCTTACGGGTCTGCCGCCTCTAACCAGTGAGCCACACCACTTCACTGTTACGTCAGTTAAAAACTAGAAAGGGTCTGTTAGAGGAAGCAGTTCCTGTCCCGCCTAGGGACAGTCCAGGTCACTTTATGTATCAGAAACATGGCATAAGCGCCATAATGTATCTAGATTTATGGGTAGAGTATACCAAACAGTTAGAAGAAAAGTATAGATGGCCCGTATCGGGTACATGGGATGCCGAATGTATCATGCGAGTAGAAGAAGCATTATGGAAAAAGAAAGCCAGACAGTCACAGAAAGATGCCATCGAGTTATGGCGTAAAGAAGCTCATAGAAGAACGGAAAAGGAAGTCAGAAAGTCAGAGTTAAGTAGAGAATCCCAAGAACGAGCCCAAGAAAGAGAATTAATCGAGATAGGTGAACAAGTCAATACCGAACAGTCAGACAGACAGAGGCATGCCCTAATTAAGGGTATGTATCCTCTTCTTGCCGAAGGTTTGCCAAAAGCGACCCCAGAGGCATCCAGTAATTTCCCGCCGCCATTAGTTCCGACCAAGCTACGTCACAAACAGACCGCAGCTGATATTTTTATTTCGTCCTATTTGGACGACACAGTCCCCGAATATGCAAATCCTGTTCGCGCTCCGCCAGTCCCTGTAAACCAGGCACTTCCCGCTCCTCCAGACACCGGAGTACCTGTTACGGTACCCCCGGTCCAGTCCGCCATACAAGTCCAGCCCACGTTACAATTACCGACTCTGCCAGGACGAAGAATGTCAGTCGACGATTCCAGTTTAGGGGCCGCGGGAGGAGGTCTTCCTCAAACCCCGCCGCCACACAAGCGTTTATCAGCACTCGAATTACATGCTCAAGCATCACAGCGTACTCCTAAAAGTAATAAGTCTGTCACAGAAATCAGACAAGCCCTTGGCGAATGTGTCTATGATCCAGTCCCAGGCGAGTATAATATGGTTTTATATTCCGTACGTGTAAGGAGAGTGACCGAGTATCTAGTCACCTTACCGAATATGAAAGAAGACCTAGACAGAATATATCGTTTCATCCGTACAGGGGATGATCCAGAAAGTATTGGCGAGATTATGTCTCAAAGGAAAGCCGAGATTCAGCTCATGATATTAAAGTTCCTGATCAATTGTCTAATAAGAGAACAAGATTACCCGTCTAAAGATCCCGCCGAAATGAGAATCCTGACAAGGTGGAGTGATAATATAGCCGAGGGTAAGCACAAGACCGTCGGTGCCATGGAGAGTATGTACAAGAAAATTCGTAAAGAAATAATAAGGTTACACGAACAGCGTAAAGCAGCACAAGTAAGCGAGAAAGAAAGCATCTCTGATCCTGAAGAGGAAGACGAGAATTCCGCCAGAATAGCGTATGTAGGAAAATCTAGATTTCCAGATCGCCATTTACGTCTAGAACACAAGTCTATTTGTCATCATTCAGCGCCAGAACAAGGTTCTCTAGAACAAGTATTCCAAACTACCGATCACATTCTGAAATCACGAATCGGTTATAGCGAATTAAGTACCATGCATGAACAAGAACTAGCCCGATCAGCAGTCCGATGGATTACTGATTCTACCACTTTCCCAGACGAAATAGTGGCACAAATGTTTCTGAAACTGCCCCCAGCCGAGCAACGACTGGTGGGTATGTATATGATTCAGCACCTCATCACTCTGTATGAGGGTCAACATTCTGACCCAGGCCCGTTACACGATGTCCTGAACGAGTTACTCCAGTATAGATGGAGAGGTCTAGGTACCGATTTAATTAGTGTCATTCTAGAACAACGCCACAAATATAGAACGTTTCTGAACCCGCATTTTGTTCATGTCTCACCCCCAGAAAATAAGCCATTCTACATAGACAGACAGAATCCGTTACGAGAAGTCCACCCAGTCCAAGGGGCGGGTGGCGTAATGCAACGAGTGTTTGTATACACTCCGATTTCAAAGATGGAACTTCTTGAAATGAAGAAATTAATTCCCTGTCATGACAAAGATCCAGCAGGGTTCCATAGAGAATTAAAAGACATGCTCCGTATGGGAGAATACACTTACCCAGATATCATTAAAATGTTAAAAGTCCTGTTACCCGCAGGGGTGTATGAAAAGTTAAAAGAAAAAGAATGGGAGGTGGGAGAGAAAAAGATCGATTGGACAGCTCTAGAAGCTGAAGACAAGGCACGAGTACCAGGTACCGGTCTTGGAGATAAATGTAAAGAATTACCAGAATTATTGATTCAAGTTTTACCCAGATTATTGACAACAAGGAAGGAAGACTGGGATGCAATCTCAGCCTGTAAACAGAAACAAGATGAAGATATTAGTGATTTTTATTCTAGATTTGAAAAATGTTTCAGTATCAACAGTGGTCTCAAGACAAGTAGTGAGTCATACCCTCACCTTTTCGTTACCAAATTAGTCGAGAATTCAAGTCCACAAATTAAAAACCGAGTTTTGAAAGTCGAAAGCACCTGGCAAGCAAATACCCCGTCCCAGATGCTCCAGATGCTCCAGTATCACCAGAATAGAATCAGGGAAGAGCAAGAACACGAAAGAAAACGTATGAAAGACACGAAAATGAAAGTACTAGTTGCACAATCTGTTCCTCAAGACAGTCAGAAGAGGGGTCCGAATCAAGCCAGTCATTCTGCAGCTCCCGTTAAAGGGAACTGCAATTATTGTAAACAGCCAGGTCATTTTATAAACGAGTGTGCAGTTCTAAAACATAACATAGCTACTGGTAAGACTAAAGAAAGACCACGTCCGCCTAGACAAGAACAAGTTTCACAGATTCCTCAGCCACAGAATGCACAACAGACAGTTACAGCACCGCAGCCTATTGCTGCAACACAGCACGTTACATCGCAGATGTACCAGTATGCGCAGTCTGAATATCCAGAGTACCAGTCATATTCATGAAACAGCCTAGAGAGGGAGGTAGGCTTGCCTCTCATCGAGATTCCTGTAGATCAAGAAGGTCCCTATGTTCACAGTCAAGTATTAGGGAAAGACAGAAAGTTTTTGATCGATACAGGGGCAAGTAGGACCACAATTAGTCATGCCGAAGTTCCAGGGGCTCCGCTCTCAGGCTCAAGAAATGTTTCCCTTGGATTTTCAGGAAAGCCAATAGTTAATGAGATATCAAAGCCAGTCACTCTAGAAGTAGGTCCATTGTCCCGTACTACTGATCTGTTACTTACTAAGTCATGTCCAGAAAATCTATTAGGCATTAAGACACTGAAAGAATTAGGTGCAGTTATTTGCTGTTCCCCAGAGGGAATACGTCTGTTCCTACGTGACTTTAAGGGTCACTATGTATTACGAGATTTTGATTCAAGATTGTCTAATGTTCCGCAGCATCTATGGGCGCAAGGTCCAACTGATGTAGGTTACATGCAAATCACACCCCATCGTGTGACTCTCAAGCCAGGTGTAGTGTTACCCCGGATCAGACAGTACAGATTGCCACCTGAGGCTGTAGCAGCCTTATCCAAAATTATTGACGAGCTCATGGCTCAAGGAGTAGTTGTAGAAACTGACTCCAATGTATGTAATTCTCCGATCATTCCAGTCATGAAACGTACTGATCCGAATGCACCCCCAGTATATCGATTGGTGATTGATTTACGAGAGCTTAATAAATGTATTATTCCTCAGTACCCAGTTGTCCCAGACATCTCATCCCTGTTAACAGCCATTGATTCCGAAGCCATGTTTTTCACTGTCATTGACCTCAAGAATGCATTTTTTAGTGTTCCAATTCATCCAGACAGCCAGTTTCTTTTCGGATTTTGTTTAAATGGAAGGAGCTATATGTTTACACGCGCTCCTCAAGGTTTCACAGAAAGCCCTAGTATTTACAGTCAAGCACTCAAGAGACAACTAGACAATATTCACATGCCAACTGACACTGCCCTGCTCCAGTATGTCGATGATCTACTGATCACAGCCCGTTCTGAACATGACTGCGAGCGAGCATCACTTACAGTTCTGTATTTCCTTGCTGAGATGGGGCACAAGGTGTCACCTTCGAAGCTTCAATTCTGTGTCCAGCAAGTGGTATACTTAGGACACTTGCTGTCCAAGAGGGGTAGGCAGTTGACACCAGACCGTATCCAGTTAATAGCGAGTCTTCCCCAGCCCAGAACCCAGAAGGAGGTACGTGCTTTTATCGGCCTTACTTCTTATTGTAGACAATGGATTCCTCAGTATGCATTTCTAGCCAAGCCACTGATACAGTTAACGACACAGGAGGCAGCCGTATCGACTGTCCTCCCTTGGACATCTGAACATACACTTAGTTTTAACGAGTTAAAGAAAGCTTTATGCCAAGCTCCAGTTCTAGCTACACCGAACTACAGTAAGCCTTTTACACTTTTCGTTACTGAACGCGAAGGTACAGCATTATCTGTTCTCACACAAGATCAAGCAGGACAATACAAGCCCTGTGCTTATTTTTCGAGCACATTAGATCCAGTCGCCCAGGCGTTGCCTGCGTGCCTCAAGTCAGTTGCAGCCACAGCACTAGCTATCAGACAAAGTGATTCCATAGTTTTAGGACATACTCTGACAGTACAAGTCCCACATTCAGTGGAAGTTCTTTTAAACCGAACACAAACACAGCACTTGACAATTGCACGTTTAACAGGTTATGAATTGACACTGTTCCAGCCACACATAGAAATTAGACGCTGCAACGTTCTGAATCCTGCTACACTGTTACCATCAGTTAATTCAAATCCAGACCCACACGACTGTGTGGAAGTAGTTAATATTACGACAAAGCCAAGACAAGATCTGACAGACATTCCGTTACCAGATCCCGACCTGACACTTTATGTGGATGGTTCATGTATGAGAACTAGTACAGGAGAACTAGTCGCCGCGTATGCAGTGACTACTGACACTGAAGTTATTGAAACACACCGTATTGATACCCTGTCCGCTCAAGCAGCAGAGCTAGTCGCTCTGATACAAGCCTGTATACACGCCAAGAACCTGAAAGTTAATGTTTACACAGATTCACGTTACGCATTCGGAGTTGTACACGACTTCGGAGTGCTCTGGCAGGAGAGAGGTTTCATGACTTCTCATGGAACCAAGATTCAGCATGGTCTCCTTATTCAAGCCCTGTTAGATGCCATACATTTACCGACATCTATTGCTATCATGAAATGTAAAGCACATACGAAAGTTACTGACATTATTTCCCAAGGTAATGATCTAGCAGATCGCACAGCCAAGCTTACAGCACAGACTCCAGACATTCCAGTTAACATGACACATACTCCAGATCCGATTACATGCATGACAGTTAAGGACCCTACACAAGATGTCATAGATATCCAGTTACATGCTACTCCCGAAGAAATCAAGAAATGGTCTGAACAAGGAGGGGTCCAGACAGATCAAGGATGGTTAACGAAGGGTAGAGCCACATGGTTTCTCCCCGACTCTATGGTTCAAGTCATCATCAATACCGCACATAGTCCAGCCCATTTAGGAGAAAAAGCTATGTTAGACAGTATCCAGAACATTTGGTTCAACAAGCATTTACGAGCTGCAGCCAAGCAGAAAGTCCGCACCTGTATGATATGTTGTCAGTTTAATCCAGGTAAAAGTGTCCCGGTGGAACAAGGTGGTTTCCAGCCCCCTGACCACCCTTTTGAGGTCCTCCAGATGGATTATATTCAGATGGAGCGATGTCGAGGTTTCAAGTATGTCCTTGTAGTTGTATGCGCTTTGTCCAGGTGGACAGAAGCATATCCAGTCCCAGATTACACAGCCGCGACCACTGCCAAGCAGTTGGTTCGTGAATTCTTCCCTAGATATGGACTCCCTAGAGTCGTATATTCTGATAACGGTCAGCCATTCTCATCCGAACTCATGAAGCACGTTTCCCTTTTGTTAGGGTACCAGTGGAAGTTCCATTGTGTACGCCATCCTGAAGCAGCCGGTCTGGTCGAGAGACATAATCAGACCCTGAAAATCCGCATTGCCAAAGTCTGTAAAGAAAAAGGTGTGGACTGGCTAGTAGCTCTGCCAGTCGCTTTGTTTTATATGCGCATGGTCGCACATTCCAGATCAGGTCTGTCCCCGTATGAGGTCGTATTCGGCCGCCCCCCTAACATGTGGGGTACTCCTAGACCCCGAAGTATTACTGATGTTTCATGTAATATGCTGACAGATTACCTAGCTTCCTTGATGTCTGCCCTCAACTCATGTCGTTCACAGGTTGCTGCCGCCTTTCCAGACAATACCGAGGTGGCACCGCACGAGATCGTTCCAGGCTCCTTGGTGATGATCAGAAATTTCGACAGATCAAGTCCGCTGGAACCACGTTGGAAAGAGCCACGTCAGGTCCTCCTCACCACCCGTACTGCCGTCAAGTTGGAAGGCAGAAAAGGATGGATCCACCTTTCTCATGTAAAACTTTTTAAAGGACTGAAATCCGTTTCTAAAAACATTTCCCAGGATTTGAAGGACTGCCAGAATATTGCTCTTAAGGACTGTCCCGCACAAGACATTATTACAACCCCTCCCTTGTTAGAGAAAACTCCGCAGCAGGAGTATAAGTTAAAGCTCAGGTCTAGTAAAATAAGTCAGTCAGTTTGATTGTATAAGTCCTCCCCTAGGTGAAACGGTTAGATTGTTTCTGACATGTATAAAATAGACCCCCATAGTGAGAGAGTCAGTCGAAGTTCACTTCAATGTATCGTTTTTTTAAGTTTCATATTGTTTCTCAGCATAATGATTTCCTGCACCAGCTACGCATTTTTCCTGTATTTACCAGTTCCTCATGTAAATATGTCTACTAATGCTACAGTAGAGCACACGTTTAGTGATCTGCCTCCTCACGAATATTCATACCGCCTCGCTATGCGCAACAACACATTCATCCGTATGTTACATTATTCACACCAGACCAGCAATGCCACTAATTGTTGGGTATGTGGTCGACTCCCCCCTTTCCAGACACCGAAGGGAGTTCTGCCACTGTTTCCTTATCCATTCTCACATAATGGTTCGTGTGGAGCATGGTCCACGTTAACGTCATCCTCAACAGATATGTCTTTTCTTAACAGTACATGTTTTCCAGACAAGAAAGGTTTCCCCCACAGAACAGGTTTAGATCTAGAAAACGAAGTATATAATTTAGGTAATTATTCGTCGAATTTCATGGTCCTGAATGTTCAGTCTGATACTACTCCAGACTTACCTGCTATTTCAGTACTACCTGTCAAAGGCGAATTATGTGTCCGTAGTTATGGTTCCATACATGTAGGTCATAGTGAATGTACTACTGTTATCCAGTACAGTGACAGTGGGAAATCTGTTTTCAAAGCTTCACGTCATTCCTATTTTATTTGTGGTCAAACTGCATATGTCCGTCTGCCCCTCGATTGGGAGGGAACCTGTTACATTGCTTTCCTACTGCCACCTGTTTTCTTAGCCCCATCTGATTATCACAGAAACACACATCTAGTACACATTAGACATAGAAGGGAGTCCCCAATTGTCGATTATACTGAAACTACTCTAGAACAGTATACAGATTTCAATAAAGGTTTCTTCTTCTTTGTAGGACCTGTCCAGAATAGTAAACTGATCCGTAGGTTAACAAGAACCCTTGAAGCTGTAGTAAATGAGACTGCCTCTGCTCTAGGTAACCTAACCGAAGAACAATCTGCTATGAGATTTGTCGTTTTGCAAAATCGTCTCGTCCTTGACGTCATACTGGCCGATAGGGGCGGGGCCTGTAGAGTCATCGGATCTAGTTGCTGCATTTTCATTCCAAATAACGCGCCGTCTGTTTATTCAGCTATAACCAGACTCCATAAAATTGCCCATCTGTTACACCAAGATCCAGGCACCTGGACATGGTCCGGTTGGTTCTGGAATATAATTTCCGCATGGGGATGGAAAGTCCTGTCCTTTCTAGGTATTGCAGTAGCGATCATATTTAGCTGCTGCCTCTGTATACAATGTGGCCCTGCGATTTGCAGCATGTGTGCTACCTCTTGTATTCCTAGTCCCAAGCCCCGTTCTAAATCCCGTTCCAGGATAATTCGAGACGAGCAAATGGTACTGTATGAAATGATAGACGGTATCATGAAAATTGATGTTTCCTGATGGAAACGTAGTGACAAGGAGGGAATGTGGAAAAGTAAATTTTGCCATGTTCTGTGTCCCTACGCCTCATCCATCATATGTTATGTGTGCATGACCAATATGCATATGTTATTCCCCATATCTGATTACTGACGCAATTATAGTTGTGTCCACCTCTGATATGTCATTTTCCAGTCCTCGTGAATAATACGAATATCAGGCCTATGTAAAGTTATGTTGCCACGTTTCCCAGTGTACACGTTATTTCATTATAAAGTCCCCGTTTCCAGGCCTCAAAAGGGCCCGGACCACAGATTCAGTTCCTGTCTCCTGAAAGCCTCGCTGAGGAGCGATACAGCCCCCACCTGTATCCTCGACCTTTCACTTACTTCCTGCCTCGCAGTGCCCGGTGTAGCTTGGCTCTGCCTCTGAGTCTGCCAAAAGTATGTTATAGTTCCAGTTATCAGTTCAGTCCTCCTTTTCTGCATTCCTAAGCTACTGAACTGCATCAATAGTTTCCGTCATTGTCTAGCCTATTCGGCTCCACGTTAGAGAAATACTGTATTTAATGGTCATTTAATATTCTTCATCACGCACTACATGTAGAATAATGCATGGTCCAGTCCTAGAGTCGAGTTAGCTTTTCCCCTCATGACTTCTAGTTTATATCAACATGTTCCCTAAACATTAGATACCAGATAGGGTTTAGGTACATGTCGCTCCGACCCTCCAGACTCTAGTCTCTGCTCCTAGCACAGAGTTCGTAGCCCCCAGCTTCTCCTAGTAACACGTCATTGCCAGTTTTCGCGCACCATTAGGTTAGAGGTCCCGGCTCCTTAGGTAGCCCCCTCCTATGTTTCCGCCCCATTTCATGACATATTCTGTTACGTTTGCATCACATGTCTATGTATACTCCCAGTTACACCTCTTTTTACTGTTATCTTTCGCGACTGCCACGCGTCACGCCTTCTGCTCTACCCACTGCTACGCCTACTGCAATGTAATGCTATGTGTTTGCGCTATGTATATAAGTCAATGTATTGTTATTAAAAGTTAGCGCGCTCATCCCAGACCCGGCCCCAGCAGCTGCTGGGTCATCCCATGCAGGTTGTCCTGATCCCGTCCTTATGCTGTAATAAACCTGCAGATACTCCTACTACCTCGAATCTTGACTCTTATTTTATTGAGCTATCTGTTATTCATTCATTCATTTAAAAATAGATCCGGTATTATTTATTTATATACCACACTATACACCAGCAAACTTGCCTTTTATACCTTCAATTCCCCAGTCTGAATCGTTACACTTTCACCAAACACTCTCACACTACTGTTTCAGTATTGTAGTGAACCATACAGCAGTATGCGATTATCTATACAATGTTGTAAAAGTAAAGCTGCTATACATTCAGCCACACACTCTCCTTGCAGAATTGTAATCATTCAGCCAGTACCCAAGTACTCATGGTGCAAAGTGGGACTTAGGGCATGGACTGCTTCAAACTCCTATAGACTATGCATGCACTGTTCTATGCACCTGCAAATTTACCTTTTATAGGTTTAATTCCCCAGTCTCCATCCTTACACTTTCACCAAACACTCTGTCTCTCCTGTTATAGTTTTGTAGGGACTCATTGATCAGTGTGTAGTAATCCATTCACTACATTAAAACACTAATCAGCAGATGTACAATAAGTGGTACATCCCCAGAGATATGCCAGGTATTGTGCACTGTGACATCACCACCATGGATGCACCGTATTTGCAATGTGGTGTTTTATGGGGCAAAAACGGCACAGATATGTGATGTATTTGTGTTGTGAAGGCGGCGCATTGCTTGACTTGCATTGCAAGCGCAACACAGCTCCAGCAATGCTCTTGGTGCCCTATGCTCACAATGCTGTATCAATCCTTACACCTGTTTCAAGAAGGTGCAGGGTTTTGAAGCAGCATAAGCCCAAAAGTGACTGCATGAAATCTTTTAGGAGGCGTTCCTGTGCCAGAACACCCCCCACCCCTGCACAGGAAAGCCTTCTTCTGGCACAGGGCTTTACAATATAATGCACCTTCCATATGTGTTACATTGTAAATACCACCCACAATGGTACATCTTGTGGACCACCGCTGCGTCACAAAAGTGACACAACAGCTGTGTAAAAGAGGCACATGTGGGTTGCAAATCCACTCCTAACACATACAAATTCACCCAGGCAGTTTCACCAGCAGTGCAAATTGCATAGACTTGTTACATATTTATGTGAATATATTGCATTCAAGTGCTTTGGAGGTAAGACAGTATACTGTAGGTAAACACCTAATAGATTTATGCTGTAGCACTCCCGTATAGTTCTGCACTTTCACATTCACCATACACTAGTAATGTATTCATTCATTCATTTATGAACTACACATTCATTCTGACAAACTTTTACAAACTAACATAGAAATATAGTTCTTTCTTTGACCAGTGAAGGTAAATCTGAAAAGAACTGTCTTTTTTTTGTCTTTTTAGTTTTGTATTTTTTTATTTTTTCAACAATTTTTTTTTTTAAACCAAACGTAACGTCATTGCGCATTCGTAACGTATATGTGGGTACGCGCAGAGTACGATTTTCCATACATAGTATGGTGCAATCACCATATGTACGGTACGATTATCCCCAATGAAAAAGGAATTATATATAATTTTATTTTATTATTTTGAGAAAAAAAAATTATAAAAAAAACAATTGAATTTAGTTTTGTTATTATTTTACATTGGAAATATGAAATATAACTTAAAACATTTAATAAATATACATATTTATAATAAAAATGTAGGACATTAGTAAAAAAAGAAAGACATATTAAAATGATCATTTACAAAACCGTTGAAATTCACTGAAAAAACCATAGGTTTTACACACATTATAGTTAGGAATTAGAATTTAAAAAACCTTGCAAATTCACTGAAAAAAAACATAGGTTTCAGCCACGTTATAGTTAGGAATTAGCATTTAAAAAACCTTACAAATTCACTAAAAAAACATAGGTTTCACACATGTTATAGTTACCTGGACATCTCACTCGCACAAAACCATTGAAATTCCCCTGTTATAGTTAGTTCAGCTAACTGTAACTCGCGTGCCTGCAATGCACTGCTGATGACGTCACATATTACATCACTCATGACATGGTCAGTGACATCACTCATGACATCACTGATGACATCTCAAATGACATCACTGATGACATCACTGATCACATTATCCTTGTGAAAGAGTGTCACACCTCCTCTCACCCTAATATAACCTGTGATACACACATTGAAAAATAGAAACTAAAATGTTCAAAACAATGGAGATACTAATACTAGTTAGAACAACCTATTCAGTAATTCCAAAATCTACATACAGATCCACTCATTCACCAACAGTTCTATATAGTCACTCATACATGTACTCACTCATCATATGTACTCATACACCTATACATCCTGTTACACACCTACACTCATACATAGAGTTAGTCATACACATACTCACACATGCATTTACTTGCATATACAGCTATACACACACCACTACACTTACTTCTACAGAAACGTACGCATATTTACTCTCTTAAAGAATCACTTATAGAAACACATACTTATTTATACAGGAACTCTTCCAATCTCTCACTCTCATATAAACTCACTTATATACATCAATACTCACATATTGTAGATTAATACATATGTTTTTACTCATAAAGACACTATTGAGACAGTCATTCACTCACTAACATACCCATACACACACTCATCCACCCATACAGTCCTGCACACATGATGTCTTCAAAAGTCATACAAACTGTGAGTCAGTCATTCATGCATCTATGCGCTAAGTAATATCCCCCACTGTACCATACAGACACTCATACTGATACTCAAAAAACCAACTAATAACCCATATACACACTCATATAGCTACTCACCAACCCATGCAGTCACTTATACACAAAGTAAGCGACTGATACAGATATTGACATATTTAAACATTTCTCACTAACCTATGTATTTGCTAAGATACACTTAATCAATCAGTTATACAATCAATTTTACAAACAAAATCATCCATTTAGATATTTATATACCCATTTATTCTTCGATCGACCTTTAGATATACATATATAAAACATATTTATTTTTCAGAAAGACACACATTCACTGGATGATGCCATCAGTGATGTCATCAGTGATGTCATTTGAGATGTAATCAGTGATGTCATGAGTGATGTCACTGACCATGTGCACTTGTCGAATCCTCTTCAGAGCACTCATCAGAGGAGGAATTTGTTGCAGAGGAGCCACAGGAAAAAGGGAAACAGGTTGTAATTTGGAAGTTTTTCACCTTTCCTGGCGGACAAAAAAAGGTTAATGCACCAAAAGTCACATGTAAAATCTGTGACACTACGCTGTGCAGAGGAGACCGAAGCAAAAAGTATTCATTTGAGACAGCAAGCATGGTGCGCCATGTTAAAAATCTCCATCCTTTTCATTATGCGAGAGTTTGCTCTAAAAGGCTGCTGGACAACCCTCCACCTGCTGTTCCCAGCACTTCTACAACACCACCCACTGTAGCAAGCAGTCCACACCCGGATATCTGTCCAGATTTTGCAAATTTAATCATCCATTGCAAATTTTGCAATAAGATTCTCTGCAACGGGGAGCAGTCAATTGAATTGATACTCTGGAGGAAACGGGTGCAGCGTTGCTCATGACGTTAATTTTTTTGTGTTGATTTGTTCCTGTTGGACACTTTTTTGGTTCCAGTTTCTTTTTTTTCATTAAAAAAATAAATAAAACTGTTCAAAAATTCAAAAAACAAACAAAAAGTAAAACTAAAAAGACAAAAAAAACAGTTATTTTCAAAACTACCTTCACCGGTCAAAAAAAGAGCTATATTTCTATAATAGTGTGTAAAACTTTGTTCGAATGAATGTGTAGTGCATAAATGAATGAATGATTGCAATAGTAGTGTATGGTGAAAGTGAAAGTGCAGAACTATAAGGAAGTGCTACAGCATATTTCTAAAAGGTGTTTACTTATAGTATACTGTAGTACTCCCAAAGCATTTGAATGTAACATATGTGCATATATATGTTACAAGTCTATGCTTCCTTTTGCACTGCTGGTGAAACTGCCTGGGTGAATTTGTAAGTGTTAGGGGCAAATTTACAACCCCCTTGTTCCTCTTTTACACCGCTGTTGCATCACTTTTGTGAAGCAGCGCTGGTGCAAAAGATGCGCCATGGTGTGTGGTATTTACTATGTGACGCATCTGAGAGGTGCATCACATACTAAATCCCTGTCCCAGAAGGAGACATTCCTGGGGAAGGGGGTTTTCCAGTGCAGGAACACCTCCTAAAAGTGGCTGAGTGAAAACTACAAGATTTCACTTAGTCACTTTTGGGCCAATGCTGCGTCATAACCCTGCACCTGCATGAAGCAGGCGTAAGCATTGACACAGCATTGTGAGCATAGGTCCCCCAGAGCACTGTTGCAGCTGCGTTGTGTTTCTGAATGGCTCACTACAATACTGAAACAGCAGTGGCAGAATGTTTCGTGGAACTGTAAGGACACAGACTGGGCAATTGAAGGATTAAAAGACAACTTTGCAGGTGCATAGAAGAGTGCATGCATAGTCTATAGGGGCTTGAAGCAGTTCATGCCCTAAGGCCTACTTTGCTGCATGGGTACTTAGGTACTGACTGAATGATTACAGTTCTGCAAGGAGAGTGTCGAGCTGAATGTATAACTGCTTCACTTTTAGCACAGTGTATAGATAAGCACATACTGCTGTATGGCTCAAATACAATACTGAAACATCAGTGGCTCGGTGTTTGGAGGAAGTGTAAGGATACAGACTGGGTAATTAAAGTTTTAAAAGACAAGTTTCCAGGTGCATAGAAGAGTACATGCATAGTAAATAGGGGTTTGAAGCAGTGCATGCCCTAAGGCCTACTTTGCTGCATGACTATTTAGTTACTGACTGGATGATTACAGTTCTGCAAGGAGAGTGTCTGGCTCAATGTATAACTGCTTCACTTTTAGCACAAAGCATAGATAAGAACATACTGCTGAATGGTTCACTACAATACTGAAACAGCAGCGGCAACGTGTTTGGAGGAAGTGTAGGGATACAAACTGGGCAATTGAATTTTTAAAAAACAAGTTTACAGGTACATAGAAGAGTGAATGCACAGTGTACAGGTGTTTGAAGCAGTCCGTGCCCTAAGGCCTACTTTGCTTCACGAGTACTTAGATACTGGCTGGATGATTACAGTTCTGCAAGGAGAGTAGCAGACCAAATTTGTAACAGCTTCATTATTTGTTATGAATGGAGCACATAAATACTGACTGGGGAAATGTACGCCTGAAACACAAGTGTGAATTTGGTTACACTACTAAGCACATACTGCTGAATGGCTCACTACAATACTGAAATAGCAGTGGCACAGTGTTTGGAGGAAGTGTAAGGATACAGACTGGACAATTGAACGTTTAAAAGACAAGTTTGCAGGTGCATAGAAGAGTGCATGCATAGTGTATAGTGATTTGAAGAAGTCCATGCCCTAAGGCCTACTTTGTTGCATGAGTACTTAGATACAGACTGGATGATTACAGTTCTGCAAGGAGAGTGTCTAGCTGAATGTATCACTGCTTCACTTTTAGCACAGTGTGCAGATAAGCACATACTGCTGAATGGTTCACTGCAATACTGAAACAGCAGTGGAAGAGTGTTTGGAGGAAGTGTAAGGATACAGACTAGGCAATTGAAGGTTTAAAAGACAAGTTTGCAGGTGCATAGAAGAGTGCATGCATAGTGTATAGTGATTTGAAGAAGTCCATGCCCTAAGACCTATTTTACTGCATGAGTACTTGGGTACTGACTGAATGATTAGCACAATGCATAGATATGCACATACTGCTGAATGCCTCACTACAATACTGAAACAGCAGTGACAGAGTGTTTAGTGGAAGTGTAAGGATAGAGACTACAGAATTGTAGGTATAAAAGATAAGTATGCAGGTAGATACAAGACTTCATGAATAGTCCATAGGGATTTCAAGCAATCAATGCCCTGAGACCCACTTTGCATATTTTGAATCAATAGAATATTGAAAAGAATGTATAAGTGAATCTATAAGTGCTTCACTTTTAGTACAGTGAATGCATTAGTAGATCGTGCTCATACCTTTATTATTATTAAGGAATAAATATATTCTTCTAACATCTCATAATTTAACAGAGCTTCTAAAAGCATTTCATCAGGTATTTCATTGACATCAATTTGCTTGTTAGCAATTTCGGAATTTATATGTTCGATAAATTCGATATCATCTAATGCTTCCACAAAATCAGCATCGAAGCTTTCATCTTGGAAATCACAGTTCATATCTGCAGCACTAATTTCTTGTTCTTCACTCTCGCTGCCTGTGAGAGGTACGTTTGGTTCTTCAATGAGACTGTTGGTAATTTCCAAAGTGCCCTCAGTATTGTTCTGTTCTCTTTCCATAATTAAACTGTTAAGTTGTAGGTCCTTGTACAAAAATATAAACACTACATTTTATCAATTTTCTTAATACATAATACAAAACTAGCTTTATCAACTATTTTGGCCTTAAAAAAATATTATATAAATACCATTGTCCAATAACATTCCACATTAGAGTTTTAGTACCTTATTAGGTTATATACATATATTTACTTATAAGGATATCCTGTTCTTGAGTTTTCTTAAATTTTGAAACCAGTCACTCCTTATGACTATTGGAAAAGACTTCGGCTGTTATAGTACAATGCAGTACTAAAAAATGTAGAACATGTCTATTCACCTTACCCGTTCCAAACTAGTAAATGTGTTTTAGTTAAATGCAAGGAATACTGTTGGTTGTCCAGAATAACACTGTGTATCTGTGTGTATTTAGGTACCATTATTATGTGGTAAATAAATAATTAATTACCGGTACTATTTTTCTAGGCATTAACTAAAACAGATAGCTCAATAAATAAGAGGCAGGATCCGGGGTATCTGAGTTGAACAGGCTTTAATCAGGCATAAGGGAAGGGACAGGATCGGGATAGCCTGCAATGGAATGGAATGGAATGGCAGCTGCAACGTCTCATTTACATTACATGATATATATAGTAAAACAGTACAATTACATTGAATACAGTAGGCGTAACAAGTGACAAACGGGAGATAAGAACACATGGGCGTGAAAAGAAGGCGTGCACAGGGCGTGCACGAAGACATGTGATGAGAACGTCACAGAAATGTCATGAAATGGGTGGATACATGGAGGGGGCTACCTGGGCAGCTGGAACCTTTAACCTAGTGGTGCGCGCAAACGGGCCATGACGTGTAACTGGGGAGAGCTGGGGGCTCTGACTTCTAGCACTAGAAGAGGAGACTAAAGTCTGGGAGGTCAGGACGACATGTACCTATTGCATATCTGGTATCTTGTGTTTGGAGTACATGTTGATAGAATCTATAAGTCATCAGAGCAAAGGCTACTTGACACTAAGGCTGGTGCATGCATATATTCTTCTATGAATCTTCTATGGATATTAATACAGTAATTTCACTTGCATGGAGACAGGAAGACTAGACTATAGCTGAAGATGTTTAAGCGGTTCGTTAGCTTAGGAATGTGAAGACGAGGAGCTGAACTGATAACTGTAGGCATAACATATTCTTGGCAGGCAGGCAGAGCCAGGCCGGGCACCGCGCTGCACGGCAGGGAGTAAGTGAAGGGTCAGGGAGGCAGGTGGGGGCTGCTTCTCTCGGAGCAGTGCTTCAGGAGACTTGAGACTCGAATCTGGTGTCCGGGCCCTTTGAGGCCTAGAAACGGGTGCAACTCGATAACTTTAACGTGCACACTGTAAAAATGGCAACATAGGCCTAGAAGCCTAATTCACGTTGCTTTAACGGGGGACTGGATAACTGGCATACTAACGTTGGACACAACTATAAGTGCGTCTTTATTCGATCATAGGGGGATATATGCATATTAATCATGCACATATAACATAGGATGGGGAACACGTAGGGACACATGACAAGGCAAAATTTAATTTTCCTCATTCCCTCCTTGTGCCCTACGTTTCCATCAGGAAACATCAATATTCATGATACCATCTATCATTTCATATAGCATCATTTGCTCGTCTCTTATCTTCTTGGAACGGGACTTTGGACTTGGAATACAAGATGTAGCGCACAAGCCGCAAATCGCAGGGCCACATTGTAAACAGAGACAGCAACTGAATATGATCATTACTGCTATACCCAGGAATGACAATACTTTCCATCCCCAGGCAGATATTATACTCCAGAGCCAACTGGACCATGTCCAGGTGCCTGGATCTTGGTGTAACTGATGGGCTATTTTATGAAGTCTTGTTATAGCTGAATATACAGACGGTGCATTATTAGGAATGAAAATGCAGCAACTAGATCCTATGACTCTACAAGCTCCGCCCCTATCGGCCAGTATGACGTCAAGGACAAGGCGGTTTTGAAGAACGACAAATCTCATAGCAGATTGTTCTTCGGTTAAGTTACCTAGAGCGGAAGTAGTCTCATTCACTACTGCTTCAAGGGTTCTGGTTAGCCTACGTATTAACTTACTATTCTGGACAGGACCTATGAAGAAAAAGAAACGTTTATTGAAGTCTGTATACTGTTCTAATGCAGTTTCAGTTTGATCGACAATTGGGGACTCGATCTCCCTTCTATGTCTGACGTGTACTAGATATGTATTTCTGTGGTAATCAGATGGGGCTAGGAAAACTGGTGGCAGTAGGAAGGCAATATAACATGTTCCATCCCAATCTAGGGGCAGGCGTATATATGTGGTCTGACCACATATAAAATCAGAATGACGTGAAGCCTTGAAAATAGATTTCCCACTGTCACTATACTCGACCATAGTAGTACAATCACTGTGTCCTAGATGCACTGAACCATTCTTTCTGACACATAATTCACCTTTCACTGGTAGAACTGTTATAGAAGGCAAGTCTGGAGTAGTCTCGGACTGAACATTCAAAATCATGAAATTCGAGGAATAATTACCTAGATCATATACTTCATTTTCTAGATCTAACCCTGTTCTATGGGAAAGACCTTCCTTGTCTGGGAAACATGTTCTATTCAGAAGAGACATATCGTTTGAGGATGACGTTAACGTGGACCATGCTCCACACGAACCATTGTGTGAAAACGGATAGGGAAAAAGTGGCAGAACTCCCTTCGGTGTCTGGTAAGGGGGAAGTCGACCACACACCCAGCAATTAGTGGCATTGCTGGTCTGGTGCGAATAGTGTAACATTCGGATAAAAGTATTATTGCGCATGGCAAGACGATAGGATAACTCGTGCGGAGGTAGTTCACTAAATGTGTGCTCTACTGTAACATTAGAGGAAAAATGTACATGTGAAACAATAGGAGGAAAATATATGTGCAAAACATAACTTATGCATGTAATCGTAAGACTCAGAAATAACAAGATTAATAGTGAAACAATGCAGCGACTTCTGAGAGACTTGCAATAGAACATTTTCTTAAGCTTTCGTCTATCTCTCTCACTATGGGGGTCTATCTCATACATGTCAGGAACCTGTCTAACCGCTTCACCCGAGAGGGACTTAAACAATTAAACTGTCTGACTTGCTAGACCTTAATTTCTCTTTATACTCCTGCTGCGGAGTTTTCTCTAACAGGGGAAGTTTAGAGTCTATATCTGGGCAGTCCTTGAGAACGGGGCAGTCCTTGAAAAAAGTCTTTGGACGCAATCCATGGAATTTCTTGACGTGGCTGGAGTGTACCCATCCTTTTCGGCCCTCAATCTTCACGGCGGTCCTTGTTGTTAGTAAAACGATCTTTGGCTCCTTCCAGCGAGGCTCCAGCGGACTTGAACGATCAAAGTTCCTCACAAGAACAAGGTCGCCTGGTATGACCTCGTGCGGTTTTACTTGGGTGTTGTCTGGAAAGGCAGCGGCGACCTGTGAACGACAAGAGAGTAGTGCAGACATCAAGGAAGCTAGGTAATCTGTCAGCATATTACTGTCAACATCAGTTATTTTACGGGGCATAGGTGTACCCCACATGTTTGGGGGACGGCCAAATATAACTTCGTAGGGAGACAGACCTGAACGGGAGTGAGCAACCATTCTCATATAAAAAAGGGCGACTGGCAGTGCTACCAACCAATCTACGCCTTTCTCTGCGCAAACCTTTGCAATGCGGATTTTCAATGTCTGATTATGTCTCTCAACTAGGCCAGCTGCTTCGGGGTGTCGTACACAGTGGAACTTCCACTGGTACCCTAACAGAAGTGATACTTGTTTCATGAGTTCGGATGAGAATGGCTGGCCGTTGTCTGAATACACGACTCTCGGCAAACCATAACGGGGGAAAAACTCATGAACCAACTGCCTGGCAGTGGTCGCGGCAGTGTAATCTGGAACTGGATATGCTTCTGTCCATCTGGACAAAGCGCATACAACTACGAGGACATACTTGAAACCTCGACATCGCTCCATCTGAATATAATCCATCTGGAGGACTTCAAAAGGGTGGTCAGGAGGATGGAATCCACCTTGTTCCACCGGAACACCTTTTCCTGGATTGAACTGACAACAGATCATGCAGGTACGCACTTTCTGCTTGGCTGCTGCTCGTAAATGCTTATTAAACCAAATATTCTGGATACTGTCTAACATGGCTTTTTCTCCTAAATGTGCTGGACTATGTGCGGTATTAATAATGACTTGAACCATAGAGTCGGGGAGAAACCATGTGGCTTTTTCCTTCGTCAACCATCCCTGATCTGTCTGGACTCCTCCTTGTTCAGACCATTTCTTGATTTCGTCTGGGGTAGCATGTGTCTGTATATCTAGTACGTCTTGTGTAGGGTCCTTAACTGTCATACAAGTCGTCTGAACTGGAACGTCTGTCTTTGTCGTGTTAAATGGAATGTCTGGAGTCTGGGCTGTAAGCTTGGCTGTTCGATCTGCCAGGTCGTTACCCTGGGAAATGATGTCAGTGACTTTCGTATGTGCCTTGCACTTCATAATGGCAATAGCTGTCGGTAAATGTATAGCGTCTAACAAAGCTTGAATGAGGGGGCCATGTTGAATCTTGGTTCCATGAGAGGTCATGAAACCTCTTTCTTGCCAGAGTACTCCAAAGTCGTGTACGACTCCGAATGCATAACGTGAATCTGTATATATGTTTACTTTCAGGTTCTTGGCTCGTATACAGGCTTGGGTCAGAGCGATGAGCTCTGCTGCTTGAGCAGACAGGGTGTCAATACGATGTGTTTCTATAACCTCGGTCTCAGTAGTCACTGCATATGCGGCTACTAGTTCTCCTGTACTTGTTCTCATACATGAACCATCAACATAAAGTGTCAAGTCTGGATCAGGTAATGCAATGTCTGTCAGGTCTTGTCTTGGCTTTGTCATGGTGTTAACAACTTCCACACAGTCATGTGTGGCAGGGCTTGAAGTAACTGAGGGTAACAGTGTAGCAGGATTTAAAACGTTGCAGCGTCTGATTTCTATATGTGGCTGAAACAGTGTCAGTTCATATCCTGTCAAACGTGCAATTGTCAAGTGTTGAGTCTGTGTTCAGTTTAAAAGAACTTCCACGGAGTGTGGAACTTGTACTGTCAGGGAATGTCCTAACACTATGGAATCACTTTGTCTGATAGCTAGAGCTGTGGCTGCAACTGACTTGAGGCACGCAGGCAAAGCCTGGGCCACTGGATCTAATGTGCTAGAAAAATAAGCACAGGGCTTGTGTTGTCCTGCTTGATCTTGCGTGAGAACAGACAATGCTGTACCATCACGTTCCGTGACAAAAAGTGTAAAAGGCTTACTGTAGTTAGGTGTCGCTAGAACAGGTGCATGGCATAAAGCTTTCTTTAATTCATTAAAAACAAGTGTATGTTCCTGGGTCCAAGGGAGGACAGTCGATGTGGCTGCCTCCTGTGTCGTTAACTGTATCAGTGGCTTGGCTAGAAATGCATACTGAGGAATCTATTGTCTGCAGTAAGAAGTGAGGCCGATAAAAGCTCGTACCTCCTTCTGTGTCTTGGGCTGTGGAAGACTTGCTATTAACTGGATACGGTCTGGTGTCAACTGTCTACCCCTCTTGGACAACAAGTGTCCAAGGTATACCACTTGTTGGACACAGAACTGTAGCTTCGAAGGGGACACCTTGTGCCCCATCTCTGCCAGGAAATACAAGACGCACGTTCGCAGTCACGTTCAGAACGGGCTGTGATCAATAGATCATCGACATACTGGAGCAGGGCAGTGTCAGTTGGCATGCGAACATTGTCTAGTTGTCTTTTAAGTGCTTGACTGTAAATGCTAGGACTTTCTGTGAAACCTTGAGGAGCTCGTGTGAATTTATAGCTTCTTCCATTTAAACAGAAACCGAAAAGGAACTGGCTGTCTGGATGAATGGGGACACTAAAAAATGCGTTCTTGAGATCAATAACAGTAAAGAACGCGGCTTCAGAATCAATGGCAGTCAATAGGGAAGAAATATCTGGAACCACTGGGTACTGGGGTATGATACATTTATTAAGTTCTCGAAGGTCAATCACTAATCGATAAACTGGAGGTGCATTTGGATCGGTACGTTTAAGAATCGGAATAATAGGAGAATTACATACATTGGAGTCAGTTTCTACAACTACTCCTTGAGCAATGAGTTCGTCAATAATTTTAGATAAGGCTGCTACAGCCTCAGGTGGCAATTTGTACTGTCGGATTCGTGGTAATACTACACCTTTCTTCAAAGTGACACGATATGGTGTAATGTGCATACAACCTACATCAGTTGGACCTTGCGCCCATAAATGCTGTGGTACATTCAATAATCTTGGATCAAAATCTCGCAACACATAATGACCTTTAAAATCTCGCAAAAACAATCTTACTCCTTCTGGGGAGCAACATATTACTGCTCCTAATTCTTTCAAAGTTTTAATACCTAATACATTTTCTGGACATGATTTCGTGAGTAACAAGTCTGTAGTTCGGGACAATGGACCAACTTCTAGAGAAACTGGTTTCGATATTTCATTAACAATAGGCTTTCCTGAAAATCCAAGGGAAACATTTCTAGAGCCTGAGAGCGGAGCCCCTGGAACCTCGTCATGACTGATGGTAGTCCTACTTGCCCCTGTATCAATCAGAAACTTTCTGTCTTTCCCTAATACTTGACTGTGTACATAGGGACCCTCTTGATCTACAGGAACCTCGATGAGAGGCAAGCCAACCTCCCTCTCTAGGCTGTTTCATGAATACGGCTGATATTCTGGGTAATCTGACTGTGCATACTGGTACATCTGCTGTGTAACGTGTTGTGTGGCAGCTATAGGCTGCGGTACTGTAACTGTCTGTTGTGCGTTCTGCGGTGTCTGGGTATTCTGCGGAACGTGTTCTTGTCTAGGAGGATGCGGTCTCTCTTTTGTCTTACCAGTAGCTATGTTGTGTTTCAGAACTGCACATTCGTTTATATAATGACCTGGCTGTTTACAATAATTGCATGTCCCTTTAACGGGAGCTGCAGAATGACTAGTTTGATTCGTACCCCTCTTCTGACTGTCTGGCGGAACAGACTGTGCAACTAGTACTTTCATTTTCGTGTCTTTCATACGTCTCCTTTCGTGTTCTTGTTCTTCCCTGATTCGGTTCTGGTGGTATTGTAGCATCTGGAGCATCTGTGACGGAGTATTAGCTTGCCAGGTACTCTCGACTTTCAATACTCGATTTTTGACTTGTAGTAAGGAATTCTCAACTAGTTTGGTAACAAAAAGATGTGGATACGATTCACTACTCGTTTTCAGACCGCTATTAATAATGAAACATTTCTCAAATCTAGAATAAAAATCACTAGTGTCTTCGTCTTGTTTCTGTTTACAGGCTGAGATGGCATCCCAGTCTTCCTTTTTCGTGGCTAGTAATCTTGGCAAGACTTGTATTAACAGTTCGGGCAATGCTTTAGCTTTTTCCCCAAGACCGGTACCTGGAACTCGTGTGTTATCTTCAGTCTCTAATGCGGTCCAATCTATCTTTTTCTCTCCCACCTCCCATTCTTTTTCTTTGAGTTTTTCATATATGCCCGCAGGCAACAGGACCTTTAACATTTTAATAATATCAGGATACGTGTATTCTCCCATACGGAGCATGTCTTTTAATTCACGGTGGAACCCTGCTGGATCTTTATCGTGACAGGGTATTAACTTTTTCATTTCTAGTAACTCTATTTTCGTTAAAGGGGTGTAAACAAATACTCGTTCGAGTTCACCTCCCGCTGTCTTAACTGGATGTACTTCTCGCAAAGGATTCTGTCTGTCTATGTAGAATTGTTTTCTTACTGGGGGTGGAACTGGAACAAAACGCGGAGTCAGAAACGTACTGTATTTGTGGCGCTGTTCTAGAATGACATTAATCAAATCAGTACCTAGACCTTTCCATCTGTTTAGGAGTAACTCGTTCAGTACATCATACAAAGGACCTGGATCAGAATGCTGATTCTCGTACAGTGTAATGAGGTGCTGGATCATGTATATACCCACCAGTCGCTGCTCGTCTGGGGGCAGTTTCAGAAACATTTGGGCCACGATTTCGTCTGAAAACGTGGTAGAATCACTAGTCCATCGAACTGCGGATCGGGCTAGTTCTTGTTCGTGCATGGTACTAAGCTCACTGTAACCTATTCGTAATTTCAGAATTTTATCGGTAGCCTGGAATACTTGCTCCAGAGAACACTGTTCTGGTACGGAAGGAGGAAAAACTTTCTTGTAATCTATGCGTGAATGTCTGTCGGAAAATCTAGTTCTACCTACATACGCTCTTCTGGAGGGATTCTCGTTGTCTACCTCTTCACCTGAAGAGTCATTCTCTTTCTCGGTAATTCTCCTTGCTTTCTCTTTTTCGTGTATGTCTAGAATTTCTTTACGGATTTTCCTGTACATAGTTTCTATACTATTTTGTGTCTTGTGTTTTCCCTCGGCTATATTGTCACTCCATCTTGTCAGGACTTTCATCTCGTCTTTGTCTTTATCAGGACGATCTTGTTCTCTTATTAAACAGTTAATCAAGAACTGTAAAATCAGGCTTTGAATCTCGACTTTTCTGTGTGCCATTGCTTCGTGAATACTTTCTGGATTCTCCCCTGTTCGGATAAAATGATATATTCTGTCTAGATGTTCTTTCATATCTGGCAGAGTAGCCAAAAAGTTGGCAACTCGTCGTAAACGTACGGAATACAGTATCATGTGATCTTCACCTGGCACTGAATCATATATACAATCTGTAAGGTATTGCTTGAGGGCTGCGTATGTAGTGACCTTTGGCGTACGCTGTAACGCCGCGTCTCTCAGCGTCAGTCGTTTTACTTGAGGCGGGGTGACAGGAGCACCTCCCCCTGCACCTCCTGAACTGGAATCGTCAATTAATACTGAATGTGCGGGTGCTGGTAAAGTGACTGGTACTGCAGGCGTATGTAATGTGGGTTGGTCCGGGGGTACTGGCACATGGACAGGGTTCCCGGGACCAGTGGCTGGAGGAACAGGAATTTCATTATTAACAGGGTGCTGAGGTTGAGCAGGCGGAACAGTATTTGCATATTCTGGGACAGTATCGTCCAAATAGGACGAAAGAAAAATTTCAGCTGCAGTCGGTTTATGACGTAGCTTAGTCGGGACCAATGGCGGCGGGAAATTACAGGATGCTTCCGGGGTTGCCTTCGGCAAGCCCTCGGCGAGAAGAGGATACATGCCTTTAATAAGGGCATTTCTTTGTCTGTCGGACTGTTCTGCTCTCACTCGTTCACCTTCTTCTAAAAGTTCCCTTTCTTGGGCTTTTTCTGTGGATTCCCTACTTAATTCTACTTTTCTGAATTCCTTTTCTGATCTTTTGTGCGATTCTTTACGCCATAATTCTATGGCATCTTTCTGGGATTGTCTGGCTTTCTTTTTCCATAATGCTTCTTCTACTCGCATGATGCACTCGGCATCCCATGTACCTGATACAGGCCATCTATATTTCTCTTCGAGATCCTTGGTGTAATCAACCCATAAGTCTAAGTACAATATGGCACTTAAGCCATGCTTATGATACATAAAATGTCCGGGACTGTCCCTAGGCGGGACAGGAACTGATTCTTCGAGTAACCCTTTCCGGGTTCCTATCTGACGTAACTTGGAGAACAGAGGCATGTCTGGACCGTACTTGAACTAGAACATAATACACAATAATCACAGTAATGAAATGGCAAAACAAATCACTCATACCACGACATAAAAACACATTAATAACAGTTCGAACAGAATACTACCTGGTACATTGAAACATAGTACTTGAACTTCTCGAGAACAGACTTACTAGAAATACTGGATGCACTGCTAAAACAGTACAGAACATACCGGTCTCATAAAGAGACACGTCATACCGTATCCACCTAGGTGGACACTTCGGACTGGATCTGTGTACCCAAACCCATCGGACCAGGGACAAATTAATGACCCTGTCTAGATACTACCCCAGCAACGGTACTCACCGGGAAGCAAGAACAGAAGGCCTCGGACTGGACTGGACTGCTACGACGTCTGGTTACTGCTACACACTACGCATGCGCTTCGGGCGTCGGTTACAGGTGGGCCTCCGGATACCTCGGACCGTGCTCTCTCGGCTTGGGCTCTGGTCGGGACGAACCGCATTCCTCACCGCCTCGTCTGGATGCCGGACCGCAGTCTCCGTCTCCTCCGTGGGCCTGAGGGAGACTTGATGAAGCAGAAATATCTGCACGTGCACGGTAGGGGTCCGTCACGGCTGTAGAAGGGTCAGGGGGTCTGCGTCGTATCTCCGGCGCGTGGGGAAGGGGCTCGTCCCTATTCAGGCGCCATTATGTGGTAAATAAATAATTAATTACCGGTACTATTTTTCTAGGCAATAACTAAAACAGATAGCTCAATAAATAAGAGGCAGGATCCGGGGTATCTGAGTTGAACAGGCTTTAATCAGGCATAAGGGAAGGGACAGGATCGGGATAGCCTGCAATGGAATGGAATGGAATGGCAGCTGCAACGTCTCATTTACATTACATGATATATATAGTAAAACAGTACAATTACATTGAATACAGTAGGCGTAACAAGTGACAAACGGGAGATAAGAACACATGGGCGTGAAAAGAAGGCGTGCACAGGGCGTGCACGAAGACATGTGATGAGAACGTCACAGAAATGTCATGAAATGGGTGGATACATGGAGGGGGCTACCTGGGCAGCTGGAACCTTTAACCTAGTGGTGCGCGCAAACGGGCCATGACGTGTAACTGGGGAGAGCTGGTGGCTCTGACTTCTAGCACTAGAAGAGGAGACTAAAGTCTGGGAGGTCAGGACGACATGTACCTATTGCATATCTGGTATCTTGTGTTTGGAGTACATGTTGATAGAATCTAAAAGTCATCAGAGCAAAGGCTACTTGACACTAAGGCTGGTGCATGCATATATTCTTCTATGAATCTTCTATGGATATTAATACAGTAATTTCACTTGCATGGAGACAGGAAGACTAGACTATAGCTGAAGATGTTTAAGCGGTTCGTTAGCTTAGGAATGTGAAGACGAGGAGCTGAACTGATAACTGTAGGCATAACATATTCTTGGCAGGCAGGCAGAGCCAGGCCGGGCACCGCGCTGCACGGCAGGGAGTAAGTGAAGGGTCAGGGAGGCAGGTGGGGGCTGCTTCTCTCTGAGCAGTGCTTCAGGAGACTTGAGACTCGAATCTGGTGTCCGGGCCCTTTGAGGCCTAGAAACGGGTGCAACTCGATAACTTTAACGTGCACACTGTAAAAATGGCAACATAGGCCTAGAAGCCTAATTCACGTTGCTTTCACGGGGGACTGGATAACTGGCATACTAACGTTGGACACAACTATAAGTGCGTCTTTATTCAATCATAGGGGGATATATGCATATTAATCATGCACATATAACATAGGATGGGGAACACGTAGGGACACATGACAAGGCAAAATTTAATTTTCCTCATTCACACTAGTTTTTGAATACTTCATGTGTTTAACACACATCAATTCTTAAAGACCTATCCAGTACTCACCTTTTAACATAATTAGAAAGTAGTGATTTTTTATATAGAAGTCGAAAATACTCACAACAACAGGTATAGAATGCCACTTCAACACAAAGTATTGTGTATGATGAGGACATATTTACATAGAGAAGAAAATCTTATTCTGTCTTTCTAAACATAAAAGAGTATTTGAAAACACTCTCTGTGACCTATTTTATGTAGAGCAATTTGATCTCTTTTAATCCTGAAACTCTCTTATCTCTACTAGCCAAGCATGTCTTTCTATTCAATACCATACTGGTACGTTGCAGAAAGCTGTTCTGAAGCCATGTTAAATTTTATACATCACCATAATAAAAGTCTCTGGCATTTTTTTAATATATGTTCAAAGATAGTAGGTCCTCAGGTACAATCAGTATATATGTTAACTTTCTCAAATGTCTTTAAAAGATACAAACCATCTTTGCACAGATATGTGCTCCATCCATCTCTTGTTCCTTCAGCTCTGTAGAAGCACATCCCATTGACCATTTTTATAGTTACTTATACTTACCTTCAAAATATTACATAATAAAAAAGTATATATTATCAAATTAGCATCTACAAAATACAGTTACAATATATTTTACAACACAAAATCATTTGTAAAGCATTTCATTTGCCCTTTTTGCTGTTCTCAGAATATATTGAATTTTACTAGAAACAGTGAGTTCAATAGTACTCATCCCATAACAGCTGGCAAAAAAAAAACATTCAACATTCTCAATAACAATCTAAGAAATAGAAATAAAACATATGTTAAATGTTTTTTTTCTAAGAGCAATTTCTTACGTAAATATGAGACATCTCAAATTATGATTAATTTTCATACACTGTAAATAATGTTATTTACAAATATATGCTGACAACACATACAACAAAAAGTCCTTAATGGTTTTAGATACTTTCCCTCATGGCTAAATAGTATGTGTCAAATTCTTAGTTTGGAAGTTGTTCAATAGTAATCCTGAGCGTCTGCCTCCCAGCCTTCTGATCCAAAACCACTGACATCATTTGCGGCATCCCACAGGTCTCACCCTCAGCCCGACGCTATCAAACATCTACATGGCCACCCTCACACAAGTGGCCCACCATCACAACCTGAACATCATCTCCTATGCCGACGACACCCAGCTCATCCTCTCCCTCACCAAGGAGCCATATACCACCAAAAGCAACCTCATCGAGGGAATGAAAGCTGTTGCCAACTGCATAAGGAGCAGCTCTCTGAACCTGAACTCAGACAAGACAGAGGTACTCATCCTCGGACCACCCCCTCAGCCTGGCATGACTCCTGGTGGCCGACTACACTGTGTACAGTACCAACACCTATCGACCATGTACACAACCTAGGATTAATCCTCAACTCCTCCCTCTCCATGTGTAAGCAAGTCTAATATCTGTCTCCTCATACTGCTAAAACACCCTCCACATGTTCCGCAACATTTACAAGTGGATCCTAACTGAAAGAAGAAGAACAGTGACACAGGCCCTCATCAGGAGCAGACTAGACTATGGCAACAAACTCTACTAAAGGAATCTCAGCTAAGCACCTACAACGACTACAACAAATCGAAAACACCTCCCCCGACTGATCATCAATGTCCCCGCTGCAGCCACATCACACATGTCCTGATACACATACACTACCTCAACGTCGACAAAAGGATCATCTTCAAGCTCCTCATCATCACTCACAAAGTACTCTACAACACCAGACCAGCGTACCTTAACAGCAGTAAACCTGAAAGTCCAAATTTTGTTTCTAAAATTTTGGCTTTAAAAAAATTAGGTAAGAATTGTGTAACTCTTTAGGCAAACGTTGTTTAAAAACCAATGGACTATCATTACAATGTATCTAACCTTTCGGACATCTTAAATAAGCAGTGTGCTGTCCAGATGTTGTAGAAGGACCATCATGAAAAATAATTGCTACAGCTGCAAAAGTTCTTTCTGATATTGATACTTGAGTAGCTACAACATTTTTAATTAAAGTTTCCAATTTTCTATCATCAGTTATACAACATTGGAGCATTAACATTACATACTGTCCATATCTTTGTATAACTAATCTTGATGACATTTGCGATTTACATTGGCTACACTCCATGTTTTTACTTGCTCCTCTAACTAGATTGTTAAAAGACACTGATTCACAGTCTGGTAAAGTCAAATATATAAATCTTTCAGTGTCTATGTTAGTGCTACATGTAAACAAACAATTTTTAAAGTCACGTCGCCAATTATAAGAAAGGCCAAAAAGATTTTCAATATCTATACCTTCATCTTCCAATACAACAAGCATATACATTAGAAATTCCTTACAATCTTGCTGAATATTCAGCGTAAATTGAGTAGAACCAGAACATATGTCCAAAACATTTCAAATATCAGAAACACTTTGTATTTTACTTTTATGACTACTACATTTCTCATAAACAGAATACAACAACGAACAAAATCTTTTTTCCTGATTTTCAACAATTTGCTGTTGCAAACTTTCATGAAAAAAGATAACATTAACAACTACATTAGCATAGCAGTTGACACCAGAACTATGTTCAAACTGATAACTAACAAACTCTTCAACAGTTTCCTTTTTCTTTTTGCTTGCAATCACAACTTAATCTTGTTTTTTTCTTTCTCTACAGCTTCACTGCAGATATTGTCATATCTTCTTCTTCTACCTAGCACAAGCTTTTCAAATACTGGATATTGACCTAAATTTGGTGAATATTCTCGTCTTAACCTATTATTCTCTTTCACACAATTTGGATCTGCACTAATCTTTCTTACATCAAAATCAATCAAGTAAAATCCAGATAAAGTTCTCACTCAAGACACAGCAACATATGCCATACTCTCTTTAAACACAGTACTTCCAATATTCACTAAAGCACTATCTACACTTAAACCTTGAGATTTATGAATGGTGACCACATATGCCAAAGAAACAGGAAACTGTTTTCTGCGAACATACACATCTTTTATAAGCAAAAACTGAGCTGATCAACAACTAAATTGTTGTCTTCAATTTGATCAAATTTGATTTTCAAAAATTCAATATCATCTCTATTTATGTAATTAACGAAATCAACAACTTTACCCATTGCTCCATTTAGTAAACCCTTTTCCACATTCAAATTACTTCGTAAAAATATCCATCAGTTAACACATGCATATAAATTCTTTTCTAAACCAGTAGTTTTACTTTTTGATTTCTCTAAAGAATCCAATTTCCTCTTCAACTTTTCTTTCAAAATAATAGTGATTCATTCATGCTCTATTTTATCAATGGCTTCCAATTTTAAAATGTCTTCATTTTCCAACTTTAAAATGTCTTCATTGAATGTAGAACATTCATGCAGTGTTAGCATTAAGCAGATAACAGATTTTTTCCTGCAATTCTCATATATATTTTCTCAGGAACAACATTTTCATTTGGAAACAAATTGGAAATTAATCGTATCTGTAAAGCTTGTTTGCCATGTTCAGTCACTTTTCCAATTCTTATATCTTGAAGAATAGTTCTATAATCAGCATCATTTGCCTGTTGCATATTTGTAATAAGTTCCTTATACTCAAATTATCACCAAAAGTTAACATTTCCAAGGCTTCCCAAAGACTTTATGGTATCTTCATGCGCCAGTGTTTTAAACACTGGTTGTCCTTTTACAGGAGTAAGTTGTAGTAGATCTCTAAAAACTATGACTTGTTTTCCTCCAAATAATACGTCATACTCTGTTTTAAGAATTTGCTCCATTCTTAAATGAACAACGGCAATTATTATGTTTGATACTGTGCTTACCTCATCAATAATGAGAAATTGCAATTTCTTCAAAACTCTTGAAACTTCACAACAAGCTTCTCCAGATAGCTTGTGGTATTCCAATTTGTTTTCATGTTCTGGTAGCATTAATAAACAACGTAACACATGCATATAAAATATTGTGTGCTGCCAACCCAGTTGGAGCAGTGACATCACAAGACAAATGTGACTCAGTTGTAATTACTTTAATTAAAAAAATGTTTCCAGTTCCAGCTTGTCCACTCACGTACATTCGGATAGGTTGAAATGATGAGCAAGAGCGCTCTTTCTTTTCATGAAGTAATCCATGGTCAATCTGTTCTCTCACTTGGTCATATATTTGTTTTTGCTAAACATTTAGTTGTTCTTCCAAGTTTCCTACGTTTGTTACATCTTCTTGAGCTTGATACATTGCTGTTTCCACCTCATCCACGGCAGTTGCTGCTTCATTTTGAACAATTGGTTCTCCTAGTGGATCCTGACTCAATGGAGCAGAAGTTTGACTGTCTTGAGAACTGTCTCTCGCAATCTCAGCTGCAATTGTTCCTTCTTGCTCAATTTCGTCGTACAACATTTTCACATAATTAGTAAAAACAGGTCATTGTATAGTATCTTTAGTTGCGTTGAACGAATCTTCATAGCTCTCAAAATCTCCAAGTAATTCCAATTCTGAACGCCATGGCTTGAAGAGTTGCAAAAGAGATAAATATAAAAATTCCCTATTGTCAAGAGTTTCGCAACTCAGTTTACGGTGATTAATCAAATGTCCTTTTCTTTGTTTCACCGAACATCCTCCAGAACCAATCAAGATATATATACCATTATCGATGTTTTCTGTAATATTCTGTTTAAAAATATAGTTTTGCAGCACTTCATAGAGACAAATGTTCTCAAGATGATGACTTCAATTTGGATAATATGTATCCAACATATTTGTTTTCACAATATCTGTACTTTCTGGCTCTTTTACAGCTAAATATTCATTTTCTTGTACAGATTTAAGTACTCAATTTCATGTTGCAGCAAGACCTAGACTCACCCAAATGATTCTTCAAGATTTTGAGTATAGACTTGCAGATGATAAACGATGCGAGCATTCATACGCTCCAATTTCTCAATGAGATAACATCTGCAAACTGTAACTATATATTTTCTTACTTAGACTCTTCTCGTGGGAAATCTCCCACATTTTATTCAATTACGTCTTTTCTGATTTTGTTATGTAGGATGTAACATATCGAGCAACAGCAATGGAATTGTCCGCAACGTATTGAATATCCATGTTAGCATTCCACATGGAAAAAATAACTGGGTTGTAGTCATTTATGTATTTTGACTCTTCATTTCTTCTTAAGTTGTAGGTATTTTTTGGAGAGTTTCTTGTGATAGTATGTCGCAAAGATGACATAAAACTGTTCACTCTTCCTTTCGATATGACAGAACGTGGAAATCCAAAACGTCATTTCGTGTAGAATTTCTCCTTAGATTTGTACTTTCGAGGACAGTATTTCCCACAACGATGGATTTTGAATCGTAAGACTTGTTGTCTTAAGTCCTTTTCTTCTGTGCTTTTGGGTGTAGTACATGTAGCATATTCTTCAATAAAAGATAACACAGTATCATCCGAATCTGTTCTAAATTTGGGGGCATCTTTGATCATATTAGTATATGTATGTGAGGAGCACCTCACGCTTGATACTCCTTTCTCCAAAAGAAATCCAGAACCTTTCCAAGACGAAGGTTTTTTTTATTGGTGATAATAGACATCATAGTTTCAAATCTATGATTGAAATGCCTGCATACATTAACTGGATAAAAAGAGTACAATTCTCCAGGTGTCTTGTATTCAATATTTACTATATTTGGATTTGTCTCTCGAAAAAATTGAAGTAAATCATCCCAAGCATATTCAGCGCAGCTTAGAGTAAGGAACCATGTAGTAGGAGTACCTAAGTTCCTTAGCATACATTTAAGTTCTCCATGACAACGGTACCAAAGTCAAAGTCAAAAGTCAATTTTTTTTTATTTGTATTGGTACTCAACAGAGGACCACAAATATACGATTTACAGAAGTAAAAAAGGTAATTTCACATTTAATCAATACAATGGTAAAAAAGATTTTAAAAACTTAAAGAAATTGTAGCAAACAAATTCATTTGGTGGCTGTTTACACAACTGTAATAGTTCACTCACTTGGATGATTCTGCAAGTGCGATAGATCGGGGCAAGATATCTTGTGCGTGCAATAGATACTTTTGTATTAGGACACACGAACAGCAAGTGCTCAATGTTTTGGTCTCCCCCTTCGCACAGGGGGCATAGCAACGATCTTCCTGGCAACCATCTTACTGTGTAGGTTAGTACGGGTAAAATGCCCAGTCTTAACATAGTGATTGACCTCCTTGCACCGTGAGTCAGGGAGAACCCGATATATGGTTGAGTATGCTTGTATTCTAGAGAGTCTACGAAGGATTTATATGTTGACAGTTTTTTACAATGTTCGTAGTCTAATTCATAACTTAACTTCGGGGTGAAGCATTTTAAAAAGAGTTTCATTTGGGCTGCTGTCCAGCTACGTAAGATTTCCGGGCTAATTTCTGCCATTTGAAATATAGTTGTCATATTGTTTGAAAAAGTCTGATTTTTTGTTTCACCATCGAAGATTTCTTTTTTCAGTAAGTGTCTTAATGTGCCCTCCTTTGCATGGAGAAGATTGTAGCTCCACCTGATTACGTTGGCTACCGCTGTGGCGTAAGAACTTGTGATCGAGAATTCCAAACGTAGTGCTTGAACTGGTACGGAATCAGAGACCTTCATTATTCTTTTTAAGATTCTCCCCTCTTTACGGTCCATATAGGTCCACTGTTTTATCGGAATATACTCTGTTGCATATGATAGCACAGGAGGAATTTTTGCTTTATATATTTTTATCAGAGAGGAAAAGTGCCGATTCCCGGTAGAACGATAGAGTCTTAAAAGGGCCTCAGTGTGTACTTCAGATTTCTTCATTAAGTTTTCTATCTGTTTTACATTTGAGATGTTCTTTGATAGTATCCTGCCTAGATAAGGATATTCGTTCACTATTTCTATTTTTTCTCCCCCTAGGCTCCAACTGTATTTATCACTAGATTTCTTTCTCGAAAAGACCACAATTTGTGTTTTCTTTAAGTTCGGAATTAAAAAGTTTGCTTTTGAGTAATTGTAAAGGATGTCCAGAGATTTTTGCAAACCGAAAGGAGTGAGATCAAGCATCACTATATCATCAGCATAAAGTAATGCTTGTATGCTTTGCTTAGCAATTTTTGGGGATAAACTTGAGCCCTGCTGTAGCTGTTTGGGCAAGTCGCTAAGATATAAAGAAAATAGTAGTGGGGCCAAAAGGCACCCTTGCTTTAGACCATTAGCTGTTTTTATCCTTTTTGTTAAGCCCTTTTCTCCCCCCATTTGTACCTGGCACCAGGTGTTGGTGTGAAGATTCACTATAGTTTGGAGCAATTGTTCTGGGATTCCAAGTTCCCTAAGTTTATGCCATAAAGTTGGTCGATCAACACGATTGAACGCAGTCGAGTAATCTATAAACACTGCGTATACTGTCTGGGATTTTCCTGTTACATATTTATCTAATATTGTTTGAATGATAGCAATATTGTCTGTAACTGAATGTTTTGGCCTAAAACCAGCTTGAAACATTGGAATTTTATCCAGTGAGAAAGCCCAATCTTTTAATCTTTGTAGAACTTCTGCTGCAAAGATTTTTCCCGCAGCGTCCATTAGTGCAATTTGCCGATAATTTCCAGCAATTGTCTTGCTCCCCTTTTTATGTATCGGGATGATAGTACTCCCCTGCCAGGATTTTGGTATTTGTCCGATTTTAAGGATATAGTTAAATAGATCCGATAACAACTTACTCCATTCCCTTGGGTTTGCTTGATAAATCTTTATAGGAATCTGGTCTGGGCCGGAGGCACCTGTTTTTCTTGCTTTTCTGATATTCCATTCCACTGAGATAGCTGTGACTCTGAAAGTTTGTGAGTCAACTTTTCCTTTATTTTTTTCTGGGCTTTTCCCATCAGATATAATCGGGTTTGCTTTGTACAAATCAGTAAGATAGGTTTCCCACTCCTTTGGAGGAACAGGTATTGATTGAAGTTTCTTTTTCGTCCCTGTTAGTTTGGCTATGAGGGACCAATATTTGCGTTGATTAGAGTATTTTGCAGCTACTTGAATGTCAACCCAATTGCGGTCTTGTATTTCTTTTTTATTTCTTTGCTTCTCTCTCCTGAGTTTATTTTTTAATTTATTGATTTCTTTCTCAGTAGACATAGAAAAGTTCTTGTATTGTACACGTACAAGTTTGTTCAATTTTTTCTTCGTAATAGAATTTTGGGTATTTTGTATATTGTTTTTGTTAAGATTTTGATTATTCCACCTATTAACTCCTGAGGAAGCACAGTGTAATTTATCCAATAGAAAATTTTTGAGCTCCTTAATTATGTGTTCAAAATTTTCTATTGGGTCTTCCGAAATTGTTTTTGCTAGGAGTTCAGTGTGCTCAATCAATGTCGATATTCTGTCCAGAATTTTAGAGCTCCATAAAATTCTTCGCTGTTCTCTATTTATCAAGACAGAACTTCTATGAAAAATTAACTGCCTATCAGATGCTATTTGAGGCCTCCATTCAGTAGTTAGATTCATCAGCGCATGGTCACTCTCTTGACTTAGCTTTACTTGTAAGTGTGTGGCAGTCTCCGATAAGTTCATACTGCAGATGATGTAGTCAATAATGGATAAGCTTCCGTTACCCCGTCTGGTGTATGATGCCAGAATATCACCTTCTATATTACCATTCAAAATTACTCCATTTAGAGTAGGTAATGTTGATAATAATAGTTTTCCTCTTTTGTCAGATTTTAAACCTTTGGGAAATTGTGGGGCTGAGAATTCAACAGATTCCTCATTATATAGTTGAACCCATTTACTAATTTCTAAATTAGAGATTTTGCCAATTAAATCACCTGTTATTATGTATGAAATATGTAATTGATCTTCTACTATCTGCATAATGGTTTCCATTATCTCCAAAAATGTGATATCTTGATTCTTGCCAGGAGGGGCATATACATTGAAAAGCAAGATTGCCTTTTCGGATACTGTATTATGTATTTTTAAAGAGACCTTTATGCATTGCAGGTAGCATGATTTAGTCTGAATAACTTCCTGGCCCCACAAGTATTCCTCCCTCAGTAAAATGGCCAAACCACCTTTTGCGTGGCCCCGATTGGTGGCTTTTGCTGGGATGTCGTAAACATAATAGCTTTTCTGGGAAAAAGATTCAGTTGCCTAGGTTTCTTGTAGCATCAAGATATCTGGATGGTTACTTATGGCTTCCATCAATTTGGTCTTAGTTTTTCCCGCCATATTCCACGATGTTATTTTTAGACCATTGCTAAACAGATTGTCCTAGACATGTAGAAAATTTCTTACTATTCAAGTTCTCAGATACCCATGACCATGACTTTATACATTCACTGTAGTCTTTTCCTTTTAAATCTTGGTGCCATACTGCCCTTTCTCCATATTCCACTTTTATTTTTAGAATGTCTTTCCCCGAATGACTAGTTCCTGAGTTCGACGCTCTAGTCACGTCAATGTGTCTACGGCGATTTTTATATTGAGAATTAGAGATTGATCGTATTTGTTCATCGTACCCTGTGGGGATTCTGTTTTCCTTTGGATTCATTCTTACGATAACATCGTATCCATGTTTGTGTAATGTCTCTTTTTCATTGAGTATGATCTCAGGAATAACATATGACCAAAACGTTACTATTACTTTTTTATTGTTGTCTCGTTGCGGAAAAATTACTAAATCTATTTCATTGCTATTTAGAGATTCCAGTGGCTTTATATGGTGAAGGAGATTGATGACCCTTCTTCTATTAAGAGGTGCCGTATCCGTTGGAAAAAGTTCTTCAAGTTGTAATGTTTTGGAGTATCGCATTTCTGTTCCATAGTGATTTTTTCCTTCGTTGTTTCTTTCACATGTGTCTTGGTGTACTGATTTTTCAAAGAGCTTGTATGGATGGAATTCTTTTGCAACCGGGTCTAATGATTGTAATTTCTCTTCTCTTTTTTTGTAGCTGGTTTCCATATTTTCAATCGGTCTAAACTTTACAGATTCAGCTTTTTGTACTTCTTGTATTTTATTGACAGTTATAGACTTTTGGAATTTCAACTTGCGGTTTTTCTTTTTATGGATACGTCTTAGTGGCTTTTTCCTCTTTCTTTTTCCTTCAACTTGCTCAGTTTCTATCTTTTTGTTAGTTTTTTCACCCTTTTCACTTTCTAATGTATTATTAAGGCTGACTTCTTGAGTATTTTCAACCATATCATCGTTATTTGGTGTATTTAAATTGATTGCTTTTGTGAAAATAGGATATTGCCTTTCACTTAGGGGTTTTTCCGTAAAGAGTTTTTTTAAGGAGAATATTGGTGTTTCATGTTGACTTTCTAGCTTTCCCTTTTTTCGTTTCGGTACGTCTGAGGTCTGGGTACCACAGTCGTATTTTAGTGTCTCCTTTTCAATGTTGTAATTACTTGTATTGTTCTTTTGTAGTTCATTATTGTTGGGTTTCGAATGTTTTTTTTCCATTTCAGGGGATTTTCTTTTCTTCTTTTCCTCAACTAGATGCCTAAGAATTCCAATTTGAACGTCCAAGGTTTGGTCCGAATTTTCTAATATATTTCCCAGAAAGGAAAAGACCGACTCTAGTATATCATGTAGCGAGAAAAGGGCTTTTGACATTGGTGTAACAGTGTTAGCTGAATAGTTGGTCTTTATATTGAAAGGGTCTACAGATGATTCAAGTGAAAAAGGTTGTGCTGGGTTTTTTAACAGAGGAGGACTATTAGTTATTTTAGGCTCTGATGGATTTTCTGATATCTTTGATTTATTTGCCCAGAGTTCTTCTAGTTGAAATGTATTTCCAAGGCTTTTTTTAGGTGTAGAGGATATTAAATGAATCTCCTCTTGATCCTGGGATTGTAGATTGTTAGAGGAATTAAAAGATTTTTGTTTGTTGTTAGTAACCAAATTACTCAGACTTAGATTTGGTCCAGATGGAATTTCAAAACATACTTCTGACCCTGTGGGTATTACAGAGTTGGTTATCATTTCTGTCTCCATAATTTTCTTGTCAATTTCATCTTTAGATGTAAGGGCAGAGAAATATTCACTGATAGCCGGGGTCCGCATTATGCGACCTTGTTTTACTGATTTATCTTTAGTTTTCCGTACGGCATCCTCTGTGCCCATACGTTTCATGAAGATAGTCCGTGATCGTAATTTTTTAAGCCCCATTTCCTTTTGCGCAAAATCTGTTGTTACTATCAAGCTTCGATTCCCTCGTTCTTGGGGAACAGAGATTTGCTTAGTTTATGAGTACAATTACAATTTAACCTTACTTATCAGGAGCAGATGTTGGTGGGGTGGCCCGTCCCGTCCTAGTACGTCCTCGGACGGCCACAGACGGCCCACCCTTTGCCCGGGCTTAGCTCCGCGCTTGGTCCCGCGCGCGTCCCGCGTCGCGGGGGACTAGATGTTATTTTATACGTTTCGCCGGTGGGCGTGTCCGTGGGCGTGTCGCCTGGGGGAAGAGGAACCAGCTGATCCAAGCAGGGGTTGCTGGTCCTCGCAGTCCCCCGGGCTAGATGTGTTATTCCGCCCTGGCCTCGACCCTGTAGACTCAAGCTGGGAGCGTAGAACAGAGCGTGCCGACTGCAGCTCTCGCTCACACCAGCGAGTCCTCGGGGAGGCGGCACCACGGAATGGGGAAAGTTGGTCGTTCCTCTCTGACAGCGCAGAGAGCAGGCAGCAATGAGTAGTTCACTCGCACAATACAGCCAGGAAACAGCAAGTCCAGGTGAGTGGTACCAGTACTCATTAGTACCACGCTTATATGCCATGAGAATAATCAGCTGAGATTCCAAAACATTATCTTTCTGCTGTACTTTATCCATAAATAGCTCTGCCAAAACATTTTGCAGATGTACACCTGTTTTCAATACACAGTTGACTACATAAGAAAGTCCAGACAAGTCACTCTCAAACAGAAGATAAAACAGATACGGTATACATTGTCAAAATCTCGGATCTTCTACATACAATCTTGATGTCTGGTATTCAGATGCAGGAATCTGCACAGGTCATTCATCATATGGTCCTCCTTTTCCTGTTGGAAACAGATGACGGAAACAACAAGCTTCCAATCTTTCTTCCCATACACTAATGGGACTTCCCTTTGCTTCTTTCATTTGAAATAACTCAATAGTATTCCCCATCGCTTCTTTGGAATGAAGTGGATGAACACTGTAATGTTCGTGGATTTCTTCAGTTCTGGACACCTCCACTTTTTCAATTTGTCCAGTTGACGAGTCACTATCTTCCTCTACAATGATTTCTTCTTGTCCCACATACACATTTTTATAGTACTGATTATTTTTTATCAGATACAAAGTTGCCTTTTTCACTTTCCTGACATCCACTAATTCTTGCCAGATTTTCCTACTCTTAGTAGGCCATTAACAAGAATAACTAGAGGTTCATATTCTACACAGCATGTGCTAAAGTACATGCTGTGTTTGGATATTGTCTACTCTTTTGTTAGTAAAAGCGGGGCGGACTGTGGCCTTTTGTTTAAGTATTGCTGTTAATCAGAACCCGTGAAGGGGATCTGATTAACAGCAATACTTAAACAAAGGGCCACAGCGGCTGGGGAAACGAGCGGAACAGGAGGCAAAAGGGGAACAAAAACAGGGAAAAACTACGTGGGACAGAGGGCAGAAGGGCACCAAAAACGTGTGGGACAGAGGGCAGAAGGGCACCAAAACGAGTGGGACAGAGGGCAGAAGGGCACCAAAAATGAGTGGGACAGAGGGCAGAAGGGCACCAAAATGAGTGGGACAGAGGGCAGAAGGGCACCAAAACGAGTGGGGCAGAGGGCAGAAGGGCACCAAAACGAGTGGGACAGAGGGCAGAAGAGCACCAAAAACAAGGGAAAAAGGAGTGCAACACAGGATAGAAAGGCACAAAACAAGTAGGACAGAGGGCAGAAGGACACCAAAAACAAGGGAAAAACGAGAGGAACACAGGACAGAAAGGCACAAAACGAGTGGGACAGAGAGCAGAAGGGCACCAAAAATGATTGGGACAGAGGGAAGAAGGACACCAAAAATGACTGGGAAAGTGGGAAGAAGGGAACCAAAACGAGTGGGACACAGTGCAGAAGGGCATCAAAAATGAGTGGGACAGAGGGAAGAGGGACACCAAAAATTACTGGGACAGTGGGAAGAAGGGAACGAAAACGAGTGGGACAGAGGGTAGAAGGGCACCAACAACGAGTGGGACAGAGGGCAGAAGGGCACCAAAACGAGTGGGACAGAGGACAGAAGGGCACCAAAAACGAGTGGGACAGAGGCCAGAAGGGCATCAAAATGAGTGGGACAGAGGGCAGAAGGGCACCAAAACGAGTAGGACAGAGGGCAGAAGGGCACCAAAAACAAGGGAAAAACGAGTGGAACACAGGACAGAAAGGGACAAAACGAGTGGGGCAGAAGGGCACCAAAAACGAGTAGGACTGAGGGCAGAAGGGCACCAAAATGAGTGGGACAGAGGGCAGAAGGGCACCAAAACGAGTGGGACAGAGGGCAGAAGGGCACCAAAAACGAATGGGACAGAGGGCAGAAGGGCACCAAAATGAGTGGGACAGAGGGCAGAAGGGCACCAAAACGAGTGGGACAGAGTGCAGAAGGGCACCAAAAACGAGTGGGACAGAGGGCAGAAGGACACCAAAACGAGTGGGACAGAGGGCAGAAGGGCACCAAAAATGAGTGGGACAGAGGGCAGAAGGACACCAAAACGAGTGGGACAAAGGGCTGAAGGGCACCAAAAACTAGTGGTACACAGGATAGAAAGGCACAAAACGAGTGGGACAGAGGGCAGTAGGGCACCAAAAACGAGTGGGACAGAGGGCAGAAGGGCACCTAAACGAGTGGGACAGAGGGCAGACGGGCACCAAAAACGAGTGTGACAGAGGACAGAAGGGCACCAAAACGAGTGGGACAGAGGGCAGAAGTGGACCAAAACGAGTGGGACAGGGGGCAGAAGGGCACCAAAACCAAGGGAAAAACGAGTGGAACACAGGACAGAAAGGCACAAAACAAGTGGGACAGAGGGCAGAAGAGCACCAAAATTTGTGGGACAGAGGGCAGAAGGGCACCAAAACGAGTGGGACAGAGGGCACAAGGGCACCAAAAATGAGTGGGACAGAGGGCAGAAAGGCACAAAAAACTAATGGAACAGAGTAGAAGGGCACAAAAAACGAGGGGAGAACAAAGTGGGACAGAGGGCAGCAAGGCACAAAAAAACGAGTGGAACACAGGACAGAAAGGGCACCAAAAAGAGTGGGACAGAGGGCATAAGGGCACCAAAACAAGTGGGACAGAGTGCAGAAGGGCACGAAAAAGAGTGGGACAGAGGGCAGAAGGGCACCAAAAACAAGGGAAAAACGAGTGGAACACAGGATAGAAAGGCACAAAACGAGTGGGCCCGAGGGCATAATGGCACCAAAAACAAGGGAAAAATGAGTGGAACGCAGGTCAGAAAGGCACAAAACGAGTGGGACAGAGGGCAGAAGGGCACCAAAAACGAGTGGGACAGAGGGAAGAAGGGCATCAAAAACGAGTGGGACAGACGGCAGAAGGGCACCAAATCGAGTGGGACAGAGTGCAGAAGGGCACCAAAACGAGTGGGACAGAGGGCAGAAGGTCACCAAAAACGAGTTGGACAGAGGGCAGAAAGACACCAAAACGAGTGAGACAGAGGGCAGAAGGGCACAAAAACGAGTGGAACACAGGACAGAAAGGCACAAAACGAGTGGGGCAGAGGGCAGAAGGGCTCCAAAAATGAGTGGGACAGAGGGCAGAAGGGCACCAAAACAAGTGGGACAGAGTGCAGAAGGGCACCAAAACGGGTGGGACAGAGGGCAGAAGGGCACCAAAAACGAGTGGGACAGAGGGCAGAAGGGCACCAAAACGAGTGGTACAGAGGGCAGAAGGGCACAAAAACGAGTGGAACACAGGACAGAAAGGCACAAAACGAGTGGGGCAGAGGGCAGAAGGGCTCCAAAAATGAGTGGGACAGAGGGCAGAAGGGCACTAAAACGAGTGGGAGAGAGGGCAGAAGGGCACCATCAATGAGTGGGACAGAGAGCAGAAGGACACCAAAAACTAATGGGACAGAGGGCAGAAGGGCACCAAAACGAGTAGGACAAAGGGCAGAAGGGCACCGAAAACAAGTGGGACAGAGGGCAGAAGGGCACCAAAACCAGTTGGACAGAGGGCAGAAGGGCACCAAAACCAGTGGGACAGAGTGCAGAAGGGCACCAAAACGAGTGGGACAGAGTGCACTAGGGCATCAAAAACGAGTGGGACAGAGGGCAGAAGGACACCAAAACGAGTGGGACAGAGGGCAGAAGGGCACCAAAAACAAGTGGGACAGAGGGCAGAAGGACACCAAAACCAGTGGGACAGAGGGCAGAAGGGCACCAAAAATGAGTGGGACAGAGGGCAGAAGGGCACCAAAACGAGTGGGACAGAGGGCAGAAGGGGACCAAAACGAGTGGGACGGAGGGCAGAAGGGCACCAAAAACAAGGGAAAAACGAGTGGAACGCTGGACAGAAAGGCACAACACGAGTGGGATAGAGGGCAGAAGAGCACCAACATTTGTGGGACAGAGGGCAGAAGGGCACCAAAACGAGTGGGACAGAGGGCACAAGGGCACTAAAAATGAGTGGCACAGAGGGCAGAAAGGCACAAAAAATGAATGGAAGAGAGCAGAAGGGCACAAAAAAACGAGGGGAGAACAAAGTGGGTCAGAGGGCAGAAAGGCACAAAGAAACGAGTGGAACACAGGACAGAAAGGCACCAAAACGAGTGGAACAGAGAGCAGATAGGCACAAAAAACGAATGCAAGAGAGCAGAAGGGCTCAAAAAAACGAGGGGAGACAAATTGGGACAGAGGGCATAAAGGCACAAAAAATGAGTGGAACAGAGGGCAGAAAGGCACAAAAAACGAGGGAAAATGAGTGGAACAGAAGGCAAAAGGGGCAGAAAAACGAGAGGCTCAAAAGAAATTGAAGTTGTACAAATCACTAGGTTATCCATTTTTGGAATTGTTAGTCTGCCATTTTTTTACAAGACGTTTGTTGCATGAAGTACATGCCAATATCATGCGCCTCAGCCTGGACCAAGGTTTCAGATTGCTTAAGTCTTGTGCTTTTCTAAACTTGAAGTGTACTTGCCAGTTTAACCAATTCATGTCATGGCGTGCTTATCCAATTTGCAAACTGCCCTTAAGACCCTTATTGTCGACTTGTATGTGTGAAAATGCACCATCTTTTCACTTTTTAAAGTGAACATTTTGAGTGCCATTTGGCGCCGCAGACACGCGTTGTTTGATTCCTGGTGCACATAGCCATGGTTGCAGCGCACAGAGACCCTCCAATGCCGCGCACAGAGGAAAAAAATTAGAGGGAACATTGGTCCATACTACTCCTAGTGTTTGATAACTTCTTCAAAAAAACCTTTGTTGTCTTACCAGGAGTTTTGTTTTCTTTTTGTTCACACATTCTTGTTCAGGTAAATCTTGTGGATGACTTTTCTTTAAATAATAATCTTTAATATGTTGTTTCCTCTTTTCACTTTTTAGTTCAAATCTATTTTATTTTGAACACAGCGGTAAGCCTACAACCTCATGTCGAGGCCGGCCGCGTATGGTATAGTTCTTTGAGTGCGGTGCCAGAGCGGCCGGGGAAAAAGCTTTAACACAGCGCCTTGCCTACAACCCTCTCAGGAGGGCCGGCCGCATGGCTTACAGATGCAATGTCGAAATGCTTGTCGCAAGCAGGAGGTTATCCGCTTTAGCAAGTAGAATATGTGAAGGGCGGATAGCCCACCTGTCTCTAACTGCCCAACGGGGCGCAACCGTCTCAAAGAGAGACAAGTGCCAGAGTGGCAAGTAGGAAGAAAGAGAGTGGGAAAGACAGAGAAGCCTAAGTGTAGACAGAGAGGGGAATGTCGGGTACAGGCGGTATGGCGGAGGACAGCTGGTAAGGGGGCGTGCGTGTTTGCAGCCGCAGCTGTGTTGCGCATGGTGGTCAAGGATGCAGTCTTGCCGGGTCTCTAGGGACAAGCGCGTCCTCGAAGAGGTGCAGAGCGCGGAGTCTAGTGGGCATGTGTTGCGCATATTCTACAGAGCAAAGGTGTCGCACCAAAGGCTCCCAGACCACCTTGAAGCGCGTAGCCTGCGCCTGCAGACGCGCCGTAAGGAGCTCCATTGCAAGGACCTGCCAAAGGCGCACAAACCAGGAAGCTATGGGTGGTGCCTCCATTCGCCGCGAGTGAGTGCCTTGAGCGCAGCAGGGTGTATGCCAAGTAGGATCGTGCTCACTTCTTCGGGCAAAGGGAACCCCAGCACCCCCTTGATATGGCTAAGCACCTCCTTCCAGAAAAAAGTAAGGGTCAGACACGTCCACCATATATGCACAAAGTCACCAGTCGCAGATTTACACCTCCAGCACATCGGGGAAGCATTGGGGAACATCTGGCTAAGGCGGAGAGGGGTGTAGTACCATTGCGTAAGTAGCTTGTAAGCGTTTTCCCTCTGTGGGATGCTGCGATATACCTTGGGTATATCCCGCCACAATCTGCTCCATTGAGAGGGGTCAATGTCCGTGCCCGACGCTAATTGCCATTTCCTCTGATAGGGATGTGCAGGCGCCAATCTAGGGTGCTGCAGTATGCTATATATTTGGGAGATCAGCCTCTTCAGTCCCCCGAGGGAGCGCGCCAGCTTCTCAAAGGGCGTGTATGCTCGGGTAGCTGCTTGGTACATTTCGTCGCTGGTAGTCCAGTGGCGTAGCTGAGTATATTGTAGGCTAGCCTGTGGTGGCACCCGAAATTCCTCCCTGCAGTCTTTCCAAGTTTTGGGCATGCCCTCAAGGAAGAGGTCTCCAGCTACTCTACAGTCCCCTTGAGTCCATTTATCAAACGCCCGAGTCCGGTGGGCCGGAGGGAACTGCGGATTCCCTGCTATCGTGGTGTGTGGGGACGGAAACGAGGTCAGACCTCTTGTCACGGCTATGCTATCCCAGATATCCAGCACCGTTTTTGTGGGGATTGCAAGGTATGCGCTTCTGGAGCGCGCTGCCCGCGGAAGCCAGGGTAGGTCCCATATGGTACGTCCCGTGACCGCCCGGTCCATATGGAACCAGTGCTTATCACTTTCGCGTGCGCCCCATTCCACCACGAAGCGGAGGTGCGCCGCCCAGTAATAATGCACCAAGTTGGGGCATGCCAGGCCTCCTGTGTCTCTTGGCTCCATGAGGACCTTTTGCGAGAACCGGGGGCGCTTCCCACCCCAGATAAAGGATGTGATCTCGCGCTGGAGACTCCGAATACAGTGCAGTGGAATAGGGGTGGGTAGGCATTGGAATACGTAAAGGATGCGAGGGAGGATCGACATCTTAACTGCGTTGAGGCGCCCCAGCCAGGATATCATCAGAGGTTTCCATTTCCTAAGGTCCTCCAGCACTGCTTTGCGGCATTCCGTCCAGTTCATCGAGGACCAGGAGTCTAAATGAGGGGTAAGGGCGAGGCCCAAGTATCTAATGTGGCTCTCCGCCCATTGATAGGGCACAGCCTCCTTTAGGGAGAGGACGTCCTCGGTAGACACAGTGAGGTTGAGCGCCCAAGATTTAGTATGATTTATTTTGATGCCCGACGCCCGTTCATATAGGCAGAGGACGTCGTGGACCGCTGGTAGAGACGCCCGAGGGTGTGTGAGAGTGAGGATCAGATCATCCGCGAAGAGCGCCACCTTATTGACCCTCCCCCCATGGGCTATTCCATGTATTCTGGGATCACGTCTGATCAGCGCCGCTAGGGGCTCCACTGCCAGGGCAAACAGGAGTGGCGAGTGTGGACATCCCTGCCTCGTGCCTCGGTGTATCGCCAGTGGTGATGTTAACTGGCCATTTACCCTGATCCTGGCCTGCGGTCCCAGGTATGGGGCCATGATACTCGCTATCATTTTGGGGCCAAGGCCCAGCTTCAGGAGGACCTCCTTCAAGAAGGTCCAGTCCACCCGGTCGAAGGCCTTCTCTGCGTCGAGCGAGAGAAGGCATGCGGGGATATCCCAATGTCGCACCTTGCCCACCAGGTGAGCCAGTCAGCGCACGTTGTCGGCCCCCTGCCGGTCTCGGATGAACCCCACTTGATCCGGATTCACCAACCCCGGCATGTATGGGTCTAGTCGCTTAGCCAAGATCTTGGTATAGACCTTCAAGTCGGTGTTTAAGAGGGCAATAGGCCGATAGGAGGCACATAGCGCAGGGTCTTTCCCTGGCTTCGGTATTAGCGCGATCTCCGCCATTCCCATGTTGGGGGGCGGACCCACCACGTCCAAGAAGGAGTTGTACAATCTCAGCAGCTGAGGGCGAAGCTGGGTTTGGAAGACTCGGTAGAAGGATAGCGGCAAGCCATCAGGTCCCGGGGTTTTCCCCATGGGGAGATCTTTGAGAGCCGAAGAAATCTCATCTTCTAGTATGGGCTCTTCCAGCTCCGCTGTTTGGGTTGGCGATAGGGGGTCCCCTCAAAGTCAGCGAGGACGGACGCCCGCGCCTCCGCCGATGTAGGTTCCTCCGCGTATAGGGAAGTATAGTAGGCCACAAAGGCGTCCTGCTTGGTTCGCTCAGTGACAGCACACGTGCCATCCTGATGCCGTAGAGTAGCGATATGAGCTCTGGCTGCCCGTGCCCTCAGTCGTCCCGCCAGCTGTCTTCCCACTTTATCCCCCTCTTCGTAGTATTTTTGTTTCAACGCTAGAAGGGAGTGTTCTGCCTTGTTGGTGCGTATGAGGTGAAGTTGTCCCCTGAGGTTCGCCAGCTTCCTTCTGGACGCCAGCGAGGGCCGCTCTCTGTCCTGTGTCTCCGCCTGTTTAATCTCGCTTGTAAAATCAGCCTCCAGCTTATATGCCGCCCTTCTTCTCACAATCGCCAGGGAAGTGATGTGCCCCCGTATGGTGGCCTTAAAGGCATCGCACACCACCTCAAATGGCGTCTCCGGAATATCATTGAGGGCGAAGGAAGAGTCTATGGCTTCACGAATGTTGTCAGCGTCTTCCGGGTCTCGAAGGACGCTCGGTGGGAGAGTCCAATGTCGCTCCCGGGGGGCGCACGCCATTGGGTCCTGCAACAGCAGTTCCACATGCGCATGATCCGATATCGAGATATCGGAGCTAGTAACCTTCAGAGTGTCCCACGCCAAGTCGAGAGATGTGAAGAGGTAGTCAATGCGCGAGTACGTTCGGTGGGAGTGCGAGTGAAAGGTATAGTCACGGACTCCTGGGTTGTGGTATCTCCACGCATCGACTAGCCCTAAGTCCGTAATCTGTTCCTTTAGTGTGGCCGACATTGCGCCCGCGCCGCTAAATGCATTGTCCCCACGATCTACGTCTGGGTCCCACACTAGATTGAAGTCCCCGCCTAAGATTGTGCGCGGCGCGCCAGACTGAAACTGTTCCCGTAGAAGTGCCTGGAGAAACTTATCTTGCGACTGGTTAGGTGCATGTACATTGCCTAGAGTGTACTGTGTTCCTCCCATCTGTACCGTGGCCCGGAAGCATCCGTCACCACTCTTGTAGGGCTTTGTGGATCGCCGCCGAAAGCCAGCTCTGCATAAAATGGCCACCCCACCGTTTTAGTGTCAGCCGATGCCAAGAATTGTGTGGGGTACCCCGGATGCGCCATGCGCCCAGTGTCTCCCCGCAGGAGGTGCGTCTCCTGAAGGAAGACAATGTCAGGGGAGTGTTGTAAGAGGTAGCGCCATACCTGGTTCCGCTTGTTGGGGGAGTTAAGTCCTTTGACATTAAGTGTCAAGATTTTGAGAGGTGCGGGGATATTCATCGCCATGACACTAAGGGGATTAAGGCCGCCTCAACACCCAGCATCCCCCACCCCATCAAGCAAGGGGGGTTCGCCTCTCTCACCCACCGCAACCGCGCAGGCACCACCAGCAGCCCCCAGGCCGCCACACTACACAACTGGAGAGGGAACCAGGTAAAGGGAAAGGTCGAGTAAGAAGTAGGAAGAATAGAACAGGCAAGAAAGAGGGGAACACAGAGAAAGTATATAACCACAACAGGCCAACGTGGCCGTAGTACAATGTCCCAGGTTCCGGGCATCCTCTACCCGAGGGTTTGGATGTACTCAGGAATGTCACTTCCTAGGGGACAAAGTGTGGGGCGTCCTTGTCAGAGAGATGAGTCTCAGTTGCCCCGAGGCCCGTCTGCTCCGCTGCTCAGGGTTGATTCGGGGGTAAGTAGCATAGAGGCAGTGTAGGGAGAGTCGTGTCATAGCAGTCGGTTCAGCAGTGTTAGGCCCCAACATGTAAGACACCATTCCCGGACCATTTGGCCGTCGAGATCAGCCTTCATTGGCGTCCATGGGAGAGCAGCTGTGTGCCATTGCCTTCCAAAACAATCCCTTTCCCATCAATGTCTCGTCATGGTCACCCTCAGCGTCCTGTCGGTCCCACTTAGTGATGCGGCGGGCTCCGGTGTCAAGGATGCACGTTGCCTAGTACGCCTGGACACGGAGTTGCAGAGGGGCCACAGACGTGCAGGGGTCGTCCAGTTATTTTGCAAGGAGCTCAAAGTCTCAAGAAATGTCCAATGTCATAGCTTGCTTAATCTCCACAACGGCCCCTCGCGGCGGGATGCCTGGCTTTCACCTTGCGGATACCCTGCCGGGGTTATCTCACAGGGGAATACCAGGACGGGTTCCCTAAGCAAGCGCTTAGAAACCGCTTGGTGATTTGCGCTATATAAATTCCTGTACATTTACATTTACATCAAAATGGGGCGTGTCAACATTCTCCCCGTTGGTCTTGGAGCGCCGAGGGTCCGGGGCCGGGCCGATATGGGTCAGCTCGAGATAGTTCATGGAGTGTGGGGCTCCAAGGATCGTCCCTCGCGGTCGTCTTCAAGGGAGCGGATGTGTTCTATGATGTCCTGCTTAGCCTGGGACATGGATCCTTCATCCATCGGGGGAGATCGGCGGCGTCGATTCACCGTGGTCCAGTCCGGGCGGGCCGGGAGCCTCACCGGGTGGATGGTGCGGGCGGGGCTACGTTCCGGGGGTTCCGAGAGTCCAAGCAGCTGCGCCGCCTCGTTGTAGGAGCGGATGACTTTACGTTTGCCTTCCCACCGAAAGATGAGAGCAAAGGGATGCCCCCACTGGTAGGGGATTTCGAGGGTCCGCAGCTTCTCCGTCACCGGGCGGAAGACTTTCCGTCTGTGCAGCGTGTTGGGGGCCAAGTCCTGGAAAATTTGGATCTTGTGGTCTCCATAACGCAGGTCCTGCTTGTCCCTTGCCGCTTTCAAAATGGCCTCCTTCTCCGTGAAATAGTGCACTCGGGTGATGATGTCTGGGAGGAGACCCGCCTTGCCTCCCGCACCGAAGATTCGGTGAGCACGGTCCAAGAGCGGTGGGGGGGCGTCCTTGTTGCTCCACACCTCGTGCAGGAGTTGCGCCACGTAGGCCATGGTGTCCGTCCCTTCTTCTCTGAGAGGCACACCCCGTATGCGGAGGTTGTTGCGGCGCCCCCTATTTTCAAGGTCTTCCTGCTTGATCTGTAGTTCGATGTTCTGCTCTTCCAGGGCTGCCACCCTCTGCCACAGCTGCTCCGTGTCTTCAGTGCGCGTGTCCCCCAGCTCCGACACATCCTTGCGCAGTTCTTTAACGCACGTTTGCACCTCCGATCTCAAGGAACCTATCTCAGACTTCAGGTCTGCCATGAAGGAGGACATGAAGGCTTGCGTCACCAGCGGGGAGTCAGCAACTGGTGGCGGCACTTCTGCAGTCGGCGCCACTGCTCCTGTCTTGCCCCACATGGCAGCCACCGAGGTGTCCTTGGAAGTCGCCGCCTGGTCCGTCCTGCCTCCTCTTCCGCGGGTCATGATCCGTCCTAAGCGCAGCATTTGGCCACCCAATGCTTCACTTGTCTCTATTGGCGCAGCACCCCCCTGGAGCTGCAATAGTGCGGTGGTGGGTCAGGACACCATCAGTCGATCTCCCCCGTGTCTAGTGCCTCCTCCCACGCAGCCTTGTCGCCCAGTGAGTGGTGTGGTTAGGACCGCTTCTTCAGGGAACCGCAGGGTGATCTCAGCTCTCAATACGGCCACTACGGGGGTCACACCGCACCCCGAGTTTGGGATGCTGCGTCGTTTGCCCCCTCCACCAGTGACGGCGCCTCTCGGGAGTGGCTGGGGTGTAAGCGCCTCCCCACCTCCGTCGCCTCCCCCGAAGCGCAGCTGGGCCTCAGGTCCCCTGAATAGATATAGGGGTACTCACGGTTTGCAGGGACCTCTCTCAGGCCGGTCCACTAGGCCGCAGGGGTACAGTCTCAAACGGGGCGGCAAGGGTCGTCCACCCCGCCACCTGCCAGTTCTCTGCCAGCAAGGAGGGTCAGGCTACACACAGGTCCGATGAGTGAGGAGAAAGGCACCTGATCCGCCCTCCCAGCCTCCCAGGCAGCAACGAGCACTCCAGGATCCGCTCGGAGGCCGGGGGGCAGGGACCCAGGGCCAGCGCGGGTGCACCTGCAGGGTCGGCCGGGCCAGACACTCACCAAAGGCCCCCACCGGCCGCAAAGACAGGCGCTCCGGGTGGAGACGCCAGCGGGCGGAGCTAAGATGGCGGGCGAGACCCCGTCCGGGAGCGCAAGATGGCGGGCAGCTCCTCCGGCGCTCTAAGTCCCAGCGCAGCAGCTCCAGGCGCCATCACGGCACCAGGCAGCAGGGCAATAAGGGTCCGCTGGGCACAGCTCACCGGGGCGGTCTTCCAGTAGGCAGCAGGTCCGCAGTCGTGTGGCCAGGAGCCGCCCCACCCCCAGCGCGGCCCTGCAGTCTCACCAGAGCCGGGTCCTCGCCCAAGGCCAGCAGCTGGATCGGCACCACGTCCCCGCCCAGGGGTCACCCCGCCGCCGGCAGCTCCGTCGCCGCTGTCCGCTGGGCCCGCGACGTGTCGACCCCAGCCGGGGTCCGCCTCAGATATTCCGGTTGTGTCACCAAGCGTCTTCCAGCTCTGCGCGCCGCCCTCCAGGGAAGCGAGGCCAAGGCGCGGATGGAAGATGGCCACGGTGCTCCGGCAGCCGGACTGCCGAGTCTTCAATCGCCCCCGGTAATAGCACCTGCACTGGAGCGGTCACTGTGCAAATCTCCTCTCCACTCCTTCAGGGGCTTGACGAATATCAGGATCTCTGAAAAAAGCCCCCGAATAACGCTAATAATTGCTTAATAAGGCAGCGGGGCGACGGAGCTCACTCGATGTGCGCCCGTTTACATCGCCGCCGTAGCCACGCCCCTCTTTTCACTTTTTGAAGGTATGATGAATTTCTTTTAGTGTTGATAAATAGAATCTGTTATAAAAAATATATAAAACATATACAAATAAATGTATGGAATATACCGCACCCCACCTCCGGAACGTCATAGACAACTCTCTCACATCAGCCACCTTCCCTGAGAGCTGGAAGCATGCAGAAATAAACGCCCTTCTGAAGAAACCCACAGCGGACCCCAAAGACCTCAATAACTTCCTCCCCATCTCTCTCCTTCCCTTCCCGGCTAAAGTCATCGAGAATACCATCAATAAACAGCTGACTGCTTTCCTCGAGGCAAACAACTCGCTCAACACGTCCCATCCAGATTTTGAGCCAACCACAGCACCGAGACCGCCCTCATCGCAACCACTGACGACATCAGGACCCTGATGGACAATGGAGAAACAACCGCCCTCATCCTGCTAGACCTCTCGGCAGCCTTTGACACCGTATGCCACCGCACCCTAACAACCCGCCTCCTCAACACTGGGATCCAATGAAAGGCCCTGGACCGGATCACCTCGTTCCTCTCCGACAGATCCCAGAGAGTCCGTCTTCATCCCTTTAGCTCAGCGGCCACCAAGATCATCTGCAGTGTACCCCAAGGCTCCTCGCTCAGCCCTACCCTCTTCAATATCTACATGAGCCCCCTCGCCGCCACCGCACGCAAACACAACATCAACATCATCGTCTACGCCGACGACACCCAACTGATACTCTCCCTCACCAAAGACCTGCTCTCTATTCTTACTCCTTCCTCTCTCTGGTTCTACCATACTTTTCTTATATTCTCCTTACTGCCCTTCTTTGGGCTAATATTTCCGTCTCTCCTCATATTCCAGCTGTCTTCTCATTTTCTTACCTCTCTCTTCATACTTCATTTTTCTGTTCATACTCTCTGTTCTCTCCTCTTTCTCCTTACTCTCTCTCTCTATATATACTCTGGGTAGATTTACAACCCCCTTGTGCCTTTTGGTTGTTTTATTGTGTCACTTTTTTTATGTAATGTTGGCAAAAATAATGTTGTAAATTGCATATGTATTTGCAAAATGAGTCACGGTTGTTCACTGAAATGTAGTACTTATATACATGGAATGTGTACAGTTATTTAAACTTTAACATTTTTCATACGTTTCTTTTTCTTCTCATACTCCCCTCTCTCTGCTCACACTTTTCCTCTCTTTTCTTATACTCCACACTCTACTGATATTGCCCTCTTTTCTTATTGTCACATTCCTCTCCTCATTCTCCCCTCTCTCCTTATACTCCCCCTGTTTTCATATTCTCCCCTCTCTCTTCTCTTACTTTTCCATGTCCCCTCATAATACTGCCTTTATCTTATATTCCCTTTTGTCCTATACTCTTTCTCTCTGTGTTCATATTTTCCTGGATCTCTTCATATTCCTTTTCTATTTTAATTTTCTGTCCTCTCTGTTTATACTTCTTCTTTCTGTTCATAGTGCTTGCCCTCTTCTCTTACTCCTCCTTGATTCCCTGCATACACTCTGCAGCACTTTCCTCATATTCCCTGACTTTTCATACTGACCTCTCTCTTTATATTTGTTTCTCTTGTCATACTTCTGCCTCTTTCCTCATACACTTTTCACTCTACATAATCCCCCATCTGTTTATACTCCTACTTTTCTCCTCATACTGTATCCTCTGTTCTTGTTCACCCTTTTTTTCTTTATGCTCCACTTTTCCTCACATTCTCCATGTTCTCTTCTGGTACTCTCCTTTCTCTCCTTATACACACTGTCCTTTCCTAGTATTCCTTTTTTGTTCTTATACTTGCACCTCTTTCCACATATTCCTTCTTTTCTCTTTGTAGTCTTTCTCTCTGTTCTTATAGTGCTCCCTATCTCCTCTCACTCTTTTTCTTTCTTCTTATATTCTTCCTTCTCTCCTCATATTTCCACCTTTCTCTTCATACTCTCCCTTACCTATTCATACTTTCCAGTTTGTTCATACTCCCTTTATCCCCTCATATTGCAGTATCTGCTTATACTCCCTTTTTTCCTCATATTTTCCCTTGTTTTATACTCCTTCTTCTCTTGTTGTAAGTCACTCTATTTTCATAGTCCCACCTTTGTCCTCATAATCCTCCCTCTCTTCTTATAAGTAATATAATAGAATATTTCATATATTTATTGTTGTAATGTTATATATATGTAGATTCTGTTTATCAACACTGAAAAAAATTAATCATGACTACAAAAGCTCAAAAGAGGAAACACCAAAAGAAAGGAGGCAATCTTCTGGGCCCTAAATCGGGCATTTGAAAAGAGGGTATTGTCGGAGGCCGAGGTTGCCCTGTTTGGAATTGCAGAGATAAAACGATTTTAATGGAAGCCGAAGTAACTTTCCTTTCTATTACTTGCTTGGTAGCCCGCTCCTTAATCCTTCAAAATTGGAAGTCTAGGGATGTTCCCACTTATGACAAATGTTTGAACAAAATGAAAAGGACGCGGGCTTTCGAAGAAGCTTACACAAGGCGTGTGGGAGCTCCCAGGAAATTCAACAAGAATTGGAAGTTTTTAAGTAATTTGGAAAAAACGATAGAGGGATAGTATTACCCGGAATTTAGAATGTAACTGTTGTTATATCATTCTTATAATGTCTGGAGGAATTAGAAATATGCGCTGTTAAGCACTTTAGCACTTTCACATTGCAATCTAGTATCTTTGCACTAGCACTTTTTTGCACTTTTGCACTTTGGTATTATATAACCTTCAATCACTCAGTTTTAGATACTTGTGATAGCCATGTTTTAAAAAGGATTTCATGTGCCATTGCCCGTAACTTGGAAAGATGAAGTTATCATTTTTGTGCCGATTAGTGTTAATGTTAGCTCACATGTTATTTATTGCTCTTGTTGCTCTGATCAATAATTTAAAAAAAAGAATAGATAAAGAAAGACTGGGGGAGGGGAAACAGAACATACTATTGTATGCAATCTGCATGCAGCTCTTTGATGACAGTTCATAACAGTCAGTGTTCTATATTAGGGTTATAACTTATATCTTATGAACTGCAGTAACAAAAGGATCTCTGTGACAAAAGCAGTAATCCACTCAGCTATCCGCATAAAACCCAGATCTGTGATCTGCTCCGTACGCGTTCTTTGCAACAGGCACATTAACCCTCTGCACAAATTTGTGGAGAGTAAGCATGGGCGTAAAATCCGTTACGCTCGCGGATTTTTCGTATTTTCGGAGAATCCGCAATCCGCGAACTCTCGCGGATGTGGCGAGAATACGCAAATCCGCGCGAAGCGGATTTTTTGTTTGTGTTCGCACTGCTCGCGTGGTCCGCGGCGCGGGCAGCAACAATCTCGCACTAGCGAAAGTACAAAAATTAGTAAAGGAAGTGGCCCAGTCTCCAACTTCCTGTTCCTGTCCAGCAAGCTCCTCCCATAGGGGTGGGGTGAAAGAAGTGCCCCAGTCTCCAACTTCCTGTTCCTGTCCAGCAAGCTCCTCCATTTCCTGGCCACTTTGATTTCGATCTTGACTGGGAAGGATTACTTTTTGTGGTTGCTGCTGGATATTTGTATTTGAGGCCTTTTGGATTACTTTTGGATTGGAAATTTGATTTCACAAAGAAGTAAGTTGATGTTGTTTGTTTGTGGTGATTTTTGTGTGTGTTGCTTTTTTTTCGACTTTTTGGGGGGGAAATCTGCAAGTTCGCGAGCTGAGGATGTTTTTGCTTGTGTTCGCACTGCTCGTGTCCCGCGCAGCAACAATCTCGCACTCGCGAAATTGTAAAAATTACAATTCTGCACATGAATTGAAAACCACCAGGCTTATTTATGGGTGCATGCATGATACAACTGTTTTGTTGAATTTTTTTTTTAACATGATTCTGGCTAGGGCATGGATGGCATTGGATTGTGGTGATTTTTGTGTGTTTTAGGACTTTGTGGGGTGGTGTTGGGGGCTTGCTATGTGGGTGGGGGCCATTTTATTGTCTGGTCCCGTGTGGGTGGGGGTCTAGGGGCCATTTTTAAGCCAGTTCGTGTGCTTTGTGCCATAGGCCTGCACCCAGTGTGCTCTGATGTCATCCATTATGCCCAGGGGGCCCAGAATCGGTCTGTTCGCGGATTTTGCGGGTTTTTCGCCACGTTCGCGCCGTGAAGCAACAATCTCGCACTCGCGAAATTGTAAAAATTGCAATTTTGCACCGGAAAACCACCAGCAGGCAGCATAAGCCTTCTGAAACTTGATGGATGGCATTGGATTGTGGTGATTTGATTTGTGTTGTGTTTTTTCACTTTTTGGAGTAGGGGTTGGGTGCTGGCTATGTTGGTGGTGGCCATTTTGAGGCATGGTCCTGGCCATGTGGATGGGGGGGTCAAGCGGCCATTTTGAAGGCAGGCAGTGAGCTTTGAGACATAGGCCTGCACCCATTGTGCCTTGCTTTCACCCATTGTGCCCAGGCGGAGTCAGGGGTACATGAAAGTACAACCCTCTCTGTGTGTGCTCTCTTGGATCAATGTTAAATTCCTGTTTCCCAAAAATTTAGCAAATCCTAATTTTGAAATTTCCATATTGTGTGGTGTGCACGTGTGTATTCATAAATGCCTACTTGCAAACTGTTTATTGAAGCGCTACATATGCAACATATATTTACTGATGTTCCTCTGTCTTCGTTTGCATTTAGGTGCACAAAACTCCGCATCATCGTTGAGCATCAGTGCCAGGAAGAAGTGCTGCTGCAGCCTGTTGTTCCAACATCTGAAGAAGATGGCTCCAAAAAGAGGTGCCCGTAGGTCCTCTTGCAAGAAAGATGTCTCTACTAAGGAGAAGAAGAAGCAAGTGGCACCACTTACCAAGGAGATTGGTGGCTCAACCAATACATTTTTTGGGGAAAAACAAAGGCCCACCATGAGTGCTGCACAGGTAGCCTGTTTAGTTGTTGAATCACCAACGACCAGTGATGTTGGATCATCGCAAGAAAGTAGCAGCACGCCATCAACACAGGTTTTAACTCATCTCACAAGTACTATTCAACAACCAAAGCCGCAACAACACCTGCATGGGCTACTAGTACAAGCAGAAGTACATGCGCAAGGAGCTGTCCGAGAAGGAGCTGTCCGAGAAGGAGCTGTCCGAGAAGGAGCTGTCCGAGAAGGAGCTGTCCGAGAAGGAGCTGGCCGAGAAGGAGAAGGCCGAGAAGGAGAAGGCCGAGAAGGAGAAGGCCGAGAAGGAGAAGGCCGAGAAGGAGAAGGCCGAGAAGGAGAAGTCCATGGAGACTTGCAAGTAGAGGTCAGTGAAGATGCCCATGTAGCGGCGCATGAAGCGGTGCAAGTGCCCACAATGGTTGTTCTTCCAGAAGTAGGGGCACAGGAGGAAATTGACTTTGGAGCCGGGGTATCATGTCAGGAAGACGAAGCCACTCCTCCTGATGATTCATTTTCTCCCAGCTCCCCAGCAAGGAAAAGATCAAGGAGGGTGTGTAGAAGTTCCTCTTCAAGCCCCGCTCCATCAGATGATGATCTGGATCTAGATTGGCAACCATCTCCGACGTCTGAGAGGGAGGCACACCATGAGCTGCGAAAGGTATCACATGTTAAAAGGAAGGGCCCCGGAAAGCTCATACTTATGGATCCGAACGTCGGACTTGATGAAGTGGTGCATTCTGATGTTGTTGAACAGGATGACAGCAATGACCTAGTCATCACACATGTCAGTCCAGCCACACCGGCCATGCAGCAGACAGACATTTATACCCTATCCCAACGTCATGCTGAGCGTGACCCTGGCGACGTGCCACTGGTAGCACCACCAACGCAGTCAAGTAGTACAACAAGTTCAACAAAACCTACAGCTCCCATATTTTCTCCCCAGAGGGGGACTCCATCCAGCTCGACTCCCTCAAGTAAGGTTGCTGCAATAATTGCACAACCCAGTAGATGTCTGCAAGGCTCATCCACCACTGCTTCATCTGGCATTGGCAGCAGTATCACCTCGTGCGGCAAAACCAGAAGTTTCCAGTCCCCAGTTTGGAACTTTTTTAGTGTCCATGAAAAGTATGATAACATAGCCGTTTGTTGTATTTGTAAGACTAGCGTTAGCCGTGGTAAGACTGGTACCAACTATGGAACCGGAGGCCAGATAGGTCATCTTGAAAGAAAGCACACTGTCGAATGGTTTCCGCACCTAGCAAACGTCAAGGGAAAGCGATCCCAAAGGGCAAGTTGCCAAAATATACCCATACTAGGTGTTTCATCTGAAGATGACGGGGAGGTAGAAGAAGCGTCAGACATGTGTCCGGTTGCACCCAGTACCCCTGGCAGCACCACACCCTCCGTAACACATAGCAGGCACACTGAGAGTCTGGGAGACACACCAATGCGGAAAATGTCAACACTGATCAGAAGTGGGTCGAAGAAGGCATCAGCATCATCCCGTAAATTTGTCCAGCGCACCATTTCAGCCATGTTCTCCTCAGATGTGCAATTTCAACGCAACCACCCAACTGTACGCCTGTATAACACTAAGCTGGCAAAAATGCTAGCGGTGGACCTTCTCCCTTTTTCGTTTGTCGAAGGTGTGGGTTTCCTTGAACTCGTGGCAACATTGGCCCCTAAATGGAAGGTTCCTAGCCGGTTCTATTTTGCCAGGGTTGCTGTTCCAGCACTACACAAAGAGGTGCTTGAGTTGGTGGGGGCAGCTTTGCAGAACAGTGCTGTTCACACTATACACCTGACAACAGACATGTGGACCAGTTGCCAAGCCCTTGATTACATGTGCATCACTGCACACTGGGTCTCTTTTTCAGGGGTTACAAAACAGATAAATGCAGGTGGTCGATATTTTTAAGGGTGCTCGTAAACATGCAACATTAGCCATGTTTGGCATGGAGAAAAGTCATACTGCAGTCAACATTTTGGCTGACTTTAAAAAAAAGGTCTCGCAATGGCTGCCCCCAAGAAATTGCAAGGTTGGTTATGTTTCTACAGATAATGGCAGGAATGTAGTTAAGGCCATGGAGGACGGTTTCTATTTCAGAGTGCCGTGTTTGGCGCACTGTATCAACCTTGTTGTGCAAAATTTTTTGAAAAAAGAACTTGCAGTCGACAAAACACTGACCATCTGCAGAAGAATATGCACACATTTCAACCATTCTTTTAAGGCCCGGAAGGAGCTGAGGCGCAAGCAAAATGAACGTAGAATGCCAGTGAAAACACTTATCCAGGAGGTGGCAACACGTTGGAACTCAACCTTCTACATGCTTGAGCGTCTGCATGAGCTGTTTCCAGTAGTCAATGAGTATTTCTACAACCTGGGTGGTGATACGACAGAAATGATGCTAGCGGTGGAGCAATGGCAGCTAGTTAAAAGCCTGACAGACATGCTTCGTCCTTTTGAGGTCTTCACGCGTGACGTCAGCAGGGAGGACTGTTCTTTGAGCAAAGCTATCCCATTGTTGCTGAAGCTCGAGCACCAAGTCAAGGTGGTGTCTTCACAATTAAAGGACGTTGGAAAGAACGAAGCACATGAGTTGGCGCAGAGATTATTACAACGCCTAGTTAGCAATGAACGGCTTGTAAATATCAAGAAACAACAGCACTACATTTGTGCTACTATTCTGGATCCACGTTACAAAAAGCCATTGTTTGGCAAAGTAATAATTCCTTTTGAAACATCGGATGTTACAGAGTACAAAGGTTGGCTAGCTCAGTCAGCCATTCGTTTTGAAAGAGAGCGGAAGGAAACTGTAGGAGAAGACAGTACTACTAGTGAATCAGCAGGCCATCAGGCGTCCCAAAAAAGCACTTCTGCATCTGTGCCTGTGGCAGAAGTGAGTGTCTTTTCCTCTGAGCCGTTAACCACACCAGCAACCGTATCATCTGCACCAGGCCCAGGCGATATGTCTGAAGCGGGTTGGCTAACTCAGCTAGGGTTTCCTTGTCCTAGAAAGGACACAGAAGTGCAAAGTACAGGAATCCGGGAGGACATTCTTTCAATGGTGCAAGCCTATCTGGATGACTCAACAGAGGTCAATATTACTGAGGACCCATTGGCGTATTGGCATGGGAAAAGAAAAATATGGCGAGAGCTCACCAACCTGGCTATCAGTTACTTGTCTTGCCCACTTGCAAGCGTGTCCTCAGAACGTGTTTTTAGTTCTGCTGGTGGCATTGTGACTTCCAAAAGGTCCCGCCTCTTGCCCGCAAATGTGGAGCGGCTCACCTTGATAAAGATGAACCAGCACTTCATACCACCAGATTACAGAGTACGAGAATCCACGCAGGAAGAAGAAGACACCGACCTACCTGAGGAAAGTTCTCCTCAGTTACCAGAAGTAACCCCGACTGATGATTTAGCAGAGTATGAGGACGAGTTCTGCTTCCCTGACAGCGAGTTCTGAAAATGAGTCAATCATTCATTAGTTGTAATTAGTCCTCCTTATTCACTTTTATTCCTGTGTGTCTGTCTTTCTTTAGCAAGTGCTTCATCACATTCCCAACAAAACTGTAATCAACCAATAAAACAACAAGCCCATCAACAGAACTGTCTTGATTTTGATGCTGCAGCATTCCTCAGGTTCACAACAGTTAGTTGACAAGAACTCAGTCCTGGTCGTCTATCCTGAGTCCTCCTCCTCCAGACTCACCCTATCCATTACCCATAATGCTGATGCCTGGATTCTGCACAATGAAGAAACTTACGTTGATGAGTCCCCCACTGTGAATTCCAGGTGGAGCCAGCCCTCAAACACAAATTACAGGTAAGATAAGCGTTTGGATGGGAGGTAGTATAATGGAGTATTCGGAGAGGCGAGAGAGTGACAGTGGTACTAGCAGTAAAGTCCTAGGGCTCTTGAATTAACAAACTCTGTGACAGGCATTTACTTAGGAAAACATTTGGCCTATTACACGTGAACGTGTAGGCGTTATTATTGCTCGCTTGCCTGTCTCAGGGGTGCTGTCTCTGGGGCTTCTAGGTTTTTGGGTTGTGTGAGCACCGCTGCCACATTTCTAATGTTGATTGCTTTTGTTTTGCAGAAAATCCACGCCGGGAAACTCCAGTTGGGGCCCTGCTGCAGAACGCCTTAGGACACTGTGAATTCCAGGTGGAGCCAGCCCTCAAACACAAATTACAGGTAAGATAAGCGTTTGGATGGGCGGTAGTATAATGGAGTATTCGGAGAGGCGAGAGAGTGACAATGGTACTAGCAGTAAAGTCCTAGGGCTCTTGAATTAACAAACTCTGTGACAGGCATTTACTTAGGAAAACATTTGGCCTATTGCACGTGAACCAACACGATGACAGTGTTCAGTTAAATGAACTTACTGCAAAACCACCACCCACCAAGCTCAAAAGTAGTAAAAAAACAGGTATGCTCAGATAAAGTTTGAAAAGGTATATTTATATCCCTAACAAAATAATCTCCCGCAAGACCCTCCCTAACCCCAACAAATAAATAGTCCTTCAAAAGTCCCCAAAAAACCCAACTCCCAATTCCCACCCCCCAAAAGTCTCTAAAAAAGGGGCAAGGGACACTCTAGGGATGCAAGATGTTGAATTTGGCCTCCAGGGCATCATGCCTTAGGGCCAGGGCGTCGTACTTCTCCTGGAGGGTGGCGTGATCTAAGCGGAGGCCCTCCACCACATTCTGATACTCGTTCCATTTCTGGACCTCCGCCTCTAGGTCGGACACTCTGCGGAGTGCACGGCGCAAGCGAGCCTTAACAGTACTGCGAGGTGCAGCTTTTGCTGCTCGGCGGTGGCGTCTTCCAGCACGGCTCCGGTTCGCTGGAGCACTGCGCTTACCGGCAGAACGTGGGGTCATGGAGGAGGATGCAGATGTTAGATTGGATGCACTGGAGTGCGTGTCGTCCTCCTCCATTTCCACCAGGCGCCGATATTGGGCAACAGTTGCTTCCAGCCTCCGTTGCCGGGCCAGTACAGCCTTCATACTCCTCGTCGGTTTAGACGTTTTAGTATTACCAACTATAGAAGAAAGAAAGACATAATCTGTAACGAATGCTCTTTAAAAATATGATTAACACAAAATGATTCAGCAGGAAGTTGTGTCACAGTACAACTAGCAACTAGCCAGCGCAGTACAACTCTATTCAGGCCAGTATCATGGGCGTCTGCATGGAGGGGCAAGGTGGGGCGCTTATGGTTTGGTGCTCTTTCATATGAAAGAGATCTGGCAGAAGTGAGTGACTTTTCCTCTGAGCCGTTAACCACACCAGCAACCGTATCATCTGCACCAGGCCCAGGCGATATGTCTGTTTCCCTCTCTCTCTCGCTCTCTGTCTCCCTCTTTGTGTCTCCCTGTGTCTCCCTCTACCTCGCTGTCTCTCTCTCTCTGTCTCCCTCCCTCACCCTCCCTCTGGCTCCCTCCCTCTCTCTCTCTCTCTCTCCTTCTGTCTTCCTCTCTCTCTGCCTCTATCTGTCTGTCGGTCACAGCCTGCTGTAATTACCATATTGTAATTTGTCACTGGGCCAGCACTGGATACACATCATATGCTATCTAAGAGTCAGATAGTACCATGATCCAGCTTACCTGTACTCGCCATCACCACTGCCTGCTTCCTCACAGTCTGATTGCCCTCTGGCGCAGCATCCTCCACAGAGTAGTCCTCAGACTCGGAGTCGATCACAATCACGTCCAAGCTGGCCCCGCCACCAGATGTTCCACCTAAAAAATATATTTAAGACTGTTAGATTACACCACTCACTAGTATTTGGTTTAGGAAGGAAGAAATTTGAAAACAACAGAAAAATAATTGATTGTCTACTCTAGTCTAAAGTAAAAAAGTCCCTCCTTCCAGGGAAGGCTGTTGTCTTGCTGCTTTTCTTTGTCACAATTGATGAATGCTTGCTTAATTTTAACACACACCATTTTTCTCTGAACAGACAGACGCTGGACTTCTACGGACAAGAGCAACATCAACTAAACCAGGTGAAAGCTCGGCTCGACCACAAGAAATGGGTTCCAACTTCCATTACTCATCAACTCAGCACCAAGCACTTTTCCTTTTCCAGCTAACTTTATTTTAATATATGTGTTTACTTTTACTTTTAATAAAGCTTTTAAACTTGAATAGACTCTGTGGTTTTTGGTCCTCCAGACTAGAGTGACTGAGCGAAAGGTTTTGTAATTTTTGCAAGGAGGAGTCCGTGCTGCTGACACTACCAGGTTTATACAGTGTGCCAAACACACCACTCTGAAATATTTTTACTCTGGTCTTTAGTGTCCATAGTTTGGTTTGTCGAGAATTGTCCCTGCAACAGTAGTATTATGGATTTTGCTACTATCTAAACACTATTTCGAAAAAATTAAATTAGGAACGCTTGGACAACAATAGGTCCTCTATATTTAAATGAAAACTTACTGGGGCCAGCAAAGGAGCACTCGCCGCCCTGGCCTGCATCCTCCTCCTTTGGAGCCACTGCATCCACTGTTTCTGTCCGCTTGCCCCTGGGCGGACCTGACGTACAACATGAAAGAAAGAACAGAAAAAATTGATGATTGCTGCGTGTCGATGTCCTTGTCAACCAAATCAAACATTTAGAAAGAACAAGAACCAACTATTTCTGCCAAAAAGAGGGCTACAAAGGAAGGACTGCACCTGAGCCTCTACTCTAGGGGCAGATTTACAAGCCCCTTGCAGCTCTTTTGCTCCGTTCTTGCGTCACTTTTGTGACGCAGCGCCACAACAAGAGAGGCGCCATGGTGTGGCGTATATTAACAACGTGACGCATATGGGAGATGCATCCCATTCTAAAGCCCTGCGCCATAAGGGAGCGTTCCAGCGCAAGGGAGGGCGTTCCTGCGCAGGAACGCATGCTAAAAGTGGCTATGGGGAATAGATAAAATTTCAATCAGTCATTTAGGACAATGATGCGTCACTGAAACCCTGCGCCTGCATGAAGCAGACTTAGGGCTTGACGCAGCATTGCTGGAGCTGCGCCATCGTTGCAACGCAACTCCATCAATGAGCCGCCTTTACGGCACCGATGCGTAACGCTTCGGTGACGTTTTGGCACCATGGCGTGCCGCATTGAAAATACGGCGCACCATGGGTGGTGCTGGCGTGCCTCACACTTTGCAGGGATGCGCAGGTAATTGCTAATCTGACACTTAGGGGCATACTTACGAGTTCTGAGCTGGACACCTCCAGATGTGCACCAGAACAAATGCGTAACGCAAAACTAACCTTGGGTCACGGCTGATGCGCCGCAATTACAATGCGGCAAACCCTGGCGCAAGGGTAGGCAGATGCGTGACGCATCTCGTGACGAAAGAGGGGTGCATCTCTAGAGTCGCGTCGCAGGCGCGATGCAACTCTAGCAATGCTCAGGGCTGCCCAATACTCAGCATACCGCATCAGTCCTTACGCCTGCTTCAAGCAAGCAGGCATAAAGAATTGACGTAGCAGCGTCGCGGAAGTGCCTACGTTAAATCTTGTAGATTTCACGCAGGCACTTTTGCGAGGCACACAGCTGCCTGACCACGACCCCCCCACCCCCCTGCGTGGGAACGCACCCATTGTGGCGCAGGCCCAGGCCTTAACGTGGCGCATCTCCCTAGATGCATCACGTTGTACATGACTCGCAGGGATGCGCCACGTTTACGTCGCTGTGCGTCAGGTAAGGCAGCGTAAACGTGGCGCAAGGGGCTTGTAAATCTGCCCCTTTGTGTCTAGCATTACGCAGTTCTGTAAAGTACACTCATACATTACTCAGCCCAAATAAATGAACACAAAATAGAAAACAAATAAGCAGTGGCACCGCCACAGAGAAGGAGAACAGTGCACCTGAAATGCACAGAAGATTTTGAAATATTAATTTACCTCTCTTATCAATGTAATCGGCAGCATTATTGCTCTTTGTAAAAAAGTTAAAGCAAACATTTGCAATATAACACACAGAGCAGGAGAAAAAACAGAGTAGTGAGTGATGAAAAAATTGCTACTACTACTCACCAAGCCCGGGGACCTCCACTCCCAGCAGGTCGCGCTCCCGGTCCAGGATATCGGTCCAGCGGTGGGTCACCTGATTATAGGTGCGCTGGACCCCCGTGATGTTAAAAAGGGCCCGGCACACCTGCCCCCACCGCTTCCGTCGCTCCTGGCTGTTGGTGTAACCGGCAGCTATCCTGCCGCCTGCCGCGATGGTCCTGGGGAGACGGCGCTGCACATAAAAAACGAGTGAGCCCACCTCCTCAGGACTGAAGATCTCCCGGGGCACCACCATTTCCGCCCTCAAGCGGCCACACGGGAGCCAGGCACGGCCTGCGGCGCCCGTCTTGGGCAGCTTGACTGCTGTCTTCACCATGTTCTGGGCAGGTAAGGAGATAAAATGAAAAAGAATAAGAGTAGAAAAGAAGGAAATAAAAGTTTAAAAAAGTAGTTGAAAAGTAAACAAAAGTAGACTAAAACACAAAAATATAGACCTAGAAAACAAGAGGGATAGAAAAAAAGTTTAATAGATCAAAAAAAAAATAAAACAAGCAAAGGATGGCAGAGATATACAGAGGATAGAAACACCATGCCCAGACACATAGGAATGAATGAAAAACAAGATGGCCGCCCGAACACGTGCGTGTAAGTAAGTTCGCACGCGATTTCTCTCGCGAGCTCGTGCGAACTTGTATTCGCAAGGCGCTCATCGCGCGAGATTACACATAGTGGGCGGAAACGGAAATACGTGACGCAAACAAAATGGCGGCGCCCATACTCAACCTTGGGGTAACTCGCACGAGTTCGCGGCTTCCACGGTCGATTTCGCACGACGCCGCGCCTCGCGAATAGGGCGAAATTACCGAAAAACGAGTTTTGCAAAAGCAAAACCAACGAGCAGGTGCAAAAGTTCGAGCTCATCATTTGTAACCATTTACCTGTAGTGCTTCCTGAAGGGGCCCTCCAGAATCCGGTTGCCTACTTGCAACTATTGTGTGACCCTGCTCTGACAGTCACAGAATAGTTACAAGTATGCCATTGCATCCTGTTAAAAAAAATTTACATTGCATTTGCAACAAAAAGGAAAGGGAGCAGACAAGCAGGTGCCAGCCTTCATTAATGTCAGTTGGGGCAGGGCAGGTGTTGTTGTTTGCAAAACTTAAAGCACTTAGCAGGTGTGCTTTGCGTTGCCTCAATAATGTACACTCACTGGTCAATCAGAGGGTGTTGTGATGACACCGAGGGTGGCATGGGTGTGCCAGCCAGAGGGTGGCATGGGTGAACCAGAGTGCCAGTGTTGACAGAGGATGGCAGTGCTTTGCTTTGCCCCAATAATGTACACTGGTGAACCAGAGGGTGCTGTGATGACACAGAGGGTAACATGGGTGAGCCAGAGGGTGGCATGGGTGACCAAAGAGAGTGCCAGTGGTGACAGAGGGTGGCAGTGATGAAGAAAGCCTTGCAAACAGGCTGGGCACGTAGAAACAACAAGTTGGCAAAACTGGCGACCCGACAAGTAAGTTCGCAATTTGCGAAATTGTACAAACCCTCGCGAACTTGCAGAAACCCGTGCGAACACACACCCCCCCAAAAAATCCGCAAATCCGCGAGAATTCGCGGAATTTGCGGATTTTCGCAATCCGCGAATACGCAAATCCGCAAATTCGCGGATTGCGAATCCGCAAAATCCACCCATGCTTAGTGGAGAGTCAAAATTGACACTAGACCAAACTCTGATCTCTATCTCTAGCAGTAACATTAATTACAAGTTATCTTGACATTGTTAATGCTGCCTGAAAACTGGGCAGAAAAGGAACTCTGCTGAAGGTGCTTTTAAATCGTGAGTTATTGCTAAACTCAGCACCCCCGTGAGTTCAGCACTCCCTCCCCAGGTCAGCGCCCAGTGTGGCTGCACCAGTCACACTCCCCTAAAGCCGACAGTGGACAGGCGGCTGGCCCTTACCTGTCTTGCAGAGATGCTCATTGATATATTAACTCAATGATAGCGTTTGGAGTGGTTTGGGCTTAGCTTGGCCGATAAGGCTTACTCCCGAGGGGCCATCTTTGCCTGACTCCACTTATCTTCCTAAAGCTGAGCCATATGGGAGGGGGGAGGGTTACAACCCAAGGAACAGGTCCGGAGCATTTATCTCTAGAGATCAGTAAATTCAAGACGACCTCTCCATCTTCCCAGTTGGCCTATCAAAACCTTTGACTCTAGGGGGCTGAATTTGAGAAGGGTTACTAGTCTGTATAATTGAACCACCAGCATGTGTCTCAACCTTAGATAAGTGTAGAACTGAGATCTGAGGAGTTCGGATTCGTCCCTCAATGCCACAAAGGACGTCATGTGCTCCCCCTCCCACTCGCCCCTCAAGTACGAGATCCTATGTAGTCTCATGACTAAAAGTAGACACACCTTCCTGCCATCCTGATGTTTCTTGCGTCCAAGCCTCACTAACTAATGGGTGGCAGCAGTGCTTTAAGTATTGCCATCAGTGGACAATTCTATCCTTACCACCAAAGTGAGCAGGAAGTGTTGCCACCACAACCACGACCCATACGATAACACAAACCCTGAAAAGCTAAACATTACAACTAATATCACGTCACATTCAAAGAGAAGACAGAATGCTACAAATTACCTGTTTCTTAATTCCAGCGTATACAGATTGCTTTGTAAACCCCTACACTGCCAACAAAAAGTGCAGCCGTCATCATCACCACCTCAAACAAGCATTTGCAATGCAATAGGTCTCGCATTTACGCGAGTTTGAGTTATTGTCATTGTAAATGACAATGCCTTTTATTTATGTTTTGGTTTTTAAAACATAAATAAAAGGCATTGTCATTTACAATGCCAATAGCTTAAACTTGCGTAAATGCGAGACCTATTGCATTGGAAATGCTTGTTAATGTACTTATGGGTTATGCTACAGACAAGCTGGTCAGTTACAGGGTTTGTATGAGGGAACCATGCATGCGTTTACCACACATGCCTTAACAACGCATTAATCTTTAACACAAAAGGTTTTACCATGACATACCTATATCATGCATGCCTTTATAATGCAAATGTAAGCATTTCACAGGTAAGTGTAAAGCCTTTTTTTAATGTATGTGTGTGTATGTCTGCGGTTATATCTATATGTACATCTATATAAATAAAAATGTAACTGTTCCTTTGTTCAAATTCTCAAATCTCTGAAAGTTCTTCACCGATTGCTTTGAAATTTTGACACAACGTTGCATTCGAATACACGCATGTTTTTATATACACAACGTTCAATTTGAATATGTGCGTGCGGAATACGCGCGTGTTTTTAATCAAAAAGCACAAACAGACACATGAAAATGTCAATGTGCGTTTGATAAAAATCCAAAATCTATGAAAGTTCTTCAACGATAGATATGAAATTTTGACACAATGTTGAATTCGAATAACCGCGTGTTTATATATTCACAACGTTGGATTCGAATATGTGCGTGTCAAATACGCGTGTGTTTTTAATCTAAAGGACGTGTTTGCACTGCAAATGCAATCGTCATCTGAGTTCTTGGAATTTAGTGTCATAAAGTGCTCAACTCAAACCTCCGGCTGGATGTGATAACTAGGAATGTTTGAGATATCCAAGTTGCCCTCTGCAAGGATGTGCCAAAACAGGCGGTATCTTTGCAATTAGCTGCTAGTACGAGCTCCTGCCATTTCTTATCTAAAAATTCTCTTTTTTGCTTTTGATACTTCATTTCTATATTTGTTGAGTGCTTGGACAACCCCTGGTTGATTATGGGTCCTTATGGCTAGCTGAAGAGCACTCTTGGCGGATTTCCTTCCGGGGTTAAACCAGCTTTTAATCTTTTGCTGGCAGGTCTACCACCCGAACTTTCCTTTTAAACACTGCTGGAGTGCTTCAAATAAATCATTGTGTGTGGAAAGTATCAGGGTTAGTCCACCTAGCTGTTGGCAGTCCTGATTATTTAAGAACCTCGAAATAAAATGTACAAATAATTTATAAATCCTAAATATAAAGAGCAATTCGTGAGTACATTGGGCCAGGTCACTCTTCCGCAATTGTCAATTACAAGGGGTTCATCCACCCTAGGCAGGCAGCCAGATGGCTGTCTGCCCAGTTCGGAGCAAGAGATGATGGTCACAGTCTGACCTCGAATCTATTAGCATGTCCTCAACCAGTGACCAAATTCAGACATCAGTAAGGATGTAATTGATGACACTTGAGCTGTTACCACATTTAAAGGTGGGTTTCCTGCTCTTGTCACAGGGGGTCCTCCCATTGCAAGCCCTCATACTCCTGCCTACAACCAGGGATGCAATCTGCAGAGACACAGCCGTTGCTCTGCAGCCATTTTTAACTGGTCCCAGGTTTGGAATGCCCCAAACCTCATTCTCCTCCTACAGTAAAATACTCAATAGGGGGGAGGGTTCAAAAGCAGTATTAAAATCCCCTACAACTGTGGTCTTGGAGGTGAGTTGGTATGGCCCCAACTACTCATCTATTTGTAGTAATACAGCAGATCCATTGTTATGTGATTTGGACCTGGCATAGATATTGAATATGGTTAGATTAAAACCTGTCGAAAAAGTGAGCTGAATCCCCAGTATATCAAGAGATTCCATCATCGGCTGCTTATATTTGCAAGCTGTAATATTATTTACAAATATTATCAATTCCCTACCTGATTTTTGGGGAGCTTTTGCTTCCACATTATAGTTCGTAAAACCATTGATATGAATCTTAGCCACTGCACAAGTTTCTTGGTAACCCAGATATCATTAGCTTCAACAAATATGTACCACTCTGGATCTTGCAGTTTACAATGTATCCCTGGCAGGTTCCAGGATATTATATTTAGACCTTTATTTGGCTCGTTTTTAGCTGTAGTTAGGCCATTACAAGATTCTCTGCGGGTAGGATGCCCATTATCAATGGTTGAATAGGCAACCCAGACGGAGGTAAAGAATTAGTGAAGGATACACAGCCTCAGCCACATCAGAAATACTAACAGAGGATATATCACTGCTTGTCTTGAGATGTGGGGTCGCTACAGAAGGCTCCCAATTTTAAAAGAATGGCCTTCCTACCCCGTTAGCTGGCCTACCTTACTCTGAAAGCACTCATGAAAATGTATCCGGAAGCCGAAAATAGGTGCTTCCGATTCCAGGCGGAGATGGGGGCTGGCTCCAAATTTTTTTACATGTCCTAGGTTGGGATGTTTTTGGGAGGCAATCTTCTGGGCCCTAAATCGGGCATTTGAAGAGAGGGTATTGTCGGAGGCCGAGGTTGCCCTGTTTGGAATTGAAGAGAAAGAATGATTTTAGCGGAAGCCGAAGTAACTTTCCTTTCTATTACTTGCTTGGTAGCCCGTTCCTTAATCCTTCAAAATTGGAAGTCTAGGGATGTTCCCACTTATGACAAATGTTTGAACAAAATGAAAAGGGTGCGGGCTTTCGAAGAAGCTTACACAAGGCGTGTGGGAGCTCCCAGGAAATTCAACAAGAATTGGAAGTTTTTAAGTAATTTGGAAAAAACGATAGAGGGATAGTATTACCCGGAATTTAGAATTTAACTGCTGTTCTATCATTCTTATAATGTCTGGAGGAATTAGAAATATGCGCTGTTAAGCACTTTAGCACTTTCACATTGCAATCTAGCATCTTTACACTAGCGCTTTTTTGCACTTTTGCACTTTGGTATTATATAACCTTCAATCACTCTGTTTTAGATACTTGTGATAGCCATGTTTTAAAAAGGATTTCCTGTGCCATTGCCCGTAACTTGGAAAGATGAAGTTATCATTTTTGTGCCAATTAGTGTTAATGTTAGCTCACATCTTATTTACTGCTCTTGTTGCTCTGATCAATAATTTAAAAAAAAGGATAGATAAAGAAAGACTGGGGGAGGGGAAGCAGAACATCCTAACCTATTGTATGCAGTCTGCATGCAGCTCTTTGATGACAGTTCATAACAGTCAGTGTTCTATATTAGGGTTATAACTTATATCTTATGTACTGCAGTAACAAAAGGATCTCTGTGACAAAAGCAGTAATCCACTCAGCTATCCGCATAAAACTCTGCTGAAGGTGCTTTTAGATCGTGAGTTATTGCTAAACTCAGCACCCCCGTGAGTTCAGCATTCCCCCTCCAGGTCAGCGCCCAGTGTGGCTTCAAAAGTCACACTCCCTTAAAGCCGACGGTGGACAGGCGGCTGGCCCTTACCCGTCCTGCAGAGATGCTCATTGGTATATTTATATATATCTATATGTACATCTATATAAATAAAAATTTAACTGTTCGTTTGTTCAAATTCTCAAATCTCTGAAAGTTCTTCACCGATTGCTTTGAAATTTTGACACAGCGTTGCATTTGAATACGCGCATGTTTTTATATACACAACGTTCAATTTGAATATGTGCGTGCGGAATACACATGTGTTTTTAATCGAAAGCACAAACAGACACATGAAAATGTCAATGTATGTTTAATAAAAATCCAAAATCTATGAAAGTTCTTCAACGATTGACACAACGTTGACACAATGTTGAATTCGAATAAACGCGTCTTTATATATACACACGTTGGATTTGAATATGCGCGTGTCAAATACGCATGTGTTTTTAATCTAAAGGACGAACAGACCCTATCGATTGTGTTGCTGCGCAACAAATACAATAGACGCATAGAGACAATAGTCTACATATTTTAGGATGGACAGTTGGTGTCAGGATGGCATATCGGGAAGTGGGTGGAGGGAGGGGGGAGGAGTTGGTTCACTTTGCAACATTAGCGCTTGTTTATATATACAAAACGTTGGATTCAAATATGCGCATGTCCAAAATGCACGTATTTTTAATCGAAAGGCCGAAAAGACCCTATCGAATTGGTTGCTGCGCAACAAATACAAGGTACGCATATAGACAATATTCTACATATATTAGGATGGACAGTTGGTGTCAGAATGGCAGCCCGGGAAGTGGGTGGAGGGAGGGGGGAGGAGTTGGTTCACTTTGCAACCCGAACAGACCCTATCGATTTGGTTCCTGCGCAACAAATACAAGGTACGCATATAGACAATATTCTACATATATTAGGATGGACAGTTGGTGTCAGAATGGCAGCCCGGGAAGTGGGTGGAGGGAGGGGGGAGGAGTTGGTTCACTTTGCAACCCGAACAGACCCTATCGATTTGGTTCCTGCGCAACAAATACAAGGGACGCATATAGACAATAGTCTACATATATTATGATGGACAGTTGGAGTCAGGATGGCAGACCGGGAAGTGGGTGGAGGCAGGGGAGAGGAGTTGGTTCACTTTGCAACATTAAGAAATGATGCAAAGAGACAACGGTCTAAACAGATTAGGATGGACAGTTGGTGTCAGGATGGCAGACCGGGAAGTGGGTGGAGGGAGGGGTGAGGAGTTGGTTCACTTTGCAACATTAGCGCGTCAGACCGGCAAGTGGGTGGAGGGAAAGGGGAGGAGTTGGACAAAAACATTGTATACACACAAGTATTGTGAAATTAAAGATATTAGAAACATGCGCTAGCTCTTTTCTTTCTCTTCCATTTAACCAGTCTGAGCCACAGCAAAGCGTGGCCGGGTACCCCTAGTATACATATACAATACATGCATATATGTGTGTGTGTGTGTGTGTGTGTATATATATATATATATATATATATATATATATATATATATATATATATATATATATATATATATATATTACCTACTGGCGGTCGCCAGTAGGTAGTTATAGTTAGGACCTAGTTTCCATAGGAAATCCTCAACATTCTATTTGGATTAACTTTGGCCCTGTTGGATGAATCTTTGCGAATTTCTCAAAGAAGATGGCTCGGTCCGCTGCGCTCCTTCCCTGAAAGTTTGGGGGGGATTGGTGAAGTGGGGGCTGAGATAAAAGGGGGGTCCCAAAACGTGTTTTCTCCATGTTATTTTCCATAGGACGTTTAGACACGGCTACAGGTCGAACGGTTGAATGGATTTATAAGAAATTTGGCAAAACTGTTGAGTCCGGCTCGCAGATTACGCTTTTTTTGGAATGGTGTAAATTCGTTCAGTAGTTGCTGAGAAGATTAAAGTTAAAGTCAATTATATATCTATACGCGCGCACGGGTGCGCGCACTCAAGCGGCTGCGCGCGAGCGGAATTTTTTTTTTGCTGCGTGACGTCTGTTAACGTTCGATTCGAAGGAAATCAGGAAGTGTTGACCGCCATTTTGTCACTGCGAGTAAATATATTGTCATTTCAAAGCGTTGGAACATGGAAAGGGGAGAAGGTAGAGATTGTTTTGCTGCGTAGGTTTTCTCAGGGTGTGCAGTAAGGTCCTTAAAGGCGAAAATATATATATATATATATTTTTTAAAGTTGCGGGGTGCGCGCACACCTATTTACAAGAGTGTGAAAATGGAGATAAATCAGAAGTTTGAGTGCTTTGATATAAGGTGGCTCTGAAAAGAGCCCTTGTGTTAATTGAGTTGTTTCTGCATTTATAAGTAAGTACCGATGCAGAGTCTGATGTTGCAGAGGAAGATTTTGTTTCCCTCATCCGTGAAATGAACACCATCTGTCCTATAGATGTCTTGCATGTGGTAACGCAAGTTGTTCTGGTAAATAGAACCTATGCTATAATCTCTGAGGAAAGCAGAAACAGATTTATTAACATGTCTCCTTGCTTTCTCAATTTGTGCACAATGTTGATTGGACCAATTCCATTTCTGTCTTTGGCATATATTGGAATATACCAAGGCAGTTCGAGGAAAAAGTGTCATCAATTCTCTAAAGGTGTCTTTTAGAAGCATTTCCAGACCTACCCCAGTCAATGTGCCTAGATCGTTCCCACCACAGTGCACAATTATAAGGTCTGGTTCTGGGAGATGCATAAAAGTTTTCACCAATGGTATTAATTGGTGACATCTTAATCCTCTTTGCCCAATCCACGTTATCTGCACATTTGGTAAATCAAGGTTGGAAATTCGTCTGCTTGCTGCATATTTTCCACTCCAGTTAATATAGCTGTGTCCTAAAAGCCAAACCTTCATTTTCAAGGCAGATGCACTCGTACTCCGATGGGTTCTGGAAGAGGAATGGCAGTTAGAAGCTGAAAGTCAGGATAAAAAAATGGATGAGGCTTGGTGTGGTTGAAAAACAAAAAATGATTGGTTGATTCTAATACGTGAAGATTGAAGACTACGTTGCATGTTAATGTTATGTAAAAGAAAAAGTAGTATTGGGTGTGAAAAAAATGACATGTAACAGAGCTGTGGATAGGCAGGTGTTTCTGGAGGGAAAACAGTGTTGTTAGTTTGCTGTAGAACGTTGAGATATGAACTTTTGACCTGTGCCTTCAGCCAGGTGCAGAATGAGGTGTTACCATGGAAACAGCCAGAGATGGCAGTGGGTGATGGGTGACTTTTATGTGACATTGAAAATATTGTGAGGGACAACCAACTGAAATGTAAATTTGAATACAAAATTTTGCGGGAGGAAATATGATTGGCTGAAGAGACATATATGAGTCTGTATTGACTGGATATCTGTGCCATTGAATTTTGGTTGCAGTGATAGCAGCATAATTGAGACTTCCGTCAAACGAATATCTATTTTGTGACTGTCACTGTTGTACATCGTACAAAGCATTGGTAAAGGTAAGTCTGGAACTGTTTGTTTTGTCATGTACCGTAAAAGAAAGGGTTCACGGGCTGTTATAGGCCTGTGGGTTCTTGTATGAGTAAATCAGGTCGACAAAAGAAAATATTAAGTTAGTACAGCTGAAGTTACGTGGAACACATGAATACTGATTCAATATACAATCATTTTAGTTGAGATTATGGATTAAAAGAGAGAACGTGTATATTTGAAATGTTTATTCAGAAATGCACTGTTTTCAAGGCACGTTTCTTATCTAATACGAGTGCAGACATTGCAAAAAACAAAGTAATCGGTACAGGCACTAGTACATAAAATACAAACGGTATAGTTGATGTAAAATGAATATGGTTTAGCAAAATTAATTATACACTCTTATGAGGAAGTATATTGGGGCAGATTTATGAAGGCCTTGCGCCGCCGGTGCGTCACTTTTAACATAAATAAGGCTCATTATATGTTAATAAATGGATGAAGGTCTCTGGCCTTTCAGTTTAGGAACGATACATGAAAATGCTAGTGGTTAGACAATATGTCTTTATCAATGAGCTCTCTGCATGCGAAGCACTATCACGTTTCTGTTATGGTATTGTGTAAGGGAAAAAAAACGCGCCAAAACCGACAAAATGGCAAGAGGTGCATGTATGTAATGTGTTGGATCGTTCGCAAATCAGTGTTGGGTTCAGAGAGTGAGTCGTTTCTAAGTAAGGGAGTGTTATATCTATGCTTGTTCGTCGTAAACAAAGAGGCACCATGTTCAGACCCCCTCTTTCCCCATTCCATCGGTCGTTCGATCATCACTCAAGTCGTACAAAAACATCTCTCTTATCGAGTCAACGCGTGCAACGTATAGCCTGTCGAGTTGTACACATTTGGTCATACACGCGTGCATTCATATCACCCAAAGTCGTCATGTCCTCAGGGGCAGTCCCCATGGATAATGTATCATTTTTCCCCGCGGAACCATGGCTCGTTGCTTAGGTCTTCTCCATACCTTAGTCGATGTTCCGATGTGACCTGCAGTGAGAAGGGGAACAAGAGGGGTTGGGGGTAGCGTTTTAAGACACATCCGCGCGCATAAACCCAAAAAGGTTTTTACTTACCGCGTACTCGACCTATCTCCCCGGGGTGCAGTCCCTTCCATCTCGGCGTTTTAAGCCTAGAGGGACTGGTAGTGCGGGGGGCATAATCATTGATGGACTGTACATTGCATAGATCGTCCACGTGTGGTATTGCGTGTGGGGGGGTCTTCGACACAAAAGGGCAGTCAGTGTAGGGTGGGGTTGAACTCGTGTTCTCCTTCGAGGAGGCGGGGCGGTCTACAGTGGTACCGGGTCTGGTTTAGGGACATCTGAAACAATTTCCCTGAGATATGTGGCATACAAGGTAAAACAGAACCCCGGGACCTTTATCGATTGCCTTATGTTGCACAAAAGAAAAAAATACACGTAACAGACTTGGATCATTTACATTTTCACTATTTCTGGGTACTTTGCTTTTTGACCTTTCAGTAACCGACTTGCTTTATTTTGCCTGTATTTTACGTAGATCGGAAACAATGGCTATGTATTCGAACTTACCAATCCAAGAGCTACTATTATATTTGGTTTTCACAAAATCTTTATTAAAAAATTATGACGTACAAATGCAGGCATACAACCACGTAAGTGATGACGCACAAATGCAGGCCTAAAACCACGTGGGCCAGCCACGGAGCAGACTGGGGCTGTACATGAGGGCATATTTATCTGAGGAAAACATAACTGAGTCGGTGGTCATTTTATTTCATCAAGGTACGATAAGTGCAATAGAATCATATCGAAAATTCATTGTGGGCAAGTACCATCAGTGTTGAAAAATCGACCTTTCAATAATACTGTAATTAATGATGCGTCAGAACTTAATATCAATTCATTGTCCGAATGTTCAAGCAATACTCATCCCCTCCCGCCATGTGCTTCAAGAACTGCATCCATATTTCATGATCTCAAGTCTGAGCATCCGGAACACAACGGGGAATTGCGAGTTTCGTTTATACCGGCGCCATTTTGGGTGGGGTCAGGCGGGCCCAAGTATAGTCAAAATGTCTCCACCAACTCGGGGTTGGACCAGAATCTCTTTCGGCAGTCCAGAAGTTCCGTTAAGGGGCAACAGAAGGGACCGGTGACATGAACCATCAATCAAAGAAAAGGGAGGGGCAACAATCTTTCCTACCGGGTCATACTGATGTTCCACCGGAACCGATCGAATCAGTATTCTGCAGGATTTTTGGTCATTCAAACTGAGGCTGGCGTCAGCATGAGAGCGCCAACGTCTCGTGGCTACGCTTTGGTCGTTCTGCGGGCAATCATGGCAGACCTTTCCCATCGGGGGCGGTCGAAGGCCCGCGGAGGCCGAGGGCCCTCCGCAGCTTTTGTAGAATCTTCAAAGTTGAGGAGAACGCCTCTGGACAGGGGCCCATTTTCTGGTTAACAGGCGACCAGGCCAACTTTTCACGCCAGGCCCATTCCTGCAAGTCGACCGCCATTTTTAGGAGATCTGCAACCACCGGCAGTCACTGGGTTGCAAGAGCAGATGGACTCCAGCCTGTCGGGCGAAGCATCGTTGCACCGCCACAGTGGACGAGACCCTGCTGGGTGAGTGGAGCGTCGCTGCACCGCAAGAGTGGACGAGTCCTTTGCCGGGTGCGTGGAGCGTCCCTATACCGCCACAGTGGACGAACCCTTTGTCGGGTGCGTGGAGCGTTGAGGGTGCAGCTGAGGGGCCTCCACCTGGGGAGGCGGGAGAGGCTCGTCCGCGCCGCCTCTCCCTCCCAGTGCACCCCACGGCGTCTTGCTGACATTTGTTATGGCCGGACCAGGCGATGAAGAGAGGGGGGGGTCGGAGGCATATGCAAGACATCCCCCCCTCGTGGCATGCAAGGCGCCGAAAGAGGAAGGGAATGGGAAGACAAGTACATCTCGGGTCGGGCCCATGCCTTCTCCAGATGATGGCGGCCGGCCGCTCTTTGCCATGGCCCCAGGAACGGATCCCTTGGTTCATCCTGGGGACAGGCCTTGGCGCGTGGTGTCGCCTCCGGACTATTCGCGTAATGGTTCTCCACCCCAGGCCGTTGCCGACGGCTTTTGTAGACTTTCTGACGCTCAAAAACCCTACTAGAAAGCAGCCCAAAAGTAGCCCAACATTGCTACTTTGGGGAAGGAGGGACAGGGACGGCGTCAAGTAGACGGCGAAATGCATTGTGGGTTTGTTGCTGCGGCCGTTTGTCATGTAAATAGTTGTTTTAATATATTTTTGTTCAAGAATAAAAACGTTTTAACCTGTTATTTTGCTGTCGTGTGGTATATTTCTAATATTTGTCGCTCTGATGTCGTTTCCCCTCCCAAATGTAACATGTGATTGTAATCTACAGCCGGACATTCCGACAGGACATGAGAGCAAAAGGGGGGGGTCAGATCTGAAGTTGGGCAGGCGATAAGATCACGTTTTGCTATGTGGGGCCGGGGGGGGGTACCTCCACGAGACCTAGGTTTATGACATGGGGCTGGGTCGAGAGACTAGGTGTAGCCGGGGGGTGGGGGTGTCATCAGAAGAGAGGAAGGATGTTCCTGGGAGGAAAGCAGGGGTGTCAGTCGGATCTAGGGGTGCGAAGGTCTTAATTAATCACCGCTCCTATAGTGTGAGGCGAGGTCCAACTGTAGGGAGCAATAAACTGCATCTGTTGGACTAGGTGATGACCTGGGATCAGGCCGGGCAATCGGGCAGGGAGGAAGAGGTTACCAAAAGGGCCTGCTCTATGAATGAGATGAAAAGGGTGTGGGGGGGTTCCGCACGGGATGTGGCTCGGAAGCAAGGCCGCGCTGGAGGTGCGTTTTAGGGCCCAAGTAGGAGAGGCCGGGGGCTGTCGGGGCGCGGGGGGGAGAGAGAAAGAGAGATGTAGGCTATTGGCAGTGATCAGAGAGGAAATGGCACACAAAATGGCTGCTATCTATGTTCGTGATGGGGCCTAAAAGGGGGCAAGATGGCGGGGCCACTGTGCCGTGACTTTCGCTTTAACTCCAACAGTGGTGAGGGTGAACACAAATGAACGCCGCTTATGTACATATACATTTTCATTTTCCACACCACATGAAACCTGCGTCAGGTTTCATATAGGCGTTTTGTTGCAGGGTGGGCATTCATTTGCATGAAAGCCCTGTAAAACTAACACAGTGACATTTAGAAGATTTCACTGAGTCAGCTTTATAGCATTGCTGAATCAAATCCTTACGCCTGTTTGAAACAGGCATAAGGAGTGATGCACCATGCAATGTGTGGCTTGCTCCTGTGCATTGCAGTAGACATGTCGCGCTTACGACGTGATTCCTGCAATGTGCTGCTTTTGCGGCACAGATGCGTGACGCATCTGTGTTGTTTTTGCTCAATGGTGCTGCACATTGTGAATGCGGCACACCATGGGTGGCAGAGCAGCGGTGCACATTAACTGGTGCATCTCTGGGGATGCGCCAGTTAACATAAATCTGCCCCTTTACATTTAAGTATGAGCAGGGGACACAGAGTTGGTGAGGCTTATCCAAGGTTAAAAAGAGATGAGTCCTGTTCACTGAAAACTTGGACATAGGCCTCACCTCCTCAGCATCGCTGGACATGGCTAAATAATAGCTGCAAAATGTTACTCTTGTTAAACAATTTTACTATTATAGTCTCTGAGATTTGTCTCTTACTCTGCAACATCTCATTGTTGTTCTCTTTCTTTAAAGATAACGACAACATCAACCATGAGTGATAATGAGCAATCCGTTGATCTCGATCTTATCGTTGAACTTGTCATTGAAACGTCAGTGGAAGTAGATCCCTTAGATGATTTAAATCCTGAGGATGATGAAGAACATGATGAGGATGCCGATTTGTCAGAATTGTATGACATAGGGTGGGAAGCTGACGTGCTTCAGCCTATGGAACTATAAACATTTATTTTTAAAATTTACTGGAAATAAAAAGTAAAAATGTAAACCGTTTAATTTAAAATTAAACATAACTTGAAAAACAGGTTATGTGTAGTGTCTTTAATAAAATAGTCAAATATGCTCATAAAAATATTTCTAAACCAATGAAAAGTTTTATTAACAAGTCACATGACCTGTTATGCTTACGTTACGCGCTCCGCGCCGCGCCCCGGATTGCTTCCTGGAAGCTGCGCTTCGCGCCTCGGAGCACTTCCGGGTGCGCTAACGCGGCGTGTCATATGACGCATTATGCAACAACGCGATACGTCGTTGGGGCTCCACCGGAACTGATTGAATTGGTAGTCTACAGTGTTTCTGGAAGTTTCAGACTGAAGCTGGCGTCAGCATGAGAGCACCCCGTGGCTACGTCGTGGCCATTCTGCGAGCAATCATGGCAGAAGCTCCCCACCGGAACTCTGCGGGAGTCGGGGGCCCCGGTGACTCTTGTAGAATCTTCAAGGCTGATGGGACGCTTTTGGGAATGGGGCCCATGCCGTAGCAGTGAAGCGTCCGAGTTCCAGGGTTGTCCAGAGCCATCCTTGCAGGCCAGGCCAAAGTCTGTGGAGCCGACCGCCATTTCCTGAGCTCCGTGGCAGCCGCCTGTCGCTGTACCGCAAGAGTGGGTGCAATTCAGCCAGATGGCGGGTGAGACGCTGTAATAGCAAGAGCAGGCGTAATTGAGCTGGCCGAGCGAGGCAATGTGCCGCAGGAGCGGGCGCAACTCATCTTGTCGAGTGAGGCGCTGGGGTGCAGCTGAGAAACCTCCACCTGGGGAGGTGGGGGAGGCTCATTCGCGCCGCCTCTCCCTTCCAGTGCACCCCACGCCGTCTCCTGGCGCAGGTATATGTGATGGTTGGACCAGGGCACCGCAGGACGTGTCTTCAGGTCAAACGGATTGTGGGACAAGGTCCAGAATGGAAAAGTCACCAAAAGGCTAAAAGTTCCGCCGGACCCCGGGAGCCGGCCGCCTATGTCGAGTGAAGTGCTGGGGTGCAGCTGAGAAACCTCCACCTGGGGAGGTTGGGGAGGCTCGTTCGCGCCGCCTCTCCCTTCCAGTGCACCCCACGCCGTCTCCTGCGCAGGTATATGTGATGGTTGGACCAGGGCACCGCAGGACGTGTCTTCAGGTCAAACGGATTGTGGGACAAGGTCCAGAATGGAAGTGTCACCAAAAGGCTAAAAGTTCCGCCGGACCCCGGGAGCCGGCCGCCTATGTCGAGTGAAGTGCTGGGGTGCAGCTGAGAAACCTCCACCTGGGGAGGTGGGGGAGGTTCGTTCGCGCCGCCTCTCCCTTCCAGTGCACCCCACGCCGTCTCCTGGCGCAGGTATGTGTGATGGTTGGACCAGGGCACCGCAGGACGTGTCTTTAGGGGTGTAGCTGAGAAACCTCCACCTGGGGAGGTGGGGGAGGCTCGTTCGCGCCGCCTCTCTCTTCCAGTGTACCCCACGCTGTCTCCTGGCGGAGGTATATGTGATGGTTGGACTAGGGCACCGCAGGACGTGTCTTTAGGTCAAACCCTCAAGTATGGCACCGAACATCCAGGACTTATGCCATTTGTGGAAGGCAGTGACATCGAAGAATCTCAAGGACCAAGCATATCCAGAGTCCTCCCCGGGGTATTTGCACAATGGTCCTCCACCCCTAGGCCGCCAGCTATGCTACCTTGACAGGAACAGTGTCATGCATTTGGATCGATGTTGCAGCAGGCTGCCATGTAAATAGTTATTTAATGAAACGTTTTACCCTGTTACTTTGTTGGTGTGTTGTATATATTTATAATATTTGCATAGGGTTTGTCGTTATTTTGGGCGGGGTGGGCGGCGGAGCAAATTCACTGAAAAAACCATAGGTTATAGACCATATATAGTTAGGAATTAGCATTTAGAAAACCTTGAAAATTCACTGAAAAAAACATAGGTTATAGACCATATATAATTAAATATCTCAAGTCCATCTGTGCACTCGATGGAGATACAGGTCGTCGATCAGAAAATGTGCTGGCCACCTCTAATGGTAATAGCGTGGCCAGGGCTTTTGTCGATGCCTCTGCAAATTGCACAGGGTGCATTTGTTTGACATGCCGCACCATGGTATGTATGGAAAAGGAATATTTTTTTGTTGGATTTCCTCTTGAGAGAAACGAGTCACATATCGTGCAGGTTACTTTTGGTGCATTTACTTTCTTTTGATCTTCAGGATAAGTGAAAAATTGCCAGATGAAAGATTCTTTTTTTCTTCTTAAAGGTAGTCGATCATTTTGTTCAGATTCGGAAGATGAATGAGATACGGTAGCCATTTCACCAAAGTCTTCCGAAAAATGTAGGACGTTGTTCTCTCTTGAGAGTAGAAAAGATAATGAGAGAAGTGGGTGGAGTGCTGCGTGTAAATTCCAGAATAGAAACTAGTAAGAACCAATTGGAAGTGTTGTTTTCATGTTGCAGCAGGCTGCCATGTAAATAGTTATTTAATAAAACGTTTTACCCTGTTACTTTGCTGGTGTGTTGTATTTATTTATAATATTTGCATAGGGTTTGTCGTTATTTTGGGCGGGGTGGGCGGCGGCGCCGAGCTATGTTGCAGCCATCATGGCGTCGAGCTCAGTTTCTCTCACTAGTTTCATATTTCTCATGAGGGGTTGTTCCTAATGTTTCTATTTTAGCGAGGTCAAAAAGAGAACATATCAGTGGCCTACTGATTTTGCTCGATTCCTTTTGTTTTCTCTAACGATTTTTAAGTTAAAGTTTGCTAGTACGATACAGCGGCTAGTCCGCATTTTATATATATGTCTTTTTTATTAGGGGTGTCCTCCGGTGGAGTCAGACGATCTACCTCTAATAAACGGTAAGTGTTCCTCTGAAGGAATGCGTCTTGAAAGTGGCTGACTGTAATGTATGATATTTCACTCAGTGACTTTCAGGCCCATGCTGTTTCAAAACTGTGCATGTGTTTGAAGCAGGTGTAGGTATTGACGCAGCATAGAAACTACTAAGAACCAATTGGAAGTGTTGTTTTCAAGTCACATGACTTCATATGCGCGTCTCAGGACGTGTACGCGGTGATAGTATCTGGTTACGTACGCCATTTGGAAGTAGCGGTCTAATTCAGCGAAGTTTCAAAACGTGAAAAGGAGTAAATCCAAACACATCCGGATTTAATATATCTTCTGAGCTCGATTCAAGCATACAATTGTTAAAGTATAAAACCTTTTATATCTTTTTTTTAAAATACCAAGGTGTGTACATTCGGTCACGCACGAAAGTTTAAAAAGACATTCGGCTCCATTTAATGAAAATTTTCATAATAATAAAAAAGAAGCCTAGGTTTAGTGTCTTTGACGTAGTATAAGTTCTTTGATGGGTCTATGAAGAAATGTAATAAGTTGCAATTGTAAAGTTTTCACGAAATATATAGGCGGGTGCGCGCACATGGTCGCGCACGAACGAAAGCAAAAAAAGCGGAGATAAACCCCCTTTATAATATGCTCCTGGAGCTCTTTTTGGTAGAATGAGTTAGTTCTGAAAAGACCTTATTTTTTTTTTAAACAAGTTTTATGTTGTTTTTGATTTTTTAAACTTGCAACAACATTTTCATGTGTGACACAGGATCGAAATGAAATGAAGAAATTTATCTTTTCTCGGGGCATTTATGACTCTCAATTTTTAGTTTAGTAAGAATGAGGCTCTGCTCTCCGTACAGAAGAATTTCTCCACACTCGTTGCATTTCATGTGCACCTTTGCAAGATATGGTCTCAAGTCCATCACAGCACTCGATGGAGATACAGGTCGTCCACCAGAAGATGTGCTGGCCACCTCTGATGGTAATAGCGTGGCCAGGGCTCTTGTCGATGCCTTTGCAAATTCAACAGGGTGCACTTGTTTGACATGCCGCACCATGGTATGTATGGAAAAGGAATATTTTTTTCTTGGATTTCCTCTTGAGAGAACCGAATTGCATATCGTGCAGGTAACTTTTGGCGCATTCACTTTCTTTTGTTTTTCAGGATAAGTGAAAAATTGCCAAATAAAAGATTCCTTTTTTCTTTTTAAAGGTAGTCGCTCATTTCCTTCAGATTCGGAAGATGAATGCGGGGCGGCAGCCATTTCAGCAAAGTCTTCCGAAGGGTGTTGAACGTTGTTCTCTTTTGAGAGTAGAAAAGATAGTGAGAGAAGTGGGTGGAGTGCTCCGTGTAAATTGCAGAATAGAAACTACTAAGAACCAATTGGAAGTGTTGTTTTCAAGTCACATGACTTCACATGCGCGTCTCAGGACGTGTACGCGGTGATAGTATCTGGTCACGTACGCCATTTGGAAGTAGCGGTCTAATTCAGCGAAGTTTCAAAACTTGAAAAGGAGTAAATCCAAACACATCCGGATTTGATATATCTTCTGAGCTTGATTCAAGCATACAATTGTTAAAGTATAAAACCTTTTATAAATTTTTTTTAAAATAACAAGGTGTGTACATTCGGTCACACACGAAAGTTTATAAAGACATTCGGCTCCATTTAATGAAAATTTTCATAATATTAAAAAAGAAGCCTAGGTTTAGTCTCTTTGACGTATTATAAGTTCTTTGATGGGTCTATGAAGAAATTCAATAAGTTCAGATTGCAAAGTTTTCACGAAATATATAGGCGGGTGCGCGCAGTCGGTCGCGCACGAAAGCCTGGAAATGCGCTATCCATTTTATTGAGAACTGTTGCCGAGAGTGCGCACACCGGGTCGTGCACGAAAGTTTAGAAAGGCTATTTTTATTTACAGACAAATTTTAATGCGTTGAAAAAAAGGCAAGGTACAGACTTTCTAATTCTGTATCGATTTACAAGGAGTCTCTATGCAACTTGAACAGTGAAGAAAACGGCTTGTTTCCGAAAAAAATATTGCCAGAACTTTATTGACAAAAGTATAGGTTGTATACACGAGATATTTCTGAATTAGCATTTTAAAAACCAATGAAATTCACTGAAAAAACCATAGGTTTTACACACGTTATACTTAGGAAGTAGCATTTACAAAACCTATGAAATTCACTGAAAAAACCATAGGTTTGACACCAGTTATAGTTAGCTGGAAATTTTACTGATATAAAACCAATGAAATTCCACGTTATAGTTAGTTGGACTCACTATAACTTGCGCGTGTAATGCACTGCTGATGACGTCACATATTACATCACTCATGACATCACTGATGACAGCATCCTTGTGACACAGTGACAGACCTCCTTTCACTGTAATCTAACCCTTGAAACGCATATTCAAAAATAGAAACTAAAATGTTCAAAAAAATGGAGATACCCATACCAGTTACAACAACCAATTCAATAATTCCACCATCTATATACACATGCACTAATTCACCAACAGTTCTATATAGTCACTCATACATATATTCACTAATCATATGTAGTGATACACCTACACATCCTGTTACACACCGACAGTCATCCAAAAGTTATTCACACACATACTCACACATGCAAATAAACTATTGAACATCCATTTATATGCATAAACAGCTATACACACACTACCACTTTACTTCTAAGGAAACTTACACATACTTACTCTCTTAAAAAATCACTTATAGAAACACATACTAATTTAAACAGGAACTCTTACAATCCCTCACTCTCACATATAGTCACTTATATACATCAATATTCACATATACTACATTAAAACATATGTAGTTACTGATAAAGACACTAATAAGACAGTCATTCACTCACTAACACAGACATATGCACACTAATCCACCCATACAGTCCTGCACATATGCTGTCTTCAAAACACATACAAACAGAGACTCAGTCATTCATGCATCTATGTGTTAAGTAATACCCCCACCAAACCATACAGACACTCATACTGATACTAAAAAAAACATCTAATAACCTATATACATACACATGTACCTACTCATCAACCCATGCAGCCACTTATACACAAAGTGAAACACTAATACATATATTTAAATATTTAAGCATTACTCAGTAATATATGTATTCACTAAGATATTCAATAATATATACATATATAACACATATTTATTTTTCAGAAAGACACACATTCACTGGATGGTGTCATCAGTGATGTCATGAGTGATGTAATATGTGACGTCATCAGCAGTGCATTACACGCGCAAGTTATAGTGAGTCCAACTAACTATAACGTGGAATTTCATTGGTTTTATATCAGTAAAATTTCCAGCTAACTATAACTGGTGTCAAACCTATGGTTTTTTTCAGTGAATTTCATAGGTTTTGTAAATGCTACTTCCTAACTATAACGTGTGTAAAACCTATGGTTTTTTCAGTGAATATATATATATATATATATACCGTATCAAGCCCAATCCCATAATCCTATCCACCCTAAACCTTAAAAATACTCTTGCCACCAAAATAATTCTACCCACCCTAACCCGAAAAATACACTTGCCACCCAAATACCATTTTCACACTATACCCTAAATAAGCCCTTGCCACCCAAATTCCCCTTCCCACCCTATGTACTAAAAATACCCTTGCCACCCAAATTACCTTATCCATCCTAAACCCTAAAAACCTTAAAAATACCCATACCACCCAAATACCCCTAAACACCGTAAACCGTAAAAATCCCCTTGCTACCCTAATACCCCTACACACCCATAACCCTACAAAATGCCCTCGCGTTATATATAAAAAAAAAGGCTTTACACTTCCCTGCAAAATACTTACATTTGTAAGTACCTTCCAGGTATAAATATACAAGCATCTGCCCTAGCAAAACACACGGTGGCTTGGAGCAGATCGACTATCTACTTGCCCGACGTCCTGCTGTAGCAAGCGCCGAAGGAAGCCGACCCTCCCGCTGACGCACTGAGAGAGACGCTGTCTTTTCTCCTGCCGAGAAATCAAGCTCCAGTGTTTTCCTGTCACTCTTCTTCGATTCTCGCCTCGGCGGGTCTCGGGCTCATTAATTCCCCTGACCGGATATTCTCGCCTCAGTGCCTATTCTGATCATTGGTCCCGCGCTGCAACTCTGGGCAATAGCTTGCTTAGTCTCCACAACGGCCCCCACAACACGAGGGATGCCTGGTCTGCACCATGGGGGTGCCCAGGAGTGGCCACTTCACAGGGAAAGCCAGGAAGGGTTCCCTTGCGGTATTCGTACAAGCGCCGGGAAACCCACTGCGGGTAGCTGTGCGCTATACAAGTACAAAAAAACAGTTACCCTTGCGGGATGCTGGGAGATCGAGTCCTGAGAGAGAGATACAAGACCTCCTTCATTCTATAACCAAGGTATGGAGCTGATTAGACCCTTAGAGAATTCTTGATTTAGATTCTTGGCAGAAATAATCTTAACTCAAACTACATCTTACTTACTCCTTTTCATGTACTAGGCTTAGGTCAGGTACACCGGGGTAGGCGTATCTTAGAAGCACCAGTTGAGTATGTTAAGTCATTATTTTATCATTGTATGTATTTTATCCATTTTAAGTATCTTATGGCTTAGAAACCATACCATGCTTTTACAGTTTTATTTTATGATACTACCCTTACTGTACGCACTTTACTTTATGACAAGTTTTGCGATTGTAGCAATTCACTTCTCTTGCATGAGAAAGAAGACTGGTCAATAATTAACCTCTTTTAATGAAAACACCTGTCTCTCTGTTTCTCTGCACTTCTGGTGAAACGAAGCATACATGATTGACTGAGTAAAATAGTAATCTATTGTTTCCGTGACTCTGGAGATATACTCCTTGTTCTAAGGGAGCAAAGTTGTCATATTTATGTGGTTGTCAGAAACTAATCCCTTCTTGTGAATTCGAGAAAGTTTCTAGTGACCTCTGAGCTAGCTGGCATTCATAATTAAGTCTAACATATTCAATAGAGACCTAGTCGACCTAAGTCCTACGTCTAAACTATCGTTTATGTTATTCAAATGTGCAGAGCCTATTCGGAATATAGGAACTACACTACATGGCGCCCAACGTTTGGTAAGGCGATAATTTAACGCTAGATACTAGAGTAACTCAGTCGTGCTTTTCACACAGACCCCTTTTCCCGTAAAATCTCCAATAGACGTCTGGAGTGGGTAAAAGGTTAATATCCGACAAAACTTACTAGGAGGAGAATCCTATGTATTAGTTTTTGGTTTAGTCAACGTTGAAGGATACAGTGTTCCAAAATATTGTGCACCTAATCTTTGTTTCCTTGAAACTTGCTCTGCAAAAACTTTTTGTCAGCAAAAATGTCGGAAAGTGAAGAAGAAAGGGAGAGGGCTAGAATAGCAACTCAACTTTTAGCGAAAGACACAAGTTATGTTAAAATTTTGTTTGAGAGCGACAGCTGCCCCATTGAAGGGGCGTCCCGGCGCTAGTAGATCAAGTGCAGTACCAAAGAGGCTGGCCGCATTGGGAAAGCAACTTTAAGGGGGAGGAAACAACAGGGTTTTGACCGCTTTCCGGAAGGAAACCAGGTTTTCCATGCCACAGATATCCAGCAGCAAGGAATTCCACAGCTTGGCTGCTAAGACCCAGAATGAGCGCCTACCCATGCGGCAAAGTTTGGTACGCGGTACAGTCACCAGGTGTTGACCTAGTGAGCGCAGACTTCGCTGGGGCACATATGGGGTAAGAAGTGGACACAAGAGGTCTGGGCACCTGATTTTAAGAATCTTGAACACCAAGCAGAGAGCCTTAAATTGGATTTGGCAGTTCATTGGCAGCCAGTGAAGCTTTCTAATAGTAGCTCTAGCAGAACATCTACGAGGAAGGACTATCATGGTCCTTGCTGCCAGATTCTGAACCCTCTGCAGACATGTTATCTCAGCTTTGTTTGCAACCAGGAGCAGCACGCTGGCGTAGTTCAGACGTGAGAGAATGGTAGCCTGGACAATAAGCTGCCACACTTTTGAATCAAAAAATTTCAGTATTGGATTAAGGCCCCTCAACAGACCCAAGTCTCCAACAACACAATCCGGATGCAGTAATCATCCCGATAAATGTAAGAAAGAGTGTAACTTACAAACTTATAAATAGTGGAGTATCATCAAGAGGTGTTAAAGTCATATTTGTGGGAGAGGCACATGAATATCGGCAGACAGAGGTATTCTATTCATGGATACATTTTCCAGCAGCAAATGCTGTGACACACGAGTTCCACTACTACAAAACAGAGGAACATCCATCGGAATACGTTCCTTTCGAGGACGTTGAAATTCCACTAATTTACCGGGAGCATCAGCTCTGGTTTAATGGCGCCCTAAAACATCAAAATCACATTACCAGGCTCGGTCCACTAGGTGGACCAGGAGCCACATGGCTGGTTCTAGCTAGCTATACACCACATCCTGACATTTCAGAAATATCAGACGGAGAACCTTTAGTTCAGCTAAAACAATTAATTAAAATACATAGACAATTGGTCCAATATATCATGCGGACTTTAACAGTCCAACCAGCAATAAAAATTCCACAGCATACCCCTCACCAGGGGAACACAAATAAAATTATACCACAGACTACACAATCAGTCATTGGCAAATTACCGGCAAAACAGGAACAAATTCCGTTCTGGTTAGCTCAAAAGATTACTCAAATAGAGGCAGTATTCCCTGATAGTACACCTCTTGAAAAACACAGAATTCTGACAATCTGTTTACCAATGGGGATCGCCCCACATGTGGAGGACTGTGACACTTGGGGAACAGTCTTTGCTTCAATATACAGAAAAACACATGGTGTTCCGTCTATGGCGGGTATACCAGACGTACTAAGACAGATTCAAAATGAATACGGTCCAGAGCCTGCTTCAAATCTAGGTATGAAATTACTGAAAGACTTTAAGCATTCTCGGCTATACTACTAGCCAACATAAAAGGAGAAGCAGCATCTGTGGTGATCCACCAAAAATTGAAAGAAACAGAAATAACAGACCAACCTTTTGAACTTGCCAGAATAATTGAAAAGTGCTATGAACAATTAGGTAGAGATAGTTTGGGTGGGAAACCACTAAAACCACAGCTAACTGAAAATCCTGAAAAAACTTTTCTTAAGAATAATCTCATTACTACAAAAAAGAAGTGGGAGGGTAATAAACAAACCACTCCCAGAGAAAAACAGTTTCAGTCCAGAGGAAGGCCTCCCCAACGGAGAGATAGATCTCCAGAACGGGGGGGCAGGTCTCCACAACGGGAGCCCTCTGAAAAAAGATACAACCTTAGAAACAGGGACAATTTGAGAAAACCTGACAGATATCAAGATAATGATACACGTCCCTCTCGATCTTTTCAGACTTCCTCACAGAAATCGGAAAGAAGAGGACGGTCAGAACATAAAGAAGAGCGCGTCAAGTCCAAAGACAAGGAACCCGCTCATCAAAGTAAAAAATTAAAATTTCCCAAAAAGAAGGTAGCTAGTATTAAAATAAAACATGCCGAGGATCCTGAGGACACAACTCAAGAACGGAGAATGGGCCCAAACAATGCTAGACTGCGCAGCAGAAGTGACCATAGCTCGCAAGATCCTGATGAATCTTCTGGAGACAGTGGACACTAATGAATACATTCAGGTGGAAACTGCAGACACCAGAGTTAGTGTACCCCATAAATTATATGAAATAACATTACGTATAGAAGGGGACAAAACTAGGAAAATAAGAGGTCTATTTTGGGAGAATCTATTTAAAGGTTAAGATATCCTTCTAGCAGAGAAAGACTGGCCACCAGAGTTTGTCATGGAGTGCCCACATGGCGAAGAAATGATTATGCCTGCCTTCTCAAATCACATTCCAATTCATAAAAAATATACATATGCTAGAAAATGGGTAGTGGCACAAGCTCCTGCTTTATATAAAAATCATGTAGGATGGGATGAGGATTCTCCTCACCATAAAATACAGTTAAAAAATCAACCTACTGCACAGAGGCAGTATCCTGTTAAGCAAGAAGCTAAAAAACAAGTCAGGGAGATCTTAGATCAACTTGAATACCAGGAGGTGATTGAAACATGCACCTCACAAATGAACAATCCTTTATTTCCTGTCTCCAAACCAGACGATACATATCGTCCAGTATTGGACTACAGACACCTAAACTCTTGTTGCAAAACATTTGCAGTACAAAATTCACACAGTGCAGCACTAATGAATAACATCGTGCGCGAAAAATATAAAACTACATTATATATTTCAAATGGTTTCTTCTGTCAAAACCTTGCACCAGAAAGCAGGTATTTGACCGCTTTCTCCAGTATGTGGGCTAAGAGGCAATTTTGTCATCTCCCCAGGGATTCAAGAACAGCCCAGGATTATTTTCAGTCAGGGTAGCAGAGTTACTACAAATATATGATGATGAGGCATTATCTTATGTCGATGACATCTATCTAACAGACGATGACCTGGAGACACACTTGAAAAGAGTGAACACCATTATACTTGGGTTCGCATCTGAAGGGTACAAATTCAACTTTAAAAAATCACGAATCGCCCACCTCACTGTATATTTTTAGGATATGAATTATCAAATGAAGGCAAAACCCTAGCAGACAACTTCTTAGAGAAGTGTGCAGTACTCCAAGCTCCGAAAACGCTGAAAAAACTTACAATCAATTCTAGGTTTCCTGAATTTCAGAAGAACTTACATTCTAAACTACGCAAAGAGGGCTAAGCCTCTCTACGAATTAATAAAACCTAATTTCAAACCAATTAATTGGACTCAGAAACACACAGAAACTTTGCGATCAATACAAACAGACATGTTAATTAAAACAAAACTGCAAACACGCGCAAACGTACGCAACCTTGTAATCCGAGTCATCCCAGGAAGATGCGGATTTACGTACCTAACCTTTAATGAGGGAGAAACGGTACCAATAGCTTATACATCACACTTGTACACACAAGCTGAAATGAAATTCAGTTCTAATGAAAAGATTAGAACTGCTGTTCAAACTGCTATAGCAAAAGAAAGAGCCCTAGTTCATGGGAAGAGCATATCTGTATTAACAGCCATTTAAGGCCTTGAGGCAGTAACAAGACCGAGCATTCCAAATGCTATGGCATTAACTCCAGAATGGATCCAATGGGTTAATTCTCTTGCTGCAACAGACGTGATACATGCATTTGATCCCAAAATGAAAAAATTAGACCATCTAGAATACGAACATGAATGTCCTCTGTCAATCAAAATTCTGCCTCTCGAACAGTACGTCTGCGAATTTACACGGACGGATCTGCGCAACATTGGATTGTGGAAAAACAAGTATACAATGCGGCATGTGCGATTGTAAAAGGTCGCTGGCGCATAGGTAAATTCAGACCAATGGTCACTAAAACTGAATCACTCAGACACTGTACAGCTCAGCGAGCTGAACTTCAGGGTTTATAGATGGCGCTTGAAAATGCTGATAGCGAATTCCCCACACTAATAGTGTGCGATTCACTTTACTGTGTCCAGTCTTATAATAATTTCATGCAGACCTGGATTGAAAACGGTTACAAAGATGAGACAGGTGTCACAATAAAGCATAAAAACTTATGTGAACAAGTAGTTCTTTTGCAGAAAGAACTACGAAAGTCTCACGTGATACATACGCAGAGTCTTCGACGTGATGGCGTTCACGTTGCAGGAAATTCATTGCTAACAAAGCCACAACGAAAGCTGTTCAACCGGCTTCCGTAGCTACAAAAAAGTGTCCTAAAAAAACAAATAGATGGAGAAACGCTACTAGCAGTAAATGCCTCAATGGAAGGCAACGATGCAGCGTTACCTCTAAATTATCCACTCGGTAATACATACATAATTGATGCAAACTCCGTTCCTTTTGCTCAAATCCCTGGAATGGGGGACAGAGTAATTTCAAACAGGAACCGGAGGGCTTACTTGGTTCAAGAAGCATATATGGGAGAGGGTCTGACACATCAAGGAATCTTGAAATCTCTCATAGAATTACAATCGAAGTATTGGTTGCCGGGTATGATCGGGGAAATGTATACGTTTGCAATGGATTGTCAGGACTGCAACAGAGTTTGCAGTAATGAACCGGACGAGGTAACTGACAATAGCACAGTAAGACCACCCCAGAAACCTCTATTAGACAGCATTAGACTATCTACACGCAGGAGTCCGACCGGACAAATGCGATCCCATAAATATTAAGATGAGATTCATTTGGATGTGGCCCCAGCGCTTGGCTAATGCCAGAACTGTTATAAAAGATGTGCGAGACTTTATCGGCATATACGCAATTGGCATGCTACATTCTGACCAGAGTCCTGCATTTAGCTCTCAAGCTTACAAGGAGGCCATGGCCAGCTTGGGCATTGTATTGTGGTACTCTAGTCCTTTCCATCCTGAGGGAAATGCGGTAGTGGAGAGAAAAAAACGTGACATAAAGCAATCTATAACAGCGAGGGTATTAGGTTCGGGTGATGGGTGGGTCAGACATCTAATAAGTGTCCAACGTAGTCTTAATAATCTGCCAAGAAATTCTCTGGGTGGAATCACTCCATATGAACTTTTGTTTGGTACAAGAATGTGTATCGAAGACCTCGATAGTCAGACTTCAGTGGTGGAACAAAAAACCTTTGATAGCAAAGATCGTTTTGCTGTTTTACAGGACTTAAATGAGAAAAGAAGAAGTCTAAGTAACACAAAGCTAAAGCCAGCGGCCACTGAAGAAAAACCACCTGTTCCAGCAAGACCTGTCTGGATTCCAAAGATTGGGGATCTGGTCAGAGAGAAGATCGTGGTGAATAAGGAATTTGAGCCTTCTTACAGAAAAGCAGTATCTGTCTTAGCAATCAGCGGAACAAGATCAGTAGTACTACTGCCCCTTGCTGGTAAAAAGGAGAACAGAGTTATATCAATCGACCTGGTAAAACCACAATCATGTGGCCAATAATAAGTAGTAGGCCCAGTGGACTCCCAAGATGTAGCAGAAGACCAAACCGTGCTACAAATCAAGAGGTTCAAACTGACAGACTAATCACTTTTGGTAAACCTACAGTGGAAAAAGAAGGACTATGCAACAAAGCCATGGAACCCGTGCCTCTTGAAACCCAAATTGCAACAGTTCGTCAAGAAACACCAGTCTACAATGATGTAGCTTCTGAATACACTAATACGACAAAGGAAGAACCAAAGATTAATGAAAATCCTAAAGCAATTAAAACAATCGACAGAACTGCATCTGGCTACTTTATCAATTTCGATGACTTTTCTGAGGATCCAAGTGAACATGAAGAAAAGCCAGCAAATAAAACTTTCAAAGAAAAAATAACAGAACTCTTTCATCAACTTGGAGAAACATATCTGATCTCACCATGGATTGAATTGTGGATTGTGTTAGGTGTACTTTTCCTCCTGCTTTGGCTTATTTTGATTTTAAGCTTGGGAAGTATGATTGATGGAAAATACAGTACAATGGACACAGCAAGTCAGAACATCAACTTGGTGCTAAAGCCTCACAGATCTTCTCACATTGAAAAAAGAGAACTATCATCAGTAAATATCACAGCCATTCCTATACCTGGTGGTGTAGCATGGGACGCTACTGATTACGACATCTATGGCCCGGTTGAACTCTTGAAATATCTACACCAGTTCAAGGTTTCTTTAAGTGACTTTGTATCACCGAGCACTTTCTCTGATGATTGGTACTTTGAAACTATTAATAATATGATGTCAGATTTAGAAATGTCAGCAAAATTTACAGAACATGATTATTTAGAAGGTTCATCAGATTATGAAGAAATGTATTGCTTTAATCATTATGGGCACCGCTATTTGCATAAATCTGCTAATCCTAGAAATGTTTTTACTTATAATCAATGGGAACGTTGTCCGACACCACCAAAGGGCAGCTCGAAAACATTTTATGAGAAATTACCATACTTCTCAGGGTTTAATAATATTGATCCAGAAACGTTTTATTTTAAAATTATGAATAAGACAGGAATGAAAAACATGTTGACAAATACTAAACTGATTTCTTCTACAAAATATTATGAACAATTGTCTACATTTGGTTTTGAATTTTGGAAACAGAACATTGAGACAAAAACTGTCTGGGGTACAAAAGACTGGATGGTACAAGGTTTAGAATCATTATTCAGAGCCTGCATAATCCCCGAACAAATATTGTTCCTGAATGACACCATTCAACAAACAACCTGTCTTGGCCTAGCTAGGATAAAGGACTTAAACAAACCGTCTATACCAAAGCCCATACCTGATAGTAATTGCACTACAGATGTGGAGATAGACGTATCCCATATTTTACACCAAAACAAAACTAATCCTGATTGGAGAAAATGGTTGATCTGGCCCACAGACACTAATAACTGTCAAGATAAATTCCTGAACAAAACACAGGGGTTCAAACAGAACAGGCCAGACCCAAGATATTCCCAGAGACAACATCCAGGGATAATACCAACAAACAGTGTAGGAAAACTATGCCTTGAATGGCTACAGAAATCCACACTACCTGGAATTAAGCAACACTTGACTTTACTTAAAGAAGGTGCTGACTTGCGAGATTTCTTATTGGGACCTCGCAAACAGCGTCAAAATCGTTTCATATACGCCGGTATATATGCTGCTTACAATGAAGCTTGTAAAGTAACACAAATTGAAACTGCTGAAAAAATAGAGAAATGGATTGTATCAATTTGGAAAAAACACTGTCTGTAGTGGACAATGGGTTAATGACTCTCTCCTCCAGAATGTATTCACTGGACAGCATTGTATCATCTGCTATTGATATAATAGAACAGGATATGCTAATGTTACAACATGGCCAGTCCCAATTACGTTCTATTGTACAGTTAGGCTGGACATTACAAAATCTGCATTCAGGCTACGTGCCATGGCGTCTAAGCAACACAACGTCATTATTTTCTGTCTTTAAGCTTACAGATAAACACATCTCTTTGGCACAAAGAGGGGCAGACTATACAGTGCTGACCATTGACAGTCTCCGAAAAACCTCTTATTGAATGGATAATACATGCACCATTACAAATCCGATAACGACTTTTCAGTTTTAATATTGCCAAAAGCACATACCAGCGGCCTGTATGAAAGGTTGGGTAAAGGGTACATCAAGTCAACCTGGAATTTGCCTTACACACATAGATGATGGAGTGGGGGGAAGAAAGAGGTATTTCTTAGTGGTAACAACTGTAAAAATTCACTAAGCGGTACACTTCTGTGTCAAGGAATTAACTTACATGGAGCCTGCGAATGTTCATCAAATAACCTTTCATGCCACCTGCACGGCACCCCTGCCACACAAATAGAGCCCTTTTTCAGACAACCTCTCCAACGGCAGGTACGTTATGTTAAGTGACCGCAGCTGTTGTGTCATGTTGCCAGGAACGGCCTATCTCGTGAGTGAACTTTAAGGCTTTGTGTATAATCCACAAAGCCATCCCCAGAGGAGGGACCTACGACTTACAAGCCCTGTTCCCTTGCTACGAACCATTACGCTGTCTCAGATACTCAAAAACTGGATTGGTGATCTGCCCTAAGATAAATAGAGTAAGATGGGGAGGAAAGCGCTTCTCACACTTAGCAGCTAAATTGTGGAATTCACTTCCAATACCACTCCGACTTCAACCAAACAGGACACTTTTCAGGAAGCAAATAAAAACATAGCTTTTCTCTCAATCCTAACTGGTCACGTTGCACTTGTCTGCACTTTATTTCAGAGCCAAGACGCCCCGGCAGTAGTGCGCTTTAGAAATATCAAGTCAGTCAGTCAAAATGGGAAAATAATAAAATCTAACATTTGAAAAATGCATTGAAACAGCCACTGCCACCAATTTATCTAAATCCAGGGGCATTAAGACAGACAGTAACCTAGTAGTTTTTTCTATTTAATATATTTAACTGTGTATGCTTAAAGAGGCTTCGAAGGGGCTTATGTATTCATTTGTAAAATGATGGATGTTTAGAAAAGAATATGTTTCATCAAAATGCACAGATTGCTAAGAAACAGCATAATAATCCCATACAAACTATTTTATGACCCCATACACACTCCACCAACTCCTCTGCAGCTTTTTTGCAATGGCATCTGCTACTAAATTAAATGTAATCATCTTTACAGAAACAAAATGAATGCCGGCCACGTTGAGATCAAATGAAAAGCAATCTCTCCATCTGCCTGCACAGCCAGAAAAAGCTTTCAGAAGCCGAAAAAACACTGCAATCGCCCTATGTTAAAGAGTAACAGAGCACTCCCCGCAGCTGGTCTCCAATAGTGCCAGCAGCGGGCACTAGATGACTACATGGGAGACAGGTCTCAACTGCCACCATGATGCGTTTCACCTTACAGCACCAGACAATCAAGGTATTACTGCCTGAACGTCCATGTCCTTTCTAATATCATTCCGATATTAGCAGCATCCATCAAACTGGTTCCGCATTTTTGGTTGTGTTCAATTTCTCAAGTGCAGGATTCTCAGAAAAACTAACTGTTCTACTGGGGAAGCATGAAAGTCGGATCCTTGTTTTTCTTACTTTGAATCAAAGCTTGGGCAAAATGGCTTCAACTGAACAATTCTGTTGAGACCACTTTGCAAGAAATATCTTGCATAGTTCATGCATCTACGAGACTGACTTGTTGCATCCCTGAAGGTAAAAAAGAATTACCTGCAAGACCTTCTAAATTGTTATTAATGAAACTTTCCAAGACCGTACAGACTAATGTAATTTGCTTTAGCATCAAGTTCAGATTTCTTGTTTTTCTCATACTTCTGTTTCTCATATCATGCGCTTGTTCTGCTAAAATGCTATATGAAAAGACACGGCCAGGGGACTTGGCAGGAAGCGCGCCATGTGCGTACATCAAACGCGTGCACATCTCCTGTCTGACGGGGGGATGAGGGGTAAGTGGAAGTGCGCCATGCGCACCTTGTGTTGAAAAGCCAGGAGCCCGATGAGTGCACATCTCCTATCCGTGTGCACATCTCCTGCCCCCCTTGGGACGCAAAACACACAACGATAGATCTCATCAAGGCGTGTAGCGCATGCGCTGCATCGCTAGGCGAGACCTAAAAACAGGATGTGAAACGATTAAAGCGATGTTACTATAACAAACTAGCAGCCAGTCGTGCCCCACCCACAAACAAAAAAAGCAGTGAGCACAAACCCCCCAAGAGCAGTAAACCCCACCAGTATGGCTCCACCTACCAGAGCGATTTAGAGTCCTAGAGACGGGTACTAAACACCATCACTGCGGACAATCACCTTAATATAAACAGACACGAACATTATTAACAGAAAATAAGTTACCCATCTTCACCGCACCCACAACACTCACCGTGTCACTCTCATGACCCCACAAACGGAAACTGGAAAATCATGGGGACCCTTGTCCGTCACCAAAGAGAACGCGGCTCTCAGCCCCGCTATCCGTAAGGCAGGAGGGTCAAGAGACCTCCTCCCTTCTCGTCCCTTCCAAACTCCAGTCTCTCTGGCCCACTTCTGCCTCTCGGGCCCTGGGCTTTGAGCCAGAAGGAGGCTGTAAGGAAATGTGCCCTAAAGATCCCCCACTCCACCACACACTGAGAACAAGCACTGGCATCCACATCAACAACAGTTACTAAAAACTGCACCCCAACATGGTCCACACAGCTCAGCATAAGCTTACTCCTTCTGACCCTTGTCCCCCAAAATGTCTTTACAAGGTAAACGTTTACCTGTATACGGGTGGCGGGAGTAGTGAGAGGTTCCCAGTACTTCAGTGACCTGTTGAATTCTTCGGAGGGATCACCTCCGTATAATATTAAACGCCGTTGCACTTAACTGAATGAAGAGCCTCTCTTGAGGTATCCTAATTATAAAGTGAACCGTATGAAGGGATAGTCTCCATTTCTTGATAATAAAGAAAACATTAAAACTCTGGTCTACACAATTACGTGAAGTGGAGGGTAGCATTTCAGCATTGAATTCAGGCATTAGAAGCCATTGCCACTTTGTTAGTCATGTGGCGAGGAAGACTATACTCGGAGTAATGAAGATTATCAGTAAGTAACCATGGCATCAAGTGGGAAACACTTTGGACAGGGGAAAGGTTGCCATGACCTTCTTAGATTTATTGGCAGCCTTCAACATGGTGAACCATGAGACCTTGATTGCGCGTTTGGTATCGGAGAATCGGCTTTGAAACAGCTCCGGTCCTTCCTCTCCCAGAGAAAGCATTAGGCGGCACAGGGTGATCTCGTCTCCAAGTCCTTCGCATTACCTTGTGGTGTTCCTCAGGGCTCATCGTTGAGGCTACATTATTTAATATCTTTTTGGCCCCTTTGACAAAGCTGATTCGATCTCTTGGCTTCGCTCCAGTGGCGTATGCAGACGATACACAACTTATTGTATCTATCTCGAACAACGCTGAAGAGGCCGCCCTTCGTTTTAACAACTGCATGAGCGATGTAATCCAATGGATGGACAACAACAGGCTTGTGCGTAATTCAGCAAAAACGGAGGTCTTCTCTTTGGGAAGAACACGCCTTTATGGGGCCAATTCTGATGGACTCAAACCTGAGGCCCTCCCAGTATCCACTGGCAAAAAAGTCGGGATAATCTTTGACTCCAACCTGTCTTTAATCTAGGGCAGCGCGTTCATGTGAAAACACAGTGCACCCCTTCCATGTTTTCACAGTGTAGGCTGCATCCGTCTGCACTTTCAAAGGGGGTTAGGGATCCCCTTACAGGCGGGTGCAGTCAGTGACTACAGCCGCCTGCAAGGGGATGTCTGGGGGTCCATGGGACCCCCTTTACCCCCTGCAGAGGGCAGCTCTCAGGGGGTGCACTGACAGTGCGGCACCTTTTAAATGTTGCACTGTCAGTTCGCCTCCTGATAGCTTTTTTTACTCTGCGACGCATCTATAATATGGCGTGTGCGCAGAGTAAAAGGAATTCCATCATTTGCATAGGGCATGCCCCTATGCAAATGAGGGAACGCCTTCTGTTGATAGCGCTGGCACTTTAAGCGTGCCAGCGCTATCCGTATTATAGAAGGGGACGTACACGCTTCTGCGTCCCCTTCTATAATACCAAAGTGCCCCGGGGACGCGCAAAGAGGGCTCAAACACCTGTTGTGCCCCCAGGGGACTCTCTGTACTTAGGCCATCTGGTGGCCACCAGATCTAGGACCTACACCACTCCCGCCAACCACACCAGAAACCTCAGAATCATCATTGACAAAAAGCTCACCATGAAATCACAGATCAACGCAGTCTCCTCCGCCAGCTTCATCACTCTACACTTGCTACGTGAGATCTTCAAGTGACTACCCCTACACATGATACGCACCGTGACACAAACCCTAATCACCAGCCCACTGGACTATGGCACACATGTTTCAGTGCGTCTTGCGGTATATCTTATACACAAGACCACTGTCCTCGAGACAGCCTGGACTGATGCTGGCTCCTCAGAGAAATAAAGTTGTAACCGCCACACAGCTGTATCTTCACAGTAAACCCACTGGCAAGCCCCCGGGAACACAACATTGTAGAAACTGTGATCCTGGTCCCCCTACAGGCGCCACATAATTAATGGGCATTCTATCTTTGTTTACAGTGGCTCGGTATTCATTTTACCGCTTACCCTAAATTATCCTAAATTCCTGCGCTGCAATACCTATGATTATTACAACTCTGTAGTAGGAAATTTTCACTTACCCTACACGCACAACAGCTTATTTGCCTCTACACGTGCCCGAGTCAATGCCGTCCTCTACGTTATCTATTGATTTCACAATGAGTTCATTCAATTCCACAGAGTTCTGTCTTAAGCGCATCATTTCTCAGGAACCTTCGGACTACTAGAAGGTCGTCAAAATCCCTTAATCGCTTAAGTAAGTTCATCCGAATGGTACCTATCATTGCACCCCTGTTGATTTTTTTGTTTTCTTTCACAATTACCTATACCCCATTGGGTTAGGTTCTATGACAATTTTAAAATATATGATTCTTTTTCAACTACAGTCAAAGCTGCATCTAGTCATATTGATGTTTTCACGTCAGGCCGGCTCACCCGAGGATACAGGCTCTCAGCACTCGTCCTAGTCCGATGTCCGTGACTTTCCTGGTCATCCACATATGGGCTCCCTTGACACACCCATTCTTGATCATTTGATGTCACTCTTGGCCCCTATATAGAGGCACATGACCAACCAGTACTATACATATACAATAATACCATATAGGGTCTGTTCTTAATTTTCATATTCTTTGTTTTATCCTTTTCTTTAGACTCATAGCACTCTTGCTCTGTCCTGATGATGACCACAGAATAACAGAGGTTGAAACGTCATGGACAACCAGACTAAAATAGACTCCTCTTATATTGTTGCAATTAATCAAGAAAGGAGTCATTTGTCTTTATTTAAGTAATACATTGTTTGTTACTCCGTCCATCACATCCCACTGCTCCTTACCATTTGTTGCAAATAAAGTTATTTGGAAGCATCCCGGAGTGTCCCGAGTACTTTCTGAACTGGGAAAGTTTGGTTCTAGTTATTTTCAAAAAACGCCGTTTTTTTTTGGAGGGACCGCCGCGAAGTTAAAGCCCTGGACTACCGGCATCAGTGTGGTAACACAGTTCACAGTATAAAAAAAAGTAAGAATAATTTAATCAGTACAATTATTTGTTTGCTATGGAAATATGTGTCCTTCACCCTGTATACATTAAGTGTCTCTAAAAAGTTTTGCGTATGCTACTCATGTTTCCCGGATGGTGAAAGTTCTAAAGAAATGTATTCCCTTGTGAACCACTGTTTATATAACATATTACCCTAGGCTCTCTTAATTTATTGGGTTGCCCTTGTTCTCATAAAGTGATTGACAGCATGTGAACAGCACCAGGATTGGTCAAGGGAGTTTACTGGTGCCCGCACCGCATTCCAGAAAGAAGAGGTTCGAGACCCGGAGTAGGGGACATGCTTGATAAGTGTGTTTAATTTTTATTTTACATTTTATTTGGGCGTAGGTGCCAGCCGCCACTGCATAGACCCCACTTTCACTGTGGAGACAGTGCTGATGGTGTTGAAAATTAGTGACGCACAGGTTGCGTGGTGTGAAAGATGCTCGTGGGAACTGCTATTACCTTGTTCCCAGTATTTACCAGTCATGATAGGAGAGCCCCTTCCAGGCCATCCCTGTCCCCCCACCAGAGACCCTCATGGAAGGTGGGCCCTTTTCTCTTTGCTAAAGGAAGGTCAGATAGGAGTGTCCCTATGAGTGAGCACCTTAGAGAGCTGGGAGTGAGCATACCTGGGAGTGAACACCTTGGAGAGCTGGGAGGGAGCATACCTGGGAGTGAACACCTTGGATAGCTGGGAGTGAGCATACCTGCGAGTGTGCACCTTGCAGGACCAGGAGTGAATATACCTAGGAGTGAGCACCTATGACAGCTGGTAGTGAATATACCTGGGAGTGAGCACCGACACAAGCTGGGAGTGAGCATACCCGGAAGTGAGCACCTTGAAGATCTGGCAGTGAGCATACCTGGCAGTGAGTACCTAGGAGAGCTGGGATTGAGCATACGTATTTGTATCTCTGCAATACAGTGTCTCCTAACCAGAATTATGATCTATTAATGAGTCTCTTAGTTGCTCATGAACTAGAGTGTTCTGGTGTCAGGATTATGGCCTGCGCAGCAGCGCAGGGAGTACTAGGCAACTGAAATATGTGGACTGCAGCCCATTACTTTTTGGCACACAGTTGTCTTGAAGAACACCCAAGTTGTCCTCTGATGGTGCTAGAGGTTCCGGATAATGAAGAACAAGTGTGTTCTTTTCCATTACTGAATTGGATGGCTGAAATGTTCACTGACGATAACGTCTTCCTATTGGAGGCAATTGCAATGTACTGTGCCTATACGCTGTTGGATTGAAGTGACAATTTTTTTTCCTGCTTCATTGACACGTACTGGACTCATGAATTTTTTTGTTCATTTTTTGTTCATATAATGGGTGTTTGACATAATATATGCTTGTTGGGTTTGTAATTTTTTTTGTTACTAATTCGGACATTACTCCCAATTATCCAGTTTGTCAAAATTTTGAACATAGTTCTGTCTCATTCGAACTTCAACTCTGCGTTCTAAAAATTGCCACCACTTTTTGTGCGTTCTCTGACCAAGAGAGGGTGTAGTCAGTGCTGGGCCTTGTTGCCCATATTGCTATGTTAGCTTAGGCTTATTAGAAGTTTAAACACCGTTTTACTTTTTGCTGCTTTTGCACATAAAACTGCATATTACTGTTGTTGTAAGTTAAGCTGCGTGTAATACTTCACATGAGAAAGGCTTGTTTCAGCATCCCTATACTTACATCGCGACCCTAGTCTGCACAGTGAGTGCTAAAGCCTCCAAAGTTATCATAACAAGGTAGCTGCTGTTTAAGTTGAATGGTTCACATTGTAGGCATAACATACATACAGCTGCAAGCCAACATAGATTCTGGAGCCTTTAATATTGCACTGTAGGCATGATTTCAGACACTTGGAAGAATTCCGTTTCCAGAGAGAAAGAGCTTTCGCAGACCCTTATGTGATTTACTCCTGCTGATCTTAGAGGTATGTGGTCCCCCACACCAGCCTAAGAGACCTTCTATATTTTATAAAACATAGGGCCTCATTTATGAGAAATGACGCATCGCTGCGTGAAAGCAGCGATGTGTCACTTCTTAGTGCGCACTCCTTGCGACTTTCCTGATGCGTCATATTTAATGTATGACGCATCATGTCGCAAGGAGTTACAGATACGTCAGTATTTCTGACGTATCTGTAAGTGCAAAAGTGACGCATTGCTGGAGTGTGTCACAAAAGTGACGCAACTCCAGCAATGCGTCCTATCACATGGGGCAAGCCCCATGTCAAAGGGCCTACGTTAGTCTTACGCCTGCTGTGAGGCAGGCGCAAGATTTTGACACAATGGCGTCCTAAAAGTGATGCAGTGAAATCTCATAGATTTCACTGCGTCACTTCTACGACCCTCCTTGCGTCAATACGCCCCCCTTGCATACATTATACCTGGCGCAGGTATAATGTGGCGCAGGGGTTTACAAAGTGACGCATCTACCTTGATGCGTCACTTTGTAAATATGGAACAACAACTAAAGTGACTCACCGGCGGCGTAAAAGTGACGCAAGGCCTCATAAATGAGGCCCATAGTTCCTAGCTATGGAGGGTGATATACTAGGTGGTATATGACTTGATTTCACTACCATTATAATATGATTTCTCCTTTTTGTTTTATGGAACTGTAACAATGCTGATCATATTATTTCTAATCATATGTCTGCCTATGTTAAAAAAAAAATACTGCATCTTAGAGCACGTTGTTAAAATAAATATTTTAACCTTCCAGTGTGTCTTTTTTACTCCTGTTGTTTACTGGTTTGAGAGTATAACCAAAGAGTGTTCTTGCTTCCAACCATTCCTGAGTATAACCTAAGTCGCATGTTTTGGGTTGTCTAATCATTGGTTCCTTTGCTATAGGATGAAGAGCTAATGTGAAACTGAGCTAGTTGGTTAGGTTTTCTAGGTACTGTGGTGAGTTTTTTAGTACACCACAATTCTCTGAGGTCCTAGATCTCTGTGCACTGTTCTGTGTAGGATTCATAAAGGGGGTAGAGATGGACAGAGCATCTGAATTAAGCAGAACACTCCTACCCAGTCAAAAGATCAGGGCTTGATCCATCACCGTTTTTTAGCTCACTGCACCATCCCAGCTCAGAACCTGGCTATATGCAAATTAGTCTGACCCTGGCCCAGTGCATCATGGGAACAGGGCAGACCAAACTACCAAGCCAATTCTTTACTGGAAAGGAAACAAGCTTCCGGGGATACTCTGTCCGTCACCACCCCCTTTTTGAATCGTTTTGGCCACCACAAGCGTGGAAGGGTATGCTCAGACATGAGTCCCTTGCTCACTGCACCATCAGGATTCAAGCAAGCCGGGCCGAAGACGGCTGTAATGCCAGAAACCGGTCCCCGGAAGCTTGTTTTCCTTTCCAGTAAAGAATTGGCTTGGTAGTTTGGTCTGCCCTGTTCCCATGATGCACTGGGCCAGGGACAGACTAATTTGCATATAGCCAGGTTCAGAACTGGGATGGTGCAGTGAGCTAAAAAACGGTGATGGATCAAGCCCTGATCTGTTGAATGGGTAGGATTGTTCTGATTAACTCAGATACTCTGTCCATCACCACCCCCTTTTTGAATCGTTTTGGCCACCACAAGCGAGGATGGGTATGCTCAGACATGAGTCCCTTGCTCACTGCAACATCAGGATTCAAGCAAGCCGGGCCGAAGACGGCTGTAATGCCAGAAACCGTTCCCCGGAAGCTTGTTTTCCTTTCCAGTAAAGAATTGGCTTGGTAGTTTGGTCTGCCCTGTTCCCATGATGCACTGGGCCAGGGACAGACTAATTTGCATATAGCCAGGTTCTGAACTGGGATGGTGCAGTGAGCTAAAAAACGGTGATGGATCAAGCCCTGATCTGTTGACTGGGTAGGATTGTTCTGATTAACTCAGATACTCTGTCCATCACCACCCCCTTTTTGAATCGTTTTGGCCACCACAAGCGTGGAAGGGTATGCTCAGACATGAGTCCCTTGCTCACTGCACCATCAGGATTCAAGCAAGCCGGGCCGAAGACAGCTGTAATGCCAGAAACCGGTCCCTGGAAGCTTGTTTTCCTTTCCAGTAAAGAATTGGCTTGGTAGTTTGGTCTGCCCTGTTCCCATGATGCACTGGGCCAGGGACAGACTAATTTGCATATAGCCAGGTTCTGAACTGGGATGGTGCAGTGAGCTAAAAAAAGGTGATGGATCAAGCCCTGATCTGTTGACTGGGTAGGATTGTTCTGATTAACTCAGATACTCTGTCCATCACCACCCCCTTTTTGAATCGTTTTGGCCACCACAAGCGTGGAAGGGTATGCTCAGACATGAGTCCCTTGCTCACTGCACCATCAGGATTCAAGCAAGCCGGGCCGAAGACGGCTGTAATGCCAGAAACCGGTCCCCGGAAGCTTGTTTTCCTTTCCAGTAAAGAATTGGCTTGGTAGTTTGGTCTGCCCTGTTTCCATGATGCACTGGGCCAGGGACAGACTAATTTGCATATAGCCAGGTTCTGAACTGGGATGGTGCAGTGAGCTAAAAAACGGTGATGGATCAAGCCCTGATCTGTTGACTGGGTAGGATTGTTCTGATTAACTCAGATACTCTGTCCATCACCACCCCCTTTTTGAATCGTTTTGGCCACCTAGAATTAACACTCCTGAGGTACGTGTCCCATCCGAGGGTTGGTGGTACTGGGGGCAACGTGGAATGGCTCTCTAACGTGGAATGGCTCTCCAGCTGGTCCTTGTGCTGGAATTCTTTAAAGACACAGTAAAAAGTGTATATAAGGAAAAACTGCCAGAAATTAAGAGCTGTCTGCTCTTATGTGAACTGTTGTGCGAAGGCTCAAGGAAAACCACAGCGGTGCCAAAGACTAACGAGGAAGAGAGTGGCTAGCATGGCTGAGGTGGAGGGACATGAACCATCCGAACAGCCCAGGGAGAGTGTTCAATGTGAACTAACCGCGGCAAACGCACGGGGGCAGGAAATAGGCTCGAAGATGCAACCTTACAAGGCCCGGCTAATCTAACACGGCGACCCGAGACAAGGGGGGCTAAAAATAAAGACAAAGACGAAAAATCCAAGAATACTGATAAAGACAAAGATAAAGAGAAACAGAAGGAACAGAAGGAACAGAAGGAGCAGAAAGACAAAGACAAAGAGAAAGACAAAACAAAAGAAAAAAACAAAGTAAATGACATGGCTAGAGAATATAACATGGAAGAGGGTCCTGATAATCTTCAAACAGCAGCTAAACTGGAACTATTGGCAAAACAAAAAGCCAAGCGGCTACAAGCTATTAAAAATCTGAAGTCGGCATCTAAAATTAGTGGTCAGGCCAACGATGCTCAGCCCCGGATCTCAACCATCTTCGTCCCAGTATTCAAAGGACAACCTGCGGAAGAGAAACAACCAGAAGTTGACAGGGGCCCAGACGAACTGTCAAAAATACCTACTAATCGGAGTAAGATTCCGGCGGCCACAAGCGGGAGAAACAATACTGGACCACCAGTAGAGATATACAGGGCTACATCAGCCGAACCCAAAGGACCAATGGTAGATTTGAATGTACCACTACCTGAAGAATGCTTACAGATCAAGAACCTTACCGCTTCAACCGCCCTCTTACCTTAGCTTAGATGGTGCAGAGTTGGAAGAGACTGATCCGCCCCCCAGCCTCGATGGAACCCCCGGCAATATAGCTTTATTCCCGGACAGGGCTGGATCTGAAATTGAGTCAGAGTCAGCATCACCTTCAGAGTCTGAAGTATACGAGACGGGGATGTCTACATCAAGCGAGCCACACGGATTTAGCCATGAACAGATTCACTCTGAAAACTTAGAATCTTCTGATTCTAATAACGACCTCCATTCCAAAAAAATGGACGACTCTCCTAAAGACAATAGTGCAAAGAAAAGGCAAGATAAAAAGAAAAGAAGATTGAGGAGACATAATAAATCTATTGATGAAGATACCACTGATCAAGGCAGTAACACCGATCGGATTGATCATCGCCATAGGAATCCACCTACACAAAGTACATCACCGGTAGATCCAAATTACAACTTGCTAAGAGATACCAATTCAACTGAGCATAAAATATCCCATGAGATGGGAGGTCAATCTGAACCTTCCCTGGGTGATGTATTTAAATCAATTATGAAATTCCAAGAAGTCGTGAAACATGATAACAAGAAACTTCAAGGCGCAATCAATAAGGTGGGGCAAACTTGTCTAGAAATATCAGACAGAATGGCGTCGGTCGAGTTACGGACAGAGAACCTCGAAAAGGATGTATCCATTCTTCAAAAACAGGGAAAAGAGCACGAAGGAATTGTACGAGACCTGATGATGAAAGTGGAGGACCAGGAAAACAGGGCCCGGAGGAATAACTTACGCCTTTTGGGAATACCGGAGGGTGCTGAGGGGAAAGACACTAGGGGCTATATGATATTCCTCTTTAAAGAATCTTTTCCAGAGCTTACCACTTGGGACTGGGACAAAGAAATCCAGCGGGCCCATAGCTTTCCGCTAACCCTCAACAAACGGTCGCACTCTACAGAGAAATACCCAAGAGCAATGCTGGTGTATTTCGGCAACTTCCTTCTACGTGAAGCCATTTTTGATCTCGCACGCTCAACCCGTAAAAGAGAACACAAAGGGTATGCGTTCTTCAGTAGACCTGATTTTGCCCACGCGACTGTGGAAAGAAGATGGCGACTACGGCAACTCTTTGCTCCTTTTGAACAGCTGGGAGCCACTGTATTCCTACAGAATCCTGCCAGATTGAAAATCATTTATAACGGAGCCACCAGAAGTTTTACCAGCGAAATTCAAGCGCAAACCTATCTCGAAGAGATTACAAAAAACAGAGACGGCAAAGAAAAACCAAAAAAAGGAGAGGGAAAAACTCCAGAAAAAATAAGTCGATCATAAATACCTATCAACAAGGCAGTAGCGGCATAAGGAATAAAGAATAAGACACTTTGAGAAATCGGGAGGGTAGGGTGTATGTAATGTTATATAAATAGATGCTATGGTTGTGTACAGTGAATCTAAAGAAAAATATAACGACTAAACAACAGACTCCCTCCCATTCCCATAGCAACAGGGGTTAGGACGCGGAGACACCAGCTACCAACAACACACACGATGCCTACAACCTGGTTCCAAGGGAACCGGGTAGTCTCACTAGATGGAGGGGGGACAGGTGGGGGTAGGGACAGGGGGGGTCCAGAGGGGGGTCATGGGGAGAGGGGAGGGTGGGGACAGGGACAGGAACTTTCACAAGGGGCACAAGAGGTATACAGTGGGAGATGGGTAGGGAGGGTAAGGAGGAAAGGATGTGTGCAGGACTCATATTTGATCTATCTGGTAAATCAGAACGATATGAATGACTAAATTAAAAATACTCTCATTGAATATTTGCGGACTGAATGATATTAAGAAAAGGCAGAAAGTGGCAGAAGGGTTTAAGCTGTCAGCTGCAGATATCATATGTCTCCAGGAGACGCATATTGAGGGGTCACAGCAATATCTATTGAAAACACTTGGATATAGGCTAATCTCTGCTACATCTCAGGAGTCACGCACAAAAGGGGTAGCCATTTTGGCAAAAGGAGTGGGGATCCAGTTCTCGCGATCAATCGCGGACAAATTTGGGCGATATGTGATAACCGAGTGCTGTTATAATAAAGGGAAAAGCCAATTGACATTATGTACTGTTTATGGTAATATTAGTGATGATCAGGAAGTGCTGAATAAGATATCCAACGAACTGGTACATTGGTCCCTCACTGTTATTGTTTGTGGAGATCTTAATATTCATCTACCTGTTGAGTGGCTATCTGATCCAGGTTTTGGCTATCATGGTAGGAAACGAAAAGTATATCAATCCCTGAAAAACTTGTGTATACTCCATGGATTAATAGATGGGTGGTCAGAGACACACTCGGGAGATCCTGGATATACTTATTACTCCCACCCTCACTCTAAGCTCCTAAGACTGGACTATATGCTTATGTCCTGTACCTTAAAATCAATTTGCCATATAAAAAAACTCCCCAGAATTCTCTCGGATCACAACCCACTAGAACTCACCATCACAGTGGGGGCTGATAGACCCACAGTTACTAGCTGGACATTTGAAAGAGCGTTACTGAATAACGAAGAATATTGCCTGCATATTAGGAACTGGATTCCGGCCTTTTTGGAGGATAATCTGGGGTCCACCTCAATAGAAACTGTTTGGGATACTATGAAGGCATGTGTTAGGGGTGAAACTATGCGATTCTCTTTTCAACGTAGCAATATTGAAAGGCAAAAAATTATGTCCCTGGAACTAAACTTACGGAAAGCGGAAGAAGAGTTGACCAAGGTAGTACAGGTTGGCGAGGTGACTGATAGGGAGGTAAACAAGGTGGCAATTGCTAAAAACTATATATCGGAAATCTTAATTGAGAAAGCAGTTGTGAGAGCAACTACCCGTAGGGAGACTATATATGAATTGAGCGAGAAAGTGGGCCACCACTTGGCGGTTAGAATCCGGGAAGAGATATCAAGTACTCTAATTAAAGCAATTAACGATCCGGTGCTTGGCTTAAAGGCGAATCCGGCAGATATTAGAAAAGCCTTCCAATTATTTTATCAGAAGCTGTATTATGAGGATGAAAATGAATGTGAGGATCCCGTGAGTTACATAGATCTGTCAATGACAAAGGGCTTGGGATTAGAAGATCAGGAGATTCTAGATAGCGCATTATGCTGGGAAGAAATCTTACTATCTATGAATTCTTTAGCCACTGGGAAAGCTGCAGGCCTGGATGGGATTCCAACTGAATTCTATATTAAATTTGCACTACAACTCAAATCTATTATGACAGAACTATTTCAAAATATATTTCAAGGAGGGAACCCACCGAAATCCTGGTCACTTGCCAAAATAATAGTTTTCCCCAATAAAAATAAAGATCTCCAGGAAATGGGGTCATACCGACCAATTACATTGATTAACGGGGACTCCAAGGTATATTCTAAATTATTAGCAACACGGCTAGCACCTCGGATTCATAATATAGTCTCTGAAAGACAACACGGGTTTATACCAGGGAGATCTACGACTGATCATGTGCAAAGAGCCATATCCCTCTTGACTATACGGGAACTACAGGAGACCCTATGGCGCTTATACTGCTTGACGCAGAGAAGGCGTTTGATAGGGTCTCCTGGAAGTTCCTGTGGGCTGCCATGCTAAACTGTGGCATTGGTAATAAATATGTTACGGTGATCCAACAGTTATATGTTAATCCCTGTGAAAGGGTACTGATCAATGGGGAGTTATCCGACAATTTTAAAATCAACAGGGGGACATGGCAGGGATGCCCCTGCTCGCCCCTCCTTTTTGCTATTTATATCGACAGGTTCATACACAGGCTCGAAAAAAACATGTTAATTTCCCCTATACGTGTGCATGGTTTAGAAACAAAGGGGCATATTACCAACAACTAGCGATAATTTTTGTCTCTAACTCGTTTAGAGACAAAAATTATCGCCGCACATCGGCGATTTTTATCGCAGATAAACCTTGCTATTATCAAGGTTTATCGCAAATGCGATAAAAAACGGCCGCAATGCATGAATATCGCTGAAAAGTCAGCGATATTTATGCATTACCGAGCTAATGCTCTTAGCCATGTTATCCACCTCCCATTGGATAACATGGTGAAGAACTGCTCAGGGCAGGTGTTAGCTTTTGGAGATATTCGCGCTTAGCGCGAATATCTCCAAAAGTTGGTAATAGGAGATAGCGATGTTAGCGACTGTTTCCAGTCGCTAACATCTTGGCACGCCCACTTTGCATGTCATTAGTGATAAATATCACTGACATGCAAAGTGGGGCCCAAGATGGTCGCTATCTCCTACTAGCTGTCGCTAACTGGTGTTAGCGACAGCTAGGTAATAGGGAGATAATTTTATCTCCGCTTTCTTGGCTTTTAAAGCCAAAAAAGCGGAGATAAACCCCTTGATAATATACCCCAAAATGCTTAGCATACGCTGACGATATCGCCATCTTTACAGGGAATCCTACAAATGCTATGATTTGGATTGAAAAAGAGGCTCAAAATTTTGGTAGAGTTTCGGGGGACAAACTAAATTCTAGTAAGACACAGATAGTGCTTAACACCAAGATTGTGATGAGAGATCCGAGAGTAACTGATAAGGCGACATACCTGGGCGTCAGCATTAGCGCTGATGTTGGGAACATTGTAAATAATAATCTGGAACCACATATGTTGCACACTAAGAGAGAACTGGCACGGTTAGATAACTTGCATCTATCCATCGGTGGTAGAACTAACTTAGTGAAGATGTTTTTTTTTTCCTAAGTTTTTGTATCTTTTTAGGGCAATATGTTTAGAATTTCCACCACATGTATTTAAGAATATAGATTCAATGTTTTCACGGTTTTTATGGGGCTATAGCAAGCCAAGGAGAGCACTCAAATGGATTACATTACCCAGAGAACGTGGGGGGTGGGCTTTACCTAACTTCATGCTTTATTACTGGGCTTCGGTTATGAATTACAGCATGAGGTTACTGAACTCTAACCCAGAAGATCTGAGTATCCCCACACCGCAAGAACTTATCCTGGGGAATGGGAGCAATGGCTGTCTCTGGTGACACGTAAATGATGATCACCTTAAAAAAGTGAAATTCAAAACCATCATCAGTGTTGTCAAAGTTTGGGGGAAGGTTAAAAAACTACTTGGTCTTGGCCGATTTTCACATTACACACCGGTATATCAGAATACAGATCTCCCAGAAATATTTCATGACTCCTATGTACGGAGCTGGTGTGCAGTAGGGATAGAACAACTCGGTTGTTTCTTCTCTACTCAGGGAATTAAAGCATTTTAAGAATTAAAAAAAGACTATAATATTCCCAACAGGGATTTTTTTAAATATCTTCAAGTGAGAGACTTCCTACTAAAAAAGGGGGGTGGCCGTATTAAATTTCAAATATGTCAAATCATAGAAAATATACGTAGCAATACGCCACCAAGAATTGGCGAGATATATGATAGCCTTAACACCATACTCCCAGATGATATGGACAAACATGGGGTGGTATGGCAAACTAAACTAGGAGTTCCACCCAACATCCCCCCTTTGGCATATAACTTGTCCCTTACTTACTTAATGTCCATAAAACTACAGGCGCAGTTTTATAAAACATATTTTTCATTATATTATACACCGTATAAAATTGCTAAATGGGGGACTGGTAAAGGCACCACTTGCCCGCGATGTGCGCTCCCCGCGGCAGATAGTGTTCATATGTTCGCCACATGTAATATCCTAACAAAAGTTATAAATGAAATAGCAAGGTTTCTTTCGGAAGTTATGGATGTTAGGGTTAACATAACAACGGAGGAGATTATGCTGGGCATATCTAACAAAGAACGTCCTAGTCAAGCTCAAGGGCTGATTTTCGTGGCAATGGCTATCTTTCGACTATGTGTCGCATCAGCTTGGCTCGATCCCATTCCACCATCCTTTCCTCAATGGAAGGCTAGATTACTCGCGACATGTAGCCTCGAGGTCGCCATTTATAAACAAAAGGGGCATAATATTCGGAAAAGAGGCATGAAAATTTGGGCACCTTTACTAGATTGGATTCAGGCGCACTGAATATAGAACTCTAGTTAATTGCTAAACTATATATAATCATCAAACAACGCTACACAAGGAAATGTGTGATTAAGAGTGTACTGAGCTTTGATGCTAATATTTATCCTTATTTCTTTTCCTGTTCTCCTTAATTCCTTCCTTAATGAAATTATATGTGTGCACTGTAATTTCAATGTATGTAACTATAGAAGCACCTGTCCTCATGGGAGGGGGGAGGGGGGTGGGATCCAGGGGTAACAAATAATATGCTGTAAAAACTTGAAAAAAAATGTATTACAAAAAAACCCCCAGTTTAAAGCAGCCACGATACCCCCAATGAACCTAGAATCAGAAGACTGGTACAGAAAAATGTTGTGTTTTCAGCAACCAGAGAGTTGATACTTGAGAACTGTTTTGGAATCTTATCTTTGAGCGACCCCCTAGTGTTATATGTAAACCCATCAAAGCTATCAAGCAGCCTTTGGTAGTCGAGCAGGATTATTTGGCAATGTCATATCAAAACGAGGCTCACTTTGATTGGGACCAGTCTGCTTGAAAGATAAAGCAAGAACCCTGCCCATGTGTCAGCTCACTTTTGCCTGTGACAGGAAAGGCCTCCTGGAATTGTGACTCATGTTTTATCAAAAAAGAAGAGCGGACATCTTAAGTAGGATGTGACATTCTAGAGGGATTTGACACTTTAAAGTCAAAAAGGATGCTCAAAGCTCCATCCTGAATATTCTTTCATGGTCTGATCATTCATCTCTCCCCATTCAGGTCCGCCTACTGTTTTCTCCTGGAAGGCTTTTCATTTCACACCTATTCAACTGCTACTTTATGACTGGCAGAGGTTGGAGAGCACATACAAATGGGCCTCCAGGAACTCTCTCAACATGGCTTCCATTGGCTCACAGGCAATTCAATTAATTTGTCCCAGAGTTCGTGCAGTCTAGCAGAGGGAGGCGGTTATCTTCTACCATGTTGATTTTGATGCCCAGATAGCCAAGCCCCGACGAGACCCACCGTATGTGGTAGTCTTCAATATAAACATTGTGGTGGAGCTTGACAGGGGAGAGCATCACTCTGAGACAAATTAATTGAATTCCCTGTGAGTCAATGAAGGACACTGTGGCCACTATTGAGTACTAGTACTAGTACGAGGATGGTAGTAAAGGACCATGCTTAGCGTAAGGCCTTCACTTCACAACTGCGATTGTGATACCCTTTGGCTTTTGGCAGAGTACTAAAGTGAAGGTCTCTGAGGTGAGAGGAAATTAAAGAAGGACAAGAAGGCAAGCCTAACAGATGCCCCTGTCAACTGAAAAAGTGTCTGATAGAAACCCATTGCAGGAGACATCCGCAATCAGAGATTTTGACTAAAGACGTACCTCGCAAATAAATTTGTCTCCCAACTCCATGTGGGAAATAAAGTAAAAAAGGTAATGCCAATCTAACAAATCAAGTGCCTTCTTAGCATCCGGAGAATCATGATGAGTTTGAGCAGGTCATTTTTCAACTGCTACTGTAGGTGCATGAACACCCGACCTCGGACCTGGGGATCTGAGTTCGTGTCTCGGAAACAACGCCAAACATCCTGTATTTCTGGTCAAATCACGTAATCTCCCCGTGCCTAACAAAAATGAATGTGTGTCCCATGTAACATAACTGGCTCTGATACCCGATTCGGTTCAGGTCAAGTTGACGCTATATAAAATTCTGGGGAAAAAAAACGACTTGGAATTTGTGGATTAGAAACTGTATGATTTTACCTGGGTGCAGTGCCATCACCTTTGCCATGATGCTAAGTCCACAATAAGTAAGAATATTGGACAGTAGCTAGCACACTCCAGACAGTCTTCACCCATTTTTGGAAGAAGAATTAAAGTGGCCTTGTTATAAATATCCCTCAGGGAGCCCATCGCTTTAGCCTCCGGGAATGCCCATGTCAGGTGGGAGACCAGTAAGTCCTCATCTGCGAACCGGTCTTCTCCTGGGGGATTACACGTCAGGAGGGCTCTTTGGTAAACTCCCCAACAATAGTGCCTGGCCCTGCTCTTACTTGACTCCTAAGTTTAAAGGGACCAGGAAAACATTCATCAGTTTGGTTTTGACCCCCTGTTATGCAGAATTGAGGGAGGCTTAGCAGGAGGGTAAGCATGGGCAGGGACACCACCTGATCTCGTATCGCCAGTACGGCCAACTGAAATTTCATTGGTCTGCTAGCAGTTTCCCAGCTTCTTTCTCATTATTGTGTCATCACCATTGTAGCTTGACCAGTTAAAACAGGCCCAACGATCGACCCGTATCCTGGGCACTTTGGTGTAGGAATGTACCTTCCTAGATCAACTCTGGCTGTAGGTTTTCCAGGGGAGGGGGCCTGGATGCCATGACTCCCCATAAATCAGGGACTTGTCAAACTTGGGGAGACTGGCTGTGAGGTTCTGGGAGTGGGTGTGGGTGTGGGGGCGGCTGTGTGGATGTGTATGTAAGTGTGTGAGTGCATGTATGGCTGGTTGAGTGGGTGTGTGGGTGTTTAAGAAGAGGACTGCAGTTCCACATGAAGACTGAGAGTAATGGAGAGTAATGGAGGGAGGGATACCAAAGAAGCAAAAGCTGTACAATACTCTCCTCCGGTTACAGAAGTACCTGCTTCCTGTTTCAGTGGTGATCTGAATTTTTCCCTCTCTGTCTTTGCATCAGCATCTGATAAAGGAATGACTGGGTTAATATCTTGGAGGGTGGTGATTCTCCTGGGGATTTGGCGTTGAAGTACTGATTGCTGCTGTATCCATGGTAAAGTCTCACAAAAAGATCAAAAACAGTTCAAGGTCTGTGAAGTCATTTTTTTGTACTCTTCGTGCTTCATGTCCAAATGGAGGACCAAGAACCACTTGTGTTTCTTATTAGTAGCTGCTTAGTAGTCAGCAGAGAAGGCAATACGGTTACTGTCAGTGAACAGGGGTTCATTGAGGCATTTGGCCACCAACAGGATGCCTAATCGTGCTGTGGCACAGGGTCAAACAGGTCTAATTGCTTATCATCTATTTATTCATCATGAGAAAGCTGACATGTATTTCGTCCATGGGACATTTTCTAGGCTAAAATAATGAAGTACGTTTGATGCTATAATAGATCAGCAACAAGGAACAGACATTACATCCAAGAAGTCATCATCAATAAATTAGTACAGAATCCAGTTCTGGAGTTATGACTATTAAGCTTGAAGATCTGTAATGGCCCGATAGTATATGCCAATAAAGGACCGTAAGTCCTGTACCAGTTATAACCAAATGCCTACATGGGGTTTGGTTATTATCGGCACAGGAATTATCAAGGTCCATACAGTCCTGTATTTCCAGCCAGGGATTTGTATTTAACCCCACTATGCTGCCCAAACAGCTTTGTATCTTGGTGTGCAGCCCCTTTTTAAGGATGTTATAAATAAATGCAACTTGCAGGCATGTATCATCACTTGGCTGCCCAATCTCTTGTCCCCATCGTTCCCTCATTCTATCAAAAAAATCAGTCATGGTCTCCCCAGCTTTCATAGTTTCTGCCATTAAACCTCATACATCTGTGCAGTAAGGCAACATTTCCTTCAGGGCCGTCCATATTTGGTGCTGTATGAAGTGAATACAGTCCCCTCATGCTCGGTGTTTATTAGCGTGACTGCTGGGATGCGTGCTCGAGTGAACACCTTGTACGTCTCCTCCCCGAAGAGGCTACTGAGCAGACTTTTGACATTGCCTATTGCTAGATTTACTGCCATGGTGTTCTTCTCAAAACATGAGAACCATTTCCCAATACTATCCAGCAAGGTTTGCAATTTGGTCCTTAGCCCTTCTTAATCCATCTGTGCCGATGGCACATAGATGGTCCCTGATGTGTTGCTCTACATTGACAGGTACATTTTGGCCTGGGAAAACCTCCACTGGTCTCTCCCTGACAGCTTTCACTTCTCCTTAGGCAATCCTCCATTCCTCCACTTGGGATCTCCTCCTCTGTTCCAGATGCAGTCTTCGGCTACGGCCATGACATCTGAATCGAAGTATCCTTCCTCTTACCAGGGTCTATTGTTGTGATCCTTTCCCTCGGCCCAGTGGGCTAGCAGATGGCAAAATTGCAGTGCAAAGATCTCATGTTCCTCTCGGGCCACTATCTCCCTTGGGGTCAGTTTGTCTGCCCTATGTGCTCGTATCAGCGGATATCATAAACACAACTCACCTTGTGTGCTCCTAAAGATGGCATCCTGCTTCTCCTGCATTTTAAGGGCCGATTACGATGGTCGGAAAGTCTCCTAAACCGCTTTGGAACCTATTTTCAACCAACTCTGTAACATTTCAGACCGACCGATTACGATAGTAATAAACTGTTTGGAATGTCATAATCGGTTACTAGATTAAAATGTCAGATTCTGGCAGACTTTCCGAGTTGGCCTGCCCGACACGAAATGGCTGTCGGAATCTGACATTGGGGTCTCGGATTTGGGTCCGCTGGGGTACCAAAGGAACCCCTCTGGTAATCCATGCACTGTGTGGGATGGTCAATGGGGTTCCCCTGACAGGGTGGAAGGTTACCCTAGACACCCATTTTCCCCATGTTATCCTGTGTTCGTACAAGGTAAAAAACCAGGGTGTGGAAAAGGGATTCACACACTTCTTCTTGAGACCCAATTATTGTAGATACATGCCTCACAAATGGCTACACCCAAAAGCCATTGGAAGAGAGATAATGTAGGTAGTTGTTGGAGAATCGTACCCTTCTTAATCATGCAATGATTTGTTCGGGAATAAAGTTCATACAATATATTCATAGGACAATAAATAATGTCTTTATTACCATGTGCAGGCAAGTTGCTGGTGCAAAACAAAAAATAAAAAGAAAACAAACAGCTGACACGTCTTTTGTCTAATGGCTAGACAGCCAGGGGCTTTTGCAAGCCAAGTTCTGTTAGCTAACATCAAAGAAAATGAATTGACGGTCAAGGTTTGCTCTGTGTGGTCTGCGCGGTCTCCACGGTCCTCTGGATATTGTATGACCTTTATTCCTAATCAAATCAATGCATGATTAAGAAAGGTACGAACCTCCAACAATTACCTACACTATCCTGTGTTCGTGTACAGAACACAGGCTCCAGTTGAAGTCAATGGGAGTGCTATCAAATGGTGTTCGGAAGCATCGTAATCAGTCGTTCAGATCCACCAATCCTGATTCCAAAACCAAGTTGGTTGAAAGAGTTTCCGACCAACATCGTAATTGGCCCCTTAGTTGTGTTTGCATCAGGACACAGTGGTCTCCTGTTTTCTGGTCAGCGTTGATAATTTTTGGCGGGGGAGCTGAGGATGCCTTTTTTGCTGACCATGGGTAAGAATTATTGGTCTGGGCCTCCTCAAAGATGTCTCATAGTTCTAAAAGTGCTGTTACCCTGTCCTTCATCTTTCTGACGTATTTGGTCTGTATGTGTGCCCTCATGTGTTCGATTAAGTTATTATCAGAGATTGTCTCATTTGGCCAGGAAAAAATGCGTGCCTTGGTGTATGCATGCCACTGGTTGCGAAAGTTGTCACACTTTTTAAAGAGTGTGGCAACCTAGTTTGCATGTGTTTTAGTGGTGAATCCATGATAAGTTGGGTACTTTTTAAGGGGTAGATGCGGCCTAGTTTTTTTGGGGGGGTTTAGAGAATCTCAAGTCCTACTCAGGTCATGGGGAAACGCACTCAGGGATTGCTGGTTTTAACAACTTACTATGAGTTCAACGCTATTAACTGAGGCTTCGTCATGAACATTTCAAAGACACAAATGTCAGTTTCAGCTTTGTGGCAAAGAAAGTTAACAACTCAAAGAACCACAGGCCCCTCTTGGCTACACACAAGCTACACTTGATCTCAAAGATCCAAAACTTTTTTCCCTAATTTTCAAATTGAACCCTGTTTCACAACCAGGGGCTTAGCGTACAATCTGTGTCACACCCAGTGACGTAATCAATCTTGTCTGTGTAGGATCTGTCTTTGAGGAAGCCAGTTTGCTGGTCATACAACTGAGCATCAACTTGCTCCTTCATTCTGTTCAGGATGAATATGTTGAATTCTTCGCCTGGGGTTAATAGAAGAGTGAACCCTATGTTGTCTGCACAGTTAGTCAGGTCATCTTTCTCAGGGATCTTGATGAGATATCCCTTCTTTCAACTCTGATGGCACCTTTTATCTAATCAGATCCTTCCAAAACATGGGGTGGAGATTGTCCGCTGATGTTTCAAAGACTGCCTTCAGTTTCTCGACAGGAAGGTTGTCAGGTCTGGCTGCTTCCCATTTCTCAGATTGTTGATGCCTTAGTTAGTCTGCTGAATTGGATTGGCAGCTGGCTGGTTAAGGCTGTGGCATGAGCTGGTTCAGCAGTTATTCAAAGTGCACCATTCATCATCATTGTTGGCCTCCGTTACCTATGATTGTCTCCTCAGGTTTGTCTTTAATGGGTCTTTCTGGAGAGTTTTCTCTCTATGTGGTAGAGTTCTTTAAATTTTCTATGACTAGCTGCTTCGAGGACTTGAGAGACAAGACCATCACATCTTTACTTGTCTGTTCCTCAGTTTCTCTTTGCTACCTTGTTGGTTTTGGTGTACTTGCTCTGAGCATTAGCTTTTTCTACTCTTGTTTTGCTCGTGTTGATTGCAGGTTTATTTTCCATTCTCTCTTAGATTTTGCAGAGAATCATTGAGATCTGTTTCTAGGGACCCAGTATGTCCTGGCATGTTGATTTAAATTTTTCCATGACTTTCTCACACTGACTATTTGCAGGCTCTCTGTTATTCTTTAGTTCTTGCAGGACCTGAAAATTGTCACTAAGGGTGACTAAATATTTACTCCATTTCTGTGCACTTTTGAGGAGGGAGGTGTTATATCACTGGTGTTGGTTTGTCAACTCTATCCATGCTTTCTTCAGCTTTAGCTTCAGCCTCGCTATGAGAACGTGATGGTCTGAATTAACTCTCACTTCCTTCAGGAACCTCCAGAACATCTAGGCAATGCAGTATGTTCAATATGATTCTCTGTTGAATTGTCTGACAAGAGCCAAGTTGCCTTGTGTATTTTTTGCGTGAGATTACACTGCACCCTATTACTGGACTTTTCAGGTTATAGAGACCTCCAAACCTTTAACCATTCTCGTTACGTCACCAAGGCCATGTTTGCCCGTGACTTCTTCGTAACCAGTGTTGCTGCTTCCAATCTTGGCATTGAGGTCCCCCATCAGTATGATGATGTTTCTGTCAAGGCATTTCTCCAGGACTGGAGTCTGTTGTAAAACTGTTCATTTTCCTTTTCTTTGCAGTCATTTGTATTTGGATAATATTCACGCTGATCCTCTTTCTATGTTTGCATGGTTGCTCTGATGATTCTGGGACAGTGGGAATCACATTCAATCAGAGGTCTGTTGACTGCTAGCATTAGCATCACTGCTACTTACAGAGTGGTTGGGGCATTATTGTCCTCATTTCCAGAACACAGCAGTGTTCCTCCTGAGGATTGTTTTGTTTCCTAATTGGACTGTGTCAACCTGTCTCACTGAAGGAGATTCATCTCTCTCTAGGACCAGGATGTCCTCTGGTCTTTTGTTTGCTGTATCTGTTGCAAGGATTTTTTTACAAGGTGGGGTAGCTATCCCATGCATAACATTCATTTTGCAGGAGGGCTTGGGACTGGCCAGTGATGGGGACCGATAAAGCAGTGGTTGGGGGATTAAGAGGGAAGAAGCAAGGAGCTGGGAAGGGAGGGAACACGAGGGAGGTGCAAACAAGTAACAATATTAGCAAAGGAGTATGCAAGGAACAAAGAAAGGGCTCCCTGGATGCAAAAAAAGTAAAGGCCATAAAAAGAATTTGAAGGACATTTTTTACATGATGTCAGCTTGGCAGATTAAGATTTAACTCTCTGCCTTTTTCTAAAATTATATCTTTTCTATATTACAGTAGAGCAAAGCAGCACACACCACAAGCTTAAACAACCTATCCAGGCCTAGAGGCTGCAAAGCGTTTCAATTTGAAAGAAAGCATTGGCATTGTAAAATATTAACACTGCTAGGGCTTTTGAGCAATAACGTTTATAAAAACCAAATACTTTGGCCCAGTGTGTACAAATTAATTGGAAGTACAAATGCAACTTTAGACACATAAATCAAAATTCAGCAAATCACAGTTTTTTACCCAGAAGCCTATTGTATTGAGGGGACAGGAGTGGGGGGGAGTCAATAGATGACTAACAGTGGAAAATTAATTATTTATTTTTCCTTTGTTGTCGGCTTTCTAGTCCCCCCCACCCTGCCCCTCCACTCTTATCTGCTGCATAGGCAGCTCATGTGCACTGAATGCCTAGTAGACTTGCTTTTTGTCATTGCAGGTGTTGGCTGTGTGTTTGAAAGCCAGGGCTGATTGAAGGTGTAAATATGACAACTCACAGAAATTTGATTGCTTAGTTTTAATAATAGGTTTTTGCTAAGCCACCTGGCATGGTTGTGCCACCCAATATTGTGCTTCATAAATATGTGCCAAGGAAAACCAGCTAACCCAATTCGTCCACACGGAGATGGACTTCTTCATGGCACAACATGTTTGAGAATATGTTTGTCGTTCAAGTTAATGGTCTTAGGTTTATTGAATATTAGTTCCAGGTTAATATTATAGCTCCTGAAATTGTCCATCCAATAAGACCAATATGTGGAAAAAATACAATTAAAGAATATCCAATCTTTCAACCATGGTACACATCATCAGAAGCTGGTCTTTCATTGAGGTAGTCAGAGCTGTACATGAGTGCCCGTCTCAGAAATCTTCTGACCTAATGTGATCCCAATAGATTTGTTGGCTTCCATTGTGAACAATGTCCTGAATGCAGATAGCAACTTCACCATCCCAGATCTTGGTTGGAATTTATTATTGCCCCAGTTTAAAAAAAGGGGAAGGAATCTATAAATGTTATGAAAGGACATATCTCATTGATTCCTTGGTGAGAGAGGTGGGAAATTCAGAGAAAATCCTGACTTGGGTGACGGCTAACAGTGGCTCTTATTATGACTGTGAGCCCAACCTGCCCGCTAAGGATAGGACCGCTGTGCTTTTATCTACTGCAGCTTGTGCATAAGCCCATGAACAGGGCCGCAGCTAAATCCATAGTAGAAAAGGGCACATTGTACATAACCAAGTGGTGCCTGGCACACTGTACATTGATGCCTGGGGGGGGCACTTGGCTGGTAATCACCTTCACAGAGTTTTAGTTATTTCTTAACTGAGAATATACATGTAATTTCTATAAAAAAAGAATTCACAGCTTCACAACATCCCAGGCATCAATGCCAGAAAGAGGTTAAACATGTGTTAGCTGTGCACTCCTCAGTGTGTATCTGAAGGTGATAAGGTGAGCAAGAAGCCATAAAACAAGGAAGAAGAGGACATAGAAAAGATTAATTGCCCCATATAAATGTGATTCAAGTCTGTCTTATCCATGCTATCTGCAGCTTCATGTTAAGTGATTTATTAGTTTCATATTTTACAATAACAATTTGCAAATTTACTCAAGATGTATGCATTTCTGAATGAGATAATATAAAACAGCAGAATCTCTAGCAGAAAGCACAACAGATAGTATGATGGAATGTGATGAGGTTTTCACCACACAAAATAATAACCGGACATCTATATTGAGGTTGTAGTACTTTATGGGTATGGTTAATACCTCTTTATCCTGTTGTTTGTCCTTGTATTGTAGCCACACTTGTAGACACAGTATTTATGAGTCCAAATTCATCATCTTTGCTTGTTCTTGGGACCTTTCAGTCTCAAACATTGTCAGAGGTGTGATAATTACCCAATGCAACCACAGCTACCACAGCCCTGATTGCAGCCAACCACAACATCAGGGCCCTCATGGACCGTGGTGACCAGACGTGGGTCACTTGTTCTCCATGCCAATGGAATCAAGCTATTCTAGCTGAAATGGGAAGAAACCCCAAAACCGGTCCTAGGATGTATATTTCCAGTCCAGGGAGGACCTGGCTAGGCAGTTCGGGCTGGACTGTTCCCATGGGGTACAGGGTCAAGACTGATTTGCCTATGGTTGGGTTCAAACTGGAATGGTGTGGTGACCAAAAAAAAGATGGATTTGGGCCCAGATCTCTGTACTGGAGTTAATGTATGACATTGTTCTACATTCTGTCCATCAACTGTTGTTTTTGCATTGTCACCCCGAGTGGGACGGGTATGCCCAAATGTGGGTCCTGTGCTTTCCATGCCACTGGAATCGAACTATCCTGGATGAAGAGGGGTAAAGCACCGAAACCGGTCCTAGGATATTTGTTTCCAGTCCAGGGAGGACATGGCTTGGCAGTTCAGGCTGGACTGTTCCCATGAGGCCCAGGGTCAAGACTGTTTTGCATATGGCTGGGTTCAAACTACAATGGCATGGTGAGCAAAAAAAACATCGATTTGGGCCCAAATCTCTGTACTGGGGTGAATGTATGACATTGTTTTACATTCTGTCCATCAACTGTTGTTTTTGCATTTGTCACTAGGAATGGGAAGGGTATTCCCAGACGTTGGTTTCATGCTCTCCATGCCACTGGAATCAAGTTGTCCTGGCTGAAGAGGGGTGACACCCCACAACCGGTCTTAGGATGCTTGTTTCCAGTCAAGGAGGACCTGGCTTTACAGTTCGGATTGGACTGTTTCCATGAGGAACAGGGACAAGACTAATTTGTATAGACTGAGTTGAAACTCGAATGGCATGGTGAGCAAGAAACCACCACTCCCAACTAACAACCAGCGAACCCAGCCCGTAGGTATTTACTCCTAAATCTCTTCCTCCACCGACACACAAGATATGGCAGCTTGAACCACGCTGAGATCCTCCACACCACAGATCCAGGACTACCCTTAGGGATAATGTATGTAACTCCAACACCAAAAGCCGACTCCAAGAACCCAGCCTACACCCACACATGAAAACCACAGTTACTGACACCAATCACGCAATGCCTCCCAAGACTCAACATCTTTGCTTGACCACAACCCCCATAAGGAACCATCACAGAGACCCAATAGAACAAGTACTGCAAAGTCATCCCGGGACGCCCCCAGCCCCTCCACCAGAAAGACGACCCAGAGACTCACCTTGCTGGAAAGCCAGAAGAGGCCTAACGGACATGCTGCCGAAGATTCCATACAAGTACATTTCCTAAAGCCTGACTGACTTTGAGAATACATGTATTCCCATATGTTTAAACACATCAACTAAGCAAATTATTCACCAAGATCCATTTAAAATCAAGCTTGACACACAGTGTGATCTTAGGCACACGACCAGGATGTTACATGTAATCTACCATGTCTGTCTCTGCATGCAATATGTGTTTCTCTGCTCATACTATTTCACTGTCTCTACTGGCAACAAACAGACCACATATATATAAGCAAGACATAACATTCCTTTTTCATTTCAACGGCACACCCTGGATCTTAATTGCACAGCTTAGAGCCTATTTGTAAAGTAAGATGCCTAACAAACATGCTGCCTAAGATTCCATACAAGTACATTTCCTAAAGCCTAACTGACTTTAAGAATACATGTATTCCCATATTTTTAAACACATAAACTAAGCTAATTATTCACCCAGATCCATTTAAAATCAACCTTGACTCACAGTGTGATATTAGGCACATGACCAGCATGTTACATGTAATCTACCATGTCAGTCTCTGCATGCAATATGTGTTTCTCTGCTCATACTATTTCACTGTCTCTACTGGCAAAAAACAGACCACATATATATATAAGCAAGACATAACATTCCTTTTTCATATCAACGGCACACCCTGGATCTTGATTGCACAGCTTAGAACCTATTTGTGAAGTAAGAGGCCTAACAGGCATGCTCCCTAAGATTCCCTACTAGTACATTTCCTAAAGCCTAACTGACTTTAAGAATACATGTATTCCCATATTTTTAAACACATCAACTAAGCAAATTATTCACCCAGATCCATTTAAAATCAAGCTTGACTCACAGTGTGATCTTAGGCACATAACCAGGATGTTACATGTAATCTACCATGTCTGTCTCTGCATGCAATATGTGTGTCTCTGCTCATACTATTTCACTTTCTATACTGGCAGAAAACAGACCAGATATATATAAACAAAACATAACATTCCTTTTTCAATTCAGCAGCACACCCTGGATCTTGATTGCACAGCTTAGAACCTATTTGTGAAGAGGCCTAACAGACATGCTGCCTAAGATTCCCTACTAGTACATGTCCTAAAGCCTAACTGACTTTAAGAATACGTGTATTCCCATATTTTTAAACACATCAACTAAGCAAATTATTCACCCAGATCCATTTAAAATCAAGCTTGACTCACAGTGTGATCTTAGGAACATGACTAGGATGTTACATGTAATCTACCATGTCTGTCTCTGCATGCAATATGTGTGTCTCTGCTCATACTATTTCACTGTCTCTACTGGCAAAAAACAGACCACACATATATAACCAAGACATAACATTCCTTTTTCATTTCAACGGTACACCCTGGATCTTTATTGCACAGCTTAGAGCCTATTTGTGAAGTAAGAGGCCTAACATACATGCTGCCTAAGAGTCCCTACTAGTACATGTTCTAAAGCCTAACTGACTTTAAGAATACATGTATTCCCTTATTTTTAAACACATCAACTAAGCAAATTATTCACCCAGATGCATTTAAAATCAAGCTTGACTCACAGTGTGATCTTAGGCACATAACCAGGATGCTACATGTAATCTACCATGTCTGTCTCTGCTTGCAATATGTATGTCTCTGCTCATACTATTTCACTGTCTCTACAGGCAAAATACAGACCACATATATATAAGCAAGACATAACATTCCTTTTTCATTTCAACGGCACACCCTGGATCTTGATGGCACAGCTTAGAGAGGATTTGTGAAGTTAGAGGCCTAACAGCCATGCTGCCTAAGATTCCCTACTAGTACATTTCCTAAAGCCTAACTGACTTCAAGAATACATGTATTCCCATATTTTTAAACACATCAATTAACCCCTTCCATGCTCATGACGGAACGGTTCCGTCATGAGCGTCGGTTGAGCTGTGCTCATGACGGAACCGTTCCATTATGGTTCCATACGCCCAATGGAACGTTCAGCACAGCGCGGAAATTCGCGCCGCGCTGAAGCGGTTAAGCAAATTATTCACCCAGATCCATTTAAAATCAAGCTTGACTCACAGTGTGATCTTAGGCACATGGCCAGGATGTTACATGTAATCTACCATGTCTGTCTCTGCATGCAATATGTGTGTCTCTGTTCAGACTATTTCACTGTCTATACTGGCAGAAAACAGACCACATATATATAACCAAGACATAACATTCCTTTTTCATTTCAGCAGCACACCCTGGATCTTGATTGCATAGCTTAGAGCCTATTTGTGAAGAGGCCTAACGGACATGCTGCCTAAGATTCCCTACTAGTACATTTCCGATAGCCTAACTGACTTTAAGAATACGTGTATTCCCATATTTTTAAACACATCAACTAAGCAAATTATTCACCCAGATCCATTTAAAATCAAGCTTGACTCACAGTGTGATCTTAGGAACATGACCAGGATGTTACATGTAATCTACCATGTCAGTCTCTGCATGCAATATGTGTGTCTCTGCTCATACTATTTCACTGTCTCTACTGGCAAAAAAAGACCACATATATATAAGCAAGACATAAGATTCCTTTTTCATTTCAACGGCACACCCTGGATCTTGATTGCACAGCTTAGAGCCTATTTGTGAAGTAAGAGGCCTAACATACATGCTGCCTAAGATTCCCTACTAATACATGCCCTAAAGCCTAACTGACTTTAAGAATACATGTATTCCAATATTTTTAAACACATAAACTAAGCAAATTATTTACCCAGATCCATTTAAAATTAAGCTTGACTCACAGTGTGATCTTAGGCACATGACCAGGATGTTACATGTAATCTACCATGTCTGTCTCTGCATGCAATATGTGTTTCTCTGCTCAGACTATTTCACTGTCTATACTGGCAGAAAACAGACCACATATATATAAACAAGACATAACATTCCTTTTTCATTTCAACGGTACACCCTGGATCTTGATTGCACAGCTTAGAGCCTATTTGTGAAGTAAGAGGCCTAACACACATGCTGCCTAAGATTCCCTACTAGTACATGTCCTAAAGCCTAACTGACTTTAAGAATACATGTATTCCCTTATTTTTAAACACATCAAGTAAGCAAATTATTCACCCAGATCCATTTAAAATCAAGCTTGACTCACAGATTGATCTTAGGCACCTAACCAGGAAGTTACATGTAATCTGCCATGTCTGTCTCTGCTTGCAATATGTGTGTCTCTGCTCATACTATTTCACTGTCTCTACTGGCAAAAAACAGACCACATATATAACCAAGACATAACATTCCTTTTTCATTTTAACGGCACAGCCTGGATCTTGATTGCACAGCTTAGAGCCTATTTGTGAAGTAAGAGGCCTAACAGACATGCTGCCAAAGATTCCCTACTAGTACATGTCCTAAAGCCTAACTGACTTTAAGAATACATGTATTCCCTTATTTTTAAACACATCAACTAAGCAAATTATTCACTTAGATCCATTTAAAATCAAGCTTGACTCACAGTGTGATCTTAGGCACATGACCAGGATGTTACATGTAATCTACCATGTCTGTCTCTGCATGCAATATGGGTGTCTCTGCTCATACTATTTCACCGTCTCTACTGGCAAAAAACAGACCACATATATATAACCAAGACATAACATTCCTTTTTCATTTCAACAGCACACCCTGGATCTTGATTGCACAGCTTAGAGCCTATTTGTGAAGTAAGAGGCCTAACAGACATGCTGCCTAAGATTCCCTACTAGTACATGCCCTAAAGCCTAACTGACTTTAAGAATACATGTATTCCAATATTTTTAAACACATAAACTAAGCAAATTATTTACCCAGATCCATTTAAAATTAAGCTTGACTCACAGTGTGATCTTAGGCACATGACCAGGATGTTACATGTAATCTACCATGTATGTCTCTGCATGCAATATGTGTGTCTCTGCTCATACTATTTCACTGTCTCTACTGGCAAAAAACAGACCACATATATATAAGCAAGACATAACATTCCCTTTTCATTTCAACGGCACACCCTGGATCTTGATGGCACAGCTTAGAACCTATTTGTAAAGTAAGAGGCCTAACAAATATTCTGCTTAAGATTCCCTACTAGTACATTTCCTAAAGCCTAACTGACTTTAAGAATACATGTATTCCCATATTTTTAAACACATCAACTAAGCAAATTATTCACCCAGATCCATTTAAAATCAAGCTTGACTCACAGTGTGATTTTAGGCACATAACCAGGATGTTACATGTAATCTACCATGTCTGTCTCTGCATGCAATATGTGTGTCTCTGCTCATACTATTTCATTGTCTCTAATGGCAAAAAACAGACCACATATATATAAGCAGGACATAACATTCCTTTTTCATTTCAACGGCACACCCTGGATCTTGATTGCACAGCTTAGAGCCTATTTGTGAAGGAAGAGGCCTAACAAACATGCTGCCTAAGATTCCATACAAGTACATTTCCTAAAGCCTAACTGACTTTAAGAATACATGTATTCCCATATTTTCAAACACATCAACTAAGCAAATTATTCACACAGATCCATTTAAAATCAAGCTTGACTCACAGTGTGATCTTAGGCACATGACCAGGATGTTACATGTAATCTACCATGTCTGTCTCTGCATGCAATATGTGTGTCTCTGCTCATACTATTTCACTGTCTCTACTGGCAAAAAACAGACCACATATATATAACCAAGACATAACATTCCTTTTTCATTTCAACGGCACACCCTGGATCTTTATTGCACAGCTTAGAGCCTATTTGTAAAGTAAGATGCCTAACAAACATGCTGCCTAAGATTCCATACAAGTACATTTCCTAAAGCCTAACTGACTTTAAGAATACATGTATTCCCTTATTTTTAAACACATCAACTAAGCAAATTATTCACGCAGATCCATTTAAAATCAAGCTTGACTCACAGTGTGATCTTAGGCACATGACCAGGATGTTACATGTAATCTATCATGTCTGTCTCTGCTTGCAATATGTGTGTCTCTGCTCATACTATTTCACTGTCTCTACTGGCAAAAAACAGACCACATATATATAAGCAAGACATAACATTCCCTTTTCATTTCAACGGCACAGCCTGGATCTTGATTGCACAGCTTAGAGAGTATTTGTGAAGTAAGAGGCCTAACAGCCATGCTGCCTAGGATTATCTACTAGTACATTTCCTAAAGCCTAACTGACTTTAAGAATACATGTATTCCCTTATTTTTAAACACATCAACTAAGCAAATTATTCACGCAGATCCATTTAAAATCAAGCTTGACTCACAGTGTGATCTTAGGCACATGACCAGGATGTTACATGTAATCTATCATGTCTGTCTCTGCTTGCAATATGTGTGTCTCTGCTCATACTATTTCACTGTCTCTACTGGCAAAAAACAGACCACATATATATAAGCAAGACATAACATTCCTTTTTCATTTCAACGGCACAGCCTGGATCTTGATTGCACAGCTTAGAGAGTATTTGTGAAGTAAGAGGCCTAACAGCCATGCTGCCTAGGATTATCTACTAGTACATTTCCTAAAGCCTAACTGACTTTAAGAATACATGTATTCCCATATTTATAGATGGACGCATGCATAATTGCATTCACTAAACTGGTTGGTTGCTATTTACTCACTATACAAACTACAAAAGGTTCTGCTTAAATGGCGGCGGCTCACTAGACCGCTGTGAGACACTCTCCTGTGCTGAGCCTAATCAATGGGCTAGGAGAGTTTGGACCTTTGGCGGTCACTGCGGCCTGCTTGAAAATGCTATAAGCAGCTACAAGCGGTATCAGAAAGCATCAGAAGCAGTCGTGTCGGAACTACAGTGGCATACAGTGGCATACAGGGTTAAAGCATGAAGAATGAATGGTGCCTACTTTAATGCATCAGGAGACTCTTCATCCTCATCGGGGCAGTCACGGCCGCTACTCCACTGTATCGCATCAGCCCTCGGCCTTACGGTGTTAAGGCTCTTCATTCAGCTTCGTACCAGCAGAGAATCCCCTGACGATCAAGACAAGCTTAGAAGTGCTCCTGTTACTGACCTCGTCACGCAGAACACGCAGATGGCTCCGAAGAATGCTGCAGCGGTGGCGGCTGCTTCAAAAACCCGGGCAGCCAAACAAGCGCTTCGTGATCAGAAGCTGGCGGCAAGGCGCGCTGGCTCCCTGACGGATGAAGCCGCTGGCTCCGATGGGGGACAGGCTCAGTCCCAGTTGAAACATCAGAAAGCGGCAAAAATCACCAACATTCCGGGCCCGGGCCCCTCTGTTGTTGACCTACTTCGGAAAACGCCAGCCAGAGCTGCGCCATCCCCCTTCCTTCATCACGCAACAAGCGAGCCGCTGATTGTAGCACCGTCCGCAATCCCGGTGGCGCCCTCCAACGCGGATTCGTTGGTGCTAGCAGCGGCCCGTTCCGTGCCTCTCGAGGGAGTGAGTATTCCAGTGAGTATTCCAGCTACAGCCACAGTCGACTTGCCCACACCGCCGCAAGGCTTAGCAGCCTCTGTAGAAGGCCCAGGGGGTTTTACTGAAGAGACGGTAGGGGCAAAAATTCTAACAGTGCCGGCAACACTGAATTCTCAAGCGCAAGCAGTATTAGCAGCATTAGCAGGGGTGAATGTGCCGCTTCAGGAGCCAGGCCCGATAATAACTGTGCCTACAGCATCAACATCTATTACTAATAAATCACTGCGAGCAGAGGTCATACAACCGAAGGTACAGTTACAATTACAGGCCGATGCTGCACTTGCAACTGGCACAGGCAACACAGTTAATATGCCCAAACAGCCACGGACTGAAATTCTTTTTGCTCCACTTAACATGGCTAATGAGGGGGCAATTTAACATCACCCCCTCTAGTACAGACTTTGGCTCAGGCACAAGGCACTCCGGCAACAGCCACACTATTGGGGAATGAAAATGAAGAGGGGTCAATAGCGTCTATGCCGGACCCTATGGGTGGAGCCGGGATCACTTCCGACACAGATCTAGAACCATCAGAATTTTATACTATCTCTGAAGGCCGCGAGGACCCAGGAAGGCACCAAGATTTGGATTCCGATTTAGATTCCCTATCCGATTTGCACTCAGGCTCCAGCACCAGCACACAAGATAGCGACGCGGATGAGCTATTGGGCAAAACCACAATGGGAAGGCACACAGTGATTAAAAAAAAAAGAAGCCATCACGGCGCGGCAGGCCTTCTCTGGGATTATGCTCCTGCAACAACCTCTAGCTCTCAGGGGCCCTCTTCCTTGAAGGAGCAAAACACTACCTTAACATCGGTAATGGACACGGTGCGGCAGGCGATTGCCTCCCATAGGGAGCAAACCTCCAAAGATGGTCGGAAGGCTCAGCAAGCCCTACAAAAGGTACAAGGTGTGGTACGTAAGCTCTCCAAATCTGTAGCGGCCTCCAACGCAAGAATGGCAGATATGGAAGATCGGATAGTGGTCAACGAGGCTGAAGCAACGGTGGTGAAAGAACAGGTCGATGCCCATGACGCAGAACTGACTGATGTAAGGTGGAAGCTCGAGGAGATAGAAAATCGCATGCGCCGCAACAACCTCCGGATATTGGGGGTTCCGGAGAAAAGCGAAGGAGACAACATACGCGTTTTTGTGATTCAACTTTTCAAAGATACATTCCCCGAGTTATCTTCTTGGAATTGGGAGCTAGAAGTCCAGCGTGTCCACAGAACCCCGTTTACACTACGGGATAATAACTCACAAAGCAAATACCCCAGGGCGATACTGGTCTATTTCGGCAATTTTCTTTTACGTCAAACTACTGCCGAGAAAGCGAGGCCTGATGCTCATCGGTCTCGAGGTGACATCTCATACTTTGCTAGGCCGTATTTTTGCCGCACAACTGTGGAGCGGAGATGGCGGCTTCGTCAGCTAATTAAACACTTTTTGGACAAAAAGGCCAAGGTTTATTTGAATAACCCTGCTACGCTCAAAGTTTTATATAAGGGTCAGGTTAAATTCTTCACTTCTGAAATCAAAGCGAAGGCCTTCTTAGACAGCCTGACCTAAATATGAGATAATGATACTTTTCATCAAGAACTCTAAGATCAGTGATTATTATGTTTACTATATAACCCCCGGCTGGTGGGTTGTGGTTTATGACATAGGAGGTATAAGTACATTTAATGGAACTATGTAGTCCTAATTTTGGCGCCTATTCTTATCGCTCTGATAGTCACTTAGAGTATGAATATGATGCCTCTATCACTGCTCCAATGATTTACTGTTTGGCACTTATGGGTGTTCATTTCGCCTCAGTGGGCTTCATAAGGTCCTAAATTGGTTATTCTATTCTAGATTTATCTTCTTCTGTTTCGTATCTCTCCGTTAGCCCACACATGTGCTATTAGGTAAACACGGAAGTAACAATATGGCACAGCGCAGGGGGTGTTTCTCCATCACTACAGACTCTAGCTAGAGTCTATATGCCTCAAAGGGTGGTGTGTGGGGGGAAGGGGGTCGGGGAGGGGGGTGGTGGGTAAGGGGGTGAAGGGGGGGGGGGGAATGCAAAAAAATTGGCAAACTCAGACGTAAGTTGAGATGCACACAAAGATCATGGTTTGATTTGAACCAATATAGCCAAAGCAAAAAACAAAATTGTAAAAAGCAAAACTGTATTATGCATTTTGAGAACATTGGTGGTGCATGGTTCCAATATTTTAAATCTGGGCTAGACTCTCATGTTAGTAAATGGGGAGAATAAGTTTATGCACTTGGAAAGTGGCAGGCCTTAATCATAAAAATAAAAGGGCCCAGCTATTTCAATTGACACGTCAGAACCCAGTTGACATAATATGCCTGCAAGAGACACATATAGCATACGCAGACAGAGACTTACTCAAATTACCTGGTTATAGCCTCATGGTTACTACATCCCAAACATCCAAAACCAGAGGGGTAGCTATCTTAGCTAAACTATAATAGGTACCCCAATTCGTAAATTGGCCGACAAACATGGTAGTTGGGTCATAGTTCAGCTACAGTTAGGTATTACTATCTGTGTAATTTATGGCTCTAACCTAGACGACCCTGATATTTTTCGGGAGCTCGAAATTGAATTGGCTTCTTGGGTTGGCCCTCTGATTCTTTGCGGGGACTTTAATATTGATATAGGGCTGCCCATAGAGAATCACCCGTCTTTAAATTATAAAGGGCGTAAACCGAAGGTATACAGCGCACTAGGGCGGATGATGAAAAGCCATAATCTAGTGGATGTTTGGGGGTTGCTCCGGGGGCCAAACACAGATGGTTTTACTTACTTTTCTTTCCCCCATAATAAGTACGTCCGAATCGATTATATTATGTCATCTATAGAGGAGGGGGACATTATAGAAATAACTAAATCCCCGAAAACAATATCCGATCACAATGCGCTGACCTTCATCTTCGATACTGTCAGTATGGTTAAGCCAAAGACTCAATGGACTTTTGACAGGAGGTTACTGGTTAATCAGGAATATATAACCTATATTAAATCATGGGCCCAGTCTTTTTTTGATTGTAACCAGTTTAGTGCGTCCCGTTTAATAGTATGGGACTGTTTTAAAGCAGCATTGAGGGGAGAAACTATTTCATTTGTAGCAAATAAACGAAAGAATGAAAAGCATATTAACACACAACTTATGCAAGAACTCTCTAATCTCGAGACTCATCACGCCTCCCAAATAAATCAGGCTCAAAGAGGTCAAGTAGATTCTACCCCAGATCCTGGAAAAACTTTAAACAAAATAATGATCTTAAAAAATGAGATCAACAGTATGCTCATTCAAAAAGCTGCTGAAACCTATCAGGCTAATAAGACTAGACTGTATGAATCAGGAGAAAACGTGGGAAAGCAGCTAGCATTACGTACTCGACAAAAACAATCACTGGGCAGTATTAAGAAGATAGAATTCGAGGGTAATGAGCATACAACTCCTAAAGAGATTGTTAAAGTATTCCAAAAGTATTATCAAAAACTTTACGGCAGCGATATCTCACACTCTAATAGCGAAATAACAACATTCTTAAACAATTGGCTCCCAGACCAGGCTTTACACAAAGCTATTGATGATGAGACCAAGGCTAATCTGGATAGAGAAATTACGCTCATTGAAGTGGAGATTGCTTTAGCTGAGCTGGCCAACGGTAAAGCGGCGGGTCCGGATAAAATTCCATTGGATCTATATAAAATCTTTGGTGATCAAATAACCCCTTTTTTGCTTGATCTGTTCCTTGGAGTGCAGTACCACACAACTCCTCCAGAGTCATGGAAGCAAACAAATATAATAATTTTTCATAAAAAGGGCAAACCACCCCACCTTCCTTCCTCATATAGGCCCATATCCTTGATCAACTCCGACGCAAAGGTATATGCTAAAATATTTGCAAACCGGCTGAGTGGGGTCATCAAACATCTTGTGTCCCCTTGGCAACATGGCTTTATCCCCGGCAAGGGTACTACAGACCATACTCGGAGAGCCATAACTCTGTTTGACATCATGGGCGCCACGGGGGGTGAGATGTCGATGATCCTCCTCGATGCCGAAAAGGCATTTGATCGAGTATCATGGCAGTTTCTTTGGAACATCTTGAAAAGTAAAAATTTTGGTAACAACTTTATTAAAGCCATTAAAGCCATTTACATCAACCCCACGGCCAAAATCTCCATAGGCAGCGATGAGTCGGAGTTTATCAAGGTACAAAGAGGCACAAGGCAGGGTTGCCCATGCTCCCCGGTTTTATTTGCCCTCTATATCGATCCCCTTATTCAGAAGTTATTAACTTCACCTGCAATTCAACCAGTCATTACCGGGTCTTTCTCCACGAAAGTCATGGCATATGCAGACGATGTCGCTGTTATAACCACCAATCCCTCTGAAGCAAGTTTTGAAATCGAGACAATCACTCAGGCATTTGGGTTATATTCAGGGTATTCTTTGAATAGGGACAAAACGGTGGTACTAGCCACTAATAACACTCATTATGAAGGCACACTCAGGGTAAAACAGGCTACATATTTAGGAGTATGCCTCTCTGCGGAGGTAAGCAAGATTAGCAATCTAATTTATTCCCCCCTTATTGATAAAATCAAAGGTGATCTTAGAAGGATAGATAGCTTGCACCTGTCGATAATTGGCAGGGCCAATTAT